>NC_056660.1:203519756-204173193 GCF_018350195.1 Panthera tigris
AGAGAGAGCACAAGCAGGTGAGGGGCAGAGAGAAGGAGAGATGGAATCCCAAGCAGTTTCCGCACCATCAGTGCAGAGCCAATGCAGGGCTTGAACTCATGAACTGTGAGATCATGACCTGAGCTGAGATCAAGAGTTGGACACTTGGCCGACTGAGCCACCCCGGTGGCCCTGCAGTAAGACAAATCTTACTTGTACTCCCGATTTGTACTTTAGGGGTCCAAGCAATAGTGGGTTATGGAGCACTTTGATGGGCAGAGGGAAGAGGTTCTTACATCCAGTAATGGAAATAACATTCAACCTTTCTACTGTATCTTTCTAATCTAAATATCTTTTGTAAGTCTCAAAAAGAATCCTTCAGGGGCACCTGGGTGGCTCAGTGGGTAAACATCTGACTCTTGGTTTCAGCTCAGGTCATGGTCTCACAGTTCATGAGTTCGAGCCCCATGTTAGGCTCTGCGCTAAGAGCATGGAACTTACTTGGGATTCGCTCTCCCTCTCTCTCTGCCCCCTCCCTGGCTCTTGGTAGCGCTCTCTCTCTCTCTCTCTCTCCTTCTCTCTCTTAAAATAAATACATAAACTTTAAAAAAAGAATGTTTCATGATGCTGCTCTTTTACATGATAAAACCAACTACAGTCTTTAATTAGTATTTTGAATGGCTCATACATTTACATTAACAGCATCACCTTTGGTGTCTTTGATTCCTGAGCCAACTGATCTGCCACAGCTTTGAAATCTCAGACAGCAATCCATTCATATTAACCTAATTTGAAAATAAATCAACTGCTTTCCAGCCCTCTGAATTATGAGGGCTCCTCTCTGTTCTGGTAACCTCTGGAATGGAGTTGGTTTTTAAAGGTAGAAAACAGCTCTTTGCCATAGTAATCATTTAACAAAATGAAACAAGCACACATAAGAAGAGGGTTGTTTCTTCTTAACAGCTCAAGCTTCAAAATCAATTCATATATACATAAATGGCTGCTACTAAGAAAATTTCTAGGTAGGTAGCTAGGTACTATGGATAATGGGAACTTTAAAATTGCATTGAAATTTACTAGATGATCTCAATTAACTATTGTGGTCTTTGTTTAATAATAATTGTTACAGCAATAATAATAGCTAGCTCTTATATATTACATATTACATGGTAGGCAATATCTTATGTGCTTTATGTGTACTAACGATTTAATCTAGAAGTCTGGGAGGTAAGTATTAATATCTCTACTTGACAGAAAAGGGAGGTTTAATCAGCATAGGGAGGTCATCAGGCAACTCTACCCATCTGGGATTCAAACCCAGTCAGTGAGGCTTCAGTCTTGGGCATCTTAACCACTATAAAGGGCTATATAGTTATTTCCAGAATGTTCTTACAACAGTGAAGTACATTTTTTTGTTTAGGGTTTAACATTTGGCATAAGGAAAGTTGAATACGTTGTTATATCCATCTCTAGTCTAGTACAAAGCAGGCTTTCAATAGGTGTTGTGGGTGAATGAATGAGTTAATTAAGTCTAGAATTATCATAGGCTTCCTCTTAGTTACCTCACTGTCTATTACCAATAGTTTCCTTCTTCCTCTTCTTATTGCCCACCCTCCACCCTACCAACTTGGTTAATGATAAATTTATCCTGTCTTCCCTCTGCTAAGTCCTAACCAACAGGCTTGTACTTCTCATCTTTCAGTGATCGGACATCCTGCTGAGAACACACAAAGGCAGCTGACAATCCAGGGGGGTCTGTCAGCCCAGAAGAAGCACCAGGGTCACTGAGAAGAAGCAGAGATTGTCCATTTGGGGAGCACAGGGACTTCTAAGACTGAAACTCTCTTGCCTCATCCCCCAAGATCTGCACCAGCCATAGGATGCTTCACTTATTCATTCAACATTTACTGAGCCTCTCCCAAATGTCAACTGTGCCCGACATCAGACACATCAGACACATAAGACATTGAATGAGAAAGACATTGTCTTACTTTTTACTGTGATCACTACCTCTCCCACAACAGCTCCACAATCATGTAATCTTATTCTCTTAATCTCTTCATTATTCATCTCCACGTCTTTTGGGGATGCTCCCTCTCTCTCTCCACTTACTACCTGCATGGAGATCATTATTCATTCATTTATGTATTAGGTGAGCACCTACTATGTGATAAAGACTGTTCTAGGTGTAGGGGATATGATAATGAGCAACGTGGAAAGCATTTCTGTACTAAAGGGGTTCATAAAAACCTCCAAGACTATCTATTCATTCAAGACTATCCCTCATTCTTTCAGTTTCCTTAAAGAACATAAAATTACATAAAGTAACAATTACAACAGTATGTTGCATTTTTAACACATACAGATGTAACAATTATAACAATAATAGCAAAACAAAGGGGGGATGGGAATGGAGCTATAAAGGAGTACAATTTCTAGACCTCACTGCAATTATGTTAGTATAAATTTAAACTAGGTTCTGATAAGTTAAAAATATATTTTAAGCCCTAGAGTAACCTTTCAGAAAATAACTAGAAATATATAGTTAAAAATCATTAAAAGGCTATCTATATGTAGAAGAATGAAGTTAGACCTCTACCTCACACCGTAAACAAAAGTTGTCTCAAAATGCATCAAAGACCCAAATTAAGAGCTAACACTATAAAGCTCTTAGAAGAAAGCATAGGCATAAATCTTCACAACTGTGGGTTAGGCAATCATTTGTCAGCCTGTGACAAAAGTACAAGCAACAAAAACAAAAATAGAAACTGGTCTCATTGATTAAAAACTGTAATGCTGCAAAGGATGCCATCGAGAAAGTGAAGTACAAGCTGCAGAATGGAGGAAAAAAAATTTTTTGCAAATCATGTATCTGGTAAGGGACTTGTATCTAGAATCTAGAAATAGAACGCAATAATAAAAAGATAAATAATCCAATTAAAAACCTGCAAAGGACCTGAATAGACATTTATCTAAGAAGATACATAAATGGTCAATAGACATATGAAAAGATGCTCAACATCATTAGTCACCAGGGAATGCAAAATCATAGTAAGACCTCTTCACACCCACTAGGATGGCTAGAATCAAAAAGACATACTAACAAGTGTTAGCAAGGATGTGGAGAAACCAGAACCCTTGTATCCTGCTGAGGGGAATGTAAAATGGTTCAGCCCTTTGAAAAACAATTGGTCAGTTTTTAAAAACAGCTGAATATAGTTATCAGCAATTTCACTCCTCGGTATATACCTGTAACAAATGAAAGCATATGTCGACACACAAACTTTTATACAAGTGTTCCTAGCAACATAATTCATAATAGCTAAAGAGTAGAAACACCCAAATATCCATCAACTGATGAAGGGATCAATAAAATGTGGTATATCCAGGTGATAGAATATTATTATGCCATCAATAAAAAGAATTGAAGTACTGACATTATGCTGTGACATAGACAAACCTTGAAGACATGGTGCTAAGTGAAAGAAACCAGTCACAAAGGACCACATATTGTATGGTACGATGTACGTAAACTGTTCAAAATAGGCAAATCTTTAAAAAGAGAAAGCAGATTAGTAGTTGACTGGGGTTTCGGGGAGGGGTTGGGAATGCTGTTAGGCAGAGCAGTGTTTCTTTTTAAGATTGATCGTGGTGATGGATGCACAACTCTGTGAATGTATAAAAAGCCATTGAATCGTATACTTTAAATGAGTAAATTGTATATTTAAAATATATCTCAATGAAGCTACCAAAATACACTTAAAATAATGAGAGGAATTAAAATGTTACACTAGAAAATATTCACTTAATGCAGACTACCCAGCCAGCTGCCTCCAAATCTTTTTCCGTAACTACCTCGACCATGTTTGGGATTAAATATCCTTCTGCTCCCAGACGATTCATGTTCTCTTTCCGGCCATTTATATCTCTACCTGTAACTTCCATTCCTGTTCACATTCTTAATAGCTATCTCCCCTTTCTTGCCTACAGGTCTTTGCCCAGACTGTCTAAATGCATAGAATAAAGAATTATGCAATCCTGGAATGTTAGAAATGGAAGACATCTCCATGCTCCTCTCTCCCACCTCTTCATTTCAGAGATGAGAGGACAAAGGCCCAGAGAGGTTATATGACTTGTTCATGGTCTCCAAAATACTTTGTCCTTGCTCACCTTCCCCCAAAAGCCCTCTTTAATTAAGCAAATGTTTCCTTATCTTTCTACCCAACCTCTGATACTTTTCTTTACCGCATTACTCACAGGTATCAAATGCGTTGATTACAAGACATCATTCACATTTAAACTCAAATCTTGCATACCAGAGGATAAAAGCAATTCTTTGATCTCTGTAGCCACTACATCTGCTCTCAGCTGCTGCAGCTTTTCATTTGTTGTTACGAGGAACAATTCAAAATTCACAGGAGGCTGGCTCCTATGAGCTCCAAGTTGACTCCTGGCTTGGACAGCCAGGAGAAGACATAGGGATCAACTCCCTGCCTGGTTTCCATAAAGGACACCCCCTCAACTCACCTCACAGAGAACCATTCCTAAGGTCTTCATAAAAGAGCACTTTAGTGCATGTAAAATATAGCATCTCTACATTTTTAAATGCTCTCAGGAAAGAAAATGGTAACAAAGGGCATTTACATTTCTTTATCCATTTATACCTAGAAGTATACCAGGATCAAAGATTAAGTTGCTTTTTAAAAAACAAGTAAGTATTCATCTTGATGGGAAACAGAAAAGCTTCTAGGGGGGCAGGAAATTCATAAATCATGCAGTCATTCTGGACTTTACATGAAGAGAAAATACATCAAAACCCCACTGGCCTTTCATCTGAAGGGAGCCTGGTATATAATGATGTAAATCCATTAATGAACACGAGTTGTGGAGTCAAAAATCACACAGGCCTACCTGGCTTGGAAAAGCAAAATAAACTGCTCTGAAAAACAGTATGGAGGTTCCTCAAAAAATTAAAAATAGAATTACCCTATGACCCAGCAATTGCACTACTAGGTATTTATCCAAGGGACACAGGTATGCTGTTTCAAAGGGGCACATGCACCCCAATGTTCATAGCAGCACTATCAACAATAGCCAAAGTATGGAAAGAGCCTAAATGTCCATCGATGGAGGAATGGATAAAGAAGATGTGGTATATATACACAATGGAGGATTACTCAGCAATCAAAAAGAATGAAATCTTGCCATTTGCAACTATGTGGATGGAACCGGAGGGTATTATGCTAAGCGAAATTAGTCAGTCAGAGAAAGACAATATCATATGACTTCACTCATATGAAGACTTTAAGATACAAAACAGGTGAACACAAGGGAAGGGAAGCAAAAATGATATAAAAACAGGGAGGGGGACAAAATACAAGAGACTCATAAATATGGAGAACAAACTAAAGGTTACTGGAGGGGTTGTGGGAGGGGGGATGGGCTAAATGAATAAGGGGCACTAAGGAATCTACTCCTGAAATCATTGTTGCACTATATGCGGACTAACTTGAATGTAAATTTAAAAAAAATAATAAATTAAAAATAATGAAAAATTTAAATATTAAAAAAAAAGGAGAGTCAGGGCCTTCCCACGTCTGACTGTGCCTCTCCTGCTCCAAGAACTGCTTGGCACAGGCTTCTGCACAGAGGACCTTCATGATTGAGGAAGAGAAAGACAAGTGTAATTAGAGACACTTTGTTCCCTAGAGCGGCACCGTTTGGGGGCTGATTGAGGGAGTGATTACACAATGCTGAAGAGGCAGGTTAAGTGCTGCCCACCAGGGAGCCAGGAGGCTTTGAAAGCCAGTTCTGAGAATTACATACTGTTCCATAGTGCTTGCTAATTGACCCGGTATTTCTGGATGAAAAAATTTCCCCAAGGAGTGGTGTTAAAGTAGATAATGAGGATCTCTCATCTCACAGAGCAGTTCAGAAGCAGAGTTTGAGCTCTGGAGACTAGATATTATTTCAGTGCATCAAATGGCAAGAAGATCACCGATTGAACACGAAACGATTCGGTAGGTGCATCAAGGTTTCCACTGTGATTCTCAGCCCACACTCTGCTCTCCCGGCCCTGTACTACCTTAGTTGGAATAATTTTATGAATTATTTATAATTGTAAAGATAAGGCGTGTATAGGCGAACAGCCATAAGGTCCACGAAATGGGCACATTTCTGAGAGCTTCATGAAAATAGTCACTATTCACTGAAGCAGGGATCTAGTCATACATAAGGAAAGATATCTGCCAAGTGCAGGAAAAGTTCTGGACCCACGAGTTCCCAACCGTTGACAGTGAAATGAAATTGGGCTGAAGGTGGAGAATCCGAGGAGCTCTATCATATTTTACTCTGTATACTTCTGCGTGTGCCGTTTTTACTATGATCACCACAGAGATTTTCTTGGCTTACGGGCTAAAAATATACATTTATCTCCACCAATATCTGGAGGTTGTGGCCTGTCTCTGATGACCATGGATGTAAAAGTGACTCCTCCCCGATATGGTAAACCACTCCCCCCACCCCGGACTGAGATGGTCTAGTCCAGTACTTCAAAGTCGCGATTTTTAAAAGTTTGCAATTCAGAAATAAGATGGCTTAGAAAGAAATGAAACCTGGCACCACATTAAATCAAGTGGTTGAAATGGTGACATTGCTTATACAGAATAGATTCCCAAACAGAAGTAGACACTCAAATATTGGTGATGAACATACATGACACTTAGGGAGCCAGTATCCTGCACTGGGCCTGGAAGACCATGGAGAGGGAGCTAAGCCTCTATTCGAGAAGACATCTGTAAATATTTTGTTGTTTGTTTCTCTTGAAGCTGGGGCTTTGGGAATCCTGAAGAAAACAGTGCAATGAGCCCTGGGCCCAGGATCATGGGGAAAATTCTCTTCTCAGTCCCTGATGCTTTGGAATATTCAGGAACAATCCCAGAGATATATTTAGCTGTTGCCTGGGGCTTTGTTCCCAGACAGATTTGGGGGCTGGGAGTGGGTGGTGCATGACGCTGGGAGAAAGACGAGTCTCTGTCAGGCGGCATCTTCTGTTTTGTGCCACTGAGCAGGAGTCCCAGAGTGAGTAAGGGGACCAGGTTACCTCTGCGTGGAGGAGCACGTGTCGGGGGGGACAAGCGATGGGTAAGAGGATTGGGAGGCCCTGCTGAGCCCTCCTCTCCTGAGCCAACTTGAGTCAGGAGCCTCATGACAGAGCTGTGCTGAAATGGTGGTCTTGTCGGAGGCTGAATCTGGTCCTGAGGATTTTAAAGTCTGTGAGGGTCCCCAGAGGAGGGCATTTTAAAACACCCTTTGGAGCCTGGACGAAGTGCAAAACATCGAGGGACTCTGCAGGGGGAACAGATGGGAGAGGTGTGCCTGCCTCAGAGGGGCAGTAGCACTCCAAAGGCAGAGCTTGGCCAGTACCCTGTGGGCCCGGTCAGAATCTAAGCGCCATCCCAGGTTCCTCTCTTCCCTTCACCTAGTCCTGTAAGCCCCCCCACTTCAATACCACCCCAGCCCTTTCACCCATCGGCCTGACTCCTGCACGACTGGATCCCACAGCAGATGGAGAGGCACATGCAGGGACGAGCCAATAAAAGTCTTAAAATATTTTGAAATTTGATCTTTTTCAAGGCATCTCAATAATCATCATAAGCAAAATCAGATCATGCACTTTATTAGGCATTTTATGGTTATCTTTGCCTAAATTCTAAATTGCATGTTAGGCTGATGAGGGCAATTGCCCCCTAATGGTCTAAATCCTGCCCTGGACCTAGCTGACTGAAACAGCCTCCTGACAGCCTTTCCTGCATGCTGTCTTTCCCAGCTCCACTTTATCCTCCAGGAAACCATCTGCAGGAGCTTTCTAAAATTTAGGTATTACTGCTCTGCTTAAACGAACTTCACTAAAATGAATATGGAACAGGGGCGCCTGGGTGGCTCAGTTGATTAAGCATCCAACTCTTGGTTTCGGCTCAGGTCATGATCTCACGGCTTCGTGGGTTCGAGCCCCACATTGGGATCTGTGCTGGCAGTGCGGATCCTGCTTGGGATTCTCTGTTTCCCTTGCTCTCTGCCCCTCCCCTACTCGTGCTGACTCTGTCTTTCTCAAAAGAAATAAGTAAACTTTTAAACAAAATTTAAAATGAATATTGGGTGGAATTCAATCTCCACTGCATGGTCTAGAAAGCTCTTCGAGATCTGGCTTTTGGTTTTATTTCTAGTCTTATTTCTCATGTCCCCTGCTCCCACTTGCCCCACTCCATATGCCCTGATAGGATTCAGGGCATGCTACCCCAAATACGGCACCTTGATATATTGAGTATTTTAAGCAGGAGAGTGCGTTTGACTTCCTTCTCCCCTGAAACATGCTATAAAATCTTCAGGTGAGGGGTGCCCTCCCTGTACCTGAAGAAAAGGAGCATCCTTATCTCTGAAGACAAGGGGCACCAGTTAGAATCCTAACAATTAGGCCTTGCTAAGCTTCCCCCAATTTATACACTTACCTCATACAGTGGTCCCTCCTTATCCTTGGGGGATGTGTCCCAAGACCCTGAGTGGATGTCTGAAATCACAGAGACTACTGAGCTCTGTGGATACTACGATATTTCTTATATGTGTATATCTATGATAAGGTTTAATTTATAAGTTAGGAACAGTAAGAGATTAACAGCAATAGCTCATAATAAAATAGAACAATTACAACAATATGCTGTCATAAAAGCCATGTGCATGTGGTCTGCCAAAATATCTTACTGGACTGTATTCACCTTTCTTGTGAAGATGTGAAATGATAAAACGCCTGTGTGGTGAGATGAGGTGAATGACATAGGCGTGGTGACCTAGCATTAGGCTACCCTTGACCTTCTGCAGATAAGACAGAAGGAGAATCTTCTACTTCGGGGCTCCACTTGACCTCAGGTAACTGAAATCGTGGAAAGCAAACCCACGGATAAGGGGGGGACCACTGCACTTGACTTATCATAGTGTTCTTCCACGACTGTCCACTCCTCATCAAACCCAGCATAAAATACTCAGCTCTGTTTCTGTAGGTCTTCATTTCCTTGTAAAGGCTCCCATGTCGCATCAAACTTAGGTTGAACACATGTGTACATTCTTCTCCTGTTAATCTTTGTCAATTTACTTTTCAGACCCAGCCAAGGACTCTAGGAAGGTCCAGGAGCACTTTTCCTCCCCTACAGCGCTATATTTGAGAACATCAAAATACTTGAGGGCCCACAAGCATCCCATGCTGCTTCACGCCTCCAAGCCTTTGTACATGACATTCCTTCTACATGGACTGTTTTCTTTAACCTGTTACCCGTCGAACCTTCCAAACTCTACCCCGCTGTGCAGTCTTCCTCGACTCCTTTAAGTCTGTGGTACTCTCAGAGTATTTCATGCGCCTGTCTGTGCACATCCGTCTCTTGTGTGAACATCTCTATCTGTCTAGACAATAAGGGTACTGAGGGCAGGGAGGATGTTCTATTCACCTCTCTCTCTAAATAGTGCCTGACACATCATAGGTACTCAATACTTGTTTATGGAATAGATGAATGAGTAAACAAATTAAAACAGAGTTATTTTGTTGGTAAGCACAACAATTATTTTAAATTCTTGTTTTACAAGAGATTAATTCCATTCTTTTTCTTATTTCAATAGTCTAATGGTTAAAATTCTACTTATTATTCAAACTTCTCTTCTCTTCTCTTCTCTTCTCTTCTCTTCTCTTCTCGATATTTCAGGCAGAACACAGCTCTTCCTCTGGTATTTCCCACACGAACTCTGTGTTTTCCTTGAACATCTTCACATTCTGTCTAGTGTTTGTGCTACTTGTGTACATATTTGTCCTCCCTACTGGAATGTGGGGTTCTATGGGGCAAGTCCTCAATCTTATTAACTTCAGGATTCTGGACACCGAGTACCCAGGAGGAGTTCATAAATGCCACGTGAATTGATCTGAGTTGTGCAGATATTTTAAAAGGTAGTGTGGATCCCAGAAGATACAGAAATAGATATTTCTTTCATATACTTCTCTGGTGGAAAAATAACAGCAACAGCAACCACAACACTAAAACAACTGTTCTATGATAAAGAAAATATAAAGGCGAAAAAAAAAAAATTGAAAACAACCAAACAAAATCCCAAAACTCTTTGAAGTATCTTCTCTTGAAACAAGGGCACATTTGTTACATGTGCCCCCAGCCAGAATAACTCTGGCTGGAAAATTTCTGAAACATTGTGGGTTTGGTGAGATGCCCTGTTGTTTTTCTACAACATTCTAAGGTTCCCAGTGAAGCACACCTCAAATGTGGGTAGACATTCCTAAGAAGGCTATTTGAGTTGGAAGCATCAGAATGTTTACAGACCAGCATTTGCTCCAGCCCACAGACAATAAAAACAGCCCAATTATGGCTTCCTTTTGGAAGGTTAAAATGATCACAGTAAGAATAAAAAAGGCTCCATATTCCTTTGTTTTTATTTTTAGGGTGTGATATGTTAGCAGCCTCCAGCAGAATTTGCTTTCTTTTAAAGCATGCGAAATAATCCCTGCTCTATTTTCAAGACCTTCTCTGCACTTCTTAATTCCTCCAGAGCAGTTCTGCAAAATACACATCCATGCACTTGCCTTTTGCCCTTCTCCCCACTCCTTTCCTTCTTTATGTTTATACTTCCCCAGGGGAGCCAAAGCCAACACTAATTAGCAGTGAATTAAATCTTACCTCTAGGACACCAGAGGGTCAGTGTTTACCCAGGGTTCCAAGGCATCCCTGCTCTCCTTCCCACAGGCTCAGACTCATAGTTAAATATCCAGCCCTGAAGGGAAGTTCTGAGATCAGAATCGATTATGCAATTTATTCTTGAAGTTTTACTTTTCCTATCATAAAATATCTTTTTCCTGCCGGGGTAGTTTTACCTACCTAGCTTGCTAGGACTGGAACACATTTGCTCCTTACCTCTTTCAGCCTTTAAGACCCTACTGAAATATGACCTTCTTCATGTTTTCTTTGCTCTACTTACCTAGACAATTAGTTGCTTCTTCCTCAGTCCCACTGAGTTCAATCTTGATATTCCCATATCTTATGTTCCATCTTGATATCCCACATCTTACGTTCTATCAGTTCATATTCTAATTGTATTTTGTCTCTCTAGACTGATCTCTGCTGCTTATTTATCTCATATCTTCAATATTCCCCAGCATCTAACCCTAGGATATGAGAGGCACCAAATAAATATTTTTTAAAAGAAAAAGGATTAAGACATAATATGTGAAAGGCACTGTAACAGAAACTTATAAACTGCAAACTAATAGCACCTTTTGAAGGACATTTGAAAGAAGCCACACTTTCAGTTGGTGTTAGCATAGTATTGTTAGCATTTTATTCATTCTAACAGTGGAAAAAATAAAGGTACTTCTTTTAGGCGTTTACACTATACCAGATACTGTACTCTATTATGGATTTAATCATTGTAACAAATTCTGTTTGATGATATTAAAATTCCCGTTGCTCTGATGAATAACTAACATTTTAGAGAGGTGAAAGAATTTGTCCAAACTCAACAAGCTGGCAAGTAGCAGGGAGAGCAAGGGACCCAAGCCTACCTGACTCCATTTGCTGCCTCTATTTGGTGTATATTACTGTGGAACTTAATGCTCTAGGGAACCAGCAACCACCACGAAGTCCAGACTTGGGCATGACATGAATCAGCCATAGTAGCGAGGGCAGGCAGGAGAATCAGAAAGGAGTATTCTTTGTTTTTGGATAAACCACTGGGCCCGATCAACATCAGTAACAGTTAATACACAAATTAATTTTTTCTTCATTCCCAACTTCGTAATGGGCTTATCACCACTGCAAAGCAGCCAAATTGACTTGATGAAACTCTAGATAACTCTGTGCTTTTGAATGACAACCTATAGTGAGAAAGTTCAAAATGGGTCATGATTATTATCATTATTGCTAAATGAGTCCTAATGCCTCAAAGGAGGTTATAAATAAATAAGAGCAATCCTTGCTATACATGTGCACACCATAGAAAAAACAAGCTATACTTTAAGCTACAACCACAACTCAGGTCATTTTGGAATAGAATACCGATTGAAAGTTTGGCAGCCTCTACAAGAAAGTGAAATTATAAGCCAATTTCACTCCCTAACCATAGATATCAAAAATGTAATATAAAATAGTAGTACTAAATCAAATCCAACAATATATTTATAAAGGCATCTCTCAATAAAATGTCTCCCAAGAATATAAGCCTTGCTTAACAACAGAAGATGTACGAATTTTATTAAGCACATAAATTAATTAAAGGAGAAAAGCAAAAATGTATCTCAGCAGGTGCAGAAAAAGCATTTGCTAAAACTGTACACTCATTATTAATAAAATATCAGCAAACTAGGTGCAGAGGGGAACTTGCTCAAGCAAGTTAAGCCTATCTACCAAAGACCTATAGCAAATATCTTTTTAAGTGGCTCAATATCAGAAGCAGTCTTGGGGTGGCTGGGTGGCTCAGTCAGTTGAGTGTCCAACCCTTGGTTTTGGCTCAGGTCATGATCTCACGGCTTTGTGGGCTCAAGCCCCACACCAGGCTCTGCGCTGGCGGCATGGAACCTGCTTGGGATTCTCTCTCTCTCTCCCTCTCTTTCTCTGCCCTTCCCCCACTCGTGCTATCTCTGTCTCTCTCAAAATAAATAAACTTAAAAAAAACAACAACGAGCTGTCTCTTCCTACAAAGTCAGGAAGAAAACAAGGATGCCTTCCAGTACTGCTTCTATTCAATGTTTATTGGAACCTCTAGCCAATGAAAGAAGGCAATAACTAAATATTGAAAAGAAAGAAATAAAATTATTCTTATTTTCAGACACATATTTTAAACATAGAAAATCCCAAAGTCCCTACTCAGAAACCGTTAGAACTAATAAGTAGGTTTAACAGTGTTGCTAGACACAAGATTAGTGTAAATCCAGTAACATTCGTATTCACCGATAATACTCTGGTAACAATAAAGAAATAATATATATTCCATTGACAAGAGTAGCAATAAAATTCCTGAGAAACCTAAGCATAAATCCAATAAAGGAGCTGAGAGAGACATAGATTAGGAAAATTATGAAAGCTTATGGGAGAACATAAAAGAAGTTCTAATAAATGGAAAGACACCATGTTTAGTAAAGGAATGCTCAACATCATAAAGATGTAAACTCTCCCCCAAACGAACCTATAAGCTTAAGGGATTTCAGTCAAAATCTCCACTGTTCTCTGTTTTTGCGTGGTGGTATGCTTAAAACGGTATATTTGGTCTTTTGTTCCATGGCACCCACGTGCAAGCAGACCTGTTTGAGTTTCACCACACAGACTGGTACTGCAAACATCTAAACCTTCTAAAAGAGGTATGAGCAAAACTATTACATATGGGTGGTTCAGAATAGCCGCAGAAACCCAGAGTTTTGAGCAATTTTGGACAAGGCAATGAGTTGCACTGGGCATGGAACTGGGGGGAATCTTTTTCAGCATTTCCATGAATTAGCCAAAACAGGAAATGTTCAGCAGATGATTGGAAACCTGACAAGTTGAAAAGTTGAGATGGGGTGTCTGGGTGGCTCAGTCAGTTAAGCGTCCGACTTTGGCTCAGGTCATGATCTCAGTTTGTGGGTTTGAGCCCCATGCTGGGCTCTGTGCTGACAGCTCAGAGCCTGGAGCCTGCTTCAGGTTCTGTGTCTGCCTCTTTCTCAACCCTTCCCCCACTCGCACTCTGTCTCTCTGTCAGAATAAATAAACATTTTAAAAAACTAAAGAAAAAAAAAGTTGAGAAAATCAAAGTCTACCTCAGGAAGATTTCATAAAAATAAATGAGTTTTTAGGAAGGGGGAAGATAAGGTAGGAAAGGAAGTGCCAATGAGGACTTATAAGGAGAAAAAAAACTCCAAAATAATTGCCAACCACACTGAAGGTGGTCAGGGATGGGGAGCGTGGAATGACCTCGGAACAGCAGTCCTTAGAACCTTGAAGATATCAATCAGGCATCGCTGTTTCAACAAGCAACCTAGATATCAAAATCCAGGGTGCAGTTACTCCTAAAAGTGGCGGCAGGACATTGGAATGCTAATCTCTTCAGCTATTTGATAAAATTATTTCCCATGAGAAAATCTAAACAAAAATTGGTTGGGTTGACTGAGCAGGCAAATTATCTAGATTCTAAATCTTTCATTTCAAAAATAAAAGTAATAAGGAACTAAGGTTGTAGAACATTGGTGATGTCATTTAGAAAGGAGATACAGCTTTCCCCCACTTTCCAAAAGTAGAGGGTTCGTATGAAACCTTTCATAAGCTGACATGGCAGAAAGTGAAGGAGTAATTACCATTCATTTTTATGGGATTTTTTTTTTTTTTTAGCATTCCCAGACCCCCAAAATACCCTTCTTGGGCTTTTCTAATCCTTTGGGACACGTTTTGCTAGCAGATGCTCAAAATAAATTGCGACAAAGCACAGATGCTCACAGACAATAGCTCAAAGCTCTGTGATGCTCGTGTGCCCAGTGTAGTTCCCGAGGAAGGAGCTCGGTGTGGCCTCTGCCACTGTTCCGGGTGTACTGCCCCCATAGAGGCTCACGGCAAAGCCGATGCTGAATGCATGTTCACTTTTCGCCTTTTTTCATAAAAGCCAACATCTTCTGCAGATTTCTCTCAGTGAGTGAAAACAGGTACCGATGTAGGTTTTTTGGTAAAAGCGGGATGGTGTAATGTGAACTTAGAAAAGCGGGGGATACCTATCACAGCAGAATGGGGGTGGGAGGGCTGGGGTTGAACCACCAACAGCACACTGTGTCAAAACAACCTGTGACGTGCTGCTAGAATTTCTCAGAACACAAACCCAGGGACAGGTGAGTTACGCCTCACGGCCACTCTGCTCCTTGGACCAGAGATGTTAGGTCATTGAACGTGTAAAGAATTCAGAACCCGGAATAAAACAAGTCTTTTCCTTCCGTGTCTTTCTTCTCTCCAGCCCATCAAGTACCGCTGACCTTCCATGCTGTTTAGGAAACGCCTTCCTTCTGCCAAAAATGAATGGCAAGTTGCTTGGCTGGATGGATATGCATGCGATTTGTGACCTCATGTCAGTTTTCCTCTGCAGCCTTACTTCTTAACACATCCTCAGACCAAAGTGACCTGAGGCCGCAAGCAGATTGGCTGTTTCCTGGTTTCCCTTGATGACCCAAACACACCTATGGACTCTTAGGAACACAAAGTAGAGGACCCCCCACGATTATTTCATCTCTCACTTTGTATATGAGAAACAGATCCAGAGAGGAAAGAGACTTACTAACTGGTGGCCAGGGACAAAACAAGAACCAAATTTCTTTAATTTGTTTGTTTCCACTGTGTCAGCCCAACAGAATATATGCATTTGTAAAACAAATTGTTAGGATTTTAAAACCGAGCTAAGGGGGAAAAAAATAAACAGTTAAGTAAATAGTTTTATTTTAAATCAACTCGAAAGAATATTTGGAAGATACAAATATTTTCTCCTGATTAAGGAGGGCTTTATTACTAAATAGCCCAAGGTCACAGTCTACTACCTTCTCCACAAGAGAATAATCTAGAAGATAAAATAATGTTTCTTCTCATATGCAAAATTTCTCTGATAAATTTTGTGACGGCAGAAAAGTATACCTGCCTTAATATGTAAGTGGCTTTCTAGTCTGCGTCATCAGTCCTCAAAACACTCCTAGGCCAAATCAATATCGTAGTATTGTATCCCATATTACGAAGTGGCATCACAGGCATTTGCCACACGTAATCTTGGCTTATTATTTATCGTATGGTTGCCTTCTATCTTATTAATAACTACCATTTAATAAGAGCCTACAGTAAATAGCAAGCGCTCAATAAGTGGAATGAACACAGCATTTGTCATTCAAACCAAGACACTTTTGAGAATAGAAGGGGTTGCTATTAATAATCACACTGGGACAACAGGTGCAAACCAGGGCTGTCGCTGGCAAACTGGGACATATGAGCACCCTATCAATAAGTGACGAGCCACTGCTGGCTGGCTCACTCAACATCTTTCCTAACTCTTTTCTCCCTTCCTCGACTTCTGCTATAGAAGCTGGAAGGCCCCCGTGCTCTTTCTCCCCAACAGCTAGGGCTGGCCCGGAGACACAGTTCTGGCAAATGGGACCTTAGTAAGGGATTTTCGATATCTTATGCTTCCCGATAAAATGGCATAGTTGTAAGTGGCCCAGCTCCTTTCCCTTTCTTCCTGTGTGGACCTTGTCTGGAGGTTTCGTGGCCAGCTAAGCACACTGAAATGATAACCATGAGAGCAAGACTTCGGAAGAATGGCAGAGCAGAAAGATAGCAATAAACTAGGTCTCTGATGGCAACTAAAACAAAGCTATCAATGGCTTCTCGTTATATATGAATTGTGTCTTCCCCAGAATTCACACGTTGATGCCCTAAGCCCCGGTGTGTTGGTATTTGGAGACAGGATTTAGGTTTAGATAAGGCCACAAGGGTAGGGCCCCCACGATGGGATTCGTGTCCTTAGGAGATCAGAGAGTTCCCTCTCTCTGCCATGTAAGGACACAGCAAGAACGTGGCCATCTGAAAGCCAGAGACAGTGCTCATCAGAACCCGAGCGTGCTGGCACCCTGGTATCAGACTTCCCACCTCCAGAACTGTGAGAAAATCAGTTTCTGTTGTTTAAGGCTCCCATTTTATGGTATTTTGTTATGGCAGCCTGAGCAGACCAAGACACCTATCTAGATCTCTTTTTCTACGTGAAAATAAACCTCTTTTAGCCAAGCTAATAAGCCTCTTTTTATTCCTTGCAGCCAAAAGCATCCTTAACCTAGAATAGCTACTATTATTTGGTTCCAATTAGTTGATACAGATTTTCTTTAATCCTTACAACCGCCCTGAAAGTTGCCTGCAATTTACCCTCATTTTTATGATGAAGAAACTGAACGCAAGAAGGACTTGATAACTTGTCCAAAGTTGTACAGGCAAGAAATATCAGTTGGATTTCCAGCTCAGGCCTCTCTGACCTCAGAGCCTGTGCCTCACACACAACAGGTGCTGCTGTGTTACCTGGTCTCACGAGAAGGAGCCTTGAGTGTCGCAGGCAATCCCCCGAAAAGATGTTGCTAGAAAGAAGGATGAAAGCGAGATGATTCTCCCTGACCTCCTTGCCACCCTAAGCAATGTGAGGTCACTACCTTCACACTCTATTATGGAAGATTCTGTCAACATCAATGAAATGTCCAGTTGAGCAAACATTATTTTTAAGTGCCTGCCTACTTTATGCCAACCGTCTGAGGTGCTCGCCAAGAGCCACGTGGATGAGAATAAGTCATCCGCTGGCGGGACAAAGTAGATACATAAACAGACCAGTTAAATATAATGGACAAAGCAGTTGGCTAGAGATGCGCACAGGAGAGTGGGTGCTCAGAGAACAGCTAGCATGTCATGAATGTGTAGGGAAAACTTCCTGAAGCAGATGAGGCCTGAAGGCAAGCAAGTACTAAGGTAAGGAAACGTAGGTGAGGAAAACAGGGAAACGCGGCATCTAAAAATGTATTGTTGGGGCTCCTGGGTGGCTCAGTTGGTTAACCAAGGGACTTCGGCTCAGGTCATGATCTCGTGGTTTGTGGGTTCGAGACCCACATCGGGCTGTGTGCAGACAGCTCAGAGCCTGGAGCCTGTTTCAGATTCTGTGTCTCCCTCGCTCTCTGCCCCTCCCCCGCTTGTGCTCTGTCTCTCTCAAAATTGAATAAACGTTAAAAAAAATTAAAATGTCTTGTTGAATTTGAGGCATTTATATAAAGGGTGAGCAAATCTGTACCTCTTCGCTTTCTACACCAGCTCACTAACTGGTGGTGTTGATTATGTCCGAGGAGTATTTGTCTAAACTAAAAGCTCAGAAAAGTGTAAAAGGCTTTATTATTTTTAAATATTTATTTATTTTGAGAGAGAGTCCGTGTGAGTGCATGAGCTGGGGGGTGAAGGGGGGAGAGAACCCCAAGCAGACTCCACACTGTAGCACAGAGCCTGATGCGGAGCTCAATTTCACAAACCGTGAGATCATGACCTGAGCCGAAATCATGAGTCAGATGCTTAACCGACTGAGCCATCTAGGCACCCCAAGTTTAAAAGGCTTTAAAAGAAATCCTCATGATTCAATAAATATGATCAGAGTGTATTTTGTTAACCAAGAATGGAACTAATAGTCTGTATTTGAATCGTCTCTGTGGGCAACGTTCACAAAATAATCTAGCATTTTGCACAAAATCTTGAACAGAAGAATTTTAAGTCACTGATCTGCAACTCACTGAATATTCTAGCAGTGTGACAAACAGGTTTAAGCCAAGAGCATCCTTACTTAGCATTGCTATATAGTAACCTTTGAAAGTGTCATGCCCTGTTTTCTATAGATATTAACCAATGCAATTGTTTTAGAGCTTTGGTAAATCTTTTTGACTTTCCTTGGCAGACAGCAGCCACCAGACCACACAGAATGGTTCTCACGTGGGTGTCATGTGCTACACAGAGTGATTCTTTTTTTTTTTAATTTTTTTAATGTTTATTTATTTTTTAGAGAGAGAGCGAGAGAGACAGAGTGCAAGTGGAGGAGGGCAGAGAGAGAGAGACACACACACACCCAGAATCTGAAGCAGGCTCCAGGCTCTGAGCTGTCAGCACAGAGCCCGACGCGGGGCTCGAACCCACGAACCGCGAGATCATGACCTGAGCTGAAGTCGACACTTAACTGACTGAGCCACCCAGGTGCCCCCAGAAAGGGTGATTCTTAAGGAAGCCTGAGTTTAAGCAAGACAGAAGTACTCCTCTAAATAAACTGTTAAATGTCTCCGGCCACAGCCAGCCACCCAGTCCACACTCTTCTGAATAACATCTTTGCTTCCTGGGATATAGTAACTCTCTGGCATGTGCAACATGACAGAACACAAAAACGCCAACACAAATTTGCCTCCATGCTACATGCAGTGCTCTGAGGAGACACGAATCCTCACTGGGGCTGCTCAAGGCTTAATTCCAAAACCGTGAAAGAGTTGCTAAGTGACTGTTTCTGGCCACACGTGTCCTGTGTGAGGAAAGCAGGCAGGCGACTGTCATGTACTGTGGAAAAGCCAAACTGGGTCAGATCTCTCAGGAGGAGATGGGGGAGACCAAAGCAGGCCAGACTTCTGTAAGTGTCTATACACAGAAGCTTTCTCACTGGCTTCCTAGCCTCAACTAATCACTGAGGCTGTGAGGGAAAACCAAAACATCGGGCCATTTCTTTTGGCCTTTGCTGTGCATGTGCCAAGATCCACACCTCCCAGCTTGGTGGCCCTGCTGAGTCATGCCTCGCTACTTCCATTCAGGTTCTTGTCCATGCCACCCCCCACTCCTCCATCACATTTTCACACGAGTATTCCCTCATTCTGCTGAATCCACACTTTTCAGGTGCCATCTCCAGAATGCTTTTATTGCGTAGGAAAAGATAAGACCTGTCTTAGTTGCAGGGGGACTTCTCAAATTCATGATGGGAGGAACTCCCTTTACACCTGCCCCAAGCCCAAAGGGTCCAGAAGAAAGGGCTGGCTTCCCAGACAATTAGTACTTATTGAGGGCCTAATTTGTAAGGCTCTGTGTTAGGATCAATACAGAAAAGAAAACAAATATGTCATACAGAGAATACTGACTATCCAACAACAAGGAAAAAAGCTCAAAACATAAAGATAAATGGAAAGAGCAACAAATAAAATTGTATGTATGGTATCTCAATTTTTTTTCTTTGTTTTTAACTACCAAAAAAAAACCCTCTGAAATGTTAACCATGATAATCTCTCTAGCTGGGATTATACACAGGATTAGAGAGAGATTTATACATGATTATTTCTTTCATTTTAACATTTATTTCTGTATTTTTGACAATAATACTAGCGACAATGACATTTATTTTGTGCCGGGCACCATTCTAAGAGCTTTACATGAGCCAACTCATTTAAGTCTTACAACAATCCTAGAAGGTACCTGCTGTTATTATGCCCCCCACCAAAAAAAAAAAAAAAAGAGAGAGAGAGGCACAAAGAGATCAAACTATGTGCCCAAGGTCACATTTATAGTAAGTAAGTAAGTCACAGAGCCAGGATTCAAACGCAGCAAAGCTATTTCCAGAATTAAGACTTAACCCCTTAGGACTACATCAAAATAAAGAGCGTCTGCACAGTGAAGGAAACAATCAACAAAACTAAAAGGTAACCCACTGAATGGGAAAAGATACTTGCATATGACACATTCAATAAGGGGTTAATATCCAAAATATATAAAGAACTTATACAACTCAAAAAAACACAAATAATCTGATTAAAAAATGGACAGAAGACATGAATAGGCATTTCTCCAAAGAAGACATCCAGATAGCCAACAAACACATGAAAAGATGCTCAGCATCACTCATCATCAGGGAAATGCAAATCAAAACTACAATGAGATATCACCTCACACCTGTCAGAATGGCTAAAGTAAAACACAAGAAACAACACGTGTGGGTGAGGATGTGGAGAAAAACGAACCCTCGTGTACTGTTGGTGGGAATGCAAACCAGTACAACCACTGTGGAAAACAGTATGAAGGTTCTTCAAGCAGTTAAAAATAGAACTACTCTACAGTCCACAAATCACCCTACTGGGTGTTTATGCCAAAAATACAAAAACATTAATTCAAAGGGATACATGCTCCTGTATGTTTGTAGCAGCATTATTTACAATAGCCGAATTATGGAAGTAGCTCAAATGTCCATCAATAGATGAATGGATAAAGAAATGGCATATGTATATACAATGGAATATTATTCAACCATAAAAAGAACGAAATCTTGTCATTTGCAATGACATGGATAGAGCTAGATAATATACTGCTAAGTGAAGTAAGTCAGAGAAAGACAAATACCATATGATTTCACTCATATGTAGAATTTAGGAAACAAATGAGCAAAGAAAAGAGGGAGAGAGAAACCAGGAAGCAGCCTTGGCATAGAGAACAAACTGATGGTTACCAGAGGGGAGGTGGGCAGGGGGATGGGTGAAATAGGTGATGGGGATTAGAGAGAGCACTTGTGGTGAGCACTAGGTAACGCACAGAATTACTGAATCACTATACTGTACCCCTGAAACTAATATTACACTGTACGCTAACTATAAAATTTATTTTTAAAACTAAATAAGACTTAACCACTACTTCTTGCTACCTGTGGAATATATATTGTTTTATAATACATAGTTTATAACAAAGAAGTAGAATATTTCTTTATAATAAAGAAAAAAGGTTTAAAGAAAGGAACAGAGGAGAGCCTGGTTTGCTCAATGAGCTAAGCCTCTGACTCTTGATTTTGGTTCAGGTCATGATCTCATGGTTGCTGGGTTTGAGCCCCGCATAAGGGCTCCGTGCTCACGGTGCACAGCCTGCTTGGGGTTCTCTCTCTCTCCTTCTCTCTCTGCCCCTCCCTCCCTCTACCTCTTTCTCTCTCTCAAGATAAATAGGTAAACTTTAAAAATGAAAAAAGAATATATGACAAAATAACCAAGGAGAGAGAGGAGGCTGAGTAAAAGAATGAGTGTTTAAAAGGGAGTCAGGGCAGAACGACTTCAGGCAGGGCAGGTGGGAATCCCGGCGAGCTGGCCTAGGAGGCCGCCGATGACCACACTCTGGGCCTTCACGTGCAACGACCTGTTCCGCTTCGACAACATTAACTTGGATCCACCTACAGAAACGTAACGGATTCCTTTTTACTTACAGCACCTCGCCCACTGGCCAGGGTATTTCATCATTGCAGAGACACCTGGTGGAGAGTTAACGGGTTAGATCGCGGGTAAAGCAGAAGGCTCCGAAGCTAGGGAAGAATGGCACGGGCATGTCACGGCTCTCTCTGTCCCCCCCCCCCCCAGAATTTTGACGCCTTGGTTTGGCTGCTGAACGTATGGAGTTATTAGAGGAGACTTCAGAAAGAAAGGGTGGATTTTTTGTTGATCTCTTTGTAAGAGTATCTAACCAAGTTGCAGTCAACATGTACAAGCAGTCGGGCTACAGCGTGTACGGGACAGTCATAGAGTACTATTTGCCCAGCAACAGGGAACGTGATGAGGACGCTTATGATATGAGGAGAGCACCTTCCAGAAACACTGAGAAGAAATCCATCATACCATTACCTCATCCTGTGAGGCCTGAAGACGTTGAATAACCATGGGCAGTGGTTCTGAGGCTGATGTTCCAGATATGTTAGGGGCAATATTATTTTCACTGGATGATCCTGGAGCTCTATCGGGAGAAAAGTAATCATTTAGGTCTTACAGACTTCAAGAAAATACAGGTTACAAATTTGAGTCTCATTGTTTCCTGTTAGCAACATCGTGCCTACTAAAGCAGTTCAGTGTAATAAAATTCAATCAAAAAGGCAGCTAGGTCAGATGGAAACATTTCACTATTTGGGTTCAGAATATTCACTCTGTGTTAAGGGGAAAAACATGCTCCAGTCTCCTCCTACATTCTGTGCCTGAGAACCACTGCTACACACACACACACACACACACACACACACATATATATTTGTTTTATATTGTCTGTTAATTGAAGCTTTAAAAGCATATGTGAAATGTACAAATCTAAGATGTATAATAAAATGCATTGTTGACCCTAAAATAAATAAATAAATAAATAAATAAATAAATAAATAAAAGGGACTCCGGAAAAATGACCGCACACTTAATATCTCTGGATTTGTTGCCTCACATGCAAAACAAGAGGGTGAACAAGTCTACATTCTAGAGAAATATTTACCTTGCAGGTCACCAATGGTTGGCATGGAGGATGCCTCATTATTTTAGACTTGGCCATCACATCATTGATTAGTCCACAGCAAATGTACTGTTGTTGTGCTCTAATTTACTTGTAAAACCAACATGTCCCATAAAGCAAATATACAAAGAATATAAAAACTATTTGTAGAGCTAAGGGTATGACCCTATACGAATGAGAGCACTGATCATTGTTAAAAGACAAAAAGTGGTAAGAAAACAGAAATGGAATGCAGGATGATCTGGCAGCATGCATGATTCCAAAGAGCAGCAACCAAGTATTCAAAACTAAATATCTTGAGTTGATGCAGTCAAGAATAATCAATATGTGACAATGAAAAGTAACCAATAAAATGGAATGATTTTCCAAGTATGTCTATATCATTAATTCCCCAGAAGAGCAGGATACAAGTTCCTCAGGACCAGTAGGTAGATGAACATAATCTGTAGAAAGCAAGTTCATATTCAGTGAAACTTCACAAAACAATGAGAGAATCCTACAAGGTTCCAGACAGAAAAAAAATAGATATCATGACAAGAATCAAGAATCAGAATGGCACTGAACTTTCAGCAACATTGAAAGCTGAAAACAATTAACCGATACCTTCCAAAATTGGCAGGAATTAATTTCCAGTCAATCCTACACCCAAGCAAACCATCAATTAAGTGCAAGAGTAAAATAAGGACATTTTCAGACATGCAAGGTCTCAAAATTTTATTTCCCATAACTCTTTCTTAAGAAGCTACCAAAGTGGGTGCTTCAGAAAATGAAGCAGTAAACTAACAAAGAGGAAAACCAGAGAACAGAGAATGGGGACAAAAAGGAAGTGAAGGGAAATCTCAGAATGCTGGTGTATGTCAGGGCTAGGAAAGAACTGGTTCAGACTGGGGTTCCATTTTGAAGGGCTGGGTGGGGGTTGGGGGGCCTAAAAGGATCTAAGGATTGTCTGATGCATTTCATTGTATAGAAAATACCAAGGAGAGGTGTTTTACAGAGCCATTAGAATATTTGATAAGAAAGAGCCAGAGGTTCTTAAAAATTAAGCAAGTAAAAAACAATTATTTCCTCCACAAAAACTTTTTAAAGAATGATGATAGGAGATGGCAACAATAGAATGAGACTAGTTTTGTAAACAGCTGGTCCTTTCAGCAACCGAAAGAAAATCAGCCAATGAATTGAGGTTTTTTTAGTCCTTAGAGAAATACCATAATGAGACTCAAAAAATGAAGGTGGATTTCACGTTATATTTTAATTTTTAAATTCTTCAAAATGAAACTACGTATTTGGCTATAAACATTAACCTACTAAGACAAAGTATTTTTTTTTCTTCTTTTAAAACTGTAAGTCTAGGGGCTTCCAAATTTCCCAATCATGTGCCATCAATGTACAAAATTGATTTTATAGGATTCACTGCTAAGGAATTGTGGATGTACTGTATAAAGGATTATAGTTCTTTGAAGACACCAACATTTGCTACTGAAAGTATCTGAATGATGCTACTGCTTCCCCCAAATTAATCCATCTTAATTGAAAACCTCAGGCTAAATCAAGAGCATAGAGGGCTCTATGGCCTACATGTAGTTATTACTGGGAAATTTAGATTTCATACAAACCTGCCTCTATTTTAAATGCAGTGTAGTTACTAGAAAAAAACGCACACCTCAAACTAAATATCCAATCCACATTTTTTCCTAACACAGAAGAAGGCCTCTCTAAAGGTTTTTTCCAGGCTAACCACTTAACAGTGGTCAAGCCAAAAATAAACCCATGAGGCAAATTCAACAGCACACAAAACAGGAGTCCATGGAGAGCAGGACTTAGCTTTTCCTCCATTCACCTCTTTCTGGGACCCCCACCCACATTCCCCATCTCCTAATTAGAGAGCTGATTAGGACTCCAAATTATAAAACGCTAAATGGGGAGGGGGATGTGGTGCAAGGCCGGGATTCCTTTAACACCAAACACTCTTCTCCTTCATGCTTCCCCCCCTTATTGCGGCGAGCTGTGGGAAGAGAGCTGGGCCAGCGGGGCTGATTGGCTGGAGGGCAGCGTTTACACTCAGTTGTCTAAGAAGGAAGGTCTGTGTCACAAATTGCAAACTCTGGAAAGATAAAATTTGAAAACAACATGCTTGGGCTTTAGTATTTTAAGGAAAAGAAACAAGTATCTTATAAGCTCATTTATTATTACCATGGTGACATGAGGGGACGTGAGGAGATCTCACGAACAGTTCCTGGTTCCAGCCAGGCTGCGCATCAACGGCGCGGGGCAACTTCTTCGGTTACCATGGCAACCAAAATTAGAAGTGCTTTTTGCAACACTAACAGAAACCATCTTTTGAAGCGCTTCTGTGAATCACATTGAATACTGATGATGCAAGCTTGAGTGATACATATTTTTCAAACATTAAAACACACACACAACGTATTGCCATACACAAATACTCCTTTTAGATCCCGCGTTGAAATCTTGACTTAACTTGGAATAGATTTTTCGGTCTGGTTTTGTTTGTTTCCCTTTTGGATTCCGGCGGACTCGAGTGCAAACGCGATTTGTTTAATTTCCAAACTTGTCTGAATTGCACGGGTAAGAGCTTAGAATGTGGTTCATTTGCTCCCATTTTGAAACGGGATGAGAAGTGGGGTGGGGGAGGGTGGGTCTAACAGAGAGCCCTCTTGTCTACTAAACTCTGGAGGACGAAAACGCGGGTGGGGGGGGTGAAACGGGGGTAGGGGGTAGGGGCAGGAGAGGCAAGGAGGGAGGAAAGAAGAGGGAGGGAAGGAAGGGAAGGAAAAAAATGCGGAAGGCTGAATCTTTGCTGCCCCAAGAACACCTTTATCTGTTACTTTGACCTCTCCGTCTGCCCAGGTGTTGTGTCGGGAACACAAAAGCTGATCAGAAATGCCATTTTACAGACCCCGTTGCCATTCTTTCCTGGTCATCCTGGAGCTCCTAATACTCCCGAAGGGGCATCCGGGAAGAGACGAGGTTCCTCCTTACTCGTACAGTCTTTAAAAGAGCACGATTCTTTAGGGAGCGTCGTGGTGTGGGGTGTGGTGGGCCACAGCCGTTCGCTGTCAGCGCCCTCTCTGCCAGTCCGGGTCACGCAGGTCCCCACCTGGGCTCACGTCCTGGGGCTCGGGTCCCCGCGGAAGGTGCGCGCCGGGCCGGGCGCGAAGCCGCCCTCCCGGGCTCCCGTGCGGGCGCGCACTCCGACGCGGGGGCCCGCACGGTGCCGGGACGCGGGGACACACGCGCGCGCAGACCCAGGGGCACCGCACACTGCACGGGCACCGGCTAGCCTGCGCCTCCGGCTACAACGCCCTCTGCTCGCGCTCGCCCCCGGGAGCGCCTGCCCTTCTCCCGCGCCCAGCTCGCGCCCTCGCCCCTCCGGGAGCCGTGCCCCCTTTTCCCCCTCGGCTTGCCGGGGACGGGCGCTGCTCGCAGCCACCCCCCCCTCCCCCCGCCACCAGGTCAGCAGCCTGGGGGAGGAGGGGCGGGAGGGGTGGAGGTGCTGGCTGCGAGCCCCGCGGCCCTCGCTTACCTTCGTGGCGAGCCCGGCTCACGGACTCGGCGGCGCGGGGCCAGGAGCTGGGGGCGGTTGGAGCTGAAGCGGGCGCGGCGCGGGAGGTGCGTGGGTGGCGGGCGCTGTGGCCGCGCGGGAGGCTCCCTGAGCTGTCAGGGACCGCGGACCTGACCGACAGCGGCCCCGGCAAACCCCGCCCGCTGGCCCCGGCCCGGGCTCTGCAGCGGGGACAGAGGCGCCCCGCAGCGTTTCCCCGGAGGACCAATAGGGAGCGGGGGGCTGGCCCGGGGGAGGGGGCCAGGGGCCGGTCAGGCTCCGGGACTCGGGCCCGGACCTCGTAGGCCGGTTTCTATGGCAGCCAGGAAGGAGGGGCTGGAGGGAGGGGGGGTGCGCGGCGCGGGGACACCCATCGCAGACACTGGAGGAGGGGGAGGGGGGTTGGCCCTCTCACAGAGAGAGTCCCTCCTACGGGATGGATGAGAACCGGCGACACAGCCAAAAGAGGGTTGACACAGCTCTCGTCCGCTCACGCCTCGTACTGAGCCTCTCGAGCCTCTTGATCAAAGGTTTCCCGTGTCCTTGGTAGACCGGGACCCAGCAAGCTTACCAACAGAACGGGGTTTCCAGCAGACCCACCGTGACAGCTCCTTCGGGTGAGTCTGGCAGGGTTTAGGCTCTGCAGAAAGAAGTGCTAATGCCACCCTCTGCCCGGATCCCTCCCATACAATATATCCAGTTCCTATGGTGTCATTTAGACTGTGAATCCCTAATCTCTTGCCTACTCCCCAGCTATAACCCTCCGGCTAATGGTAGGTGCCAAATATTTTTACAGTTTACAAACAAGGAAGCCAAGTCACTGAATTGAGTGTTGAGCGGAGAATGCGATTCACAGACTAGCAAAACCCGTAGGATAACTAGAGGTTATCCACTGAAGTTCAAGTCCTTCATTTTACAGAGGAGGAAAGTGAGATCAGAGAGGTCAGTTAACAAGGATCACACAGCTTGGTTAATGGCAAAGCCAAGACCAGCACCCTAAGTCAC
Source organism: Panthera tigris (assembly GCF_018350195.1). Taxonomy (NCBI): domain Eukaryota; kingdom Metazoa; phylum Chordata; class Mammalia; order Carnivora; family Felidae; genus Panthera; species Panthera tigris. Next base: position 203,547,168 of record NC_056660.1, read on the forward strand.
AGCTCAGCAAGCACTCTTTCCACCTCCTCATGCTCCCAGATGCTGTCTTCCTGATTGCCAGGGCAATATTTACGAAAGCAAAAGTGTAGATGAATGAGTTTTAAATCTATTTATGGTGGAAATTAGGGAACCCAAAGATTCCTTGTTTTGCTATTTGCCAGGCCTTATTATAAATATTTTCAAAAGAGTAACTGATTAAATCCTCACGATAACCTTATTTTAGGTATTATTACCATCTCTTTGGACAGGTAAGGAAACAGCTCAGAAAGGTTATTTGACTGCTCAGCTGTCCAATGCTGGTGCTGGAATTCAAACCTAGGCAGTCTGACTCCAGAGTCAGTGCTTTTCTTCCTCACTCTGATGCCTCTTTGTGTGATTGAAGGGACCAGGAACAGGAAGAGGAAGAAATAAAACCTTGGACAGCTCCAGGGACTGGCCACTGAGATTGGCGAGAAACCAAAACAACCTGGAATGTTTGCTTCCTTGTTTGATGAGAGTGGTTATCTACTTTACAGGATAAAAGTTCTCTGTGAGAAAGGTTTGTCTTTAAAGGGAGGCCCTTTCCTTAAAAGATAAGAGGCATTTTTTTTCTTTTAAGAGCAGTCTTTAGTTGGATGGCTTAGTTGGTTAAGCATCCAACTCCTGATTTTGGCTCAGGTCATGATCTCCCCATTTGTGAGTTCCAGCCCGGCATTGGGCTCCGTGCTGAGTGTGGAGCTTGCTTGCGATTCTCACTCTTCCTCTCTCTCTGCCCCTCACCAACTCATATGCACTCACACTCTCGTTCTCTCTCAAAAATAAACTTATCAAAGAGCAGTCTCTAAGATAGCACATGCCATCAGTTTGTTTTCTTTCTTTCTTTTTTGAAAGATTTTATTTTTAAGTAATCTGTGGTCTGGAACCCAGAACTCGGAGATCAAAAGTCACATGCTCCACTGAATGAGCCAGCCAGGCGCCCCTTGTTTTCCTCCTGAAGCAGGGTAACAGTTTACATGTTTAAAAATGTCATATAAAATACTCCTTGAATCCTATAACATGACAATACACAGGATAGGAGTTCATAAGGAAACTGCCTGGAAGCCAAGAACTTCAAACTCACAACCGAACATGGACTCTCTCATAGACCCTTGCATCATGCCCCCATGGAGTATCATAGATACTAGATTCTAGTGGCTTGGAAGGTTACTGAAGACCTGAGGCTATCACAGAAAAGGAAAACTTCAGCATCAGAGACGACTTCTAAAGTCCATTGGCCAGATTCCATTCCAGAAGCCTCCTGCACCCCTATTTCTCCTGCAGCTATTCTGCTGGGGTCTACTCCCTTTCAAATCAGAACCATTCCTTCACGCTTTCCTTTCCCTTGAAAGTCCTGGGACCCCAGTCATATAGGACTGACTGTTCATTCAGTTCCCTCCACTTGAAAGAAGTGTTGTTTTCTCCTAGAAAGGGCCATTCAGTAGGTTGATTACAATGTAACAGCATATAGAAGTTAAAAATTGTTGTTTTGAAGAGTATGGGGAAATATTTTCAACATATTAAGTGAAAGCAAAAGTTACACAGCAGAATGATACAAATTTGTGATATGTTTGAGTAGAAGGAAATACACTAGATATTGGTAATGTTTTTTGTGAACTGGTGGAATTACAGGTGGTTTAAATAACCTTAATATTTTCAGCATTTTTTTTCTACAATGGACGTATATGTCAGAAAAAAATATTTTAATGTCAGAAAAATATTACTTTCCAAAAGAAAAAACCTATAAAGTCCATTTAGTGTCGGTTTTCTAAACCCTGCTCCATTGTGTTGGCAGAAAGTAGTCCTGGATGATTCTAACCCAGGAGGTACTTGTTCTATGCTTTGAGAGCCTCCTGGCAGTGGCTAAAAGTTTAGACCTTTGAGTCATAAAGTTACACCTTGACTCCCAGCTCTGCCACTTATTAGCTGTATGAACTCTTTAGTTGCAAGCATCTTCTAACCTCAGTTTTTTCATCTGTCCTCTGGGAATTGTGAGAATTAATGAGATAAAGTTACTGGCGAACAGTTTAACTAGGTTGTCTTAACCTGGAGTCCATGGGCTTGGAGTGGTTGGTGGGAGTATCCCCCACTGAAAGTGTTTAAAGTATGCTCCTTTCATCACAGTCTCTAAGTAGTTGGGGCCCCAAGCAGGTCAGCACTTCTTCTAATAAGTGCTTAATAAGTGGTAGCTACTTTTGCTATTTCAAGTTCTGAGGGATCGTTCCACATTTGGTACTATTCTAGGGCATATGGGGACATTCTACTCATTTTCTGGATATTGTTACCTGGTACACTGCATCCCTGCTGAATGTGAACCTGGGCTATTCCTGGGGTTGGACTATTCCTACTCTCCTTCCTCCTTTCCTCTGATAGGGATATTTGACAAATCTTGGGAGAGGAGATAAAACAAAACTTTTCTAAGACTGCATAGCGCTGTAGAACTGGGTCTGCAACTCAAAAGGCATATGTGGTTCCAGAAAAAAAAAAATGTCTTTATCCTGTTTAGGATCTGTGTGCTACCTAAATCTGATAATTCATGTCTTTCCAAAATTCCCAATCTCTTTGAATATGACTCCTCTCCCATGTTTTACCTTTCTTTTAGGATTTCGAGTTGGACATTATGTATGTCAGAGCTCATTCTATCTCATGTCCTTTTTCATGTTTTCCAGATTTTTACCTTCTGTTTAACTTCTTTTACACTCTGGTAATTTCTTCAGATCTGATATTTCACAAATTCTCTCTTGGTTGTAATTGATTAGCTGTTGAACCTGCACACTGATTTTATAAGCCTTGTCAGTGCAAATACAATAAGATCACAAGGTGGAAGCATGAGAATGCCAATTTCATCATTTCACAGCAGCGGGTCAATTGACAGTTTAAAAATGAATCACAATCAGTATTTATTGAAATCCTTTGTCCTTAACTTTATAAGAATCTTTTAAGAACTAATATTTCTTGGGGCGCCTGGGTGGCTCAGTCAGTTAAGTGGCCGACTTCAGCTCAGGTCATGATCTCACACTCCGTGAGTTCAAGCCCCATGTCAGGCTCTGTGCTGACAGCTCAGAGCCTGGAGACTGCTTTGCATTCTGTGTCTCCCTCTCTCTCTGCCCCTCCCCCGCTCATGCTCTGTCTCTCTCTGTCTCAAAAATAAATAAACATTAAAAAAAAATTAAAAAAAAAGGAACTAATATTTCTTGCAATAAAGATTTTTCTGAGCTTTACCATTTTATTCTGCTTATTTGTTAAATTAAGCAAAATTAAACTGAAAGAATTAAAACTAGCATGGTAATCCTGCTTTAAAAAGTCCTCTCTGCATCTCCCTCTCTCCTCTTCCTTTTCCTTCTTCTTTTTCTTCTTCTCCTTTTCCTTCTTTCTCTCTCTCTTGCTCTCACGTGTGTGTGTGTGTGTGTGTGTGTGTGTGTGTGTGTGTGTGTGTAGAGATAGATATTCATATATTCATGTAATGGTAACAACAGTTATTTCTGGTTAATGGGTCCTAGAGTAGATTTTTTTGCTTTCTTATTTCCTAAAATATGTGAATCTTTTACTTGTATAGGTGTAATTTAATATTAATAACAAAATGAAAAAAGAAAGAGGTCACAAATTTCAGTGGCTGAATGAGGGGCCACTGCCCCTGCCTCTGCCAGTCAGCTTAAATTCTATCGATATTCTTGGTACTTTATTTAATTCACTTGAGATCTTCCTGCCTCGTCATTTAGTCTAATGTTCAATATTGAACTTTCTTCCATAGGTAAAATACAACAAATAGAGAAGAAAAAGAAAGAAAAAAAAAAAAACTGTGATCTTGAGAAATTTTCATTAAAATGTAATTTTCACCATGAAATTTGAGTCGCTGAGATTCTCACGGTTGTAGCAATTTTACTCTACACTTTTCTTGACCGTGTAACCACATACAGCAATTAGTGTAATATGTTCTTATAATTGGCACTTGGGTATTACTTACAATTGGGCAAGGAAGAATAGTTTAAGAGCCCCAGGCCCATTGATACTTGAGCAAAATTATTTTTTATGAAAATTTATAAAAATCAAATTTGAACCATTACCTTTGAGTCTTTAGTTTTAAATAAGCCCCATTTTAATTGGGCCAGGGTTCTGAACCCATAGTATTCCCTCCAAAGTGTTTCCTAGCTGTGTCTAATAGATAACTATTATTTTACAGGACAGTTTCTGTCCTCATATAGGCAGTTTACCAGACCGCAAAACCACAGCTAATGATCAGCTGTTCTCTTAAGTGAATTCATATATTGGCATTTACTTCTCAACAGATATTAGCTAAGATTTTGTGTCTAAAGTGTATTTGAGTTACCCAGAAGAAGCAAAGTATTCCTAGTCCATTATTCTGACTTTCTGGCTTTTAATTTCTTATTATTCTCTAACATTTCTTGTCTTTGTGGCATTTTCACTTTAGAAACAGAAAAGCAATGATTTATTGAAAATAAGCACAATGTTCTTGCTTGAAATTATAAAACCTAAGACAACTGCCTTAGTCCAGTCCATTACATGAATGATAAACATGAACAATAGTTAACAGGATATTTTTAGAGTAGCACCTGACTACACCATAAAAAAAAAAGACTGTCAAAAAGGTCCATTCCACTGGCTACTCATCTGTGCTTTCTTGAAGTGTCCTATGTCTGCTGTTCAACTGATAGTGGTTCCAGGACTGAGGGTATTAGTAGTACCCAGGAACTTGTTAGATATGCAATTTCTTGGGCCCTAACCCAGACCAACTGAATCCGCAACTCCGGGTGTGGGATCTATCAATGTGTGTTTTAGCAAGATTCTGACACACACTAAGTTGGAGAACAGTTACCTAGACAGTATGGTCTCAGGGCAAGGAGTCAGCAAGGAGACATCAGAAGACAATTCGCAGGGCGCCTGGGTGGCTCAGTCAGTTGGGCATTCCACTTCGGCTCAGGTCATGATCTCGCGGTTTGTGAGTTCGAGCCCCGCGTCGGGCTCTGTGCTGACAGCTCAAAGCCTGGAGCCTGCTTCGGATTCTGTGTCTCCCTCTCTCTCTCTGCCCCTCCCCCACTTGTGCTCCATCTCTATCAAAAATAAATAAAATGTAAAAAAAAATTAAAAAAAAAAAGACAATTTGCTGCATGTATCTTGCCAGCTTTTCTGATCTCCTGCTCCCTCCACCCCAAAACCTATCAAGGGCTGATGTGGATTCCAAAAAGAAAATGGATATTTAGCTTTTGCTCTGTGCAATCCCATGTTGTCAACCACAAAGAGATCTCATACAAAGGTAACTGTATTTTAGTGATCAAGACTGTGCCTATGGAGTCAATTTCCTTGGTTTCAAATACTGGCTCCATTCTTTACCAGCTGTTTCTCATCTCCTCCTTCTCTTAATTTCCTCCATTTATATTTACCTCATGAAGTCATTGAGATGATTGTTTGGCATATACTAAGTGATTCATAAATGATGCTTTTAGGTTACAAGATTTTTCTATCCTGGCCTATATTTTGGTGCAATGCCCAACAAGGTGGGTGAATAATTATGTGTGATATTAGGTTTTAGGAAAGGTGAGAAGAAAATACTGCATTCAGGGCCTGCCTTCCTATTTGCCACGTCAACAGGATTAACGAAGCAATGTTTATACAACACAGAGTAGTTTTAAGATATCCCCATAAGGTCAGAATACATTTATAATGACAGCCTCTGCATTTACCATTTTAAAGCAATACACTTCTGGGCCTCCAGTTAACTACAGAGGATCCTATTGATTGTTGTTGGTGGTGAGGGTTTAATAGTTTTAATTCCTGCTGCTTCTCATTTAGATCTCTTATGACAAATTCTGTAAGAGCCATAGCACAGCTCAGAACATTATATCTATTAAACATTGAGCTTAGGTTCTCCCCTCCCCTGATGCAGCCAACAGTGTTAACCTAATGAAAGCAAAGCTATTTTGTCCAACAGAATCAGGCTAAACTTTTAGGCTAGGCAACCGACTTCTGCCAGGTCATGATCTCAGTTTGTGGGTTCGAGCCCCATATCGGGCTCTGTGCTGACAGCTCAGGGCCTAGAGCCTGCTTCAGATTCTGTGTCTCCCCCTCTCTCGACCCCTCCCCTGCTCATGCTCTGTGTCTCTCTCTCAATAATAAACAAACATTAAAAAAAATTTTTTAATAAAAAATAAAACAACCCATGCTAAATTGAAGATGTTCATTAAGACACACTTGATATTCTGGTGTAGACTTTTATCTATATTTAGGCCTCAGTACTGTTGGCTTATTCCAATTATCAAGTGGGTAGTCTATACCTTCAAAGACCCTTTCAATCTTGGTATCTTTAATTCCAAGTTGAATGTAGCAGAAACAGAAGCATTTACATTTCCACGAAAATATTCCTACTTTCAACAGTGTATGAGGATGGTAGCATTTTTAAACTAGTAAGACTGTAAGAACCTTCTCTTTTTGTGCATATTCAAAAGACTTCTGGGTTTTACATGTATTATTAGAGTTCTGTTTAGTGTTCCTTTGAATCTCAGATTGTAGGTGTGGTATAATAAAAAATATGTATCCAGTCTTTGACCCTGGTTCTTGGCACAGAGCTCTTAAAACCCTTGGAATTTCCTGATGTCTTTTATCATAAGCTCCCTTTTGCTCATCCCTAAGTTTATGCTAATGAGGTGATCTTGGCAGTGGTCGCCAGAGGAACTAACCACATAATTAGAGGGCTAGAACTACCAGCCACACCCCAAGATATCCAGAATGGAAGGGCTGGACAGGGAATTCAGTAATCAAGGGCTAATGATTTAATCAATCACATCTAGGTAATGAAACCTTAGTAAAAAAAGAAAAGATTAAGGGGTTAAGAGACCTCCCAGGTTGGTGAACACATCCATGTGCAGGGAGGGTGGAGCACCAGGAGAGCCTGGAAGCTCTACCTACTCCACTCCCCCAACCCCCTTTGCCCTTTGCAACCATTTGGCTGTTCCTGGATTCCCCCCCCCCCCACCTCCTTTTTTCTTTTTAAAGAGATTTTAGGTAATCTCTACACCAACGTGGGGCTCAAACTTACAACTCAAGAGATCAAGAGTCGCACACATACTCTTAAATCAGCTGAGCCAGCCAGGAGCCCCTGGGTTGTATCCTTTATGATAAAACTGTACTCGGAAGTGTGGTGCCTTCCTCAGTACTGAGTTGTTCTAGTGTATTGAATCTGACAAGGGGGCAGGGACCCCTGATTTGTAGTCGGCAGGGCAGAAGTGCAGGTATCCTTGGTACCCCATTTTTGGCTACCGTCTGAAGCAAGGGCAGTCTTGTGCTACTACTACTGATCACTTGTGGAGTCTACGCTAACTCGGGCTGTTGTCAAAAGTGACTTGTTGGACACCCAGTTGGTGTTAGAGAATCCGAGCACTGCTGTGTGTTAGATCGGTGGAATAGGGGAGACAGAAGAGGCTCTCCTATCTATCATTCTGCCGTGCACGTGGGATTCCTTTGCTGATCAGTGTCTGGCACTCTAAGGACCAGATGCCACTGTAGACCTAAAAATGCCACTAGGAGTAAAATGAGAGGAAACAATATATTCAGTTCAGTTCTTAAATACACATCGTGGGTTTTCATAGTTGTTTCATTGTATGTAAAATGCTTTGCAAACTGCAAAGCCTAATCAACATATGGTTTACCACCAGTGGGTAGTTTTCCTCTCCTTCTGCAATCAAATTTACCAGCATTCAGGATACACTGATAAAGCCTATATACCTTTTGGGAAAAGTAAAAGGAACTGTATCTGATCCTCAAACCTGTTTTGAAAGGCCTTGCCAAATCTGAACGCTCAAATGTTAAATTTTTAGTATTTTGTTGTGCTTTTCAATACTTTCTTGTGCCTTTGTCCATGATCTCGACGTTGTGGTCAGAGCCTTTTTAAGATTATGTTTAAAAATAAACCTCGCTTCATATCTTGGCTTAAAGGGGACATCATGAGCTATTTTCAGCATTCAAAATTCGCTAGATACTAACTAGTAACTTACATACCTGAAACCACTATCTGTCAGGAATTTTTTTTTTTTTCTTTTTAAGTTATAACTAACTCAGGAACCTGGATATCTTAAGGCAAACTGAAAATTCCATGTAATATAATTTAATTCTATCATTTTCTGACTTTGAAGAAAGAAAACACCTATGTAAGCTTTGTGTAAGTGTCCAATTGCCGAACAGAACAGACTTGGAAATATTCATATACTTTTTTAACCTTAAAATAAAAACTCCATCTCCTCTTCCTGTATTCTCTCAATCTGTGACCTCTCCACTTGTGGGAAGCCATTCCCTTTGAAACAGGTCATAAATGTGATACCACTGAACCACTAGGATTACCAAAGGAGAAGCTGAACTGATCTTTTAAACTGAACACACTAGGTAAGAGGAGAAAGTGCATTAAAAGTAGGCTCTTCCTAAAAAATTCCATTGGCTGTTGTGCCCCACCGTGGAAGAACCACAAATGCCAACCTCTTCCTCCTCCCGTTCTTCTGAACTGATTTTTGGGGATTAGAGGTGCATACTGAGAACGGCATATCTTAATTCACGTATCAGTCATGTTAATACAAATGAGTGAAGATCTTGGACCACGAAACCACTTCTATACTAGTAAAGAGAAAAACGAGTCATGAACACATAATTTTAAACTTTACTTTAAAAATGTAAATATCTCCCAATATTTAACAGGTAAAGAAAATAGCATATTGGTTTATTTTATGTGGTTGTTATATTTTATTTTCCAAGTAATACTGATTAAAAATATTTACACACCTACTTTTAAGTCCACAGTTTAGCACTCTTATTTGTATGGCTTTAAAAGTTATAGCACAAGATCTTTACATTAAGGATCGGGGAAAAAGATTCATTCAAAACAAAGCCTGATATATTATATACATGTTTTTCTCTGTACTTTAAATACATTAATTTTTAAATGATGCTCCTTTTTTTCATCTGGTGGTAAAATATTAGTGCAACTTTTCATTAAAAAAAAAAAAAAAAAAGTTTACCACAGATATAAATGAATTTTCCCAATCGGAAATGGCCCTTCAGTTGCCATTAAATGCTATTTCTCACCCTACCTTAAGTTACCAAAAAAAAGAATTGCTAGTTGCCATTATAAGCAAAAACAAAGTACTACAGCATCACCTACATCGCTCCTTACAACACAAACTTTGAAAGAACCAGAGATGTTTTATAGAAGTTTAGTTGGCTTTGAAAAGGCACATGGGTGTGTGTGGGTTTTTTTTGTTTTTTTTTTTTGTTTTACATTCTACAAATTTTGCCACCACCACTGTTTCCGTTGCAGAGATGACATTTGTGACTATCAGTATAGACAAGAAGTTTGTTCAAACTAAAGAAAGCCAGAAGCCAAAATTTAACTGCACAGTAACAATGTACTTTTCTTCATGCAGCCTTGTGTTTCCTATATATTCAATTTTCTAACATGCATTAGAATACACGAGTTTGTATTCTAATGATTTTACTTTTGATTTTACAACATGGAAAAAATCTGAGAAAGGACGTGACCTGGGAAAGAGAGAGGGAGAACCCTTATCACAATGAAAATAGATACATTCGTACCCAACTATATAATAAGAATATAATCCATTTAAGTTTCCAGAAATAATACTTCTCAAAGCTTCCCATTACTTATGGGAAAGATCCCTCCTGTGTGGCATTAAGTGTGTGGGGGGGGGGGGGGGTGGGCGTTGGAATCAGTTTGTTTCAATAGAAACAGTTCACAACAGGAAAGACTTTAACTTTGGTCCACTTGTCTGTTAGCTTAAGGACAGTCACACTGCCCATGATCAGTTCAAAAACCCAACACATTAATTTAAAAATATATTCATTTGTTATTTCACTCTAAAACAGGCATAGGTGTTCTGTTTTCACTCCCTGCCGTTTCAGCTTGGGAATCCACTGTTGTTTTGGTCTCTAAACCCTCAGCATCTTCATGATCTTCTCTGGCAGCTTCAGCAGCATCTGCTTGGGTGGTCTCGCTCTCCTCCTGGTTCATGATTTCAGGGGTCACTTGTTCCAAGTCAGCTTCTAGAAGTTCAGTTTGTACTTCCACTGGCATCTGATTTACCCGTTCAACGTGCAGCTCCTCCACATGTACTTCAGTACCTTCTTCAGTCTGAATCCGACCCACTTCTAGATAACTCACCTGAACCTGCTCTGGAAGCTCGCTCATATGTGAATCATGCACTTGGCTGTCCTGGAGCAGATCTGGATGGACCTGTTCCACAGTCACTTGTGCTGAATCCACTTGAACCTGAAGCAATGGTAACACATGCACTTTCCCAACTTGTTCTATAATAGTCATTGATGTCACAGGTTCAGTTTGCACACGTGTTTCTACTGAAAGAACTTCTTCAGTTACTAGACGCTCTGAAATATTGTGAGTATCACTGAGATGCCTCCTTAATTCATTTCCTTGCATAAACCACAAGTCACATAAAGTACAATGGTTGGGTTTATCACCAGTGTGTATTACCAAATGATCTTTGAACTGGTCCCAGCTGTTAAACACACTGTTACAGACCTGAAATAACCAAACATATGGTTTTAACACTACTAATATTCAAGCCGAAGAAAGCATGAATGCATTTATTCTCTGTTAAGGAAAAATTTGAAGATTTTTCTGAAAAATGTTATGAATATGACATTTATAATGTGATCTAAGAGAGTTCATAATTATGTTGTTTATTTGGTCTTTTAGCTGATATAGCTAACAACTTAGATGCAATGTAGGAAACATAATACTGCCTTCATTGCTTAAATGTCATATAAATTCAAGGGATATAAAGTACCAATATTATAATTTCCTACAATATATCATTAGCTTTTAGAACCATTACATTATTTGGGATACATATACACTAATCATGGAAAAAAAGCTGATCACAGCCAGTGAGCCTTCCACTGCTCCACTCCCTAATTCTATTGTTTGCTCAACGGTGAAGAATAGTTTCAGGTTACCTGTTATTTAGGACATAATTTTATTGACATTGATGTCATCTAGAGTTGAGTTGGAAAAAAAAAAAAAAAGGCAACAACCCAAAAAACCCTATTCTAATCTCCCTTCTAAAATCAAAATGATGAAAAAAATAAATAAATAAAATCAAAACGATGGATGATGTTTTTTACTCATTCTTTCCAAACTGCCAGCTCTATACTTTTACTCTAGACTCTGCTACCCTTCACTTTTAATGATTTCAAACACCCAACTCCTTTGCTAAGGACAGAATACACCCACACGTACCTGACATTCATAAAGCTTCTTTCTTCCCTTTTTTGCCCCCACTCCAGTTTGGCACGCAGTCAGGTGACATTTGAGGGTGCTATTTCTAGCAAATCTTTCATGACAATTTGGACATTCAAAAGGTTTTTCACCTATTCGAATAGAAAAAAAATTCTATTGGCAAATCAAGAAAAACAGAAAAAGCAAATAAATTTTTTTCTTTTTGGTTAATTCTAATAGCACTTTCTTGAGAGGAAGGTCTGAATTTGTAATTCAGATGTTTTCTATCACATCCAGAAGACTCTTCTAGAGGTGAAAATAATAAGTTTTCAGTGATTATTATAATTGAATCTGTACTCTGAGGAAGAAATAAAAATTGGATCTGAGTTCTATGTTTTAGCATTTCTTAAAAGTGCAAATTTTCCCTTAGGTAAAAATCAAGCTCAATCTCTATTTTGGGGAAATGCATCACTATCCATTCCACAAGTATTTTTTGAGCACTTACTATGTGCCAGACCATGTGCTAGGTGATGAAGATAAATTGCCCTTCTTTAAAAACTTCGTATCACAGGCCACAGTATCTTATGAACGTGAAATATATACAAATAAACACCTGCAATGTACTGTAGAAAACAGTTTCTACAGAATAAAGGGCAATGGAAAATGTAAGGCAGCAGCACAAAAGGAGAGGGATTAATTCTGCCTGGAATGGAATAAGTGAAGGAAAGAAGGAAATGTATTCTAGGCAGAGACACAGAGGTACAGAACAACATGGGTGAGGAGTAAGAGGGAGAAGGTATCAATAATGATTCTCAGACCTCTAGCTTAGAATGCCAATCAGAATCAAGAACACAGAAATCCAAGTAAGTTTGGAATGCAGTGTATTGAGAAAGATTATAAATTTAGTTTTGTATCTGTTGATTTGAAGGTACTCAAGGTGGAAAAGTCTGGTAAATAGTTGAACAGACTCCTCTGAAGTCAAATAGAAGGTAGACTGATATACAGATCAGGAGTTACTTTAGGTAGTAATAAAAACCTTTGATGTGGTGAAAACTCTAAGTATGTTATGTGATAACAGAATCAAGGACAGAACTCAATGAAACACCAAGTTAAAACACCAGGTAAATGAAGCAGCAAAGAGAACAGAAACAGAACAGCCAGAAGCAGAAGGAAAGAACACTGCGGAAATTAAGAAATTTCAGGAAGATGAGGGCAGTAAACAAGTGCTAAACTGAACAGAGATGTCAGGTAGAATAACAACAGGGGATTGTACTAACTCTAGTAGGAATAGTGTAAGTAATATGGTGGGGTTAGAAGCCAGACTACAGTGGGATGAGAGGCAAGCCCATGAAAACAGTAAAGGGGATGGAGGGTTTTGAAAGATGACAGATATGTCATCTGCTGGGGTGAGGTGTGGGCAGAGTCTTGAGTATCGGGCTGAAGGCCCAAAATAGCAATCTGGCAAAGAAAGCTTTAAATCAGACACCAAAAAGGCCTAATTTAAGGTCTGATATGAATTTTTTCCAACAGTGCTCAGCAGGGAGTAGGGGTAATTGACCGCAATAATTCCAGGATTTTTTAGAGGCCTTTTTAGAGCAAGTGGGTTCAAAAGCCAAGGGAATGTGCTTAGAGTACAAGAAAAAGTGATTCAAGTTGTATACAAGGAGGACAAGGTAAGATAGAGAAGTCAGAAATAGGGCAATAAGCTAGATGGAAAGAGATATGAAAGGACTGGCAGGCTAACAGGTAGACTCCAGCAGTCTGGAGTAAGACAAGAAGAGAGAGGATTCAAGGGACAGCATGACGCTTGCAGAGAAACAGGCTCCAGTGATGAGATCCTAGTTGTGACCTTCATACTAGTCAAGTTACTTCGAGCTATAGTTTTTCCCTGACAAAAAAACCCTCTGTTTTTTGTATAATGTTCATGAGATGGGAAAATTAGAAAGACCTAATCACCTAGAATTAGTGCTGGTACAGAAATTCCTTATCATATCCCCCAATGTTGCAAGATACTGCTAAATACAATGGTTACGTTTTGTGGTTTCAGTAGTACATAATTTTTCACTATAAATAAAACCTACAAATATAAATTGGTATAGCTCCTTTAAATAGCAATTTCATAACAATGCCAAGATTTAAAATGTACATATTCTTTGACTTGGCAATTCTGCTCTTGAACATGTACACAAAGATATATGCAAAAGTATGCTTACTGAGGCATAGCCTGTAACAGTAAAAGACTAGTAACAACCTAAATGTGTATCAATATAAATAAATTATGGTATACCCATACACTGAAACACCATGCAGCCACAGTGGGGGGAAAAAAAAAAAAAAGTAGATTCCTGAATTTTCATGTATTAAAAGACTTCAGGGGCACCTGGGTGGTTCAGTTGGTTAGATCAGGTCATAATCTCACGGTTTGTGGGTTCAAGGCCCATGTCAGACTCTGTACTGGGTGTGGAGCCTGTTTGGGATTCTCTCTCCTCTCTCTGCCCCTCTCCCACTCTGTCCCTCTCTCTCTCTCAAAAATGTTAAAAAAAAAAAAAAAAATTAAATAGTGTAAAATGGCATCACACTGTACTACATGCCTCTATTTTTTTCCCAAAAAACCCTCTGTGTGCATGCCTGTGTATGGTTACTCAAAAATGCAAAGAATAGATATGGAAGGATAAGTAAGAAAATGATGGCAGTAACTGCTTTTGGAGAGATCTACTGAAGTAGAAAAGAGATTCATTTTTCATTGTCATTTCGGCTTTTATGTCATTTGAGCTTTTGCATTTTAAAAACTTAGGAAGTCCGATGAAGTCTAGAAACAGCAACAGATTAATTATACTTTAGATGTGTGGACAGCAGCCTGCAAAGTGCTTTTCCCTGTAAAGTAAGTTATTGCCCTTATTTACACAAACAAGGAAAGAGGGCCAGAGGTAAGGCGACCATTTAAGTTCATCATACTGTCAAATGTTGGAATTGGAGCTGCAATCCAATCTGATTTTCAGACCCACCCAGGGCCCCTGAGTGGCTCAGTCAGTTAAGCGTCTGACTTCGGGTCAGGTCAGGATTTCCAGACCCACATTGTTTCTATAATTCCACATTACCTCTCTGGCAAACGAGGTACAATCATTTAAAGACATGATTAAAGGTCACCTTTAGGTTCTCTTTCATATGAGGTGTCCCACTGGTAAATCTGTCAAAAGTTCTGGTATCTCCTCCCACCGCTAAAGTGCTTACCCTTCTGTATTTTTCTAAATTAATAATAAACCTCCAACTATGTAGCCACCCAAACCAAAGAGCTAGGATTTACCCCCATATCTCAATGGTCACCAAATCCTGTTGACTCTGCCTCCTTAATGTTCTTCACATTTCCAACCCTCTTCCACTATCACTGCCTTTACTCAGCCTCTCCTTCTTGCTTAGATCGCTCCAACAGCTTCTTAATTAGACCTTGTAGGTTTCATCTCGCTCCACTCTATCTTGCCCGTCATGACTCTAAAAACAGAAATGTGATCCTGGCTTAAACTTCTTTAAAATGACACAGTTTTCCAAAATAAAATCTGAATTCATTTACAGCACTTATGAAAAATAACTATATGATCTTGGCTTTATCTCCCATCACTTTCTCATCTCTTGCCCTTGAACCACTGGTAGATTGTCCATGATGCCTAAGTGCATGCCATGTGGGCAGCCCTTCCTAACAGCTACACATGCTGGCATTCCTCAACTTGGACCCAATCCCCCGGCCTCAACCTACCAGCAGCATTCCAGACAAGTTGCTTACGCTCTTTCCTCTATGCCTGTGCATGCTTCATTCCTGTGCCTGCTTCATTTCTTTTGCCTGGAATGCCCATCTCCTGGAAAACTCCTTTTCCTTTGGGTGTCATTATAGGGTGAATACTCCAGGAAACCATCCTGGTCTCTTCCATCATAAACAAACAGTACAGGCAGGCATTCCCATAAGACTGTGTGCTTACCTCTATTAGCACTTAGCCCGTCACATGTGACTGTGCCTGCTTGTCTTTCCCAACATAACTGTGAGCTCCTTGAAGGCAGAGACTCTAAAAATTCCTTATCTCCACGACCTAGCAGGTTGGCATTACCATTACTATTTTCCAAATGGAAACAAAATAATTCAGAGGACGAGTAACAGCCAAAATTTTGCAATTCAAGTCATAGATTATAGCGCATGCTTTAAGAACACTGAAGAAATCAAACCACTAAACTAATAAAAGTATGCAAAATGTGAAACTGAGGGGGATTTATATATATTTTGAGGGTAGGAACACAGGAATGGGATTGTTCCTTATCTTTACACTTAGTTTGTTATAAGCAAAAAACGATCCGTCCTTCATTAACATAAGCACAATTTAAAGCTGTTTACTTATGTTCCTCTTGAATTCACCAAGTCACTGATCACATCTGCAACTATCTTCTTACTAATTACTAATACAGTTAATTGAGGTTAAATGCCAACAAAAGTTCAGTTTGCTTTATGTGTTAAACTGTTCTTCAAATTGACATCTAGTTCTATAATTTGTAACAACGTAATTATCTCACATAATTTTAAAGATAAAGACATACAACATAATATACTTTAGCTCTATATTCTGTGTTTAATCCAAAATACAACGTATAGGACTTGAAAGACACATTTTAACTTCCAAAATAGTCTGTGTTGCCTGTTTTCAACAGGCAAGTTATCAGGTTATGTTTTAGGTAAAAGAGACCATTGCTTCTACTTTTACAATGCTAGAAAATAATATGAAAGTGACTGATTATCTGTTGGGACACAGGAAACCCTTATTAAAACACACTAGTTACCAATTAACATTTATTTACTAGTTTAATGGTATAGCAATCGTTTTTGCAAAACTACATTAAAATAGATGAATATTTGTTTTAAGGACTAAAAACTATTACTATAGGCAGTTTCTAAATATACAATATACCTCTATGTTTGAAAATCAGAAAGCATTTTCCCAAAAGGTTTCATAAACACCTATTAGTTACCCAAACCAGTACCCTAAAGCTTTTTAAATCTATACTAGATGAAATTAAAGTAGGAGATTCTCTTGCTATTCATGTAACCACTAAGTATTGATCCTAGGCATTTATTCAGTCCCCGAGTATGGATACTAAACATTTAAGTGAGGGATGCCACATTTATGTGAATCTATCCGCTTCCTCAATTTCAAGTAGTATACAGCAAGCAACTCAGGACAGCAAGGAAATCTATGAAAAAATTGCTTCAAAATTCTCCAAACTCCAGCAAAGAGAAAGATTTTGAATAGTATGGAACACCTGTGTTGTCTTCACTGTATTAAACAATCTAGACAGCATTAGCCACCACAGAGAACTTGGGAACGCGTGTCCAGAGTCTGACACTTGGCACATCTTATCCACTGCTCTCCCCACACCCGAGATTCAAAGCATTGGCAGAAGCTCCTGTGTGTGGCACAGGAGACTTAGCAAAGAGGCTTGAGAGGCAGAAGGACAGGGTGTCTGACAGGACAAAAACAGGCACAGGAGATGGATGCAGAGCTATAAGGACCAGAGGCCGAGTGGGACACTCCCTGGAATCACTCCTGCATGCCTGAGATGGCTCCCACGAGGAGGGCAGTAAAAGACTTTACCTTTCTCATCCCCTTTGCTGTCCATCAGTGCCAACACTGTGTGCCCTCGGAGAGGGGTGGGAAGATGAACATATGCTGACTACTTCACCACCAGGTCATAACAGGTGACCAAGTGTACACAAATGGATAAACATGCCAGGGATTTTTGTAAACATATTGATCTATGTAACATATAAATGAGATAGGAAATGTAAAAAAAGGAACGGTGAAGTTTCCCTGTAATTAGGATTTCATAATTTATCATCCTTGGTAAGTAATCACAAGCTGTGTTATATGTATTTCTTTTAAAAATATAAAAATTGGCCCTGTAAAACAAATAATCCAGTGAAGAAATGGGCAGAAGACATGAAGAGACACTTTCCAAAGAAGACATCCAGATGGCCAATAGGCACATGAAAAGATGCTCAATGTCACTCCTCATCAGGGAAATACAAATCAAAACCACACTCAGATACTACATCACACCAGTCAGAGTGGCTAAAATGAACAAATCAGGAGACTATAGATGCTGGCGAGGATGTGGAGAAACGGGAACCCCCTTGCACTGCTGGTGGGAATGCAAACTGGTGCAGCCGCTCTGGAAAACAGTGTGGAGGTTCCTCAAAAAATTAAAAATAGATCTACCCTATGACCCAGCAATAGCACTGCTAGGAATTTACCCAAGGGATACAGGAGTGCTGATGCATAGGGGCACCAATACCCCAGTGTTTATAGCAGCACTTTCAACAATAGCCAAATTATGGAAAGAGCCTAAATGCCCATCAACTGACGAATGGATAAGGAAGATGTGGTTTATATATACAATGGAATACTACTTGGCAATGCGAAAGAATGAAATCTGGCCATTTGCAGCAACGTGGATGGAACTGGAGGGTATTATGCTAAGTGCAGTCAGTCTGCTGAGTGCAGATATTGTATGTTTTCACTCATGTGGATCCTGAGAAACTGAACAGAAGACCATGGGGGAAAGGAAGAGGGGAAAAATAGTTACAAACAGAGAGGGAGGGAGGCAAACCATAAGAGACTCTTAAATACAGAGAACAGGGTTGATGGGGGGTGGGGAAGAGGGGAAAGTGGGTGATGGGCATCGAGGTGGGCACCTTTTGGGATGAGCACTGGGTGTTGTATGTAAGCCAATTTGACAATAGACTGTATTTAAAAAATAAAAAAATAAAAAAATAAAACTGGACCAGGAAAAAAAAAAAATATATATATATATATAAAAATTGGCAAGGTGCAAGAGTGACAACTACTTCCAAAGTTGATACTGATTCTGCTTTTAAAGTATCAATATTTCAACAAACTAATACCAAAAAAACAATGTGAACTCAACCTGCATATTAGAAAAAACAGGAGATGGTTTCTGTGGTAATAAAAAAAAAAAAAAAAAAAGGATTTAGACATTGAGACCTGAAGTGAATGTGGAAAAATATACTTTTAACATAAAGTATTTGCTAATTACCTGTATGTTTTCGAAGATGCTCTTTAAAATGTCCAAAGTGGTCAAACTGTTTTTCACAGTATTGACATATGTGAATTTTTTTCCCAGTTCTTTGCTTCTTACTGACTCCACCTTCTTCGAGGTGGTAACAGTTGAGGTGCTGTTTCCATGCGCTCTCCCGAAGATACCTTTTATTGCATATTTCACACTTGAAACTCTCAGTGGAGTGTGATTTCATGTGTTCCTTAAAATGGTAAAACAATTTAAATGAACGGTTACATTTCTCACAATGGAACAAGTCCTTCACATGTGACAGCTGAAGTTCCACAATTTCAATACCTTCTACCTGTTTGCTTGTGGGGTCAGATGCACAACCATCTTCTTCCTTAATCTGCCCTTTCCTATCACCTTGACGGTACTTGCTGGTAATATCTGCCAACAGTGCCAGGGCGGAATCATCAGAAGAACCTGTGCTCTGAATGTACTTTATGGACTGCTTGGCAGAAGCCACTTCCTCCAACGTTTCGATGCCTTCATCTTCCACTTCGATTGTGCCTTCGGCAATCTCCACCTCAATCTCAACAGGTTCTGACTCTGCAGATGGCAATGACTCAGTGATAACATTTGAAGTTTCTGCAATCTTTCTTTTTTTTGCCTCGCTTTTTCCTGTGGTATTTTCCTCTAGTGGAGCTGAGTTTTCTTTGTTCCTGAAATACATAATGTATGGATTTAAAAATCTGTAAGGTCAATCAAATTCCTAGCAGGCTTTTGAGAAGAACTGGTAAGCTCAAAGTAAAATTTATATGGAAAGGCAAAACACCAGCTTGGATGACTTATACTACCTGATTTCAAGACTTACTGTAGAGCTGCAGTGAGTTAAGATGCGACACTGGTGAAAGGACAGACAAGACGTGAAGATTTGTGGGACAGAATGAAGTCCATCAATAGACCTACACTTATTCAGTCAACTGATTTTTGAAAAAAAGGCTCCAAGGTAATTTAATGGAGGAAAGAATGTTTTAACAGTGGTACTGGAACAACTGGTCTTTAAATGGAGAAAATAAATCTCAACCATCACTTTCAAATCATACCCCCCAAAATTAATTAAAATGGATCACAGACTTTAATGGAAGAACTAAAACAATTAAACTTCTAGAAAAAATAGGAGAAAATCTTTGTAACATTGGGTTACTAAAGATTTCTTAGAGGCGCCTGGGTGGCTCAGTCGGTTGGGCATCCGACTCCGGCTCAGGTCATGATCTCGCAGTCCGTGAGTTCGAGCCCCGCCATCGGGCTCTGGGCTGACAGCTCAGAGCCTGGAGCCTGTTTCGGATTCTGTGTCTCCCTCTCTCTCTGACCCTCCCCTGCTCATGCTCTGTCTCTCTCTGTCTCAAAAATAAATAAATGTTAAAAAAAAAAAACATTAAAAAAAAAAAAAGATTTCTTAAATAGCACACAAAAACAGAAAGCTTAATAGCAAAAATTAACAAAAGAGATTTCATCAAAATTAAAAACTTCTGCCCTTTGAAACAGTTAACAAAAAGGCAAGCCACAAACCAAACAAATGGCAACCACAGACCAGAACATGGGCACACGTATATCTGCCAAAGGTCTTACATAGACAGTATAAAAAGAACTGCCACAATCCAATAAACACAAAGAAGATAACTATCAGGTGACAATTATCCATGAGTCTCATGTTTCTGCACATCTTCTGAACTGACAGCTTTTGTTCTGGACTCTCTTCAAAGATGTCTGCAGTAGAGCCAGCAATCTGGAAAGATAGAGTATGGCTCCCTCTAGAGCAGAGGGCAGCTGTGCTTACTGTCCATATAATAATATCCCCCTTTGGGCAACGTCAGTCAGGTTTGCTTGCAGCCCATTATCTAAGATTGGGCTTCCTAAGCCCAATTTCTTCGGCTGTGATGTAATCCAACCACATGCAGAGCTTTCACCTGGGCCACTCTATGTCACCCCTGTGAGGGAGAAGGAAAAACTGGCACAAATACAAAACTCATGCTGCTTGCTGTGCAAAAAAGAAAATCTTTCTAACCTAAAAGTCTCATATCCTCTATCAGTATCTATGAAAACTGTGCAGGATAAACTGTTGGCTTGTAAATAGGGTAAAATCTCAGATCTGTCACAGTTCTTGCCAGGTTTTGGCAACAAGGACAAAATGGTGAAAAAGAGGTTTACCAGAAGACAAAGAATCATGCCTCACAGAGCAATTAATGGGATCTGAGGAAGTCCACTGGAGCTGGCAATAAACATGTTGACCAAACTGCATGATCAAGTGGGCAATGCATCATCTTCCATTTAGTTGCTGACTGCTTTGAGTTAAACTGTGTCCCTCAAAAAGATATACTGAAGTCCGGACCCCTCATACCTGTGAATGTAACCTTATTTGGGAATCAGTCTTTGTAGATGTAATCAAGGATGAGGTCTACAACTCCGTCCTTGTAAGTAGAGGTTCATTTGGGCACACACACGAGAAAGCCATACAAAGAGACAGAAGACAGCAACGTGAATGAAGATGTGGGCAAAGACTGCAGTCATACTGCCACAAGCCAAGAACACCTGGGGCTCACAGAAGCTAGAACAGGCAAGGAAGGATCTTCCCCTACAGGCTTTTGAAGGAACATGGCCCTGCCAATACCATGGTTTAAAATTTCTAGCCTCCAGAACTGTGAGACAGTAAATTTCTGTTATACCCAGTTTGTGGTACTTTGTTAGGGCAGCCTCAGAAAACTAAAACATCTGTTAATGAGGAAAAACTAGGAGGGTGGTTGCAGGATGAATACTAGAGAGTAAGTTCAAGGACAGCTGCTCGAATGGTTCCTGGTTGTTGCAAACTCTCCCAGTGTTGGGAGAGGACCTCTCTGCCAACCTAGTGGTCTGTCATAAGTGCAATCCATCAAAACAACTAAGATCCACAGGTGGGAACAGGGGTGGAGACAGAAGGTTCCACCCCTTTACAGACAAGTTATCTAAACCAAGGGTGACAAGAGGGAAATTTGCAACTGCTACTAACAAAAACAAGTTGAGTCATTAGAACTTTGGCTGGTCCACATGAGAGATGAAGGGCAACACGATGCTTGCCAAGGAAGAATGGCAACACCTGGGCAGGGCTCACTCTCCTGCAGTGTCACATCTACCTTAGATTCATTTGGAGAGGACACTAAAAGGTCTCGGGTTTTTTCCTGCAGTGTGTCCTGGCTGCCATAAAGGTGCCATGGTGCTCTTGGGGAGATTTCTCGGAGACAAACTCCCGTGATGAAGCACTGCCTAGTAAGTCTTCTTGCCAACTGGATTTTACAATGCTCATGAAGATGAGTCACTGGGGAATAAGAATCCAAAATAATATAAATTCCTGTGGTCAAGCCTCCTGAAAATCCCAACTTTTATGTTAAACCAGGTAAAAACATAAGAGATGTTTTATAACAACAGGGCAGCCAATGTCTAGGATTAAGGTATACTTTTTTTTTTAAGAAACAGAGTGCGAGTTGGGGAGGGAAAGAATCCTAAGCAGGCTCCATGCTCAGCACAGAGCCTGATGTGAGGCTTGGCCCCATGACCTGAGCTGAAATCAAGAGTCCAACACTCAACCGACTGAGCCAGCCAGGCACCCTGAACGTACACACTTTAAAGCTCACTGGCATGGAGTTACTTTCTTCCTCCATATCTCTTTCTCTTCTACCTCCCCTCGCCTGATGCCTTGACTTCACCAGCTTGGAGGAAGATAATGAGGGGTGGAGCCAAGGTCTCCCTGTTTCCAAGGGTATAGTGAAGACCCCCATATATCTATCCAAGTATGCTGAGGGAAACTCAGGAATGGAAGAGACTCAAACTTTCATGGCTCCATTAGATTCAGGTGTCCAACTAACCATCCTATCACAGGGAAAGGAGGCACTTACATTCAAGGTTTAGGGGTTTAGGCAAAGTTCACAACAGGAAAGGGAGGCTGTCTTAACCCTGTGGGTAGAGCCGATTCTACATACTGGTGTTGCCTTGACATCTGAATGTACAGCAGGAATTGGTATGGTATTTACATTGCTCTATTCTGTAAGTACCAGAGATAGACTGTCCCAAACGGAAAAGAGCCACAGGTAGAGAGGAGCTATTGGAAGAAGCTCCCCTGACAGATGCCACCAACAGCTGGTCAAGGTTTAGCACAAGCGTCTCTATCTCGTGATGCCTAAAGTTTACACTATACGGATGTCCTGTTGACTTATAAGCTAGAAGTCTGTCTCAAAGGCCCTGATTTCAGTGTTAGCACACCTCCATCAGTAGGTGTTGCTGATAAACCCCCAACAAAATTCAGAGGCCTATTCACCGAGTGAAGTTTCTTGGGACTAAGTGAGTAGATTCACAACACCCAATCCCTCCAGCAGTTAAAGAAAAACTGTTCCTTCACCTCCTTCCTCTCCCTACTAAAAATGATGATCAGCATCTTATTGTACTTTTTTGGGTTACTGGAGACAGCATGTACCTCACTCGGGCATCCTACTTCTTTGTATCAGCTCATCTGCAAATCAGCATCTTTTAAAGTGGGGCTCTAATCAAAAGGCTGCACTGGAAGTTGTCCATCAAGCTGTGGTACATTCTCTACTTCGGAGGTCCTATAACTCTTAATGACCCCTCTGAACTACAAGTCTGACACTGATGCTTTTGCAGAGTAGAGCTTCTGACCAAGGGAGGCAGGCTCCACCCACAAGGTAGACCTTGTAGTTTTGTACTGGTCAATTCCCTGACCCATCTGCACGGCACACTCCCTTTGAAAAGAAAGGATTAGTGTGCTGTTGGGCTCTTGTTGAAACTGATGCCTGATTCAGTGAGGCTTTGAGGCTCTCTAGCCTGATACTGCCATTTGGGAGCACGTCAACTAGGACTTTAACGAATAGCAAGGTAAAACAAGCCCACTAAGTCTCATTTCTCAAAATAAGTCTCATTTCTCAAAGTAAGATACTCAAGAAAGCAATTGACCTCTTCGCTCTACATGGGAAAAAAAAAAAAAAAAGGTTGCTTGCTCCCTCACTCTGATGCCCAAAGAAAGCCACTAGATCAATGGGGTTTTTGATTCACAAATGGTTTGGCTAAACTCACGACTGATGGTATTCCCTGGGCTGCTGCAAATGCTCAGCTTTAGCACCGACTACACAAAACCAAAAGTGGATGTGGTTGCTGTGCTCAGAGGGCAGAACTCAAAAGCTTTCTTCATAGCTCTAGACAACATTCTCCGCAATGAACCATGTTATACTGTATTGACTCCTGGGCTGCTGCCAGTGGCCTAGCTGTTTGGAAGAGACAGAAATCGTGGCAGATTAAAGACCTCTATCTTCAGGACCACAACTGTGGAAACAAATAGCAGCTGCTGATCAAAACTATCTGGATCACTGATTCATGCCCATGGGAAGGGCCCGTTCTCTACCAACCAGATACCAACCAGAAGGAAGAGGCTGATCAAGGCTGCACTGCCTAGACTTCCATCACGGACTCCTAGGATCCAATATTATTCTGAACATGGTGACATATCCACCATCACAGATTAAGCATAAAGTAGCCTATGTTTCTAATGTGGAAGTTGCCACTGGATGCCAGACTTGTGACACCCACCGAAAGCTGGCCTGTTTGTCTCACCGTGAAGGAGGCCACTGGACCTCTGACCCCATTTTAGAGCCATCAGTACTGCCTCACCAGTGTTGACGCTTTTTAAGGTCACAGTGTTGCGGTTCCAGACTGATCTGTTGGTTCTGGCCACACCACTGTGGCCCCTGAGACTAATCTGTGTCTTGTTTAGCTTTCTAGATCATTTGCAGTCTGATAATTTTGTGCCAAAACCTACTCAATAATTGGCTAACAGTCAAGGTATTGAGGAACGCTTTAAGCTCCCCACCATCCACAGACACTTGTAATACAGACAGCATTGCAAAGCCTCCTCAAACACTGACTCAGGAAGATTTCTAACTCTACTTCCCTCCCATCCTTTGTCCAAAAATCTGAGTAAGGCACTTTGTGATGACCAGACTCAGCTGTCCCCAGAAAGGGATTATCTCTTCTCATCTGCTTCCTGGGTAATGATCAAGACAAAAATGGGTGGAAAGTTATAGAAGCCTAATTGGACATTTGAATTCTGCCCTGACCATTCTTAGACACAATCCTTACCTTTCCCACCACAATGGCAACACTGGCACAGCCTGGCTGGTATCTCTTCCAGGTGACAGCCCAGTCAAAAGTGGGCTTAGGAGATTCAAACTTAATTCTAGTTCAGCCATCTGGAGTCTCTTTTTGAACTGACATCATCTTACATCCTAAAATAATGACCACTTGGCTGAATATACTGGTTGCCAAGTACACTTAAGACTGCCCCTGTGAGCCAAAGTGGAAGACACAATGGGTCTAGACGGTTTATGAAAATGACCTTGTGTCCCTGACCTTTCTGGATGAAAGGTCTGGGTAAGAGGAATGGATGACTGGAAAAGAATGAGGTTATAGCTACCAGAATGTAACACAATGATTCTGTGGAGGTGAAGAGAGAGCAACAATTCTGGCACCTGAGGAGACTTGTCCTTCTCTTATCCTTCCAAACTGCCCCCACAGCCTTCCTTGGGTAGGAAAATGCTCTGATGCAGTTCTCCCCATCTGTTGCAAGCCAACGTTTAAACTGACTGCTAGATCTGCCCTCCCCTGCCAGATGACTCGGACCATGATTTGACGATCATCTCCCTTAACTTTACCAAGAAGTCTTCTGCAAACAGCAGAGGATGGCCAAGTTCCTGCATGTTCCATGCAAAAACAAGTATTTGCCCCACTACCATTCCCAAAGCTGAGGCTCAGTTTGTGAGATGGATAATTAATTACCACTCAGGTAATTAATTCAGGTGTTGACCACCTTTAGACCCTTCTAAAAACCTTTAGACCAGATTCAATCAGGGAAAGGGTAAAGCCACATTTGAGGCCTGTGCCCCTGACTGATGAAGGTCCTACTGGGCACAAACAACTATAGACACCACTTTCTTTCCAACCTACCTATAATCCCTTAGGACCATACTTCTCATGTGCAAGCCAGGTACTAACTTCTTTCCCTCTCTAAAGTATGATGACCTGCACTTCAGGAGTGGGTAGAAGAGATCATCCTGTTTAAACAAAACACCACCAGTAGATCAGTTTAGTTCTCAGATGACTGCAGAGATCTCCCCAAAACGAGGCAACTTTTGGTTATTTGGGGGAGCTTCCTGGAGGAATAACTGACTTGTTATTTATGTGTGCTCCATGCATAGTTTTCCCAACAATGCGAATCATCTAAATAAAAAGGTGGCACAAAATCTGTGCCTGACGTAAGCCTATGTAATCAAGGACACCACTTGGGCCCTGGAAGGCATTCATGTCAGCTTCAAATCACTGGCCAGGGTTATTATGGATACACTTGCCCTAGACCTCCTCCCTGTGGGCCAATGAGGGACTGTGCAAGTGCTAAAAGATCTTGCTATACTTGGATTAATGCTTAGGGCTAAGTGAAAAAGGTCACTTTCCACTTAGGGCTAAAGAATAAAGCTACCTGGCTTTCTAGGAATTTGTTCAGCTGGCTGAGTCTAGGACCTTAAGAAAATGGGTGGATGGGTAAGCTCAGTGGTGCAGGGTGGCCACATCCTGCTGCTTCAAGTTCTGTTTATAGTTGCCTTCATTAAATCCAGTGTGAAAAAAATTCAATGGATTAGGACCCAGTCCCTATTGGTCAGATTAATCAGAGTGGCCACAGAGTAGTGTACTCATGGAACAATTTACCAGAAGCTAAAATAATATAGAAACAAGGATATTGTTGGAAGATAGTTATGGATCCCTCATGTTTCTGCATGTCTTGTAAACAGACACTGATAGCCTTTTGTTCTGGATCTTTTCAATGCTGCCTGTATAGCAAATAGCCTTAGAAGAGAGAACTGGTCTTCCCCCAAGTGGGGGACAGGTGCATCTATAGCTCATTATAAAAGATTTGGGTTTCCTACAGCTCAGTGTTCCTCAAATGTGATGCAAACCACTGTGAGTACAGCACACACCTAGGCCACCCTGTCTCACCCCCATGGGACTTGCATGTGGGCTAAGGAGGATAAGAAAAATTGATGTGAACGTGAGAATTCATGCTGCTCCTTATGCTGTGAGAGAAATGAAGTCCTTTTTTCTCTGACTCAGGAGTCTCCTGTCTTCTGCCAGCATTCAAAAAACAGTGGCAGGACAATTTATTAGTTTGCAAACAGCATAAAATCCCAGACCCTTCACAGTTCTTGATAATAAACCCAATTTAAAAATGGACAAAAGATCTGAACAGACACCTTGCCAAAGAAGATAAGCACATGGCAAAAAAGCACATGAAGTAATGTTCATCATTAGTCATAAGGGAAATGCCAACTAAAACCACTACACACCTACATCAGCACAGCTAAAATGAAAAGGCCTGATCATATCAAGTATCAGCAGGGCTGTGGAGCAACAGGAACTCTCACACACTTCAATTTGGAATACAAAATGGCACAGCAATTTGGAAAGCAGTTTAGCGGTTTCTTAAAAAAAATTAAAAACATCTATCCTACAACCCAGCTATTCCACTCCTAGGTATTTACTGAGAAATGAAAGCATAGCCACTTTATTTGTAAAAGGTGGAACCCTAAATGTCCATCAACAGGTGGTATAGCCATACTAGGGAACACTACTCAACAATAAAAGGTAATGAAATAGTAATACCCACGACAACACTGACAAATCTCTAAAACATAATGCTAAGTGAAAAAAGTCAACCAGAAACTACACTGTAGGAATCCATTTATATGACATCCCAGATAAAACTACAGTGATAAAAATCAAAGCAGTGGATAACTGAAGCTGGGGATTAGGGCTGACTAGAGAGTCATGAGAAACTCAGAATGATGGGAACGTTCCTATGTCTTGATTATGGTGGTGATTACACCACTGTATACAAACGCCAAAATTCAAACTCTATCCTAACTGGGTGAACTGTTTGACATGTAAATTATACTTCAATAGGCTGGCGAGGAAAAATCTATAAGGCAACTGCTGCTCCCTAACAAGTATCAGGAAGCTTCTCATACATAGCTTTAAATACACAATAATGCAATTCTAGCAAAGCAAAATAAGTCCCTAATATTTTTCCTCAGTGTCATTCAGAAAGTTGACACCGTATGCCAAAAATACTTGCATAATGCGAAAGTGAGAAGAGCACTTATTTCACCTTCTGTATCCACAAAACAATTATACAATAATCTTCTCAGTATAGAATTGCCTTAACCAGTCAATTTAACTACAACTAAATTAATTTTTATTCCTTAATTGCATTATCATTAACAGCCAACATGTAATGCTGCTTGCTGTCTTCTTGTCTTTAAAGAACTCTTCAGAGGACGCTGCATGCCTAACTGCTTCAAGAAACAATTCAGTATGTTATTGTATTTACATTGAAAAGCATTCACTGATGGTTGTAATTACTATAAAGATCCCACTCTTATAATAATAAATCTTCCCAAAGTTTCTAAATAGGCCTGGGAAAAGAGCCATGCCCAGTTGTTCTCACCTTCATCTCACAGTGACTATACACAATGAACTCAAGTCCTAACTCTCCCGAATCCAACCTAGGCTGTCAGAATGTGTTCCACTGTTCTGCTGCCAAGGACTTTCCCCACAGCTGGATACTAACTTACTAGTACGAGCAGCAAGGAGAACTACACAGATAGAACACTTTTTCAGTAGATTCTCAGCCAGGATTTAACCACATCTGATGTTGCCCTATCCGTATTATATTCCCTTTCTACTTTCATTCTGAAAAGGTATGACATCAGGTACTATCTTCAACATACCTCTATTTTGCTACCCAGGTCTCAGCTCTCTCTGCAGGAGTGTTGACCTGGTTTTAACTGGTATGCACCCACCCATCCATTCACAAATGTGCACACACATACTATGTGCCAGGCACTAGGCATTAGAGAATACATACATACCAAGCTCGTGGTTTAATCTTGAATTCTGTCATCAAACTAATTACAAGTTCATTAGGAGAAATGGTACTTATGGATAATTATAATTCAATTATTTCTTAGAATTATTCTAATTTGCATCTTTTGACTAAACCATACCAGTGAGTTGGACTAAATTATTTTGCCCCACGTGCAAATGGATTTTACCAAACTGCACTTTAGTGTTGTTACACCAATGACATCACAAGAAACACAGCCGGGAGATATTAATAACAATGCCAGTTCACATTCGGAGTACTTTATACCAGACACCATGCTGAGCACTTTACGTGCATTAATTCATTTAATGCCCACAAATAATCCTGTGTAGAAAGTACCACTGTTACCCCCTTTGACAGATGAGGAAACTGAGGTGCTGACAAGTTGAGTAACTTCATTACATGGTAGAGAGCTAAGCTATTACCCAGGCAGCCTGACTCCAGAACTCTTGCTCTCAGTCACTGTATTTATTTTTATTTTGTTAACATATGTATTATCTTTATTTTAAAAAGAGACTGTGTGTACACATGTGCATGAGCAGGGGTGGGGCAGAGAACATCCTAAGCAGATTCCACGCTCAGCACGGAGTCCCAAGAGGGGTTTGATCTCACAAATGCGAGATCACAACCTGACCAGTATCAAGAGTCGGATGCATAACCGCCTAAGCCACTCAGGCACCCTGGTCACTATGTTATATTGCCACTGTTTGTTATGCAAGATGTTGAGTCTTTGTTATGTCATTTAACGTTTTAATACTTTCTCTGAGAAATTTTGTGTCTTAATGCCAGGAATGGCTCCGAAGCAACTGATTTGTTCTCATAGCCATGAATAATGTAGCTTAAGGTTTTTCTTTCCTTTTTCTTTCCATTAGGTGCTTCAGAATTCAGAGCTAGATTTAGCCCACCTAGCAAGTGTATGGACTTGAATGCCATGCATATTGGCTACTGTATTTCTAACTTTACTGATTATCACCTCATGTGGCCTATTTATCTTCATCCATTTCCTCACTATTTTTAAACAGGACTATGTTAATCTTTGTAAGCCAAATTCTTTTTAGAATAAAGCTTGGTACAATTAACAACTCAAACCCAACAAAACAACTCCTTAAAAGCTGCCTAGTCTTCCCGATTTTATTAGATACAAAAGATGCT
This sequence comes from Panthera tigris, assembly GCF_018350195.1. Classification (NCBI taxonomy): domain Eukaryota; kingdom Metazoa; phylum Chordata; class Mammalia; order Carnivora; family Felidae; genus Panthera; species Panthera tigris. The sequence goes on from NC_056660.1 coordinate 203,576,675, forward strand.
ACTTTAATTACCCTTAGCAGTTTTTACAGAAGGACAAGAAATCAAGTGTGAGAGAAAGAGCAATCAGTATCCAGAATTTTATAGATCCTTAAATATTCTTAATTTCAAAATGTCAATCCTTTATGGCATAACACATACAATAAATTCTTGACTAATAGGATGTACATGACTGAACAGAACTATCTGTGCATCACTAAGAAAATAAGTAATTACCTGACTTCAAGGGCTTTGATAGCTTCTAGCATTTGTAGAAACTCTGCTGCTTTCCATACATCATTGGCTTCTTCTTCTCCTTGTATCATTAATTTTGCTGTGTATGTGAACTCAATTAAATGACGGAAGGCCATTTTACTAACACCTGTAAAAAAAAAGATGTGCATTAGCATGTTTGCCCATTGATTCAAAACTTCTAACATTTAGTAAAGAAAAAAAAAAAGCTCAGTGTTCAAAACCTGATTAGTATCTGAATTTCAGAAAATTAATTCCTGATGGAATTCTCATTAACAGTACAGTAATACTATAGCCAAAGTTCCTACCAAACTACTTTAAGATCTTTCCCAAAGGTTTCCTAATACTCTTATGAATAGTAAATAGTAAAATCTATCACTTAAATACATGAATTGGCTAACTATTACATGTCAGACATGCTATGTTTCTTGCCAGGGATCACTACATCAACTCAGCTCCAAATTTTCAAGGGCCTTCCACAGCTCAGCAAAAAAGTTCCAAACCAGTCTGCCTTTATTTCAAGGTACTTCACGTTATTTTCCTATTTACCACTATTTTCCCTTCCAAATTTTAAACTGTATCAATCCCATACTATATACTGATCTTTAAACAAACCCTTCACTTCTAAAAGTTTCCTTGCCTTAACACTCACCTTCCTTAATGAATGCTCAGTTTGTATCTGTATAAGTCCTATCGCCCTTGAAGGCCCAATTCTAATGCCACACCCTTAATGAAACTTTCTAATACTTCCCCCAGGCTGAACTCTGTACCTGTTCTGGTAATTAAAACCCATGGGCATCTCTGGACTCTAAGTTACACGAGGGAAATGATTTTTGTCTCTGTACACTCACCTCCCAGTATCTAAAACAATGCTCCCTAAAATGCAGACACACAAAGTAGGAGTGAATAAGGGCTAAAGTCACTTCCAAAATTAAATTTCCATGATTCCAACTTTTCTTTACAAGTTTTATGGTTAGATTTTGGCCCAAAAGGATACTCTATTTCTTTGTTCTCTTCAATGCTATATATTATTGTTTCAGTCTGCTAATGCAAGACAACAAAAATCTATTGAAAGAAACAAATAGAAAACCACTTTTATTTAAGGATTTTAAGTAATCTCTACACTCAAAGTGGGGGGTTGAACCTATAACCCCAAGATCAAAAGTCACATGCTCAACCGACTGAGCCAACCAGGCCCTCCAAGAGAAAGCTACTTTCAACACTGAATTTTTACACTAAGAAATGCCCAAGTCTAAACTGCACACAATTTGCATAACTGCAAATACAAAAATACTTTTATTTTCTTCCTATGCACTTTATATACCTGAATAAGCAATCTAAAAATGACTGGATTCTTTTCAGGTTGCTTTTATTTGGATCTCCCCTAAATCTCTGTTTTCCTGTTGTCTTTTCACCATGGTATTCATTATTATATGAGAGTAGCCTGAGGTACAGATAACTAAATTTAAGGAGTTTTGATCAAATGTTTAAAAGTATAACAAAACACCTTTGTTGGGGTGCCTGGGTAGCTCAGTCATTTAAGTGTCTGACTCTTGATCTCAGCTCAGGATACGATCTCACCGTTCATGAGTTTGAGCCTCACGCTGGGCTATGTGCTGACAGGTCAGAGCCTGGAACCTGCTTTGGATTCTGTGTCTCCCACTCTCTCTGTCCCTCCCCTTCTCAAAAATAAACATTAAAAAAACCTTTTTAAATGTGTATTTTTCTCGAAATGGAATGACACATATAATACTACAAATACCAGGCATGACTCTAAACACGTCACAAGTATTAACTCCATCCTCATATCAATCCTATGGAGAACTTACTATAATAATCCCATTTCACAGACAGGAAAACTGAGGCACACAGAAGTTAATAACTGTGACTTTGGCAAGTTACTGAAAAGATTAAACTAGAATCAAACACAGATGGCTCGACTCTTAAGCCCAACATAAGATTTTTTTTTAAATAATGTTTATTTATTTTTGGGAGAGAGAGCAGAGGCAGAGAGAGAGGGAGACAAAGAATCTGAAGCAGGCTTCAGGCTCTGAGCTGTCAGCACAGAGTCCAACGCAGGGCTCAAACTCACAAACCGTGACATCATGACCTGAGCTGAAGTCAGATGCTTAACCAACTGAGCCACCCAGGCGCCCCCAACATAAGATTTTTAAATAAGATGATGGCAGGAAACACTCCTGCTTGGAAGAGTTTGAATATCCACAGCTTAATTCACTACAGGCCCACAATCTCTTATTCACAATTCCAAAGTCCCCCAGATCTCTTAAGACCAGAAGTTTTCCCATTAATTTGGCAGCAATATTTGATCTGAATGGACATTAGGCTATTTATAGTCTTTATCCCACTTAGAGTAAATATTAATATGCTACTCTGCTGAAGTATTATTTCGTTATAGAATGTCACCCCCTAGACCCCACTGGGAGTATAATGTACTACACAGACTGCATTATCTTTAGAAAATTTGTAATTTCAAGAAACATCTGGCCTCCAAGGATTTGAATAAGGAATTACAGACTTAGTTCCCAATTTTGGTTAATTAGAATCACTGCAGACTTAAAGCATGGGTCTCCGATCCTTAGAATCAAAACCAGGATAGGAAACTTTTTTTTTTTTTTTTATAAGCACATTAGGTGCTTAAGTCGCCAGTCCAGCACTAGTCCTAGGAATAAACTACTGACCTAATTAGCTAACATGGACCAAACGGCTAACATGTGCCCAGGGAAGTGATGTGGTGACAGATGATGCACAGCTGCGAAAACACTTGGTTCTCTATCAGGACTACTTTGATAACTTCCAAATCTCAGTCGACTTCACTAATCCCTTGCTCCTTTCGTAACAGAAGTGGGCAAGAGAATATAGTCTTTCTGAGTTATCTAAGGAAACTGTTAATATGAACACCTTAGCGTGAATCTTCTTTTTTTCCCTTAGGAAGAAGCAAAACAGGGCAGCATTCTAGACATATAGAGGTCATTATTCATATTTTACGGAGGGAGGTTAAAATTATAACTAAGATGGAGAAAGCACACTCCACCCTATCTTGTCCACTGATTACAATTAAAAATCCTGGGCAGAATACATAAAGCAAATACATAAGGACTCTGAAACATAAATAGAAACAAGCAGGCTGAGGACAGAAATCAAAACTCAAAAGAGCAGCAGTGAGTTTCCTGGTTTTTATTTTTCCTCTTACATATCCCAGCTTACACTTGAAGACAGCCCAAATCCTGTAACTGTGTAGCAGGTACAGAAGAAAACTCTGGCTAGAGAATCAGGAAAGGGAACAGAGAGTACATGTGTGTTGGGGGGGGGGGGGGGGAGATACTTGGATTTATTCCTCTCAGCCCTGCCTCAAGGCAAGTCCCAGTTCTGATGCTGCACACCTGTGGCTGGTGGCCGCCAAGCAGACACTAATTCTTAGAAAAGGTTCTTCTTTCTGACAGAAAACTAGCAATGATCTCCAAGAACATGGAGAGAATTTTTTTTCCCCCCCTCTCATTACTTTGTCTAGAAAATGGATCCCACTATGGGAAGTCTATGTCAGCACAGGGAAGCTAAAAATCCCAGTTTTCCAGCCAGAGGATCAGGAAAAGTTGCCCCGAGGAGCTAAAGTACTGAAGTCAGAAGAGGGAGCTAGAGAAAGGTCCTTGTGAATGCAGCCTAGCACTAGCCACTGAGCTACACATGTGGAAGTGACCTGAGGCAACACAGTAAAGGGTCTAAGACCTGCACTATGTATGATGTGGACCCAGGCTGGCACACCTGGCACCCGAGCAGCACAACAAAGGTTTTGAAAAATAAACTGGCATTGCATCCACAGCCCACATAAGCCCAGACTGAACCTAAACCAGGCTGACTGCCTGCTAAAGACAAAACCAAATCAAAACAACAACAGCAGCATTCTCCAGAGGATTTTAACAGCACAGAATGTCATAACATTAAAACGTCCGTGACATAGTGAAAACTTACTTGACATATCTCACAGATAAGAAAAAGAAAAGCCAACATGTCCAAGGTTATATAACGACAAAACAGTGAAGCCAGGACTACAAGGCAGGTTGTCTAATGACATGTCCAGGGCTTTCTTTATAGCCAAGTGACCTAGACAGATTGTACAGTGATCCTGAAGTTAAGGGCTTAAGAAAACATTGAGCCAAGGGGTGCATGGGTGGGTCAGTCAGTTGAGTGTCCAACTTCGACTCAGGTCATGATCTCGCAGTTTGTGAGTTCAAGCCCCACTTTGGGTTCTGTGCTGACAGCTCAGAGCCTGGAGCCTGCTTTGTATTCTGTGTCTCCTCTCTCTGCCCCTCCCATGCTCATGCTCTGTCTCTGTCTCTCAATAATAAATAAATGTTAAAAAAAAAAGAAATAAAAAAAAAAGAAAGAAAGAAAACACTAAGCCAAGGGGTTCCTGGGTGGCTCAGTTAAGCGTCCAACTCTTGATTTCAGCTTGGGTCATGATCTTGTGGCCCATGAGTTTGAGCCCCACTTCAGGCTCCTCACTGACAGTGTGGAGCCTGCTTGAGATTCTCTCTCTCCTTTTCTCTCTGCCCTTCCCCTGCTCACATGCGCGTGTGCATGTGCTCTCTCTCAAAGATGAAAACATTAAAAACAATTTTTTAATAAAAAAAAAAAAACACCAAAAGAAAAACAAAAACACACTGAGCCAAACTGATTCTTTAAACCTGAACCTGGCAAATAACAAAAACAGAAAATGTTCTTACACTTTCTCATTTGTCATGTTAAGTACTGAAGGCTTGTATGTGCTATCCTATAATGAAGGCAGCAGGTCAGAGGTACTAAGAAGTACAAGAGAATCTCAAGGTGATTAGTCTCCAGAAGAAAAGACCCTACTTCTCCAGGTATATTCCTTGTTCCAAAAGCAATGCATATTCTAGACTGGGCCACTTATTTGCTTAAAAAGCAGAAGTCAGCTCCTCTTTGAAATCTTTATCTCACCAAGGTAGACTAAACCACTCGTCCTCCCTCCTCGGCGACACCATTCCACAATAAAAGTCTCTGCAACACTCTTTGCTCTCTTTTCTGCATCTGTTGCTCATCTGTGATTAAATCTGCAAATTCTTTAAAGTCTGTCTCATTCATCAATTTTTCACTTCCTGGGTCCAGTACAGTACATAACACATAACATTAATTCTGACAAACAGTCCCAATTTATTAAACTTTGACAATGTACCAAACACTATGCTCAGCGCTCTGCACATGTTATTTCAAGTAATTGTGACAAGCCTATAAAGAAATGAGGAATTTTCAGATGAAAATTTTATTCCTCTCAGCCCTGCCTCAAGGCAAGCTGTCTATGCAACTAAGGTAAAGTAACCTGCCTGGCGTCACAAAGTACCTCAGGTAAATAAATGGATGAAATCTTGCCCTGTAACAGAAACTAATACCGTATAGGCAGCTAGATTCTCACTTTAGTAAGCTTCGTGGATTTCCATTATGCCTGTGGCTGTCCATCACAGATAATGAAAAGATTATCTATGGATGTATCAGCCAGAATGCTAAACTGGAATGTAAAGCCACCCCCCCAAAAGGAATATGCTTAAGTTTTCACATTTTCTTTACTCCCCAGGGCACCAAATTTTCCCAAGGGAACAGTGTTTCTAGGCAACTCGTTCATAACAAATATATATATATACACACACACACACACACACACACACACACACAGTGAAGAAGATACAAAACCAAAGCTCAAGAACACTGGAAAAGCTAAAGTTCTGTATGTATGTAGACAAATATTTCCTACAGTTTTGGATGGTGGGGAGGGGTAAGTAATGTCATATCAAAAGACAAAAGCATGGTAATTAATACACAAAGTGAATCCCTTCCTAGCTGGGCAACACTGAGCAAGTAACCATTTGGAGCCTGTTCCCTGATGTATAAATTGGAAATAATACCACTTACTTCAAAGGATTGCTTTAAACCTCAGAAAATGCACCTAAACTAAATAGCACTATAGCTAGCACTTGGGAAGCTATTATCACAAAAGTCAAACAAGTACAAAAATCACTTTCTACTTTAAGGTTGTATCTACTGAACGATTCCTTCCATCCCAGACTCTATATCTACTACAACTTCTGAATGCTGCTTCGGTTCATCTTTCCTAGCCTTTTCCATATTGTGGCAGCACACTTCCACTTGCGCATGTCATAAGTACCTCTGCTAGTAAAGCAGCTCTACTGTAACCTGTGGCATCCCCACCAGTCTGAAACATAAGCCCACTGAACAAAAATGGGAATTCACTTCTAATACATGTTTTCAAAAGAGTGAGCACTGGTCTCAGAAGTTGAAAAAGACTCTTTTATGAGATCAACATCTACCATCTAAAGTAAGGGTTTTCCCTGGCGGATCATTTTACCATGCACTTTACGGAAAGCAAGAATTCTCAAGTGTCAAAAGAACAATTTATCAAGTAATAGGAACCACTGATACCTATTTCCTACAGTATCTTGCTAAAGTAACACTTCTTCATTAATTATTATGTTTGCTAAATATTGTATTTATAACAAGCATTTACCAGGGCACCTGGGTAGCTCAGTTGGTTAAGCGTCTTCAGGTCATGACCTCATGGGTTCGTGAGATCCAGTCCCAAGCCCTGTGTCCCGTGTACCCTGTCCCCTGTGTCGGGCTTGCATTGCCAGCAAGGAGGCTGCCAGGGATTCTCTCCCTCCCTTTTCTCTGCCTCTCCCTCCCCCACTTGCATGTGTGCACACGCATGGGCCCTCTCTCCAAATAAGTCAATTAGTTAAAAAACAAACAAACAAACAAAAACAAGCATTTACCTTCAATCTCCACCAAAGGTTCCTGAGTAAACTCCTGAAAGAATTTGTAGAAGAACTTACTGCAAGCAGCCAAAACAGCTTTGTGGGCCTTAAAATGGTGTCCTAGATTAAAAAAAAAAAAAAAAAAGAGTATCATATGTATTCAAAAATCAAAAGTAAAACCATAAAACAAAGTAGTAAATTATATAAAGATCTTTCTTCATAATACAATCATAAGACTATATAAATTACGAAACTAAAGTCAGAACATTCTAAGCAGCTATCTTGATAAATTTCAATTTCAATTAGACATGAACCCAAATCTTTACCTCAAAGACCTCATAAAGTCAAGTTATAAAAGCCAGTTTATAAAACTAAAAGAGATAAGAGAAGCTTCTTACTACTTAAAGAGTGAAAGGCATATCGGATTCAGTTTAAACTGCTAAATATAAACACAACCCAAAAAGTTATACATCACTTGGAAAGAGACAAAAAAAACACAGAATAAACATAATGCTGGATGTATCTGCTATGGAAAACATGTTAATATGCCTAATATTTGGAAGCAGCAGATCTACAGTAAGCAGATCTATAATAAATAGCTTGCCTTGAGGAGTCTATTTTCACTAAATAGAAAAGATACCCAAGCTACGTTTGTCTCCATTATAATGACAACTCCTAATACTGGTAAAGACCCCATTTGATTTGTACCCAAAGAGGGTACAAATGCTGCAAAGGTATGTCTCACGTTCTCCCTCCAAGACCATTTGGGAAGGTAGGAACAATCAACACTTCTCAAATGATTGTTGTGAAAGGCTCCTTAAAGAAGTTTATGAGCAGAAAGCTATTAACCAAACATTTAGAGACATCCTCTCTATCTCCACGCCATCATCTTACACTAATGTGTGCAATAGGGAAACTTCAAGAGGCTGCAACAAGTTAAGATGTGATGATTATGTTGAAAGCATGACTAGCCAACTAGCCTTCTGCAACACGGTCTATGTGAGTGGCCACTGACAAGTACCCCCTCGTCCCAGCGCACACTCAATAGGCACAGTCCACAGAGGGTTGGGTATAAAAGGCGGGTGGGGGAAGGGGAGAGAAGAACGGTAGCCACAAATTCACTGCTCTGCCCACCACCCTACCCACCATCGACAATCAGGGTGATGTCAGTAAACCGATCCTGCTCTCGCTGTTCATTCAATCGGTCCAGGATCATTTTATGATGTTCCGGGAACTCCTGAAGGCATTCCATCGTCTCTTCGGCCTCCATGGCCGTCGGGCTGCTCTACAAAAGAGGAGCATGATAATGTACACCCATGAGCTCGGGCCGAGGCACAAAACCCCTAAAGCATAAAACAACAAAACCCAAAACCCCAGCTACGTGAAAAGAAGGGGGGGGGGGGAGGGTGAGGCAAGAGGAGAGGAAGGCGAGGGAAGAAAGAAAGGCGAGCCGGGTGGCCGCCGCGCGTTGGGGGCCGGAGCCACGGCCGCGGGACTCCGAGCCTGACCTAATTGGAGTCGGGAGACGCGAGCTGAAGCGGGGTGGGCAGAGCGCCGGAGGCTCCGGGCGCCGGGGCGCGCAAGTCCGGCAGGGGAAGGGACCCGACAGCCGTGGCGGCGCCCTAACGGCCCGCCAAGCCCCTCTGCCCGGCCCTGGCTCCTGCGGCCCCGGACCCGGTCCGGCCCGCGGCCCACAACGACTCCCGGGTCGCCTCTCCCTCCCCCGCCCTCCCTCTTCTCCCCCGCCCCGACCGGGCCGGCACTCACTCAGCGAAGGAGGAGCGGCCCGGGCCTGCGCGTCACTTACGTCGACGTACTGCGTCACCGCGCTGGGCTCCGGCTGACGCGGACGCCGACCAAGCGCCGACCACGGAGCGAAGAGGCCACACCTCCACCGCTCGGCTAGTGGCGGATTTGGCGTTCGGCGAGGGTGAGGCGGCCAACGCTGGGAGGAGGAAGTCGGGCTGTGCTAGGGTAGAGCCAGTTGCGGGCCAGGCTGTACCCGGGGCAGGGATCCTAAATCATAAATCCTAAACCCCGCCCTTCCACCCACCTTCGCAGGACTCCAGGTGTGAGCGCTTCCGACCCGGACCTCGAAATAAACTCACAACTCGTCCCGGGTGCGCTTTTATTCCGCGGCTCCTCCCGCCCCGCCCCCTTCCCTCCCAAGCCTTGGGTGGGCCCGCCTTACCTAGCTCTTGATCCTCCCTCTCTCCTCTCTGGCCCTCGGATCTTCCCCGCTCTCACCTCTCTGGGCGAAACTGAACCCACACTGTTCCCTACCCCTAAATAGCGCCTCGCCCTCCATTTCCTCACGATTTCCCGGGCACTGCCTCTGCTGGGTCCGACCGGCACACGTGCGCTCGCTCCGAGACCCTGGCGGCCGCGGCGCGGGCGGCGGCCACGGGCGCGAGCACGTTCCGGCCGCCTGGGACCTTCCTCCCCGGTGCCCGCCCTCTCCGCGCTCTGCAGGCGGCACGTGCTTGCTAGGCTTGGGACCTGGATCTGCTCGGATTATTTACACATGATGCTATTACTACAGCTCTCCACTCCCAACCCCTGCGCTTAAAGAGACCAGTGACCTACAATCAGCCTCTCTTCCCTGGGTCATTCATTCATTCATCCGAAAAAAAATGCTTTTGGAGGGTAACAGTTGAGATTTACTTTTTCTCGCAGAAGAAAATAGAGTGAGGATTAGGGAAAGACTCAAAATACCTGGTTATATGCAAGGGTGAGTGTAATCATTGTTTCAACAGACATTTATTTATTGAGAGCCAGCGCTGTGCTAGGCACTGTTTAAGGGACTGAGAAATTAAGTGGTGAATAAGGCGTATGTAGTTTGTTCCTTTCTAATCTTAGTCTGATGGAGTAGATAGATCTTTTGTACAGTTAATTGCCTGGATGCAGATTTCTGAGTGTTATGTGAGATGTGAAGAACAAGGTAATCTGGGGCGGGGAGTAGGGCTCCTTGAGGAAAACTAGTGACCTGTAAGAAGCAATATGAAGTCTGAGTGTTTTTACGCAAGGGTACACAGCGCATTCAGAGACAGCGAGATTATAGCATTCGAAGAACTAAAAAAGAATGTTGGTGGGGCAGACCCACCGGGGCCTGGTAAACAGTGTTAAAGATGATAGATTTTCTTATAATCACAAAGGGAAACCTTGAAGGTTGAGCAGGATAGTGACATACGAAGATTTACTTTTTAAAGAGGTAGTTCCAGCCCCAATATGGAGAATAGTCTAATAGGTGAAGATGCAAGTAGAGACCAGAGGGAAGCTGTTAGTAATCTGGATTAAATCGTGGTGGCAAATGGGATTAGAGAATTGGATGGAATCTAGAAATAGAATCAACATTGACTGGAAACATGTCATGGGTACTAAATAAATAATCTTGGATATATTCATGGTAAGAGAAAAAACACTCAAGGATGGCTCCTAGATTACGGGCTTGAGTGGATGGATTGTTGGTACAATTTACCAAAATAGAGAATATAACTGGAAAAAATGATTGGGGAGAAAGGATGGGAAGGGGAGAGATGATTTTAAGGAGACAACTAAATACAGATGATGTCAACAAGGCATTTTATATATGGCCCTGTATAGAATTTAGGGGAGAGAGCTAACCATAGGGATTTGGAAATTTTTAGCATAAAGTGGATATTAAAGCCATGGAAACAGATTTTTTTTTTCATCTATCCTAATGCAAATTTTGTTTATTTATTCATTCATTCATTCATTCTTTAGTTCCAATATAGTTAACACACAGTGTATTAGTTTCAGGTGTGCAACATAGTAATTCAATAATTCCATACATCCCCCAGTGCTCATCAGACAAGTGCACTTCTTAATACCCATCCCCTATTTCACCTGATCCTCCACCCACCTATCCCTGGTAACCATCAGTTTGTTCTGTATAGTTATAGTTAAGAGTCTGTTCTTTGGTTTGTCTCTTTTCCTTTGCTCATTTGTTTTGTTTCTTAAATTCTACATGAGGGAAATCATCTGGTGTTTGTCTTTCTCTCACTTATTTCACTTAGCATTATACTCTGTAGCTCTATCCATGTCATTGCAAATGGCAAGATTTCATTCTTTTTAGGGTTGAATAATATTCCAGCGTGTGTGTGTGTCACTTCTTTATCCTTTCATCTATCAATGGATACTTGAGCCACTTTCATAATTTGGCTATTGTAAATAATGCTGCTATAAACTTAGAGGTGTATGTATCCCTTTTTTTAAAAATGTTTTTTTTATTTTGGGGAGAGTGAGTACACAAGTGGGGGAGGGACCGGGGGCGGGGGGGAGGCGGGACGGAGGATCAGAAGCAGGCTCTGCACTGACAGCAAAGAGTGCAATGTGGGGCTTCAACTCAAGAACCCATGAAATTATAACTTGAGCTGAAGTCACTCAACTGACTGAGCCATGCAGTTGTCCTGCGTGTATCCCTTTGAATTAGTGTTTTTGTATTCTGTGGGTACACACTAGTGCAATTACTGGATTGCAGGGTAGTTCTATTTTTAATTTTTTGAGGAATCTCCATATCATTTTCTATAGTGGCTGTACCAGTTTGCACTCCTACCAACAGTGCAGGAGGGTTCCTTTTTCTCCACATCCTCACCAATATTTGTTGTTTCTTGTGTTTTTGATTTTAGCCATCCTGACAGGTGTGAGGTGATAACTCATTGTGGTTTTACTTTGCACTTCCCTGATGATGGGTGATGTTGAGCATATTTTCATGTGTCTGTTGGCCATCTATGTGTCTTCTCTGGAGAAATGTCTCTTCATGTCTTCTGCCCATTTTTAAATTGGATTATTTGGGGTTTTTTGGTGTTGAGTTATGTAAGTTCTTTATATATTTTGGATACTAACCCTTTATCGGAGATGTCATTTGCAAATATCTTCTTCCATTCAGTAAGTTGCCTTTTAGTTTTGTTGATGTTTCCTTCACTGTGCAGAAGTTTTTGTTTTGATGTAGTTCCAATAGTTTATTTTTACGTTTATTTCCCTTGTTTCAAGAGACCTATCTAGAAAAATGTTGCTATGGCCAATGTCAGAGACAGTACTGCCTGTGCTCTCTGTAGGATTTTTATGGTTTCAGGACTCCCATTTAGGTCTTTAATCCATTTTGAGTTTATTTTTGTTTATGATGTGTGAAAATGGTCCTGTGTTATTCTTTTGCATTTATCTGACCAGTTTTCCCAAAACCATTTGTTGAAGAGACTGTCCTTTTCCCATTGGGTATTCTGCCCTGCTTTGTCAAAGGTTAATTGACCATATAATTGGGTTTCCTATTCTGTTCCATTGGTCTGTATGTCTGTTTTTGTGCCAGTACAATACTGTTTTGATTACTACAGCTTTGTAATATAACTTGAAGTCCAGAATCATGAAATCTCCAACTTTCTTTTTCAAAATTATTTTGAATATTGGGGTCTTTTGTGGTTCCATATAAATTTTAGGATTGTTTGTTATCTTTCTGTGAAAAATGCTGTTGGTATTTTGATAGATTACATTAAATCTGTAGACTTCTTTGGGTAGTATAGACTTTTTTTTTTAAGTTTCATTTATTTATTTGAGAGAGAGGTGTGTGTGTGAGCTGGGGAGGGGCAGAGAGAGAATTCCAAGCTGGCTGCGCACTGCCAGCACAGAGCCTGATGCAGGGCTTGAACTCACAAAGCATGAGATCATGCCCTGAGCCGAAACCAAGAGCTGGACACAACCGACTGAGCCACCCAGGTGCCCTGGGTAGTATAGACATTTTAACAATACTTGTTCTTCCAATCCATGAGCGTGGAATGTCTTTCCATTTCTTTGTGTTATCTTCAAAATCTTTTATCAATATTTTGTAGTTTTCGAAGTATAAGTCTTTCACCTCTTTCATAAGTTTATTTCTAGGTATGTTATTATTTTTGGTGCAGTTGTAAATGGGATTGTTTTCTTAATCTCTCTTTCTGCTGCTTTATTATTGGTGTATAGAAATTCAACAGATTTCTGTCCAGTGATTTTGTATCCTGAAACTTTACTGAATGCATTTATCAGTTCTAGTAGTTTTTTGGTGGAGTCTTTTGGGTTTTCTATATATAGAGTATCATGTCATCTGCAAATAGTAGCAGTTTTACTTCTTCCTTACCAATTTGAATGTGTTCTGTTTTTCTTGTCTGATTGCTGTGGCTAGGATTTCCAGTACTATGTTGAATAAAAGTGGTGACAGTGGGCATCCTTGTCTTCTTCCTAACCGTAAGGGAAGAGCTCTCAGTTTTTCCCCACTGAGTATGATGTGGGTTTTTCACAGATGGCCTTTATTATGTTGAGGTATGTTCCCTCTAAACTTACCTTATTAAAGGCATTTATCACGAATGGATGTTGTACTTTGTCAAATGCTTTTTCTGTGTCTATTGAAATGATCATGTGGTTTTTATCCTTTTTTCTTATTGAGATGATGTATTATGTTGATTGATTTGAGAATATTAAACTACCCTGGCAATCTGGGAATAAATCCCACTTGATCATGGTGAATGATTTTTTTTTGATGTATTGTTGGATTCAGTTTGCTAGTATTTTGTTGAGGATTTTTGCATCTATGTTCATCAGAGATATTGGCCTGTAGTTATTTTTTCCTGTGGTATCTTTATCTGGTTTGGGTGTCAGGATGATACTGACCTCATAGAATGAATTTAGAAGTTTTCCTTATATTTTTTGGAATAGTTTGAGAATAGGTATTAACCCTTCTTTAAATGTGTTTGGTAGAATTTGCCTGTGAAGCCATCTGGTCCTGGACTTTTGTTTGTTGGGAGTTTTTTGATTACTGATTCAATATTCTTACTGGTAATCAGTCTGTTCAGACTTTCTATTTGTTCCTGCTTCACTTTCGGTAGGTTATATATTTCTAGGAATTTATCCATTTCTTCTAGGTTGTCCAGTTTGTTGGCATATAGGTTTTCATACTATTTTCTTACAATTGTTTGTATTCCTATGGTGTTGGTTGTTACTTCTCCTCCCTCATTTGTGATTTTGTTTGAATCCTTTCTCTCTCTCTCTCTCTCTCTCTCTGAATCTGGCTAGAGGTTCATCAGTTTTGCTGATGTTTTGAAAGAAACAGCTCCTGGTTTCATCGATCTGTTCTATGGGTTTTTTTAGTTTCTATATCATTTATTTCTGTTCTAATCTTTATTATTTCCTTTCTTCTGCTGGTTTTGGGTTTTTTTGTTCTTTTTCTAGCTCCTTTAGGTGTAAAGTTAAGGTGTTTATTTGAGATTTTTCTTGCTTCTTCAGGTAGGCATATATTGCTATGAACTTCCCTCTCAGAACCACCTTTGCTGCATCCCAGAGATTTTGGACCATTTCATGTGTTTTCATTTTCATTTATTTGTATGTACTTTTTGATTTCTTCTTTGGTATATTGGTTGACCCATTCATTATTTAGTAGCATGTTACTTAATCTCCATGTATTTGTGGTCTTTCCAGACTTTTTTCTTGTGGTTGATTTCTAGTTTCATAGCATTGTGGTCAGAAAAAATGCAGGTATGACTTTGATATTTTTGAATCTGTTGTGGCTTGTTTTGTGGCCTAATATGTGATCTGTTCTGGAGAACGTTCCATGTACACTTGAAAAGAATGTGTATTCTGCTGTTTTAGGATCAAACATTCTGGTGCTCGCTTTGGCAGCACATATACTAAAAATAGGATCAAACATTCTGAATATATCTGTTAAATCCATTGGTCCAGTGTGCCATTCAAAGCCCCAGTTTCTTTGATGGTCTTCTGTTTGGATGATCTATGCATCAATGTAAGTGGGGTGTTAAAGTCCCCTACTATTATTGTATTACTATCAATTAGTCTCATTATGTTTGTTATTAACTGTTTTATGTTGGGTGCTCCCATGTTGGGTGAATAAATTTTTACAATTGTTATATCTTCTTGTTGGATTGTCACCTTTATTATTATATAGTCCTTCTTTGTCTCTTCTTGCAATTTTTGTCTTAAAATCTATTTTGTCTGATATAAGTATTGCTACTCGGGCTTTCTTTTGACATCCATTTGCATTATAAATATTTCTCCATAGCCTCACTTTCAATCTGCAGGTGTCTTTAGGTGTGAAATGTGTCTCTCGTAGGCAGCATATAGATAGGTCTTGTTTTTTTTTTTTTTTATCCTATGTCTTTTGATTGGAACATTTAGTCTATTTACATTCAAAGTAATTATTGATAGATATGTATTTATTGCTATTTTGTTACTTGTTATGTGGTTGTTTTGTAGTTTTTCTCTGATCCTTTTGGTTTGCTCTTTTTCTTTAGTGATATACTTTGATTCCTTTCTCTTTATTCTTTGCATATCTGTTAGTGGTTTTTGATTTGTGGTTACCATTAGGTTTGTATATAACCTCTTCTGCATATAGCAGTCTATATTAAGTTGATGGTCGCTTAAGTTTGAACACATTCTTTACTACTCTTTCCCCAATATTTTGTGTATTTGTATTTCATATTTTACATCCTTTTATTTTGTGAATCCTTTGAGTTTTTACAGAAATACTTATTTTTACTGCTTTTGTGTTTCCTTTTTTTATACTCTCTTTTCTTACTGTAAAGTATGGCCTTTAATTTCCACCACAGAGTCTTTAATATTTCTTGTAGGGATAGTTTAGTGGTCATGAACTCCTTTAGTTTTTGTTTGTCTGAAAAACTCTTTATCTCTCCTATTCTGAATAATAGCCTTGCTGGAAAGAGTATTCTTGGCTATTGTTTAAAATTATCATCATTATTCACATGGTGTTTTTCAAGGTGAAGAAACTACACACAGAAATAGGCTTTTGAAAATTCTAGTCTATAGGACTACTTTCCTATACAACAATTGGGTTAGGATAAATAGAAACTCTCTCTCTATTTGGGATTCAAACTATCTAGTTCACAGTCTTCATCACTTTCTAAGGTCTTAAATCTAGTTCATATCATTCATTTTTACTTGCCTTGTTTTTAGAGCACATGCGTTTGGACTCTTGGTACACACGATCACAATGGAAGAGGGTGTAGAATTTTATCCCTGCTAAGTATCGATGTTTATGGGTGGAGTACAAAAGAAGAACCTCAAAGGACAACATGGCAGCTGGAGAAAGGAGGAAGAACAGGTCAGTGTTTCAAAAGAGAGGTTGTGGTCAGCAGTGCCAGATGCTGCCAAGTGGTCAAGCTAACTAAATAAAGATTAGCAAGGGTTGGTCCATTAGATTTAGTATCATGATGTGTTTGGTAGAAGACCTTAGCAAGAACAGTTTTTAGTTAACTTCCCTGGAAGGTGGTAGTGGTGGTGAGAAGCCTGTATCCAAGTAGGTTAAGGAATAACTAGAAAAATAAAATGAAAGGATAATGATAGAATTCTCATTAAAAAATGAGGGAGGAAAGGGAGGGGTACATGTGGGTCAAGCTAGTTTTGTGTTTGGGGATGGGAGAAACTTAAGCAATTTAAACGCTGATGGAAAAAGGATCCAGTAGAGGAAGATGATGAAACTACGTAAGGAAAAGGGGCTAATTGTGTAAGAGAAGAAGAAACTGGAGAAAGTGATGTTGAGAGGATATGTGAATGAATCAGCCTTAGACAGAAGGAAGGACATGTCTTATCATTGAAAAGATTAATAGAGTGAATGCTCTTAGGAGTGTAGATTTGCTTTCAAGAGGTTGAGATTCCTCTATAACTGAAAACATTTACTTTTTCCATGAAATAGGTGGCTGTTATCTACTAAAAGCCAAGATTAGGAGGGGTGTGTGTGTGTGTGTGTGTGTGCGCGTGTGTGCATACACACACTAGTGCGCACGTGCTGGGGAGGAGAAGTTTGAGATTGGAAGATATTTTAGTTATTTAAGACTGTGTAACAAATTGCCCCCAAATGTAGTGGCTTAAAACATTATTATTTCACAATTTCTGTGAGTCAGAAGTGTGCATGTTACTTAGCTGGGTTTTCAGGGTCTCTTAACAAGGTTCCAGTCAAGATGTCAGCTGCTGTGACCTCAAGGGTTGGCTAGGGGAGGATCTGCTTCCAAGGTCACTTGGAACAACAAGTGGTTGTTGACAGAATTCAGTTTCTCCTGGGCTATTAGACTGAAGACTTCAGTTTTCTTTGCAAGGCCTCCCTCCATGTGGGGCTCACCATAGGGAATGACAGCTAGATTCCATCAAAGAGGAAGAGAAAGTGAGCAAGACAGAAGCCAAAGTCTTTTTGTAACCTAATGTGAGAAGTGGCATTCCACGACTGTTGCTGTATCTTTTTGTTAAAAGCAAGTCACTGTGTGCAGCCCATAGCCAAAGGAAGGCACATTCTGGGAGATATAATCATTGTAAGCAATCTTTGAAGCTGCCTATCACAGAACAAAATGGAAAAGATTTGAAATGGATCTTGGGCATAGTAATATCACAGTGGCATTGATAGGATCAGAAGTTGGTGAGCAGCCCTCAACACTGCAATTTAAGATCTGTTTCTGACCCACTCATCGTTGTTGTTGTTATTTGTTTTTCTTGAAAGATTTGTGCATAGGGCTTAAGAAAGAACCCTATTTGTGCATAGGGTTCACACAATACTGAAATGACCCATTGATATGTCTGTCCCTGAGATTGGAATTTTCTTGAGGATTGATAATATGTCTGATCTGTGGTCTCTCAGAAGTCAACAGGGCATGACCACTTTCACCTTTGGAGGTTCCAGGTATATTAAAAAAATTAAGAAATCTCAAAGTAACTTTCTAAAAACTGTGACCTGTTTAAAATATTTAACAGATTTCTACTTTTTCACAAATCAAAATATAATACAATGTAGTTATGCTTTTCGAAAGATAAATGACAGGATTTTCGGAAAGAAGATATTAATTCATAGTGCCAAGCAGGCACAAAAATGTAAAGTTTTAGAATTACCATATATCATTCTTGTCACTGCAGCTCTGTGGTTGAGGCCTTTCAGGTAGATGAAGCCTCGCTTCAGAGGGGCCTCCCGCCTCCTCTGGCACCAACTCTCAAGCCTAGGATAGTGGTTGGTTCATAGCAGACATTTGACAAATGTTTGTTGACATTTTTTCTGAAACAAAATCTTTCAAGAATGATTCATTTGACTTCTGAAAGTCAAGGTACCAGAATATGAGTTTTCTATTAGGACTCTTAAAATTCCATTTTACACATGATTTTGAGACTTTGAAGTGCTTTTACTATAGTTCCAGTGCATGACTTTCCCTCAGGCTTTCCTAGCATGATTCATAATTCTCCTTTGGAAAAATCTAAGCTGAATTCAAGGAATGTATGTGTAATGAGAAAGGGGCAGGGGAACAAATAAACACAGAAAATCTCTACCTCAACTTTTGACCCCATGAGCCCATGTTATTATGGATAAATCCAAGGGATGACTGAATCAGGGAACTCTAGAGCCATCTTACATGTATGTTAGGGTAAAGACTCTGGAATGTACTAGATACATCCTAGCCATCCCAGGCTCCCCCAGACTAGGAAGACCAACACCAAGTCTTTGGGACAGTGGGAATTCCCTGAAACTCAGCTTCTATCATCTTATTCCATACACTTTTGCCTGGTAAGCTCATTCTTGGTCTTGCTGAATATATAATCCACACCTATATCTCCAGCTTCGACATTAATATTCAGCCCCAGGCTGGTGGCTCTGTTGGGATGCCCCTAGGGTACCTCAAAACCACATCTGATGTACATTAAGATTCATTACCCTCATTAAAATTATATTCTTGGTTATTGATACCTACATCTACCCATTAGTAGAATAATTCAGAAACCTGAAACTTTTTTTCCCTACTTCTCTCCCACACAAACATCTAATTGATATATTACCCAGTCCTGTTTATTTTAAACCTTAATAACTCTCAGGCAACTGATTAACGGTATTTCTGGAAAGATGTTTGGCCATTTTTATGGAGGAAGTTTGACAGTTTCATATCCTTCCACAAGTTGTATAATATTTTTTAAAATTCTATTTATTTTGAGAGAGAGAGCACCTGTGAGCACATGGGGGAGGGGGGGAGAGAGAGAGAGAATCCTAAGTAGGCTCTATTGTCAGCACAGAGCCCAATGCAGTGCTCCAGTCCACGAACCTGTGAGATTGTGACTTGTGTCAAAATACAGAGTCAGATGCTTAACTGACTGAGCCATCCAGGTGCCCCACAATTTGTACAGTGTTATGTAAGTCAAGGGTACAGTAAAATCCCCAATTTTAAAGTATATAGATGTGAGTATGGGCATGGCAAGAGTGGGCATTAAGAAAATGCAACAATATATCAATACTGGCTGTCTTTTGGGGCACCTGGGTGGCTCAGTCGGTTAAGCATCCGACTTCGGCTCAGGTCATGATCTCACGGTCCATGCGTTTGAGCCCTGCATTGGGCTCTGTGCTGACAGCTCAGAGCCTGGAGCCTGTTTCAGATTCTGTGTCTCCCTCTTTTTCTGACCCTCCCCTGTTCATGCTCTCTCTCTCTCTGTCTCAAAAATAAATAAATGTTAAAAAAAATTAAAAAAAAATACTGGCTGTCTTTTGATGGTAGAATAAGAGAATATTTTTCTTTCTACAAGGTTCAGTATTTTCTAAATGTTTTACACCAAGTATGTGTTATTCAATGTGAGTCCCATGAAGTCAGATACAATTTTTTTGTTCACTTACGTATTTGAAGTTCCGGAACAGTATCTTATATGTGGCAGGTGCTTAATAAATATTTGTTTGTTGAATGAATGAATCTTTTTTTTTATGTTTCTCAGTCTATGTGTTCATGATTGCTATTGACAGAGACAGACAGACAGAATGTGAGCAGGGAGGAGCAGAGAGAAAGGGAGACAGAATCTGAAGCAGACTTCAGGCTCTGAAGTGTCAGCACAGAGCCTGACATGGGGATCGAACTCACAGACCGCGAGATCATTACCTGAGCCGAAGTCAGATGCTTTAACTGACTGAGCCACCCAGATGCCCCGAATGAATGTATCTTTATCATGTAAAAAGTCATATGAAAATTATTAAATGTACTAAAATTCCATTTCATCCTCTTCTTGGATTGTATCTTATTTTAATAATTATTCATCCTTTCCTTTAGATCACCTGTGGCTGAAATGGTCAGCAGTGGCCATGCCTGCAAAAGTGGTTCCTGGCTCTTGATTTTTTGTTTTTTTTTTTTTTGCCCAACCTTACAAATATTTGCCCTCTATTCTTTCCTTTCAAGTTCTTCTGCAGGCATTGCTAAGCAGATTGGTCCAAAATGAGTTTTCAGAGAAGTGACATTAGCATCATGGTGGAATAAGAGATTTTCCTTTGTTTTTGGCTGCCCTCTCAATAACGTTGATTCAACATCCATCCACAGACAAAAGTGGTTTGTGGGAGCTGTGGAAGGCAGCACCATACACCAAGGGACCCAGGCGAAGTCTTGCCCACCTATATGTGAGGTAGTAGGCATACATACCTTGGTCCTGACTGTGGACCCTGCAATGGTCCATGAACCAGCTCCAGCCCCTCTCAGCTGTGGTCCTGGAGACCCTGGAGAACACTGTCTTACACAATCACCAACAGACAAAAAGAGCTTTTGTGGAAATCTAGGTTTCTGAAGAAGTTCTAGCATGACGTTGGAGAAGAAAAAAAAAAGTTTGGATGCATTGGAGAGAGTAAGAAAACAGCTTGATTTTATCTTCATCATCCCTCCCCTAAGAGAGCACAGCTTGGGGCCAAGATCTTGGCCTGTGATTTCTCTGGAGTGGGGGCAGGGAATGCGCATGTGAGTGAGCCCTGCCTGCCACACCACCCCAGCTATGCAGAATGCCCAGAAGGAGGCACTCTCCCTACTGTGGCAGCAAGAACAAGTTTTGGCTGGTGGCTAGTGAGCATGCACAGAAAGCCAGTTCAAATCAGCAAGCCAGAGACCATAAACTTGAGCTTTAGTGCCACCTTTGGGAAAACAAAAGAGAAACTCAGCACTAGGTCAGCACTGGGCAAGGTTCACTGTAGGATCCAGAGAAGGCATACTAACTTAAGAATTCTGCCACAATAGGGAGCAAAAAGCATGAAGCAGGTGTACCTTTAGCAGGTCTAAGAAAGATTAAGAATCTCTAGCATGGCTGACAAGGCACTTCTCTCCCAAAAACAGTTAGTAAAGACTGGAGAAAGTGATTGCCATTTCAATTGGGAAGACAGCAATGCAAAACTTCAAGGAACATGAAAAATCAAGAAAACATGACACCACCAAAGGATCACACTAATCTTCCAGTAACAAATCCCATAGGCATGGAAATCTGTGATTTACCTGATTAAGAAGTCAAAATTTTAAGGACGGTCACTGAGCTATAAGAAAATAGACAATTCAAGGAAATCAGGAAAACAGTGTGTTACCAAATGAGAAGTTTAATAAAGAGATAAAAAACATAAAATGGAACAAAACAAATTCTGGAGGTAAAGAGTACAGGGAATAAAATTTTAAAAAATGCAACAGAGAGCAGCACCAACAGCAGAATGAATCAAGCAGAATAAAGAATCTGTGAGGTAGAAAACAGGAGGAGAAATTCAGAGGAGAACAAAAAAGAACAAAGGAAGAATGAAGGTGTGAAGAAAGCTTTCTCTTGGTAGAAGAGAAGCAATCTGCAAATTATTGGAGAATCAGAAGAAGGGGAAGAAAGTTAATTGAAAGAAATAATGACTGGACTCCCAAATCTGAAGGAGGGATTTGTCCATCCAAGTTCAGGAAGTTCATAGGACCCCAAACAAATTCAACCTAAAAAGTTGTTCTCCAAGATGCATTTGAATAAAGATGTCAAAAATCAAAGACAAAGAGAGAATCATAAAAGTAGTAAGGGAAATAAAACATCACTTACAAGAGAAGCCTGGTAGGCTATCAGCAGATTTCCCAGCAGAAATGTTAGAGGTTAGGAGAGAGTGGAATGATACTATTCAAGGTTCTGAAAGAAAAATCTGCCAATCAAGAATACTCCATCTGGTAAAGTTAACCTTCAGAAATGAGAGATAAAGATATTCCCAGATAAACAAAAGCTGAGACCAGACTCATGGCAGTTCATTGCCATGAGACCTGCTTTACAAGAAATGCTGAAAGGAGTTCTGTAAACTGAAATGCAAGGGCACTAATGAATAACATGAAAAATATGAAAATATACACAAATACATGGTCAAATTCAGAATACTCTAAAACTGTAATATGGTGGTATGTTAACCCCTTACTCTAGTATAAAGGCTAAGCATATTAAAAATAGCTATAGCTACGATACAGGTATGCCTCAGAGATATTGCAGGTTTAGGTCCAGACCACCACGATAAAGCAAATATCACAAAGTGACTCAAATGAATTTTTTGGTTTCCCAGTGCATATATAAACTTACACTATACTGTAGTCTATTAACTATGCAATAGCATTCTAATATATATATCTTAATTTAAAAATACTTTATTGGAGGGGGAACCAGGATGGCTCAGTTGGTTAAGTGTCCAACTTAAGCTCAGGTCATGATCTCATGGTTCCTGAGTTCAAGCTCTACATTGGGCTCCACCCTGGTGGTGAGGAGCCTGATTAGGATTCTCTCTCTCCCTCTCTCTCAGCCCCTCCCCTTCCCTCAAAATAAATAAGTAGACTTAAAAAAATACTTTATTAGTGTGCCTGGGTGGCTCAGTCGGTTAAGCATCTGACTCTTGATTTCAGCTCAGGTTATGATCTCTTGGTTCATGGGATGGAGCCCTGCGTTGGGCTCTGCACTGACAGTGTGGAACCTGCTTTGGATTCTCTCTCTCTCTCTCTCTCTCTCTCTCTCTCTCTCTCTCTCTCTCTCTGTCCTTCCCCCACTTGTGCTCTCTCTATCTCAAACTAAAAAAAACCAAAAAACAAAAAAAAACTTCATTGTTAAAAAATGCTAACCATCATCTGAACTTTCAGCAAGTCATAATAACTGATCATAGATCACCATAACAAATAATAATGAAAAAGTTTGGAATATTGTGAAGATTACCAAAATATGACAGGGGCAAATGTTGTTGGAAAAATGGCACCAATTAGGCTCGCTCAAGGCAGGGTTGCCACAAATCTTCAATTTGTAAAAAACACAGTATCCGTGAAGTACAATAAAGCGAAGTGCAACAAAATGAGGCATGGCTGTAGTTTGTTAATGAATACACAGCATACAAAGTGGTAAGTTGTGACCTCAAAAACATAAAACAGGGAAGTAAGTGGGTAGGGTTTTTGTATGTGAATAAAGTTCACTTGTTCTCAGCATAAAATACGGATATAGCTATAAGATGTCTTACATAAGTCTCATGGTAACCAGAAAGCAAAAATCCATAGTAGATTTCACAAAAGAGGAAGAAAAAGGAATCAAAGCATACCACTACAGAAGGTCATCAATTCATGAAGGAAGGCAGCAAGCAAGAAAGATGGGAACAAGGGAAATACAAGAAAGCCAGAAAGCAATGAATAAGATCGCTTTAGTAAGTCCTTCCCTATCAATAATGACCTATGTAAATGTATTAAATTCTCCAATCAAAAGGTATAGAGGCATACCTGGGTGGCTCAGTCTGTTAAGCATCTGATGTCGGCTCAGCAAATCATCTCGAGGCTCCTGAGTTTGAGCCCCACATAGGACTCTTTGCTGTCAGCACAGAGCCTGCTTCAGATTTTCTGTCTCCTTCTCTCTCTGACCCTCCACCACTAGTGTGCGTGTGCTCTCTCTCTCTCTCAAAAATAAATATACATTAAAAAAAAAAAGGTATAGAGAGGTTGGATGAATAAAAAAATAAGACCCAACTCTATACTGCCTGCCAAAGAGTCTCTTCAACTTTAAAGACACACATAAGCTCAAAGTGCAGGCTAGAAAAAGATACTCCATGCAAGTGGAACCAGAAGAGAGCAGGACTAGCTATGCTTACATCAGCCGAAATAGACTTTGAGCTAAGTGGTAACAAGAGACAAAGAGGGTCAATATATAATCATAAAGGGTCAATTCATCAGGAAGATACAACAATTATATGTTATATATATATATATATATGCATATATATATATGCATATATATATATATATCTCCAACATCAAGCACCTAAATATATTAATAATATACTAACAGATCTGAAGAGAGATAGACAGCAATTCAGTGAGAGTAGGGGACTTAAATACTCCATTTTTAACAATGGATAGATCATCCATACTGAAAATCACTACAGAAACATTAGACTTGAACTACATTGTAGACCAAATAGACCTTATTGACATATGCAGAATATTCAATCCAACACATTCTTCTCAAGCACATGTGATGTATTTTGGATACACCAAAATACAAGATCTATACCAAGCATAGACAATATGATAGGTTACAAAACAAGTCTTAGCAAATTTAAGAAGATTGAAGTCATACTAAATATCTTTCCCAACCACATGCTATGAAACTAGAAAACAATAACAGGATGAAAACGGGAAACTTACCAAATATGTGGAAATTAAACATTCCACAGCTAAACAACCAACACATCAAAGAAGATATTAAAATGGAAATTAAAAAAAAATCTTGAAACAAAAATTAAACACAGCACACCAAAATTTGTAGGATGCAGCAAAAGCAGTTATGAGGGAAGTTTTTTCTATTTCTTTTTTTTTTTTTTTATTTATAAAGAGATGGAAACCAAGAAACAGGCTCTCTCTTTTTGTTAAGTTTATTTATTTATTCTGAGAGAGAGAGATTGCGCATGCCTGAGTGCAAGCTGGGAAGGAGCAGAGGGAGGGAGAGAGAGAATCCTAAGCAGACTCCATACTCAGTGCAGAGCCTGATGCGGGGCTCAATCCCAGGAACCACCTGAGCCGAAATCAAGAGTCAGACACTTAACCAACTGAGCCACCCAGACATCCCATATTAGGGGAAGTTTACAGTGACAAATAAACTTATACATTAAGAAAAAATAAATCTATCAAATAAGCAATCTAACTCATATCTTAATGAACTCGAAGAACAAACTAAGCCCATGCTAGCAAAGGAAGGAAGTAACAGAGCAGAAAGAATGAAATAGAGACCAGAAAAACAACAAAAGGAATCAATGAAATTGAGAGCAGATTTTGTTTTTAACTTTTTATTTATTTTTGAGAGACAGCATGAATAGGGGAGGGGCAGAGAGAGAGGGAGACACAGAACCTGAAGCAGACTCCAGGCTCTGCACTGTCAGCACAGAGCCCGACACTGGGCTCAAACCCACGAGCTCTGAGTCATGACCTGAGCCTAAGTCGGATGCCCAACCGACTGAGCCACCCAGGTGCCCGATGAGAGCAGATTTTGTTTTTAAAGTTAAACAAAATTGACAAACTTTTAGCTAGATTAACCAAGAAAAAAAGAACACTCAAATAAATAAAACCAGAAATGAAAAGGAAACATTATAATGAATACCACAGAAATACAAAGGATCATAAAAAATTACTGTGAAGAGTTGTACGCCAATATATTGGATAAACTAGAAGAAATGGATAAATTCCTAGACACATAAAGTTTACCAAGACTGAATTAGGAAGTTAAAAATTTGAACAAATAATGAGTAGGGAGATGGAATCAGTAATCAAAAACCTCTCAACAAAGAAAAGCCCAAGACCAGATGGTTCACTGGTGAATTCTACCAAATGTTTAAGAAGATTTAACATAAATCCTTCTCACTCTTTCAAAAAAAAAAAAAAAAAATTGAAAACGAGGGAACATTCCCAAACTCACTTTAAGAGGTCAGTATTACCCTGACACCAAAGCCAGTTAAGAACAATATGAGAAAACTACAGGCCAGTATTCCTGATAAATCAGATGCAAAAATTCTCAACAAAATTCTAGCAAACGGAATTCAACAGCACATTAAGAGGATCATACACCATGATCAAGTGGGATTTATCCCTGGGATATAAGGATGGCTCAATATACACAAATTAATAAATGTAATATACCACATTAATTGAATAGAAGGTAAAAATTATTATAATCTTAGTAGATTCAGAAAAAGCATGTGAGAAAAATACTTTCATGATAAAAACTGCTAACAAATTGGGTGTAGAAGGAACATACCTCAACATAATAAAGGCCACATATGACAAGCCCATGCCAATATGATAATGGTGAAAGTTTGAAACCTTTTACTGTAAGATCAGGAAGAAGACAGGGTGCTCACTCCTACCACTCATATTAACATAGTAGTGGAAGTCCTAGCCAGAATAATCAGGCAAGAGAAAGAAATAAAGGGCATCTAAATATGAAAGGAAGAATAAAACTGTCTTTGTTTACAGATGATTATATATATATGTGTGTGTATATATACGTATATATATATGTAATGTTATAAACATATGTAATAAATATAAAATAAATATATAAATATTATATATGTGTTATGTCTAAAGAAAAGCACGTTCAGAAGAATGAAATGGGATCCCTTACACCCCTCACAAAAATTAACTCGAAATGGATGAAAGACTTAAACATAAGACTTGAAACCTTAAAACTTCCAGAAGAAAATAGGAAAAGCTATAGGGGAAAATCTGAACTTTGGTCTTGTCAATGATTTTTTTGGATATGGCACCAGAAGCACAAGTAACAAAAGCAAAAATTAGTAAGTAGGAGTATACCTGATAAAAGGCTTCTGCATAGCCAAGGAAACAACCAACAAAATGAAAGGTAACCTACAGAATCCAAGAAAATATTAGCAAATTATAGGTCTTAAAAGGGGATAATATCCAAATATATAGAGAACTCTTACAACACAATGGAAAAAAAAAAACTCATTAAAAAATGTTCATAGGAACTGAACAAGAAGACATACAAATGGCCAATAGGTGCACGAAAAGATACTCCATTATTAATCATCAGGGAAATGCAAACCAAACCACAATGAGATACTGCCTTAGAGCTCTTAGAGTGGCTGTCATCAGAAAACAAGAGGTAAATGTTACTAAGGATGTGGATGTGCACTCGTGGTGGGAATGTAAATTAGTACAGCCATTATAAAAAACGGTATGGAGATTTCTAAAAAAATTAGAACTAGAACTATCATATGATTTATCAATCTCACTTCCGGGTATACATCCAAAGCAAATGAAATCAGGATCTCAAAAAGATATCCGAACTCCCATGTTCATTGCAGCATTGTTCACAATAGCCAAGATATGGAAATAACTTAAGTGTCCTTCAAAAGGTGAGTGGATAAGATATGGTGTGTGTGTGTCATATATGAATACCATTCAGCCATGAAAAAGAAGGAAATCCTGCCAACAACATAGATGGAACTTAAGGGCATTATATTATTTTTAAAGTATTTTTTAATGTTTATTTTTGAGACAGAGAGGGCGCAAGTGGGGGAAGGGAAGGGAGAGAGGGAGGGAGAGAGAGAGAGAGAATATGAGAAGTAGGTTCCCAGTCAACAGGAAGCAGACAGCCCAATGCTGGGCCCAAACTCCTGAACCGTGAGATCATGACTTGAGCCAAAGTTGGACACTTAACCGACTGAGCCACTCAGGAGCCCCATGAGGACATTATATAAGAGAAATAAGTCAGGTGGAGAAGATAAATATTGTTTGGTAGATTCTACATGTAGAATCTAAAAAAGATAGACACAGAGTAGAATGGTGGTTGCTAGGGCCTGGGGGGCAGGGAGAAATACAGAGATGTCAGTCAAAAGGTACAAGTGTCCAGTTAGAAATGAAAAAGTTCTGGGAATCTAATCTACAGCATGGTGACTATAGTTAACAACACTACATTGTGTACTGAAAGTTGCTGAGAGAGTAAATCTTAAATGTTCTCACCACGAAAAAGAAATGGTAATCATACAAGGTAATGGAACTGTTCATTGAGGCTATGGTAATAATCATTTTGCAATATATGTCAAATCAATACCTTGTACACCTTAAACTGACACAATGTTATATGCCAATTACAGCTCAGTAAAGCTGGAAAAACCAAAACAAAATGAGTTTTCAATTCCACTTTTTTGGGGGGAAGGCAGCATCGCCTCCTAGTGGCTGTATCAAGAATGGCAACGTTGATCAATCTTCAAGACTGCGGAGCATTAGGCCCCTGCAAGTCCCAGGTTCTCCAGTGAACCAGGAGGTCCTGCTTGAAGCCCTGCGTGCTGCTGCCCCCTAGTGGTGAGTGAGCAGGCACAGGCCTCACAGCTTTTCTCTAAGGCTGGAGGGGATGCGAAACTTCCAGGCAGAAAGTTAGCAAACGTTGAAATTGGCTGGGCTACTGAAACCAGCCACAGTCCACCATCCTCCCTTCAAGCCTCGGGAGATGTTGGAGTCAGGCAGGAGGAATCGTCAGGGCCTGCACTGGGAAGAGGGCTGAGATGTGGTTCTTCGGTGGAGCTGCAGGATCTGTCGGTGCCATTCCCCTACTTGTGTGTATGCAAAATGAACACGACGCGGAAAGAGGACGGAGCGCATCTGCTCGCAGTGACCCAGGGCCAAATGGTCTTTTTCTTTTTTTTCCAAATGAATTCAGGTGACTGTTGGTTTGCGGGGGCGGGTGTCTCTAACGGATCAAAAGTGACAGGTGCGTCACACTCCAGTTCGCCTTTCAATTCTACAGGTGTTTTGGTTGTTTTAGTTTGGGGTTGTTTGTTTATTTGTTTTTGCTTCCCAGCCCTAGGTTTTGAAAGAGGACTTCCACTACCCCCATGTTGACCCCAGTCTGTACTTTCTAATTGATTAAGTTCTTCTTTCCAGCGTATCTCTTAACTTAGGCAAAAGACCCTGTGGACAGAGCATCCTGTGATGGGAACCGAAATTACCCCTTCAAGCAATAAGCACTGCCCTGTGCCAGCAAGACCCTGTGATCGATCCCAAGATGATGACCGATCTGACCTTTACTGCCCACCTGCACATACCCAGCAACTTTGTCTCACATTTTCCTTATATAAACCTAGAAGTATTTCCAGCACTTTGGACAGGTTGTGTGACATTAGTCCACTTTTGTCCCAGTGCTGGCCTCACTGAAATACATTCCTTTCTGGTTTCACCACCGCTGGTCTCTCTGCCTTTGGATTTTGTCAGTGTGGCCAAACCTGGTCTGTTTGGGGCCCCCGAGCCAGGTGCTCTTGCACCCCTGTACCCCGCTTACGGTTTCCTTCTCTCCCATTTTTTTTTCACCTTATTTTTCTCCCTCGATTCACCTGCTCTGATAGCTCTAAGCCTCAGTGCCATCTTCTTTTCCAAGTCTAGAACCAAGACTCATGCAGCCTTGAAGGGTTGTGGCATAAATGCAGGTGTATTCAAGATGAGCCCATGGAGGCACCTGGGTGGCTCAGTCAGTTAAGTGTCTGACTCTTGATTTTGGCTCAGGTCATGATCTGTCTTATGGAGCCCCCCCCTCACCCCCCCCCCCAATCATGCTCCATGCTAACAGCACAAAACCTGCTTAGGATTCTCTCTCTCTCTCTCTCTCTCTCTCTTGCTTCTGCCCCACTTGTGCATGCACACTTCCTCTCTCTCAAAATAAATAAACTGTAAATATTTTTTAAAATAATAAAATGAGCCCATATTCTTCCCTGTTCTCTTTATCATTTCTCTCTGCCCCTCACAGATACACCTGAGTCCACTGTTATGGAAAAGAATAGATTCCATGATATAAATGCCATTTACAGTGATGTAAATGGAGAGACATGACCAACAGACCAATGGAACATAATATTGAGCCTAAAAACAGCTCTGCACAATCTGGACACCACATGTCTCATAGACTAGAAACAGCACTATTTGTGAGACATATCCTGATTCCCAATATGTTAAAATAAGAAAAAATTTAGAGTTCCTCTGCATATAATCAATGCCTAATCTATGGCACTCCCAGTCCCTCCCAGTTCCTACCCCCCCCCCCCCCACCTTCACACCCTAATTGCTTTCATGAATGGATGTTCTTTTCACAGCACTTGAGCTCAGAACCTCTCCCAGTGGGCAGGTAGCCTTTAAGCCAGGCCTTAATGATCACTATCTCCTAGTATTCATGTCTGTCTTTTCATCTTCTGTTGAGATGGGCTGGACCCGGTGATTTTCTTCCAAATATAGCTGGGTAGATTCAAAAGCTGAGTCAGTCTCTGCTGAAGCTGAGAGCTGGAGGTTTGTCAGATAGCTATCCTCCTCACAGCTGGGCATCGAGTCTTTTTATTCAGGGGAGAACTGAACAGTAAGTATCAAACTCATCAAATATACCAGAAAACCAGTGTTCATACTGATACTTAAAACTAACTGAACTGGGCACCCTGGTGGCTCAGTCAGTTAAGCATCCGACTTTAACTCAGGTCATGATCTCACACTCCGTGAGTTCGAGCCCCATGTCGGGCTCTGTGCTGACAGCTCAGAGCCTGGAACCTGCTTCGGATTCTGTGTCTCCCTCTCTCTCTGCCTCTCCCCTGCTCATGCTCTTTCTCTGTCTCAAAAATAAATAAAAACATTAAAAAAATTTTAAACTAACAGAACATTTATTAATCACCACTGGATGTTGCTATGACATACCTTTTCTCTGCAAATTGATAAAGGAAAAGAATTAAGCATTTGTTCAGTCATTGCCATATGAATTGCATCTTAGTCTAAGAAAACAATTAGTAAGAGAAAGTACATATTTATAGTAGACATCTATTAATACATGAAGGTGAAAGATAGGATGAAGTAATCATCATTTTGTAACATGTCCCCAACCCCCATGATATAATGGATCTAGGTAATAATCATTAACAGATGCTAATGCCACTAATTAACACATTAATGGGAGAATATGTAACTGAGGGATCAAACATATATCGCCTAAATCCAGCTATAATTCTTAATCTCACTGTAAGATATTATGTACCTTTTAATTAACAGGTAAATGGCATCACTTATGAAATATTTTTGCCTATAAAATTCAAACTAAATCTAACAAATATCAAGATCTTATGTTCATACAGTTATGAATAATAAAAGAACAATTAACACCGGAAGAGATCAGTCAAATCCAGGAAGTGGAAAATTCTACAGGATAAATTACCTACATTTTCAACAATAAAAGGCAAGAAAAAAGGCCTTGGTAAATTGCCACAAATAAAAAATATTTATGAGGCAAATCAACTACATGTGTTGTAATGTGTGGATCTTCTTTGAATCCCGATTTAAAGAAATCAAGTGAAAAAAGGACATTTTTAAGACTGGGGGCAATTTGAACACATACCGATGATATTATACTAAAATTATTGTTAGAACTATAAAATGTAATAGTAGCAACACGATTATGAAGAAAGTCCTGGTGTATTTTAGATGCTGTAGTAGTGACAGAGTGAATGATACGACGTCTATTATTTGCTTTAGAATACTCTGGGGTAAAAATGTGAGGGACAGGTGAAATAAGATTGCCAAACGTTGAAAAATAGTTAAAACCTGGTTGACGGATACATTAAGGTTCATTAAACTATTTTTCTCCATGGGTATATTTGGATTTCTCCATAATAAACATTTAAAATGAAATTTTTAAACTTAGAACCATATCAAAAGGTGTCCAAGATATATAAATATAATTCAAAACTTGATGACACAGTTTATCTGTGTGTACGTAAAAGATACATTCCAAATATGTTTAAAAATTGGTTGACCTCCCAATGTCAGATTCAGCAAATCTCTACCATGATATGCACATACTATTCATCTGAATTCGAAAGGGAGGTCAATGTTTACAACCCAGTATGAGAGCCCAGATACCTCTTTGTTCCGGCCCTGAAATATCATCATGCATTTTGCCATATTGCACCTTGTTGGTAATGGATGCGGAGCAGACGGACGCCATTGCTGGTTCTCTCTGTAGCGACTTCTTTCTGGTGCACCCGTAACACAGGCCGGCTATGCCTTCCTTCTCCCTTGGGTTTCAGCAGTCACTGGGTTCAGACAATTCTGACTTGGCCTCCCCCTTCTAAGAACCCAGGCTGAGCTCTCCTATTCTGTGTATCTTTGTTCTGATCTTCACCTCAGCTATGAGAATCCGAAATTGCTCCCATAAACCTTTCAACTAGCTACAGCTTTCAATCTGCCATCTTTACTGTCTATTGTTCGATTTTTGTTTTGTTATTTCTCATTTATTATTCTACTGTAGCCTATTTTTTTCCCCCTGCAATTAAACAAACAATACAAGTCTCACTTTAAAGGGAGGTATCATGTTTGGAATATACGTCTGGTGATGCTCACAGCATTGGCTGTGTTCTCTTGACTGTGTCTTTGCTGTCTCCCTAGAACGTAGGGTCTGAAAGCTACAGCCGGTTGTCTTTGTGTTGGGTGGCTCCCCTTACAGCACCCGGAACACAGAAGGATATCAAAATTTGCTTCCTAAGTGTTGGGGATAACTAGACTTTATTACAGTAAGATGAATATCTAGTTGAGGAAATCTATAATGTATTCACAGATGCTTTTGTCAACAGGTTGTTAGACACAGATGAAGAGGAATGTATTACAATGCAATACACCATCGACATGATATACTAAGGAAAAACATAATCCATTTAGAGAAAGAAAATTCCCCCAGAGGCAGTATTTAACATTTGTTCTCATTAAGATTATAATTCTACCCATGATAATATTGAGAATGATGATAATCACAGTAATAATTGAGCAAATTAAATTCATGGATGTGCACGCTTGCACTGCTCCAGCTACCTTGTAAGGAGAGGTGATTTGTCCCCATTTCACAGATGACAAAAGGAGGCCTAGAGAGGTGAGATAATCTGCTGAGGAGAACTTCCCCTTCACCCAAGCCGTCCAGTTTCTGCAGCTTCTGGGAGAAACACCGGTCCAAACACAGTCTGAGGTCCTTGGAATTGAGCAATCACCAGGAGAAGGCAACACTGGGAAGTGAAAGTCCAATGTAAGAACTGGCTCACCACCCTTGCAACCTCCTTCACGTCACAAATTCCCTTGTCACTCCCCCCATTCAGAGTGTTCAGCCTGGAAACCTAGGTTTCTGTGTCCATTCCAACATTACAAACCAGTGTCCCCCCCCAGTTTTCTTTTCTCAGGTGCACTAGTCCTTTTTATTGTCAAACCCAATTCAATCTATCACGAAGAGAATTTGATCCTGGATAATTTCATCCAAGGTGATTGGGTTTTGTATGAATATCATCAGGTCTTTTGATGCAATTATCTGGTGTGAGCTGAGTGCACCACCACCCTGAGCTCAGCCACTCCCTTCTCTCGGGACCTGGAAGGGCTCTCATGGGACCGCCAAGACTTCCCCTGGGAAAAAACGCTTTCCAGTCCCCGTGGGCTTCTGCGCTGGCGCTGCTCCGGTAACCGACACTTGCAGAGCCTGGAAGACATGACCCAGGACGTCCGCCCCCCACCAGGAAACCCCCTAGGAGCCAGAGGCGCCCCGCGTCAGCCGGACGCCAGCCAGGAGCCAGGCCGCCGCCCGCCCCCGCAGCCTCCCGCGGCGGGGGTCGCCTCTCTCCGGGACCCACGAGAGGAGCCCGAGGCCTCTGACGGTGGGGACCCCTCAGAGGGTCGCCCTGTTCCTGACCCCAGGAGCCACCACCGCACGTCCCAAGGCACTGGATCCGAAGCGCTGTGGCCCAGACGCCCCTGGCCACCAAGGAGCCCTGAGATTTCTGCCGAGACCCTTCTCCGCTCACCATCCTTCGCGCACGGAAGGCGTTACGGTGACACCTGTGCGTTTGCAGGATAACCACGGAAGCAGCCTTGTCTTCGGAGTCCGTAGACCATTTTCTTTCCGCTACTCACTGACCAGGAACAACGCCAAAGTCTTTATTTCTCCCGCGTGTCCCCGGTTCGTCTGCCAGGGAGCGACGAGGCGCAGGGGTGCGGGTGGCTGGTGACGGTTCCCGCGTCGGACCCTCGGCCGGCGGGCTCCGCTGAGCGCGGGGAAGGCGGTGGGGTCTGCGGTGCATTGGGGTGCAGTGGGGGCAGCCAGGAGTACAGCGTGGCGCTTGGTGGGTCCAGCAGACGATGGCTCCTGGAACAGCAGGCAGGCGGCTGGCGGCCTCCAGGACTCAGCTCAGCCGGGAAACGCCCCTGCCGCAGGGCCCTGGCCACTCCGAGCTGGGATCTGTCTCAGAAGCCCTCGGGGCATCCGCACGTGTCTCTGCCCCCGCCACCACCGCACTCCCCCACCCCCCTCTCCAAACTCCCCCGGAAGTTCAGGGGCCCTCAGGTGCCGGCCAGAGCCCAACGAGTGCCCCTTATCCCTCGACTCTCTGCAGCCTTTTGGCCCAGCGCCTGCCAGCGTCCCCCGAGCTGACCTGCCTCAAGGTCGCTGAGGTGCAAGGTGAGGGACGTCGTGACCTGGACACGTGACCTGAGAAACCGGCCCCCCTGCTGAGAGCGGAGGGTTTGTGGTTGTGGAGCGGGCGTGCTCATTTGCAATCTGCATCTCTGCGAGGTGACTTTCTCAAGGTGCCTTAACTCCCAATACCGAAGGGACTCCATCCTGGAGGTGGGAGGGAACTCTCCCTTGAGAACAATACCGAACAATAAGGCAAGAGTGTCGGGCTCAGCAGGTGCGGCCACTTTAGAATTCCCCAACTAGATGAATTCTAACACGCATCTGCCCCACCCCCAAGGTTTCTGAGAAGCTATTGTGAACCTGTCAATTTTCTAGTTACAGTATATCTGTATGTAAGTATGTAGCACAGAAATTGAACAATAATATACATACCTTTATGTAGCCAGCTTTGCCTACAAAATGAACTTTCTCAATTTCATTTACCCTAGATACATTTCTTTGGGGGTTTACAACGACTTAATTCGTACTTCCTATTGCTTTTCCCAGCTCTTAGTTTTGACTATAAACATGCCGATCTTGTGGGCGGATTGTGTGTGTGCTGGGGGGAGATGTGTGCTTGTTCGTGCACCGTGTGTAACAGACTGCCACTTAAGTTTTGTTTTTCGAGAATATGTGTGAGAATATGTGCTTTGTAAATTTGATCACTGTGTTACTCTACCAAATACAGTCCTAACTGCAGTGTAAGAAATATGTATTACCCTACAATGTGACAGTCATTGGTAGTATCAATGGGTAATAAATATCTTTTCAATTTGGTAGGCGAAAGATACGTGCTCTTGTTTCAATGTCTGTGTTTTTTTGTTTTTAGGAGTTTGAACCTCGTTTAATAAACTTTTTTAAAATAAGAAAATTATGTGATATGAATGGTATTTTGCTTTCAACAAAACCGAGGAACTAAATTTTACTTGTTTGAGATGAAGTTTAAGTTCCCTGAGCGATATTGGCTGGAAGCTGCCCTGAGTTCCTTGCCAAGTGGGCTCCTGCAGAGGTCGGCTGGTCACAAGAGATCCTGCCCCAGAGAGAAGTCCGGGAGAGGCCCTGTGAGCAGGCTGAGGCAGGAGCCAGGTTAAGCATGGAGTCTTTCTCCTGGATAATTTTCTTGCTTGCTCTAGCTAGGGAGCTACACTTTGGTCTTTAGTTTCAGGGTCCTCTCAACCCTCCACCCCTACCAGCAGCACCAGTCTCAGCTCCTAACCACATCAGACTCTGCATGATTCCATCTTTGGACTACTTTGTGCCAACGGGGATTGGAGAAGCTCCTTGTTCCTGTCCCAGGACCCCTATGCTAAGAAAACTAACACATAAAGAAGGGATTCAAATTCTTGATTAAAATGACTTATTTCTTTTTTTTAATGTTTATTTATTTATTTTTGAGAGAAAGAGAGAGAGAGCGTGCGTGCACAAGCTGGGGAGGGAGGGAGAGAGAGAGAGGGAGACACATTCTGAAGCAGGCTCCAAGCTGTCAGTG
The DNA here is from genome assembly GCF_018350195.1 of Panthera tigris. Classification (NCBI taxonomy): domain Eukaryota; kingdom Metazoa; phylum Chordata; class Mammalia; order Carnivora; family Felidae; genus Panthera; species Panthera tigris. Next base: position 203,612,453 of record NC_056660.1, read on the forward strand.
CAGATCCCAATGAGGGACTTGAACTCACGAACCAGGAGATCATCACCTCAGCTGAGGTCGGATGCTTAACCAACTGAGCCACCCAGGCACCCCTAAAATGGCTTATTTCATTCTTGATGGAAGGATGTGTAAGAAAGGAAAGATGTCAGGTTTCAAGATGAAATATTGAGAGAAATTTTTCTTCTTTAAAAGTTTATGGTTTCATCTAAAAAATCACGATCAATATAAAACAAATATTCTTAAAATATCCTGAAAACAGAAAGAAAAACTTCCAATATTTACACATTATTAAGGAAGTCTAAATCATTCTTCTAAGATGGTTAAAAGGAAAAGATTATAATAAGTAAATATAATGTTGAATGTGATATCACTGTTGTATTCTTTTTATGCTTTTTAGGAACAGAAATGAAATATGCTCAAATAGTTGAAGCATCAAATAACTTATTAGGGGATAATTTTTTTTAATTTAATGGAATAATGAGGACATAGTTTAGACTGAACAACAGTAATGGTTTTTAGAACCACAGAGCAAAGTGGGTCCCAAAGAGTAATCAGAAAACACGAATCCACAACTACTACTACTGTTGATCTGTTCAGAATCACCAAATCCCTGGCAAGTGTTACCATATCGGGTCATTCCAAGTGTTTGTGGGGAATGCATGCATGGAGTAATCCTCAGGCATTATTGTTGGAGGGTATGTGTTGCCTGTCTCCTGAAGAACAATATGGCATTACTCAATGAATTTAGGTTTTTGCACTTTTTCATGGCATAACTCTGTTCATGGGTATATATTTTAGAGAAATTCTCTCACAAGGACTATCATATGTGGTGAAGTTGGGTAATTGATGTTCTGAGTGTCTACTGTGGGGCAGCAGATAGGTAAAATGTGGCAGGGGCTCATGAGAGGTTAGTATGTCAGCAGTGGAAACCACAGACGAAATGTACATGTAACAGAGGTGTCTAGCTGGGTCAGTCCAAAGAGCATGTGACTCTTGATCGTGGGGTAATGAGTTCAAGCCCCATGCTGGGTGTAGAGATTACTAAAAATAAATAAATAAACTTAAAAACATTTTTATTAAAAAAAATTTTTTTTAACGTTTATTTATTTTTGAGACAGAGAGAGACAGAGCATGAATGGGGGGAGGGTCAGAGAGAGAGGGAGACACAGAATCAGAAGCAGGCTCCGAGCTGTCAGCACAGAGCCCGACGCGGGGATCGAACTTGTGAACCACAAGATCATGACCTGAGTCGAAGTCGGACACTTAACCGACTAAGCCACCCAGGCGCCCCTAAAAACATTTTAAAAAAGAGAAATGTAGGGCACCTGGGTGGCTCAGTCAGTTACGTGTGTCCAACTCTTGATCTAGGCTCAGGTCTAGATCTTGACAGTGTGGTTTCAAGCCCTGCACTGGGCTCTGCTCTGTGCATGAAGCCTACTTACAAAGAAAAAATAAGACAGAAATGTACATGTCACAATTTTATAAACTTGCAAATGAATGGAAAATTCTAAAAAATTACAATTTTAAGGAAGGCATGGGACTTTCCTTTTCCCACCTCTACCGAATTACTTCTTTACTCGTTGACCTACATATACTCTCAGTTCAGCTCCAGCATAAACTACGTTTATGATCTTGTTTTCATCTAACGCTCAGGGTCTCATCTTTAATACCAGGCAATCGTCTCTGATACTCTAAAAGAAGGGACATGAGAAGTGTGATTTGTCTACGTGTGCCTGACAAGGAGAGAGGCTTTCTACAGCGACTGTAAACAGCCAGGAACTTGACCTCTCTCCCCAAAGACCTTCCTTCTCCCTGCTCCTCCCTTAAGTCCATCACTGAAACCCTTCAAACTCTGAAAAGCACCGCCCACAATGATGCAGTTTTCTCCTTAATCTTATCCGGCTCCGAGGTAATTTGCAAGGCTAATGAGGGTCAGCCCCAAGTATCAGGACAGTCCTTTCTGAGATCCTACACACGACAGAGCGCTATAAAAAGGCACACCCAGCGCTGGATGCATCTTCTTTCTCCCAGACTGGCTGCACGTCTCGGCCTGGTCAGAGGCTGAAGCCATGGACCCCCATCTGCCCACGCTGGAAGATTGCAGGTGGGCACGTCCCGAGCCCCTCATGCCCCCGGGCCTGAACCGAGAACAGGCCTGGGCCTGGGCGCTGGATAACTTCCCGGCGCTGAGCCGCCCCTCCTGCCAACGCCCCCAGTTGTGCGGGGACTGGAACCCCGGTGCGTGCGGGAGGCTGAGCCATGCTTGCCCTTGGCACGGAGATGGTCCCCGGCTTGAGAGGGGCCAGAAACGCTGTCGAGACCCTCACGTCCCGGCTGAGACCGCGATGGAGCTACAGTCACCTCCACGAGAGGCACATGCGACAGACCGTGTTGCCCGATGGACCCTGAACCGGCCAGGGGATGCCAGCGCCAGCAGTGGTGGCCAGACCCACGGCCGGACCGCCTCCAGGAGCCCAGGCCGTCCCCGGAAGCTGCTGAAAACCGTGGCTCAAAGCAAGGTGGAAGCTGGAGAGGGAAAGAATTCCAGCATCGTCGTCGGGGCCCACAGCGCCCCTTCAACCGATGCGCTGGAAGGAGCCCGAGACACCCTATGGGGCCCTCATTCTGTCTGTGTGGACTTCTCCTCGCTGGACTGGCCGGACCGAGATGAACCTTGAGGTCTCTGGTGGAGAACCTTCCTTATTTACTTTACCTGTCCTCAATTACCTACAGGTTTTTACATTAGAAAACATTCTTCATGGAATCAGTATCTTGAAAAACTTCTTCTAGAGCTACTGAGAATCGACACAAATTCTAATCTTACTCGAGTTCCACACGACAATTAAAGCCTTTTCCCCTTATTCTCAGCCTGTGGATTTAATTTTGGGCGGGTGTGGTCAGGACCCGAAGGGAGTGGTGGGTTCGGGGCTGAAAGGCTGGTGGGAGCTCATTAAAATCAAAGAAATGCAAATTAAAACAATGAATACCAGAGGGGAGGGGGGATAATGGGTGAAATAGGTGAAGGAGATTGAGTTCATTTATATCGAGGAGCACTGAGTAATGTGTAGAATTTATCCAGTGTTGGTAAACATATAGAAAGAAGTAATTCTCAGTTACTCACTTTGGGAATGAGTTTGAAAAGCTCTTTGGGAAGGCAATCTGGCAAATTTATATTAAACATCTCAATGAGCATTAATTGGGCCCAGAAATTCTACTTCTTACAAGCAAGAAATTAGAAAGACAAGCCTGCTGGAGGAGTTAAGATGGTGGAGGGGGACCCTAAGCTTGTCTCCTTCCTTGAAGGCAGCTGGATGGTTATCAAATCACTCAGAAGACCCAAGAAACCAATCAGAGGTCTGAGAGAACAAAAACTGCAAGTCTGCCAGTAGAAAAGGGTCCTTGGTTTGGAAGGGAGGAGGTGGAGAGGGTTGCTTGGTGGAGACAGAGCACTGGGTGTGGCCGCAGGAAAGGAGGGAAGCCACCGCCAACCATCACAAGCAGTGGAACACAAAATCTCAACTTTTGGAAGTCGGTTCCTGTGAGGACATGCCTGGCTCAAACGTGCTCAGGTGGCAAAGCGGCATGGAGTCCCAGGAGTGCCAGCATGGCCTGAGGATCCCCTGGGTCGCAAGAAGAAAGGGTGGCTCCAGTGTGCCGCGCTGTTCCAAGGCATCGGAGCAGGGACTCAGGCGGAGAGCAGTGAGCTGGGATGTCTGCTCTCTGCTCTGTTTTGCCGTTAAGTTCCGAACTGCTGCTTGGTCGTGGGACCGTCTTCCTTGCACACCCGGCAAACAGCAAAAACAGGGTGATACCCTCCTCCAGGGGAACAACGCAGGTCACACACAGGTCGAGGCCGGGGCCGTCCCTAAGATGGGGTGTTTTGAAACCCAGTCCCGCGCCTGAGATAAAAAAAGCTCAGAACGTAGGCAGGGTGAATGCAGGGTTCTGACCGAAATCAGGGACACAAGAGGGGTGATTGGTTGCTCTTCTCTGAGGGTTCCCCGAAACGTTGGGGGTGCGGAAACTTTGAGCTCTGGGGCTAGAGAGCGGTCCCGCCACGTTCATCCCACCCCTCGGCGCAGAAACCTTCAGGAAGCAAAACAGCGGCACCTAGTGGAGGCCAGAGCGGCTTACACCAAACTCCCCACCCAACAGGTGAATCTCCACTAGGTCAAGTCCACCTGAGAATCAGTGCAACAGGCCCCTCCTCTAGAGACCAGCACAAACAACTTGCTGGCACCGAGTCTACTGATCACAGAGTGCTGCAAAACCTTCGCTCTAGGGTAAATAGGATCTAGCTTCCTTTTCACTTTTATTCTGTGATTTTTTATTATGGGTTTTTTATTTCGTTTCTTTTTTTCAATCCCTTTTTTATTTTCTTTACTATTTTTAATTCTTATATATATATATTTATTTTATTTCAGATCTAGATTCATTTAACACACAGACCACACACATCCAAGATCTAGGTTTTTTAAAATTTTTCTTTTTCCCTTTTTGTTTTTTTCCCTTCTTCTTTTCTGGACAAAATGAGGAGACGTACAAATTCACCTCAAAAGAAAGAACAGGAAGTTAATCTCACAGCCAGGGATTTAATCACCACAGATATAAGTATGATGTCTGAACTAGAATAGAAAGCAATGATTGTGAAGATACTAGCTGGGCTTGAAAAAAGCATAGAAGACACTAGAGAATCCCTTTATGCAGAGATAAAAGAACTAAAATCTAGTCAGGTTGAAATTAAAAATACTAAAACAGATGTAAACCCAAATGGAGGCCATACAAAAGAGGATAGATAAGAAGATTTGCATAGGAGAGAATCTGTAAAAAAGAAGATACAATTATGGGGGGGGGGGGAGATGAAGCTGAAAAAAAAAAAAAAAGAAAGAAAGAAAGAAAGGTAATAAATCCCCAAGGCAGACTTATGGAACTAAGTGACTTATTAAAATGGAATAACATTCCTATCATAGGAGTCTCAGAAGAGAAGAGAGAGAAAAAGGGGCAGAAGGTTTATTCAAACAAAGTATAGTTGAAAACTTCCCTAATTTGGGGAAGGACACAGATATCAAATTAAAAAAAGCACAGAGAACTCCCATTAGATTCAATAAAAGTTGACCATCACCAAGGCATATCATAGTCAAATTCACAAAATACACAGACAAGGAAAGAATCTTGAAAGCAGCAAGGGAAAAAAGTCCTTAAGCTACAAGGGAAGACAGATCAGGTTTACAGGAGATCTGTCCACAGAAACTTGGCAGGCCAGACAGGAGTGGCAGGATATATTCAACGTACTGAATGGGAAGAATATGCAGCCAAGAATTCTTTATCCAGCAAGGCTGTCATTCAGAATAGAAGAAGAGATAAACAGTTTTCCAGACAAACAAAAACTGAAGGAGTGAGTGACCACTAAACCAGCCCTGCAAGAAATCTTAAGAGGACTCCTTGAGGGGAGAAAAAAAGACCAAAAGCAATAAGGACAAGAGAGGAACAGAGAACATCACCAGAAGCACCAAATCTACAGGTAACACAATGGCACTAAATTCATATCTTTTAATAATCACTCTGAATGTAAATGAACTAAATGTTCCAATCAAAAGATGTAGGGTATCAGAATGGATAAAAAAAAACCAAACAAGATCTGTCTGTATGCTGCCTGCAAGAGACTCATTTTAGAACTACAGACACCTGCATATTGGAAGTGAGGAGATGGAGAACCATCTATCATGTTAATGGATATCAAAAGAAAGCCAAAATAGCCATATTTATATAAGACAAACTAGATTTTCAACAGACTGTAACAAGAGATGAAGAAGAACCTTGTATCATAATTAAGGGGTCTATCCATCAAGATTCTAACAATTGTAAATACGTATTTCCCCAACTTGGAGCACCCAAATATATAAATCAATTAATAACAAACGAAAAGAAACTCAATGATAATAATACAACAGTAGTGGGGATGTTAACACCCCACTTACAACAATGGACAGAGCATTTAAGCAGAAAATGGCTTTGAATGACACACTGGACCAGATGGACTTAACAGATACATTCAGAATACTTCATCCTAAAGCGCAGAATACACACTTTTCTCCAGTGCACATGGAACATTCTCCAGAAGAGATCACACATCCGGTCACTAATCAGTCCTCAACAAGGACAAAAGGACTGAGATCATACCATGCATATTTTCAGACCACAACACTATGAAACCTGAAGTCAACCACAAGAAAAAACTTGGAAAGCCCTCAAATACATGGAGGTTACAGAACATCCTACTAAAGAATGAATGGGTTAACCAGAAAAGTAAAGAAGAAATACAAATATACATGGAAGCAAATGAAAATTAAAACACAACAGTCCAAAACTTTTGGGATGCAGCAAAGGCAATCCTAAGAGGGAAATGTATTGCAATTCGGGCCTATCTCAAGAAGCAAGAAAGGTTCCCAATACACAACCTAACCTTACACCTTAAGCTGGGAGAAAAGGAACAGCAAATAAAGCCTAAAGAAGGCCAGCAGAAGAAGGGAAATAATAAAGATTAGAACGGAAATAAATGATATAGAAACAAACAAACAAAAAGGAGTAGAACAGATCAATGAAACTAAAAGCTGGTTCTTTGAAAGTATTGATAAAATGGATAACCCCTACCCAGACCTATCAGAAAGAAGAGAGAAAGGGCCCACATAGATAAAATCATGAATGAAAGAGGGGAGATCACAACCAGCATTACAGAAATAAAAGCAATTAGAATACTATGAAAAATTACATGCGAACATAGTGGGCGATCTGGAAGAAATGGACAAATTTCTAGAAGCTTACAAACTACCAAAACTGAAACAGGAAGAAAAATAAAAATTGAACAGACACATAACCAGCAAAGAAATTGAAATAGCAATAAAAAATCTACTAACAAACAAAAGTCCTCAGCCAGATGGCTTCTCAGGGGAATTCTATTAGAAGTTTAAAGAAGAATGAATACCCATTCATTCTGTCATTCTGTCCAAAAAATAGAAATGGAAGGAAAACTTCCAAACTCATTCTATGAAGCCAGCATTACCTTGATTCCAAAACCAAAGACCGCACTAAAAGGGAGAATAACAAGCCTAAGTCCCTGATGAACATGGATGCAAGAATTCTCAATAAAACACTAGCAAATAAAATTCAATACTATATTAAAAGAATTATTTACCTTGGTCAAGTGGGATTTATTTCTCGGATGCAGGGTTGATTCAATATTTGCAAATCAATTAACATGATACAGCACATTAACAAAAGAAAGAATGAGGACCAGATGATCCTGTCAATAGATGCAGAAAAAGCATTTGACAAAACACAGCATCCATTCTTGATAAAAACCCTTAACTAAGTATAGGGATAGATGGAACATATCTTAACATTATAAAGGCCATATACAAAAGACCCACAACTAATGTCATCTCCAATGGGGAAAAACTTTCCCCATAGTCAGGAGCAAAACAAGGATGACCACTCTCACAATTCCTATTCAACATATACTGGAAGTCTTAGCCTCAACAATCAGACAACAAAAAGAAATAAAAGGTATCCAAATTGGCAAGGAAGAAGCCAAGCTTTCACTATTTTCACACAACCTGATACTCTATGCAGAAAACGTGAAAGACTCCACCAAAAAATTGCTAGAACTAATACATGAATTCAGCAAAGTCACAGGATATAATATCAGTGTGGAGAAATCTTTTGCATTTCTATACACCAATAATGAAGCAAGCAGAAAAAGAAATTAAAAAATTGATCCCATTTGCAATTGCATGAAAAACAATTAGATACATAAGAATAAACCTAACCAAAGAGGTAAAAGATCTGTACTCTGAAAACTACAGAGCATGTATGAAAGAAATTGAAGTGGATACAAAGAAATGGAAAAGCATCCCATGCCCATGGATTGGAAGAATAAACATTGTTAAAATGTTGATACTACCCAAAGCAATCTACACATTTAATGTAATCCCTATCAAAATAACACCAGCATTTTTTGCAGAGCTAGAAGAAACAATTCTAAAATTTGTATGAAACCACAAAAGACCCTGAATAGCCAAAGCAATTCTGAAAAAGAAAAAACCAACTGAGGGCATCCTGAGTCCAGAATTCAAGCTATATTACAAAGCTGTAGTCATCAAGACAATATGGTTCTGGCACAAAAACAGACACAGAGATCAATGGAATAGAATAGAAAACCCAGAACTGGACCAACAACTATATGGTCAACTATTCTTTGACAAAGCAGGAAAGAGGACCCAATAGAAAAAGACAGTTTCTTCAACAAATGGTGTTGGGAAAATTGGACAGCAACAAGCAGAAGAATGAAACTGAACCACTTTCTTACACCATACACAAAAATAAATTCCAAATGGATGAACGACCTAAATACGAGACAGGAAATCATCAGAGTCCTAGAGGAGAACACAGGCAGCAATGTCTTTGACCTCGGCTGCAGCAACTTCTTACTAGACATGTCTCTGGAGGCAAGGGAAATAAAAGCAAAGATGAACCATTGGGACCTCATCAAGATATAAAGTTTCTACACAGTGAAGGAAACAACCAACACAACTAAAAGGCAACCGATGGAATGGGAAAAGATATTTGCAAATGACATATCAGATGAAGGGTTAGTATCCAAAATCTATAAAGAACTTACCAAACTCAACACCTGAAAAACAAAGAATCCAATGAAGAAATGGGCAGAAGACATGAATAGACACTTTTCCAAAGAAGACATCTGGATGGCTAACAGACACATGAAAAGGTGCTCAACATCAGTCATCATTAGGGAAATACAAATCAAAACCATAATGAGATACCAACTCACACCTGTCAGAATGGCTAAAATTAACAATACAGGAAACAACAGGTGTTGGCGAGGATTCAGAAGAAGGGGAACCCTTTTGCACTGTTGGAGGGAATGCAAACTGGTGTAGCCACTCTGGAGAACAGTACGGAAGTTCCTTGAAAAAGTAAAATTAGACTACCCTATGATCCAATAATTGCACTACTAGAGTTACCCAAAGGACATAAAAATAGAGATTTGAAGGGGTAAATGCACCCCAATGTTTACAGAAGCACTATCAACAATAGCCAAACTATGGAAAGAGTCCAAATGAAGATATGGTATATATACACACAATGGAATATTACTCAGCCATCAAAAAGAATGAAATCTTGCCATTTGCAATGACATGGATGGAGCTAGAATGTTATGCTAAGCAAAATAAGTCAACCAGAGAAAGACAAATACCATATGATTTCACTCATATGTGGAATTTAAGGAACAAAACAGATGAACATATGGGAAGGGGGAAAAAAGAGAAGAGAGGAAAACAAACCACAAAGACTCTTAACCATAGAGAACAAACTGAGGGTTGACAGAGGGAGATGGGATGCACTAGATGGGCGATGGGCATTAAAGAGGGCACTTGTTATGATAAGCACAGAGTGTTGTATGTAAGTGAAGAATCACTGAAGTCTACTCATGAAACCAATATTGCACTGTATGCTAACTAAAATTTAAATTAAAAAAATAAAAACAAGGGTGCTTTGCAGTAAAAGATTAGAAAAAAAAATCATCGTACATCTGTACAATCCCAAACTATGCAGCCCTTAGAAATAAAATGGAAGGCATGATTTTGAAAAGCCATCCTAGAGGCTAAATAGGCTCCGGGCCTCTGAATCCTGGGAAGGCAGTGACTAGCAATGGGGCTAAGCAGGTATTATTCTAACCCAGGTGGGGAGGGAAGCACTGAGGCTCAGCCACCCAGGTAGGCTTAGAGAAGGGCAAAGTCTGGGGACTCTTCCCTATGTGGATACCCTCTTGCAGTCCTCTCCACAACCACCTGCCCTGGTGTCTAATTCAGCCCCTGACCTCCAGTATTAGGCTCCATGAGGCTAATGCTGGACCAGAGGAACCCAAGTATCAGCTCTAAGGCAGGCCAGTCTGGTAGCTTTCCAGCTTCTCACTGCACAAAATCTCTGAGTCCCCATCATTTTCCCCCTGTCCCGGCAGTTCTCATTGCAGGAGGTGTGCCATTCCCCCGAGCCTCCTCTCAGCTGCTGGAGGTGGCCCAGACCCGGGCTTCTATGGTGTGCAGGGCAGGCAGTAGGCAGGGCTCCTGCCTCCTGCAGGCAGACAGCCAAACCCTTGCAGCACGACGACAGATGAATCTCCAATCCCTCAGGCTTGTAGATGGTAAAACAATATGTCAGGGCCAAGAGGCCAAGAGAGATGAGAAGGAGGCAGCAGTCTTCTAGCCTAGGACATTTAGTCATTAGAAAACAAGGTGCTGAAAACAGATGTTGGTGTTAACCTTCAGTGCAGATTGTTTCAGGAAGCCTGGCTTGGTGAGAGGAAATATATAAACATGCTCTTCCTGAATGACATTAATCAGAACTGCGTTGAGTGCGGTTTTGGTTGAGTCTGCTGATTGGGTCGTGCTAGCATTTAGGTGGCCATAGCAAGCTTACTAGTGTTTTCAGAGAAGCAAAATGGAAAAAAAAACAAAAACAAAAACAAAAAAAAAACCTTCTAGGAAAGGTATTTTTCTCTTTTTTTCAGTGACGTCTACTTTTCCTCTGTTCGAAGGAACAGATAGTAAGCATGCCAGCAAATAAATGCATTAGACTATTTTAGTATAATAAGTGCTATCAAGAATGTTCTACAAATCCATTGAAAAGAAGGTAACAGGGAGAGTGCCATGTTACCTTGGAAAGTCAGAATTATTAGAGATATGGGAGTGTCTTTTCAAGTTAAATCAGAATAATGTGATGAAAACGCGACACAAAATCTGAGGAAGCAGTTATCAAGAGAGAACATCAAATTTAAGGACTCTGAGTCTAGAACAAGATTAATAAAGTCAGGGACAGAGGGCAGGCAAATGGTGACTTTCTGTGGCCCAAATAGGATCTATATGGACCATAACAATCTCAGAGTCCTCTATCCAAGAGGACCTACTAGCATAGTCATACTTGATAGATAATTTAAAAGAAGGATCAAATTTTTGAGTTCATTTTGATTGAAAGATTTAATTACTGATAATAACACTGCTCAAATATATGATATTGACCTAATAAATTATGAAATTGATCAGAAATATAACCAAGGGATTGATAAGAGAGATCTGATAGTGTTGGAAAGTGTGTTCACATTTTTTTTTTTCTTCATTTGGTCAGATTATATGACCCCCCCCCGCCCCCCCCCCCCACACACATCTGCTGAGCTTTGTAGTTTTTAGGTATTGTGACACTATACTTCCCAGGTAGAATATAAAATAAAGAGAGTATTAAAAAAAAGTGTTATAAGTGGCTATTCAAGAAGGCTTTCCTGGCACTAGAGACCCACAGAATTTTGATTTAAAAGTAACATTGTAAATTTAGATGGTGTAAATTCCAGATCCCCTAATAAATTATCCTCTGTCTTAGCAGTTTCTGCCTAGGAGAGTTAAGAAGAACCGGTGCCCTGTTTGGTGCAGTTTGGAGGGAGAGGCATGTGAACTTGTGGGCTGCTCATTAGGTCTTCGCCTGGGTAATGGAGCTTCCCACTGGGAAACCCCACTCTTATGAGTGATAGCCACCCAGGCACCTTTTTCTCTCTACAACACAAGCATCCACTCACGGTTCACACCTGGATAGATATATCCCTGCTATCTGACACAGAAAGCTGAAGCCTGCTTTTGGGGATCACTGCTGAAGTAGATGATAACTTGCCAGTTGAGGCTGCTCCTGCTCTCAGGACCCTTTATCTAGACACCTAGAGTCCATTTACAGGGATACTTTCCATTTCTGGTTGTAAAAGTTCCCATTATTTTCCTGATATCTTATAAGAAATGTGCATCATTTACGGTGATGGGTATTGAGAAGGGCACTTATTTTTAAAAAAGATTTTTTAATGTTTATTTTTGAGAGAGAGAGAGAGAGAGAGAGAGATACACACACAGTGTGGGCAGGGGAGGGGCAGTGAGAGAGGAAACACAGAATCCCAAGTAGGCTCCAGGCTCTGAGCTGTCAGCACAGAGAGCAGCTAGGGTCTCGAAATTATGAACTGTGAGATCATGCCCTGAGCCAAAGTTGGGTGCTTAACTGACTGAGCCCCCCAGATGCCCCAAGAAGGGCACTTCTTGTGATGTTGTATGTTTGGGTGTTGTAGGTAAGTGATGAATCACTGAATTCTACTTCTGAAACCAAAATTGCACTATATATGAACTAACTAAAACATAAATTAAAAAAAGAAATGTGCATCATTTTAATCCTTCCTTATTGAAAAAAAGGGAAGTTAAATAGATTGCATAGGCACTCATTAGCCATGTGACTTTGAACGTGTGTCTCCAGACGTCAAGAATGTGTGAACACCTGCGTTGTAGAGAGTAGACAGTGCCTGGGTGACTACAGCACACAAAGGGGGGATTTCCCAATGGGGATGCACATTACTCAGCCAAACATTTGCTTGGCAGTTCCTCATGCTGAAATATTACTTAAATTTTGCACCTCTACATTTTTTACCTGTAAAATTCACTTAATACCAGCACCTAATGAAATAGGATCATAAAACCTCTTAATATAATGCCTCTCATATAGTAACTTCTTAGTAAATATTTGCTATTATAATTTAAAGGCAAAGTAAATGGGCATTAGAATCCTTTTATTTGTCTCTTAATAATTTCTAAATACTTTTACTGTTAAAATTTAAATATATTTTTACATGAATAGAACAGTAAGGTGTCAAGTGAAAACAGAACTTCCCCCCTCCTTCTCCCAACCTCCTAAATGATAGATAACCAGTATCGATACCTTGGAGTGCATTTATAGTTTTATACAAAATCAAACACACCAGTACAAATGCAAATATGTAAAAATCATTCCCCTCCAAAAAATCATATCACACACACACATCAATAATTTGACTTGTCAGGTATTACTGTTTGGGACACCTTTCTGTCTTTATTGGAAGACACTGTCTTCTATTTGATGCAGCGTGGCAATCCAATTTATATACTATACTCCAGCATGAGTTGCTAGAACAAAAATTGTGTGAAAAAGTCAGCTTTGCCAAAAATAGTAATATTCTCACGGTTGTCATGCTTAATAGTGGAAGAAGTAGCCTCTGGTGCGTTACTGTGGGATTCACCATCCAACCCCTCCCGTACTTAGACCACTGCTCCCCTCTTCCCCATCCATATGTCTGCAGGAGTAGACAAGTTTATGCTTAACCCTTGTGTTAATTGGGTACTGGATGTTGGCCTAAGTCTTGGCATCTTTTCCCAAGCTGAGCCTGAAAGTCCCTATCCTGGTTTTGAAACTGGGACTTAGAATTTAATCATAACATGGACTCCAAGGGTCAATTTCCTTCCCGTTTATTGTTACTTACGTCAAGTTTATGTGCAAACATGAGTTTTTCTCATGTCTTCCTATATTGTCCTCAGAGCCATCACATCACAGTCCTCACTGTGGCCCACCCCAACATTCCCAGCCTCTCTGTAAGAAACCCTCACATCACTGCTGCTCACCCACTGTGTGCCAGGACATAGTCACCCTAAGAGCATACTACTGTCTGTGCACTGATAGCAACAAAAGGGTTATTCTGTTTCAAGATGCGTTTCCTCTACTGCCCCTTCTTTAATCCCTTCAATTCACCAAGGATTGTTACACAAGGTTGAAGACAAACAGCTGTATCAATTTTGACAGGATTGCAGGAAATTATCATATAAAATGGAGAAAATTAAACTAAATTTTAAATCTCATTGCTGAGGGTACCCTATGGCCCTCAAGAAAAAAATGAGCCCCTTTAGAAGTAGTCTACTGATAGGGGAAAATAAGGGTTCAAATTAGAATCAGACACTTCTATGCAATAACTAGTGCTAACCGGATATCCTGTAAGCTCCAAATCACATCTGCCCCTTCATTAAGTAAGGTGGGCCCACAGCTGTCACCAATTTCTGCACTAGGTGTGAGAGACTCTACTGTGGTTTTCCCCATTAAGGAGCTTGCATTTTACCTGACTTCTTTCTCAAAAGCGAAAAGATTAGCAATAAGACAGCAATCAGTAGGCAAGGCCTCCTCATTCTAAGACCAGAACCCCAAACCCTAGAAAAAGGAACCCTCTTGCCCCACGCAGAGACTGTCCTTGATTTTCTCACTGAGGAAGTCCAATCCCTGCCTATACATGTTCTTGTTAACCATTCTCACAAATCTATATTCTTTCATGCTACCTTTTTCCTTAACAATAGACCAAAACTTATTTTTGGTATAGGTGGATAAGAAATGGAGTTGTTTTATTCTAAAATCCATCTACATTTTTGCATATCAATTTCAATGATTGTGAAGTCTATAAAATATTCTTTCTGTCTTCTTTTTCAAGTTTTAATTAAGTTCCAGTTAGTTAACATACAGTGTAATATTGGTTTACAGGAGTAGAATTTAGTGATTCACTACTTATATATAACACCCAGGGCTCAACACAACAAATGCCTTCCTTAATCCCATCATCCATTTAGCCCAATCCCTGCCCACCTCTCTCCATCAACCCTCAGTTTGTTCTCTATAATTGAGACTCTTATTGTTTGCTTTCCTCTCTTTTTCCTCCTTGTCCCTTTGTCTTGTTTCTTAAATTCCACATATAAGTGATATCATATGGTATTTGTGTTTCTCTGACTTATTTCACTTAGCGTTAATAGTTTCTAGTTGTATCCACACCATTGCAAATGGCAAGATTTCATTCCTTTCGATGGCTGAGTAATATTCCATTATGGAATACTGTATATATGGACATTTGGACTCTCTCCATAGTTTGGCTATTTTTGATAATGCTGCTATGGACATTAGGGTGCATGTTCCACCTTCTCTTTTTTCTTTTTCCCTTTTTTAATTTTACATTTATTTATTTTTGAGAGACAGAGACAGAGCACAAGTGGGGTAGGGGCAGAGAGAGAATGAGACACAGAATCTGAAGCAGGCTCCAGGCTCTGAGCTGTCAGCACAGAGCCCTGTGTGGGGCTCGAACTCACAAACCGTGAGATCATGACCTAAGCCGAAGTCGGACGCTTAACCCATCGAGCCACCCGGGGGGCCCCATCTGCCTTGTCTTCTTGAAATCACTTAATTCTTGTCTTGAGAAAATAGCTACCTAGGCAAACCTTGCTGCTTCACATGCCCGATATTGAAGGATGAACTTGCTCCATGCCAACACACAGGGTCAGTGGAACATTCCTAGCTTTGATGCTCAGAAAGGTTGTTTATGAATGAAACTTTAAAAAACAGAGGAGATGCTATACTTAACATATGCTTCTCTTCACAAAATAAAAGGGAAAAGACTGAAAGAGATGGGGATCTCATAGATGAAAAGAGATTTTAAGACATCTCAATGGAATATAATGAGTAGATCTTGCCTGAATCCCGGCGATTCCCCACTTTGTTGAGAAGGGGGCTAATCATCTGCAGTCTGGCCACATTGCTGGTTCTCACTGTAGAGGCTTCTTTCTGATGCATCTACAATGCGGACTTTCTCCCCCTAACCTCACTGGTGGGAAGCAGCTGTCACTGTGGTTCAAACAATTCTCTGGGAAGGTTCTACACCACCAAACCCAGTGAGCTGCAGGCTGAGCCTTCAAAGGGAACAGGGATGTTGAACCATGTTTGTCCCATTCTTGGACTCAGCCCAACAAAGCGTTCTGTCCCGAGTACCTGTGTCCCATGCCCTGAGTTAGCTGCAAAGATACCATGTTATTCCAATGAATTCCTTCGACTTAGTGATACTAGCTGCCTTGACCAGAGCTTCCAACCCTCTGCTTCTTCTCTTGTCCATGTTTTCATCCTTACTATGTCCTTATTTCCACCCCCAACCCTCTCTGTCTCCCTCTCTCTCTCAGCTTTGACTGCCTATCCTCTTTTTTCCTGTTTATTTCTCATTTTACCTCTACCATTGTCTTTTTTCCTCAGCTCATGAAAAAGACGGTCTTTGGTGGGAGTCATCTCAAACATTAGAAGTTTTCTTTCCTGGCACCAAATGAACCACCACAGGGAGTAAGAGTTGTCTGTGTCTCCATGGTTTCTTGACTGTGACTCTGTTCTCCCCCTGAAATGTGAGTTATGCAAAAGCAGGAACCTGTTCTTCTACTCTGCATGTGCAGCACCAACCACAGCACCCTGCTCATGGCGGGTGCTCAAAACATGCTTGTTATGTTCTTGGAATTAAACTGACTTTGTTACATTGAAGATAAACATCTGATCAAGGAAATGTAGGTTAGGATGCACTGACAAATTTACCAAATGGATGTACGAAGTCTGAAATATTTGAGGAAGGATGTAATAGGATTCAATTTCACGATAGATATGATGCAGGAAGGAAAAAGCAATCCACCAAGAGTAATCACATACAAAAAGACATTTTATATTTTATTTATTGATGTTATATTTATCTCAGTAAATAATATTTAGATAAAAATATTTATCTCATATCACCAATGATGACAATGAAAATAGTAATTGTAACAGAACAATTTATTTTCTGCCAGGGATATTTAATTACATAGCCTTTGTATCCAATTTAATCATAAAGGCTACCTTGTAAAATGTTGAGTTTTATCTCCAACCAACAGATGAAAATATGTCGATAAGAGAGGCTAGGTCCTAGCTGAGTGTCCCATATAGAGAAATGATGGACCGACGTTGAACAGAAACAGTATCTGGATCCTTAGATCTTGACCCCCTCCCCATCATACATATTGGCTGAAATTCTGAAGCTATTTTAACTTGGAAACAGACAAATAGAAGATGAGGGTGTGAATCTGACTTCTGTCACTAACCAGCAGTGTGATTTCATGCGGAGATAGCCAGCCACTTCTCACTCTGGCCATCTGGGTAAAATCTGCTGGCATGTCCATGAGAATCAATGGATGGAAAGTTACCAAAACTTGTCAGGCACGTGGGATTTTTAAAAAAAAAAAATTATTTTTTTTGTTATTAAAAAATGTTTATTTTTGAGAGAGAGAGAGAGAGAGAGAGAGAGAGCGAGCGCACAAGCAGGAGAGGGGCAGAGAGACAGAATCTGAAGCAGGCTCCAGGCTCTGAGCTACCAGCACAGAGCTCAAGTTGGGGCTTGAGCTAACTAACCCTGAGATCATGACCAAAGCCAAAGACGGACACTTAACGACGGAGCCACACAGTCGCCCCTAGGATTTTCCTAAATAAAAGAGTAACCTTGTAAATAGCTTGTTTTGACCAAGCCCCTCTACCCAAATTTTCTTTTAAAACAAACACTCTTTAATATTGTCAGTCAACAAAATCAATTCAACTTCAGATAACTCCATCCAAGATGATTGACTTTGTCCTTAATTTCATCGGGCTCCGACTTCTGAGGCAATTTACACCTTAGAAAACGTCCCCACCCATCCTAACATCCTGTGGGCCTATGCCCTGCGCCCAGGAGAGTATAAATTTGCAAGAAAGGAGTCTGTGCACACTTTCCCTCCCGTGGGCCGCTGAAGCAATGGGGCACAGCTATCCATGGGGCACATCCATCCGCTCTGCGTGCGCCAGGCCTGGGATTTGGCCCAGCGGGAGCAGGGACCCAGCACGCCGCTGACTTTACACTCATTGAGCTCTGGGCCCTGGCCGCTCCCTTTGTATCCGAAGCTTGGCCAGCTCTCTAGGGACGACCAGGACTTCAACCAAGAGCTGCTTCGTCGCCCCTGCGGGCTGCTGCACCAGTACTGCTGGCGACACGGACCCAGAAGCGGAGCACGTGGAGGCGGGGCTCAGGGCCGCCAGCCGCGGCCTCAATGCCCCGAGGCCCGCAAGCAACCAGAGGCGCCCCGCGGCAGAGCCTCCTTGCGCCGGCGTCGCCGGGACCGCCGTTCGCGGTGAAGACGCTTGAGAGCGGCGTCCTCCTCCTGCCAGACGAGCCACCCCTCGGCTTTCAAAGGCTCCATGGATTGGGTCCCACGCGCTGTGGCCCGGATCCCCGGGGCGGCGGCTCCGCCGCCCGTCTGAAGCGCCCAGGGCCCCTGAGACTTCCCCTGCGAGCAATCTCCTGGGACAACGAGGCTACAGTAACCGCCCCGTTTAGTAATCTGTTCTAATTACTCAGTGTAAGAATTTGGCCTTCACAGACGTTGGGAGATTTTCTTTTAGCTTTCTTAATAAAAGTGTACAAAAAATGCTCTAATTCTGATTTTTCACTTACGTTTCTGGTTGGCTGTTGGGGAAGGACGAGGCGCAGGAGCGGGAGTGGCCGGTGCCGGTCCCCGCGCGGGGACCCTGGGGCGCCTGGTTTGCAGTGCACGGGGTGGGCGGTGGGGGTTTTCTCCGTGCGCGCGGGGGCGGCCGAGTGGGGGCGTGGAGGGTTGTCCAACTTGCCCGCGCGTGGTGGACTATCCGGGAGACGCAGCACCCGGGCAGCCAGCAGCCGCAAGAACTCCACGCAGCCGGGAAATGTCACCGCTCCGTGGCCCTGGCCCTTCTGTGCCAGATTCCATCTCGGTGAGTCTCGTGGCGTCTTCACGTTGCTTCACATGTTCGCAGTTGGAAACTCAGGTTTCTTTTATCTGCGCAACTCACTCCAATGAAAGAAACTATTGTGTTTACTGTTCTAATGTTAGCAGAATGACCTGAGAAGGAACAATTTCCATCTGTGGGAGGTTTGCTTATTTACAAAAACCATGGAGTCCTTCGAAGGCAGCATAAAACCTTATAGCCGGGCAGTTGTTGAATCCTTTGCCGCATCTCTCAGCGCAAAAACTGTGGAGGCTGCAGCGGAGGAAGGAAAATCTTATTTGGGAAGCTTTAGAACCCACCACCTCTGGAGATGGAGCACCAACTGCCCGGAGCCAAGAGGAATCAGCAGCACAAAGAGCAGGGCTGACTATTCCACTAGGCAAAATGCCTGGGGCCTCACAATAAGTTCACGGCCTCACAAAATTCTTTTAGTTTCTTTTAAAATCAAAAGGGAAAAATGAAGTCCTTGGTCAAAGAAAATATTTAATATAAATATAAGGTCTTAAAACCAATGCCGACCTGAAAGAGATGGGTTTTTTTCTTTTATGGATTGAGGGGCCAAGGAATGCAAAAGCGTGCCTGGGCCTCACGAAGACCGTATATAGTCACGGGAAGTGTGGGGGCGCTGTTCAAACTCCCCAGGCTGGGAACCGCGCCGTCTCTGGACACGGGGCACACGTGGGAGTCAGGAGCTCGGTGAGGCCCGTCGCGGAGGCGGAAGACTGGCAGTCAGGTCGGCAACTGCGCCTGCGCAGTTCCTTGCTGGGTCCTCCAGCTCCGAAATTTTGCTTCCCTGAAATCTACTTATCGAAATTTATTTAACCCTTCAGTTTTAAATCATCTTCATTTCTTCCATAACTGTGTCCCCAAATCATCCATAAAATTAAGTGCCTAAAAATTTCACTGGTTTTGAGGACATCATTTCGTAATGACATGTTACCATATACCAAAACTTTTCTCTTTCGTTTTACGGATGTGGTTGATTCAGTTTGACCGTTGAGGCGGAAGGAGGGTTCCTCGGAGCGGGTGGGTGGGCGTGAGGGCAGCCGAGCTGGCAGTTACCGCGGAGGTGGGGATGGGAAGGGGGGGGGGGCGGCTCCTCTCTGGACCTAGGCTACCCCGAGCCTCCAGGTAGCGGGGCCGGGCAGCGAGGGCTGGGGGCGCGGGCAGCGCCGGGGCATGGAGGGGAGCCTGGGGGCCGCTGGACGGAGGTAGGACCTCAGTTGTGGGCGGGGACCCGGACGCCGAGCGAATCTTGGCATCCTCCCATCCCACGTCTAGGCTCCTGCATTCGGTTGGGCCGTCCGAGGAAACGGCGCCTGGCCCACGCGGACTCGGGAGGATGACCCGGGAGGAGGAACCGGTGAGGATCGGGCCGAGCTCACCCAGAGGCCCACGGCGGAGGAGCAGATTTGGGGGAAAAGGGGAAAGGCGCCCTTCTTCCAGGCTGTGCCGCTTTCCTTCGTTGCAGGTCTGAGGAAGGGAGGGAGGGAGGAAGGAAAGAAGGAAGAAAAGAAGGAAGAAAGATGACAAGAAAAGAAAGGACAAAAAGAATGGGAGGAGGTTTAGGAGTAGGGTCAGAAGAAACTAAAATAGGAGTGCTTGGAATGCTTAGGAGGCTTGGCTTGGCATTGACCCCGCTCTGGCCGTTGTTAGGGCTGGTTTCCCGCCCACTGTAAGGACTAGCAGCTTTTCTGCCTTCTTTCCCGAGAGTCACGCCCGGTCTTTCTCATTCCTCCACTCTTCGTTCCCTTCTGATGTTAACAACCTAAGCTCACCCGACCCTCCTGCGGTTGTGTTAGATCCCCGCAGTCCGGTCGCGGTCCTCATATGGTGAAGGGAAGGAGAGTAATAGCTTTCATTTTCCAGTTGTTGATTTGGAGCCAGAAGTGGGAGAAAACTCATTTAGCAGCTTTCCTACAACAGCGTCTCCATGTGCCTGCGCGGGGTGAGCAGTGGGACTAACAGGACCAAATGCCCCGCACTTTATTCCTTAAAGTTCCAGAGGAGGCTCTCTGCTTCCTTAATAATTCTTTCTTTCTATAGCATGTTTTCTCGGGCGCCACTGTGCTGGATCAAAAACAATAATAATAAAGCATGGTTTATCTGAATGCTTATAGGAAATAAGTATTGTACTAATATAGAAGGTTATTAATAGAGACACCTTAAATTTTTGATTTGTTTAAAAAATACGATATATATTAGTATATATATATAGAAACTATGTGTTTTTAGATTAAAAAATAGAAACCAAACTGTTCGTAATGGTTATCATGAATATTATCTTTCACTTTATTAGAAATTTCTATGAAAATTTGCACAAAATTTGCATTAATTTTGAAACTAAAATATTACCATATGCCTTTAATTATTTGATCTTAGGCTTCATACCTCCTTTAGTTTCCCCCCTTGAAAAGAAAACCTCCTGATGTGGAGAAACGGGAACCCTCTTGCACTGTTGGTGGGAATGCAAACTGGTGCAGCCGCTCTGGAAAACAGTGTGGAAGTTCCTCAAAAAAATTAAAAATAGATCTACCCTATGACCCAGCAATAGCACTGCTAGGAATTCACCCAAGGGATACAGGAGTGCTGAAGCATAGGAGCACATGTACCCCAATGTTTATAGCAGCACTTTCAACAATAGCCAAATTATGGAAAGAGCCTAAATGTCCATCAACTGACGAATGGATAAAGAAGATGTGGTTTATATACACAATGGAATACTACTTAGCAATGAGAAAGAGTGAAATCATGCCATTTGCAGCAATGTGGATGGAACTGGAGGGTATTGTGCTACGTGAAGTCAGTCAGAGAAAGACAGATACCATATGTTTTCACTCATATGTGGATCTTGAGAAACTGCACAAAAGACCATGGGGGAAGGAAAGGGGGAAAAAAATAGTTACAAACAGAGAGGGAGGCAAACCATAAGAGACTCTTAAATACAGAGAACAGGGTTGATGGGGGGTGAGGGAGAGGGGAAAATGGGTGATGGGCACTGAGGAGGGCACTTGTTGGGATGAGCACTGGGTGTTATATGGAAGCCAATTTGGCAATAAATTATATTTTTAAAAATTGGAAAAAAATAAAAGAAAAGAAAACCTCCTAGGGATGCCTGGTTGGATCGAACTCCATGATAGGGCATTATGTTACAAATAAATAAAATAAAATAACAGTAACTAAATTAAAAAGCTGAGAGAATTGAATTGTTATTTAAAAAAATAAGTGGGAATTTTTATTTCTGGGGGGTCAATTTTAGAAGTACTTCCTGATGAAGCCTGTGGTTTCAGCTTACTGTTTCTGTTGAAGGAGCTCTTTGTACTGCCTTTTGTCAACAATTTCAATATTTCCCCTAATTTTCTTTCCTTTTCAACTAAATTGATGGTGGGTATTTTTGGGGTGAGAGCACAATATATTTAGCTTTGTGTATGGTAAAGGTGTTGCTCTTTTTTCTTCCTAGGTTCTGAGTTTATACTCAGCTTTGTATTCACCAGATTTGGAACAAAAGTTTGTCTTTTCACAGAGTGGTTCAGGAGGCTGAAAGGATTATGTTACTGGGAAATCATCTTCTCCACTCCTGCAATTTCTATAAGGTGCAATTTTCTGGAAATAATTTTCGTTTCTTGCTTCGTTTGTTAGTTTTCCCCACAGTGCTTGAGTGGATTATCTGTCTGTAGAGTTTGGAAGTGAATCCGCATATGAAAATTCCCACCTGTCAATCCCACTCTTGCTTGAGCCAGCTATCCATGGAAAACACATTTTCTAGTGTGCGTGGTGCTCCATGCTCTACAGCCCCATTTGGGGAAGTTTGAGGTGTGTAGCTGTCCGTGTGGCCGGATGGATGGATGTAAGTTTGCCATTCAGTGTTGAGAAATCCATTTTTGGCGTAGATATATAAGATGAGTCTTTCAGTCTAGTTTCTTGTGGGTAAGATTTTCCTGTATTCCATCCTCCCAACGCTGCAATTGAGTTGATTTATTCATCGCTTTCATTTTTGTATAGTTTTACTTTTTATCAATATAATTTAATATTCTGAATATTATTTTACATATTTTAATGATATTTTTGTTTTTTTCCTTATAAAACACAACTGTGCTGTATGTAGTTTTGAAATTAAAAAAATGTCTAAGTTCATTTATTTTGAGAGAGACGGAGACAGCACAAGTAGGGGAGGGGCAGAGAGAGAGAGGGAGAGAGAGAGAATTCTAAGCAGCTTCCACACTGCCAGCGCAGAGCCTGATGCAGGGGTTGAACTCATGAAGCTTGAGATCATGACTTGAGCCGACAGCAAGAGGTGGACACTTAACCAACTGAGTCACTAGGGTGACCCTGTGGTCTTTTACCCTTATTATTTCTCTGAATAGTGTACCACCACCATGATTTTGAATATTGTTGTAGTTTATTTATTTGAATTCTTGTAAAATATTCCATTCTGTAAATATACCACAGATCATTTAATCCACTCATCAATTTGATTCCTCCCTCTCCACCAGAATTTTGTTGCTGTAGACAGTGAAGATTTGGACATTCTATTCTATGTTTCCTGGTGTACATGTGTAAGAATTTCTCTTGTGTGTAGACCTTGGAATAGAATTGGTTGGTTATGAGATACTCCTAAGTTTTTAAGTTCTTCCTCATTTTACAGGCAAGTTGTGACAACTGAGCCTGATTCTGTATAGGCTTCCATTGAAGAAATACTTTACCCAACTATTTAAGCCTACTGGAGACTTTCTTGCCTGCTTAAGTACATGAAAGCTAGAAATTCTATCTGCGTCCATGTAAATAAATTTTGTATGTTTCATGTCATGTTCTGACCTTCTTAGCATAGAACCTTTAAGATTCATTTCCGTACACATTCCAAAGGTTTCTGCCAATGTAAGTTAACTACTTGTTGCAATTGTTTTGATACATGAGCAATAAATCCAAATTCACACTTTATAGTTGTCCCTTTGGGGCATTCTAGTATCTGCAGCTAGTTATGGGTTTGGAATTAACTATGATGCTTATGACTTTAGGTGAATTGACATTCTTCTAGAAGCTAACTTTCTCAGTGAGATCTTCTCTGTGTCTTTAATCAAGGAAGGGCTAGCCTCCTTAGACGAGGGACTCGTTCTTCAAGGGAAGCTCAGAGAGATATGGGGATTGAAGGTTCTTATATTGACAAAGATCCACCCACATTGACCCATTTGAATCCACAGAGTCTTATTACTTGCTCATCAGTCCCCCTGCTTGCACGTGAGAGGTGTGGCAAAGATGTGAATTCACCTTCTATTTTAATTCAGCCTCTAAAAGGCTCCAATTTGGGGTCTGATTTTTGGCCCTCTCATCACTGTACCTATGAGAAATAAGGCTTTTTAAAGGGGCATTACTGAAACTTTTTCTTTCAAAAATTTAAATCCTTGTATCTTTTGTTTTTGTGACTCCTACAATTCAGTGGAGGCAGCCATCACACCCTGTGGTTATTGTAGCCCTCACTCTCATCGAAATGGTCTACAGAGACAACCAATTAGACTTCCAGTATTTTGACTTCAGTAAATTTTTCACTGCAGATAATAAAAAGTTATAACCTGTCTACCATGTTTCAGTAGAAATGAAGCATTCATGTTCAAGTTTAGCAAATTTACCAATACTCATCCTCTAGGGTTATGTTGATTTCTGGGTCTGAAAACCAATTCTAAATTCTCCTTTTTAAATTGTTTTCTGAACCCACTCCTGGTCACATACACTCTACCTGTCAAGTTCAGTCAGGAAAAGAGAAACTCAAGCGGCCAATGCTGTGTGAGCCTGAGCAACCGTGCTCCGATTACACTGCCAAAGCCATAAGTGGCTTGACTTTTTCCTGCCTTGTATGCAACCAAGGATGCCTTCCACGGAGGATGGGTATTCCATGAAAAGGAAAACACCCCGCAGAGGCTGGAGGAGCTGTAAGACTGGAGAAAAAGGCCAACAAGTCCAGCTTGACAAGAAATGGTTTATTAAAGGGACTTACAGACAGAGGTATGTCTTGGGTAGATCTCCACAACCCCGCCTCCCGTAAGACTCGCTTTTATAGCACTCCAGGCTGGGGAGTACGTGCCGAGGGGACTACCCAGGAGGAAATGTTTGAGGATCACAGTCATACCTCTAGAGCAGGTTAAGGATGTTCTACCCCAAGAGTGTACTCAAGGGTGCGGTTAAACAAACAGAAAAGATAAGGGGTGTGTTGCTGTGCTGAAGAAGTCTTCAGGTTGCAGAACGATCATCATGGCAGATTTGTCCAAGATGGTGTTCGTCTGGCTCAGACACTCCGCGCCTCAAATCCAGCTCTTATGATCTCACACGCCCACCTCTTCCGCCATATTCCCTGAGCCATCATGGAGGGGCTTTTGGAGGTAGGTGTTTTTGCCAGACGGTGTTCAAATTAAGGGTTTAAACCACAGCAGAAGTACAGACAGCAGCAGTAAAAGAAACCCCTGAAAAAGGGAGCAAACCTCATTACTAGCATGAATCCCACTGTAAACCATCTCTGTAGGTCTATGCCCACTGCAGAAAAGGGTTTCCTTCACTAGCATGAGAGAGGAGCAGCAGGCTAAGGACAAAAGAATAAATGCTTAGTGGGTACTGTCTGGGAAAACCCTCTCGCTCAGTATGATGCTAGTGGCTTCGCTCTTTGTCGTGAGGACAGAGGGAGTCTGAGGTGCATGAACAGGAGGGACACACCAGACACGTTGCCTGAGGCCAAAGAGTCAGCCTGTCCGTGTAAAATTAAAGGTGGTGCAAACAAGCATGTCAGGTAACCAGCCATATCGTGCTTTGCGGTATCGATGCCTGTGTGGAATACGTATATGTTGACTGTTTTGGCCCCAACTCCAGCAGGATCAACGGGGACCACTTTAGCCCTCCAGGATATTTCTCACACTCTGGCAAGAAACAGCCTGTTCAACTTGGGGGAAGTTGCCATTCCAAGCCCCATTCAAGCGTCCCCTCCCCCAGGGAGAATGGGCTGAGGAGCACAGAATACAGTTGTTTCTGGCCTGCTTTGAGCTGAGGAACCAGTGCTTCAGGCCTCGTTGTCCAGAAGGCATGCTGGTTTTGGTACCTAACCGTGGGTTTGGAGGGTGGCTACAGGCTGTCAAATTTAACAAGGTCATGGCTTCTGGCAAGATGTGCCACTGTAAGAGGGCTCTGAGTTGAGCTTTGAGAATGTCATTCTTCCTTGCAGTGAGTCCAGCAGCTTGCTGATTATAGGTTAGATGAAACTGCCCATGTATGTCCTGTTCATGAGCCCAGTCCTGTGTCCAGTGAAATATATGTCCTATCACTATGTATCCTTTGAGGTTATCCATACATGACACAAAGTTGTTCGAGGCCATTGATGTTGGCATTTTGATTAGCTCTTTTGCAGGGGTGGCGTGTGTGAGCCCAGAAGCTGTATCACCACAAGTTCGGATGTGCTTTTTTTCTTGCCTTGTGGGTAGAAGACCAATACAATCAATTTGCCAGTCTAAAACTGGTTGGATCCCAGGAGGATTGTGTGGTGTGTGGAACCTTCCTAGGTCTCAGACTGTAAGAGATCAGGCAGTTGCTAACAGCTGCTAGGAGGTCAGTACAGCACTTCACTATGCTCCATCCCACCCTTGTACTGAGATGCTCACTGTGCTTATGAACCCCTGCAACCAATTCTAAACTTTGTATGGGGGTAAGGGCCCTATCTTTGCTAAGGGGTCTGTCTCAATATTCTCAGGGGGTGAGGGAGGCCTATGCTCCGAGACATGGAAATCAGTATAGGAGGCAGCAGAGTCCTGTATCCTTTCCTATATATCTTTCCATATTTCTGCTACTTATAATGATTTCTGTGGGTCCCTAGCCCATTGGGCCACCTGTGTTGTCAAACCCCTATAGACAGCCCAAGTGTCCATGCAGAGGGTAAGGAGCCAAGGTGTGTGTATATATACCATCCAGGCAGCTCTCAATTCAGCCCATTGCCTGCTTTTAGCCTATTCCAAGTCTCAAACCGGATAGTATCAGTCTGGGGCTAGATCACTACTGTAGTCTAGTACTAGCATTCTCTCTAATAAACCCATCTGTATAGCAAGCTTCTTTAGGAATATGGTATTTGCCTTTCTTTATGTGTTATGGGGTCTCTCCATAGGAGGCTGGGGGGGCATTAAAGATTTCACATTCTGCTGCCCAAAGTTAGCATGTAATTCAGCTCCCGATGGACTAGTGGAGAGAACACTCCTTTGTTGTAAGTAAGCGTCTTAGAGGCTTGTGCTACTGCAGATGCCATTCTTGCAAATATACCATCTGTCCACCCCTTTACAGGCAAACTGGTCCAGGCATTTATCAGAGGGATGGTCATTACGGGCTCCCCTTGTTAAAGGACCTTATGGACTCAACACTTGTTGAATAGGAGAATTTCAGCTCTCTGCTCCCTTCCAGAGTTGTGACCAAAAGCTAAACGGAGTTAACTTCCCATGCTGTTCCATCCATCAAGCCCAGTTCATCTTATCTGGTGTAGCAGTCACATCTAAGGTTGGGGTATACCAGGGAAAGGTGCCCTAAAGCCTGTGCTTGAGCAGCTACTACCTTAGCTCGGTCAAAGGCAGCTTGATGTTCTTCTACCCAATGCTGATGCACTCCCTTTTTTGCCAGATGGTATAGAGAGTGCAGGCATGTTAAATTTAGTCTCAAAGGCTGGAGAGTATGTTCTGGGGACCATCTAGGAGGAAGTGTTTGAAAATTACATTCATATCTCCAGAACGTATCATGGATGTTATGCCCTAAAACTGTACTGTAGGGTGTGGTTAAACAGAAAAAAAAAAATGGGGAGGATGCTATGTTCAAGAAGGCTTCAGGTCATGGAATGGTCACCAAGGTAGATTTGTTCAAGATGGTGTTAGGGTGGCTCACACACTGGTAAGTACATTTATTATTGGAGAAAGGTAAAAAGAAGGTATTGAATGCTCTGGCCATAAAAGTTGAACAAAGTAAGAGACTTCTAGAGGTGATTGATTGTATTTAACAGGGACAGGAGGAAAAGAAGATAAATTGGTCCCATTGAAGACTAGAGGATCTTTAGCATCATGGAAAGATCAGAATCTTTGATGACAAATCCAGCAATCTGGAAGGTTACCTCCCTTAGCAATGGCCTGGGAGCTATGAATGAGGCATTATCTTTCCAGGCCAATGCCAAAGTAAAGAAAAGGAAAAGAGGGAGAACCTATTTCATATTTAAAGTATGAAGTCTTGATCCATTGTCTTGGGCAGAAGCAGTTTACCTCAATGCCAGCTACTTCTCTTCCCTGTCAATTTGTTTCAGAGGTCTCCAGTGTCTGTAAACCACCAGATATCAGGTGGATCCTTCTTCAGTTGTTACATGTGTACTCAAGGCTCAGTGCCTTCCAATTTTGCAGCAGTGTCAGTGGTCAGGAGCACTTGGTAAGGTCCTTTTCAATGAGGCTCAAACACTGTTTTCTCTAATGCTATTTCCAGAATACCCAATCATCGATCTCCCCACTATGACAAACAAGATCCTTTGAATTGGAGTCTGGAGAGGCTTCTTTAACCTGTTGATGATAGGCTTTACCATAAGACATTGAAGACTTAAGAAGCCAGTCATATTAGCATGAGATAATAAAGGATCAGGAGAAAGTTGTATACCCATAGACATTGGTCTCCTGGCGACTATCTCATGTGGAATGAGTTTGTGTTTCCCAAGAGGGATACCGTGAATAGTCAGCAAAATCAAAAGCAATACCTTCGGTCAGGAAAGTACAGTTGTTTTGGCAAGTTTAGTTTAAAGTTAGAGGATCCCATTAGTTCTCTCAACCTTACCTGAAGATTGAGGATGATAGGGACAATGATAATTCCAAGAAGTTTGCAAGGTTTTCATCCAGGTTCCTTGATTTGCCTGGTGAAGGTGGGTTCTTCTGTCGCTGGAGATTGGGAAAGGTATACCAGGTGGGAAACGCAATTTCTAACAGTTTCCTTGCTGCCATGAGGACATCAGCCTTGTAGCAGGAGAAAACTTCAACCCTTCTGGAAAACCACATACAATAACAAGAACATATTCATAACCAATAATGAGTGGCAGTTGAATGAAGTCTAGCTGTAGGTGTTCAAAGGGTCCAGAAGGAGGTCTGAAGCCTCTGGGAACAAAACCAGTTTATGGACCTAGATGGAAATCAGACATTGCTGGTAAAAATTTTTTTTGCAACTTTATTGAAGCTTTTGACACAATGTTTATTCATAAGTTGGGTCATTTAGGATGGTGAAGGAATGCAAAAAGCAAAAAATGGGGTTTTCGAGGGAGGTAGGAGGAACCAAGCAAGTGTCTTGGGTTTCCCATATCCCTGAGTGTTCATTTAATTTACAACCATTGTTTACCCATCTCTTTTTTAAACATTTTATCTTTTATTTTTTAAAGCTTACATCCAAATTATTTAGCATATAGTGCAACAATAATTTCAGGAGTAGATTCCTTAGTGCCTCTTACCCATTTAGCCCATCCCTCCTCCCATCACCCCTCCAGTAACCCTCCGTTTGTTCTCAATATTTTTGAGTCTCTTCTGTTTTGTCCCCCTCCCTGTTTTTATATTCTTTTTGTTTCCCTTCCCTTATGTATCTGTTTTGTCTCTTAAAGTCCTCATATGAGTGAAGCCATATGATTTTTGTCTTTCTCTAATTTCACTTAGCATAATACCATCCAGTTCCATCCATGTAATTGCAAATGGCAAGATTTCCTTCTTTTTGATTGCCGAGTAATACTCCAATTGTTCACCCATCTTAATTTCTCTGATTCAGGAGTAAAACGTTGCCATGTCATAAACACATCAAGATGGGAAAAGTCTGGCAGTGTGGGCCCATTTCTTGCAGAAAGAGAATGGACTTTCTCTACATCTTACAAATACACAATCTTACAAATACAATGTAAAAAAGGCTTAGTATTATTTGACAATACTTCCCACGAAATATACATATCAAATAAGCCTAATTAGTTTGGCAAATACTTTGAAATATTGTAGGTCAAAAAAACTTCATTTACAATTTGATTTTGGGAAATTTGTAAAAAATATTTTAAAAAAAGTTTTAAAGCCCTTCTCTACTTAGGACCACAGATGATTATGAAACCTAATAGTTAAAAGGTAAAGAAACTTGGGGAGTATAGCCAGTTGGTGGAGCGAGGCAGTGAGGTGGAAGAGGT
Organism: Panthera tigris; assembly: GCF_018350195.1. Taxonomy (NCBI): domain Eukaryota; kingdom Metazoa; phylum Chordata; class Mammalia; order Carnivora; family Felidae; genus Panthera; species Panthera tigris. The sequence continues at coordinate 203,642,154 of NC_056660.1, forward strand.
CAAAGGCTGATGGTGGTATAGGCTCAGAGGCTCTCTAATGCTCCCTCTGTCCTAGAGCCTCTTGAACGATTCACAATGACATCTTTTCAACAAGTCCCCTTGCAGACTTCCAACTTTGCCCATGTCATCTTTCAATATGTGCCCAAGAGGGGCGCCTGGGTGGCTCAGTCAGTTGAGCGTCCGACTTCAGCTCAGGTCATGATCTCACGGTCTGTGAGTTTGAGCCCCACGTCGGGCTCTGTGCTGACAGCTCAGAGCCTGGAGCCTGCTTTGGATTCTGTGTCTCCCTCTCTCTCTGCCCCTCCCCCACTCATGCTCTGTCTCTCTCTGTCTCAGAAATAAATAAACATTAAACAAAAATATGTGCCCAAGAGTTATCTTCCTAATTCCCACCTGGAATGTCATTGCACCGTAACTCCATATGTCCATCCACATCCAGAAGATTGGGTTGATATATTCAAGGTTGGATGGAGTACTGCTTGTGATTATCACACATTGTTATGGCCTTGTATGCCTGAACATTATGTAGAAGGAACCACCATTAATTGTGTATTTGCATTTCAAGGATATTGCCTTCCAAATGATGATGGAGCATTTTATTAGTTCTGTTATGTTACCCATTAGGGTGAAATTCGTGGAGCAAGTACACCTTTCCAGTTGAGAACTTCTCCAGCTGAAGAGTTACTTACTATGGAAGATGAAGGAAATTCTGACATGTTAGTGGTGACCACAAAAGTTGGCCTTCTCGAGTTGAAAATTGAGAAAACCATGAAAGAAAAAGAAGAACTCTTACATTTCATTGATGTTCTGGAAAAAGAACCAGCACAACTTGCAGAACAAGTTGGAAGAATGCAAATAGAAGGTAACCATGAGAAAGAAAGATGTGACCAACTAATTGCAATCTGAGCAAGCGGGTCTTGTTGAAGTATCACAAAGTTAGAAATGGAAAATGAAGGGTTTAAGAAGAGATACAGTGATGTTACATGCAAAGCTCTCCAGCTTGAGGAAGATATTGTGTCAGTGACACAGAAAGCAATTGAAAAGAAACTGAATGAGGCAGTTTACAGGACAAACTCAGGAAGGCATGATATGAAAGAGAACAACTGGAACATTAGTTGAAGATGGAAAAGGATGAGAAGGAACTTTATTAAGGTACCTTTGAAGAATACTGAAATATAAAATACCAAGCCGTGTCAGAGGTCCAGACATTAAAGAATTTAGATGGGAACAAAGAAAGCATGATTAGTCGGGCTCCTGGCTGACTCAGCCAGGGGAACATGCACCTCTTGATCTCTGGGTTGTGAGTTTGAGCCCCATGTTGGGTATAGAGATTACTTAAATTAAAAAAAACTTAAGAAAAAAAGCATGATTACTTATTGCCAAGAAGATATTGGAAGGCTGCAGTTCTGTTTGGCTGAAAAGGAAAATCTGCAAAGGGCTTTCTTGTTTATAACCTCAAGTAAGATACAGGGTGTGTGTGTGTGTGTGTGTGTGTGTGTGTGTGTGTGTGTGTGTGGTTTGTTTGTTTGTTTGCTTTTAAAGGAGCAACTATGTAAAGCAGAGGAACAGATTCAGGCAACTGGGCAAGAAATGGTCTTTCTGGCCAGAGAACGTAGTGATGCTGTGAATGTGGGAGATCAAACAATGGCAGAGCTGCATGCTGCACAGCTGGAAAGTGGGAAAGTGAGAAAGTCAAAAAGCAGGTAGCTGATGCAGTGGCAGGACATCAACTAAATGCTGTGAAAAGAGATCAGGAAGAGACTGATACATGGGTGCACGATATGAGAAGAGAAGTGGAAGATTTGAAACATCATCTTCAGATGGCAGCAGATCATTAATTACAAAGATAATTCAAGGAATGCCAGAGGGGCCCAAAACAAATAAATACACTTTCAGACCAATCAGCCAGTAGCAACAGCGTATTCACCATGAAAATTGGGAATCGGCAGAAAGTAAAGGATGCCTCAATAAACACAGACCCAGCTACTGCTGGCTCTACTGTAGATGTAAAAGCCATCACTGTCTGCAGCTGAGACAGTTTCTGCCCTTGTAACAAAGGGGAAAGTCTGTGAAATGACCAAGGATATTGCTGACAAGACAAAAATATAATAAATGTAAACTACACTTGCAGGATGAGAAAACAAAATGCAATAATATGCTGATGAACTTGCAAAAGTGGAGTCAAAATAGAAAGAACAAGTGAAGATTGCTGGAAATGTAAAACCAGCAGTGGTTGAAGTACAGGACAATGACAAACTTGAGAGAGAGACAAAGAAATAGATGGTCTAACTTCACATTTGGAAAACCTTTCCAGGAGCAAGGAACTTGAAAGAACTCTAGAAAATCAAGCAGAAAGGAAACGGAAGGTCAGAACTTCCACGGTTCTCAGAAGATTTCACAGTGTCTCAACATATGCTCAGAGCAAAATGGTCATGTTGCTGCAGTGCTGAATATACAACCCGTTCTGCAATATGTTAATCCTTGTGCGACACAGGAAACCAGAGATGGAGCAGATGGTGCTTTTTTTAAAAAAATGTTTTTTATGTTTGAGAGAGAGCGAGCAAGTGGGGGAGGGCAGAGAGAGAGGAGAAACAGGGGATCCAAAGCAGTCTCTGTGCTGGCATCATGGAGCACGTGCAGGGCTCCAACTCAGGAACCTCTGAGATCATGCCCTGAGCAGAAATCTGACTCTTAACAGAGCCACCCAGGCACCCCACAGATGGTGCTTTTTACCCAGATGAAATCCGAAGGGTACCTGTGAGAGCCTTCTTGAGGACTGAAGATAATGGTCTTTGCAGACAGCCTGCCAGATACCTTGGTCGGCCTGATGGTTTAGAAGATCTGAGGACAAGAAAGAAGATGAGAGTGTGCCCACTGCTCCTGACCCTCCAAGTCAGCATTTACATGGGCACATGGGCACAAGACAGGCTTTTGCTTTGATTCCAGCTTTGATGTTCACAAGAAGGGTCCCCTCTGTGAATTACTGTACCCTCCCGACTATAATCAGAGCAAATTTCAAGAACATATTGAAAGTCACAGGCAGGTGACTTGCACAATGTGCAGCAAGCAGTCCCCTCCTGCCTGCGACCAGCAGGGCTTTGAAAGGCATGTGTAGACCCATTTTGATCATGGTTTAAATTTGACTAGTTACATTTTATTATGAGTTAGTAATCCAGTTTAGTCATTAAAAAAAAAAAATCACCTCAAATAGACCACTGTGGAGACCACACGGTATCACTTCCATGAACCGTCTCCCACACTTTTCTGAACAAGGGCGACTTTTGAGTTGTGTGTTGCTAGTGTCAGGGTCAATCATTGGCTTATCAATAAATATAATTGTAACTTCTGTTACTCTTACCAGCTCAAGATAAGACGTTTTTCTGTGTTTGTATCTTTTTTTTTCTAATGTTTATTTATTTATTTTGAGGGTGGGGAAGGGCAGAGAGAGAGGGAGAGAGAGAATTGCAAACTGGCTCTGTGCTGACAGCGCAGGGCTCAGGACTTGATCTCAAGAACTATGAGAGCATGACCTGAGCTGAAATCAAGAGTTGGCTACTTAACTAAGTGAGCCACCCAGGTGCCCCTCTGTGTTTGTATCTTTATTTATTCCCCACTTTGGAAAGGTATATGAATAAAAGAAATGGAGTATTTTAATGTTACTGTACTGAAAATGTATGTACATAGAGTGTGTTATTTAACACAATATTTACAAGTTTCTGTTGACCTTGTTGATTGAGTGTGACTATCAAATATAATGTAATAAAAGTAATTTTCATAAAAAAGGTAAAGAAACTTTACACAGTATATCATAATCATACAATAAATCCCAAGAAAACTGTCCTTTTAACAGAGAGAAAACAAAATTTTAATTTCGCACCAGTTTACTTTTGATATTAAAACTCATTTTTAAGTAAATTAATTTTAATCTTAGTTTGACTACACATTACAACTCCTTTTCAAAGATTCCTTTTCTAGGGTGCTGACAGCTCAGAGCCTGGAGCCTGCTTCAGATTCTGTGTCTCCCTCTCTCTCTGCTCCTACCCCACTCAAGCTCTGTCTCTTGCTCTAAAAATAAATTAAACATTAAAATTCCTTATCTATAATCCTTCTACAAACTTTCTTTTCTGCATTCCAATTTTGTCCTGTTTTTCTTCTTTAAACACCCTCACTTTGAGGCAAAATTACTTTCTTTTCCCTTAAGAAAAAAATGTACCTCCTTTCCTCACATCTTCTCTTATTGAAACACATCCTACTTTTTTGGCACATGAAGATACTTCCCTTATTATTATTATATTTCCCTTATTATTATTTTGAATTGCGTATATTATTTAGATCACCTTAATTTCTAGTGAAAACTAAGTAAGCAATTGTGAACTGAGTGTTATAGCAGCATTCTTTAAATTTGCAAATTTATAAATACATTTCATAATTTCTAGAAGCATATTTTTTCAGTTTTCCCAGATAGCATTAACACATCTGGGTAACTTTTAGTTTTTCTGCGATGAAAGGACTAGATGATGCCTAGAAACTTGACAGATAAAACTGGGCCTGTGTAAAGGTGTCCGTGAGGATGTGCAAATATGCCTGTACTGCCTCCTCAGAGGGAATTATATCATTGTGTCCTCATATAATGTCATCAATATAATGCCCAAATGGCATCTTTCCAATTGTAAGGTACTTAAATCCTATCAAACCTGCTAGCAGAGGTGATGAGCAATTGCAGGACTGTTTATAAATATCCCAGAGGGAGCTAACGAAATGTAAACTGAATCCCTTAAAAAGTGAAAGAAAATTGGGCCTGGGACTCGTACACAGTGGGAACAAAACAGAACATACTAGCTAGGTCAGTGACTGTGAAGGATGTTCTTTGGGCCTGTTGTATGTCCTATAATCAGTTCTATAATATTAGGAATTGGAGCCTAAATCAGGGAACCTGAGCAGTGAGGTTTGGATAGATAGTCAACGGTGAGGTGTCATGCATTAGTGGTTGGCTTAATACTAGCCTATGGGGCTATTGAAAGGGGGGAGCTTTGGGAATAAAGACTTTTTTTTTTTTTTAATTTAAAAAGTTTAGGGGCACCTGCGTGGCTCAGTTGGTTAAGCGTCCAACTTCAGCTCAGGTCAGGATCTCACGGTTTGTGAGTTCAAGCCCCACGTTGGGCTCTGTGCTGACAGCTCAGGGCCTGGAGCCTGCTTCAGATTCTGTGTCTCCCTCTCTCTCTGTTCCTCCCCTGCTCACATTCTGTCTCTCTCTCAAAAATAAATAAAGATTGGGAATGCAAGCTGGTGCAGCCACTCTGGAAAACAGTATGGAGGTTCCTCAAAAAACTAAAAATAGACCTACCCTACCACCCAGCAATTGCACTACTAGGCATTTATCCAAGGGATACAGGTGTGCTGTTTCGAAGGGGCACATGCACCCCCATGTTTCTAGCAGCACTATCAACAATAGCCAAAGTATGGAAGGAGCCCAAATGGCCATCGATGGATGAATGGATAAAGATGTGGTATATATACACAATGGAGTATGACTCGGCAATCAAAAAGAATAAAATCTTGCCATTTGCAGCTACGTGGACGGAACTGGAGGGTATTATGCTAAGTGAAATTAGTCAGTCAGAGAAAGACAAATATCATATGGCTTCACTCATATGAGGACTTTAAGAGACAAAACAGATGAACATAAGCGAAGGGAAACAAAAAGAATATAAAAACAGGGAGGGGGACAAAACAGAAGAGACTCATACATATGGAGAACAAACTGAGGGTTACTGGAGGGGTTGGAGGGGGGATGGGCTAAATGGGTAAAGGGCACTAAGGAATCTACTCCTGAAATCATTGTTTCACTATATGCTAACTAATTTGGATGTAAGTTTAAAAAAATAAATAAAATTTAAAAAAATATTTTAAAAATTAAAAAAAAAATTTTTTTAAGTTTATTATTTTTGAGAGAGAAAGAGAGTGTGTGTGCATGCGTGGAGGAGGGGGGAGAGAAAGAGAGAATCTCAAGCAACCATGCAGAGCCGGATATGGGGCTGGAACTTATGAACCCTTGAGATCATGACCTGAGTGGAAAGCAAGAGTACACTTAACTGACTGAGCCACCCAGGCTCCCCATGACTCTTGGCTGAAGCATATCTTTAATAATGGGATAGGCCTTCAGTGCTTTCTTTAAGTCATACTGGGGAGTGTTTACTGTCTTGACTAGAGAGGAGTGGTCAAGGCATCCATTTGGCAGGCCAGTTAGGAAGAACAAGAGCATGGCATCCTGTCAGGGCATCCATGCTTATAGTAAGGAAAGAAAGAGCCAGGAGGCCACCACCAGAGGAGGCCATTTGAAGTGAATGTTCCCAATAGCTACATCCCAATGGGTTTATACACCTTTGATTGTTTTGTCAGCAATGCCCTATAAGGATAAGGACTTTCCTTTTGGGAACTGAGAGGGATTTCATGGAATGACAGTGACCTGGGCCCTGGTATCTAATAGGGGCAAAAAAAAAAAAAAAAAAAAGACTGAAATTTTATTGTCCCACTGGACTACCAGAGTGGCATAGAGGAAATTGTCCTGGGAAGGTGGGACAAGCCCCAGGGAGTCGCCAATTCCTGGGGTAGAACCTGGAGTGGCTGCTAGGCCTGGTGGTTAGGGAAAGGGACAAGGTTGGTAGTGGAATCAAGCTGGGGAAGGTCAGAAGAGGTAGAGGGCTATTATGTGGAAGTGGAGGGCCAGCAGAAGGATGCTGTGGATGACAGAATCTAGTTTTAGGCTCCTAAGTTTAGAAGCTGGTTGTCCAGAGATTAAGTGGCCAGGAACCCTGAGTCTCCATAACTCCCAGCAGGGCTTTGCCTGTGTATTCCCATAGAAGGAAACATTAGATGGGCAGGGTGTTACTGGGGAGGGAGTGGGGACTGCTTCTGCCACAAACGAAACAAAACAAACAACAAAACTATTTCCTTCCACCCAGTGCTTTTGATTTGGGAACGGACAGTGGAAGCAGTAGTGCTTGTACCACTTTTCAGGAGTAGCACCCGGTGCTAGTTTATGGGCTACAGCAACCCCGGATTCAGAACCAAGGGTTTCCCACTAGAGCCGCCAGAATGGTCAGAACCGCTGGTTCCTCCCGGCACCACAGTTGCTCTGGGAAGAGGGATGTTCATCTTTGGCTCCACCACAGCCATTTGCTGTGCTGGCACAGGGAGTGTCCCAGCACCACTCCTTCTAGGGAACTGCAGGTCGCTCAGGCAGCTCGGTTGAGGGATCTCAGCCCCAGTTTCTCCTTATTTCCTCTGGGAGTACCCGTCCAAGCAGGGGATTGGGAAGGCACATCTCCCTTCCCTGAGACCAACTCTCGGGCGCCTGCACTGATCAGTGCTCTCTGCTGGCCCTTGCTCCTTCCAGCGTTGGCAGGTGTCAGCCTCCCCTCCACTAGGTGCATGGCCCATGATGTGCGGTCACAGTTTCTGGCAGAGCCGGGCTGGCGCTTTCCCGGTGGAGGTGGCTCTGCTTGGCGCGGAGCTGGGTGTGTTTCGCCGGGGTCGCCCATCCTTTCGCTTTGCGGGGTGTTCCGTTCCAGGCCCCACTGACAGCCGGGAAATCGGGGTGGCGGTGGGTCAAGGGGCAGCACCTGTGCATGAGCCCAGCCACGTGTTCCTCGGCGGGGGGGGGGGGGGGGGCGCAGCTCCGCGCCGGTACCCAGCAGCCTGTTTCTCATCACCACTTTCGCGAGCAGCGCCCACCAGATAACTCTGAGATTTCTGCGCCACCACTTGAACTCCGCCCAAAGTTCAGGGTCGTTGGGTGCCGTCCCTTCCTCTGCCCAGGAAGGCCTGTGCCGGCCTTCCGGTGGTCGCCCTTCCCGGCCGTCCCCTTGGCACTTTGGCCAGTACCTCGGAGCCGGCGGTTCGTCTGTCACAGCCCGGATTGTGCACAGGCTCTGTGGCAGCACCGCCCACGAACCGGCCCGCACTGTTTCTCAGTGACGGCCCCTATTCCGTGACTTCGCGGTGCGGGTGTTTGTCGTGGGCAGCACCGCTCGTCTCCCCCAGTTTGCATTTCTCTAATTGTCCCGATCTGGCCATTTGACAGGTGCAGTTTCCCTAGTTCCCCGGAGCATTCATTCTGTGTCTTGGTGGCTGCTCGGCGGCTAGCATCCAGACCGCCGCTGCTCTTTGGCCCTTTGCTAGTGGAGATGCGCCCGCGCTCGCTCTTTCGCAGAGAGGACAGCGACGTCAGAACGCCTCCATCCGGACATTGGAACAATCACTGCCTGTGCTGGTCGGGTCTCGGTCTCCAACCCTCCAGGTTTCACCGTCATCATGCATTTCTTCCTTCTAGCACACCTGGAATTAGCGGTGCGTGGGATTTCCTTGTTGCAGCAGGTCCGGTGTAGTCGCGCCTGCGATTTCCAATCTTGGCCGAGTCCGAGAACGGCGGCCAATGAGATTTCTCCGCGGAGCAGATCCCGCTTTAGGAGAATCAAGGGTTTAGCCAGGCCTGGAACTTCTTAGTCAAAGGAAGTCCATGTTGATTCTGGCAAATGAGTATTTGATCCTGCCTTGCAGATTTCTATGTCTGACCGGATCCCGGTTTAGCGACTTACCAGCGTAGCATGAGGTGGGCGCTTCAGTTCAGCCTAAGATTTCCACTTGTAATAAGTCTGAATAAACCCATGTCTCTGGTATATCTGAGATCAGGTGAGCTCAATGTCAGACCGAATGTGTCCAGATTTGCAAGGAATCTGTACCTGTTCATCAGGCCTGCCATTTCTTTTTCAATGGTAGCAAGTGTTTCTCAGAAATGCGATGACCTGGCATGCCTATGTTTGGTATTAGGTCCCACAGAAGTAGGGGTATATTGGCAAAACTACCTTTTTTGGGGGTACTATTAGAACAGTTGTTTTGTTTTGTTTGCAATAGGAAGTGCATTTTATTACTAAATCTGGGAGAAGTCAATATCAACAGAATACAAAAATTCCTCATTGGTCGGACGTTCTAGGAAATTCAGACATACTGTTTTTGATTATTAGTTTTCTAGAAGTCGGTGTATATTTGCTAAAGAGATTTCTGATTTGGAGTCAGTTCTGGGGTGTTCTGCCTTAAGTATGTTTGCATCATTAAGCCCGTAGAAGTCAATGTGTGAGGCAAAAATGTTTTTTTAATCCTAGCAGTGCTGCATTTGCCATAGGAAGTACCCTCTCCCCATTTACTAAGTCCTCTCAGAGTTTATATAAACTGGGGAAAATAATTTCTTCATCCTAGAAACTCTGGAAATCAAGATTTAGCTGTGTTCCTGTTTATTATGCTGTGAAAGTCAGTGCGTATAGAGACAAAAGCGGTTTCTTAATCATAGTAAGTTAGGGGTTGGAAACACACACAAATTGATTGGCACAAATGCCAATCATTTGTTAATATGAAATCCCGTGAAAATCAGTATATACTGCTGAAAATGATTTCTTCACTGTAGGCAGGTTTGGTTGTGCAAGAGACAGTCTGCCTTAGCTGTTCATTACATTGATTTCTTAGTTCTACCAAGTTAATTTTTTGCAATAGAAGTTCAAACTGTGCTTTTTATTATGAAGTCCCCTAAAGGTCACTGTCCACCAGCTGAAAAGATTTCTTGTTTGCAGAGAGTTCAAGGAAATTCTTATTTAGCTATGGTTTACTTTAAGGACACTGTAGAACTCAATTTCTTAATCGCAACAATGCTGTATTTGCAACTGAAGTCGGCCACTTCTTTTTAAATCCCGTAGAGTCCCTACAGACTGGCTAATGAGGGTTTTTTTTTTAGGCATAACAAATACTGGCTTAGCAGTGGCAGCTATTTCTTACTCCTGCTTCCTCTGGGTTTGTGTTTATGGAACACACGATTACGCTGATGGGAACATCTGGGAAAGCAGCATTTAGCATGTTTGCAATTTCTTTTTTTCTCTGAGGGGGAGGGGTTCTATGAATGCATTTGCTCCCTTAGTCTTCTATTCTCCTGCAGTGTATTTTCTTTGGAAATCGATGTGTTTGGTTTCATTTGTGTTGGGATCTATGTGCTTTGATTTCTATTTACATCTTGGTAGTTTATCCAATGCTCATGTTATTTTACTTCCTGAATTTAACTTTGTTATGTATCCTACTTATTTCCTTGCGTGTTTCACCACTCAGCTGCATGGTCTCTGACTTGCCTTCACCTTCTGAGAGCAAGCTCAGTCTCAGCCCCACAGATGCTGGGTCTCCCTGTTTCCTGCAGGCTGCACCAGGCCTTCTGCCAGACGGGAGGCACACACTGCCTGCTTTATGGCCTGGAGCGCCAAGGACAGTTCTTGGTCTGGGCACCGTTCCTCGCACCTAGTACACAGTTTCTCCCACTCAGGACCCCAGGGTTCTCTGTGCCATCTCCTTCTCAACCCCAGCACAGCTGGTTCCCCTGGGCTGGCCTGATCTTTGTTGGGCATGGACATGTGAGGCCAGCTGGTGTAGGATTGCGCTCCAAAGGCATCCTCTTCTTGCCCATAATAGCGAATGTTTTATTTGTTGGGTTAGTTTCTGTATCGTTTGCTTTTGTTTCGGTTTCATTTCGGTTTGTTTTCCTCCTTTCGGTTTGTTTTCCGCCTGTCCGTTTACTTTGCGCCTGTTGGTTGGTTTTAGTAATGGGCCTGTTGCTTTGGTTTATGTGTTCTCTGCCAGGTTCTCCTTTTTCCTGTAGTCTCCACTGATTTGTTACCACTCAGTCGCGTGACTTTCTCCAGCCTTCTGCCTTGCCTCTGCCCACACCCAGAGACAGCATAAGTACCCAGGCTGCAGTACTGCTGTAGGCTAGCCTACTTCATCTGTGCAAAGCTTGAGTCCTGGAGATCAGAGCCCCGCGCGCGATGTAGCCGCATTTTCCTGGCCGTGTGAAAGAGGCTTGGGATTCCACAGCGGGGGCGCCAGAGCCCCATCCTGCATCTCTGTTGAACTCAGAAGATTCTGGGCTTTGCCCACTCCCTTTCTATCCTGTGCTGGGAGAATCCTCAGGCCACGGTGGTGGTTTGGTTTCGGAACTGCTTTCCAGTCCTTGTTGGCGGCTTCGCTGGGTCTACCCGCAGAAGGAAGTCTTGCCCAGATCCCACTGCACCTCGGAACCCAGACCCGCTCTGCCCACTGTGGGCCTCTGGCCCGGGACACAGAAGAAGCCAGAGGCATCTTCAGGAGAGGAGGACTCTGCGGAGCAACCCGAAGGACTCTGGCACCAGCAGCTTCCCTGCACCAAGACGCATCGCCTGGCGACAGAAGGCTGGAGGAGACCAGACCGCGGGGACCCTTCGGAGCACCGCAGACCCCTGCCCGCTCGGTGGAGTCCCCGTCGGAGCATTCTCAGGCTGCTTGGACTGGATTGGTCGCACCGTGTACACCTTGAGTAGTGGCCTCGGCAGGAGCATCTTTGGGACTAAGGAGCCCTGAGATTGCAGCGGGAGTCTTTCCTAGCTGCCCTCGGAAAAGAGTCTAATTTGTGAAACTTAAAAATCTCTTAAGATGTGCCCTTCAGAGTTCTCTGTCCAGTTCTTCTCATTCTCTGAGGTTTCTACTTTTCGTTTCTGGTTGATTACTACATTCGGGTCCCTTATATATTTTATAGTAAAAAGTAGGACTTGGCTTTCTTCCTCTCTCTTAAATTCCTAGAAGTCGGTGTACACTGGGGCAAAACGACTTTTCTCTCCTCGCATGTTCTGCGAAATCGCCTTTAATTTTGTTTGTATTTGCTGCCTCAGCGGAAGTCCTTGTATACTGGTGAGCACGGGATCTTTCTGCTAGCCGAATGATGGAAATTACCGCATGGACTTGTTCTTTTTGCTTCCCTTTTTAGCAGTCGGTTTACTGCTTAGGAAACAATTACTTTCTCCTCACAAGTTCTGCAAAATCACGATTTACCTTTGCTTAGGTTTGCAATTTCAGTGGAAGTCGTTTTATACAGGTGAACACGATAATTCGTACTACCAATATCTTTAAAGTTACCGCATGGACTTGTTCCTCATTCTTCACTGTGTAGAGGTTGGTTTACAGGGGTGAAAAAGGATTTCTCCTGGCAAGTTCTGGGAAATCACGATTTAATTTTGTTCGTATCTGCCTCTTCCATGCATACCCGTGAACACAGTATCTTTCTGCTAGCAATACCACAGAAATTACACATGGACGTTTTCCTTTGTCTTCACTCTTTAGACGTTGATATACAGCGTGAAAAACGATTTCTTTCTCCTCATGAGTTCTGCAAAGTCACGATTTAACTTTGCATTGGCCACCTCAGTGGATGCCTTTGTACATTGGGGAACATGATATCTTCCTACTACCAGTATCCCTAAAAGTACAACACGTTCTTTTTCCTTTTTCTTCCCTTTTCAGTAGTCGGCGTACAGTGGTGAAAAATAATTGTTTTCTCCTCACAAGTTTTGGGAAATGACGATTTAACTTGGTTGCTATTTTTCACCTCAGTGAAAGTCGTTGTGCAGCGGTGAACATGATATCTTTCTGTGAGCACTGTCCCAAAGACTACCACGTGGAGTTGGTCCTTTTTCTTCATTTTCTAGATGTTGGTGAACAGGGGGGAGAAATATTTTCTGTGTTCCTAGTCGCTCTAGGAAATCACGATTTAATTTTGTTCACATTTGCCACCTGTATAGTGGTGACCTGTATCTTTAAAAGTACGACATAGACGTGTTCTTTTTTTTCCTTTTTCACTTTTCAGAAGTTGGTGTACAATGGGGAAATATTATAACTATGTCTTTCTTGTCGCAAGTTTTGCAAAATCATGATTTGAGAGTTTGTCCTTGCATAGTGGTGAACAAGATATCTTTCTGCTAGCGATATCAGCATAAGCTTCTGACTCTTGATTTTGGCTCAGTTCCTGATATCACGGTTCATGAGATGGAGACCTATGGGCTTCATACAGACAGCAGGAGTCTGCTTGGAATTCTCTCCGTCTCTCTCTCTGCTCCTCCCTGCCCTCTCAAAATAATTGGGTTGGCTTTAGCTCAAGTGGTTACTTCGTGTGTGGTTGTCAAAATAAATAAATAAAGTTAAGAAAATAAAATTTTTAAATCAAATGTATTAAAGCTATAACTGCAACAATATGTTATTGGATATGCAATATAACATATGCAAACTATAGTATCAATAACCTAAATGTGAGAGAAAGTAAAACTGTAAAGTTTAAGAATGTTATCAATATTAATTTGTTATCAGTTGAAAATAGGGTGTTACACGCACATAGTAGAATACGATTTGGTCATGAGGAAAGAATAAAACCTTACCATTTGCAACCAGATGGATGGCCCTAGAGGCCATTATGCTAAGTGAAATAAATTAGACAAATAAGGACAAATACCACATGATATCCCTTATATGTAGAATCTAAAATATGTATGTATTTTATATAGCAAATATATATTTTTAATATTGAAATAAATATAACTGAAACTAAGCTCATACATACAGAGAACAGATGGGTTGTTGCCAGAGGTGGGGGATTAGAGGTGGGAGAAATGGGTATTTTTTTTAGTTTAAATAAATTGAAAAATAATTTTTATGGGGCGCGTGGGTGGCTCAGTCGGTTAAGTGTCCGACTTCGGCTCAGGTCATGATCTCACAGTTCGTGAGTTCAAGCCCTGTGTCGGGCTCTGTGCTGACAGCTCAGAGCCTGGAGCTTGTTTCAGATTCTGTGTCTCCCTCTCTCTCTGCCCCTCCCCTGCTCATGCTCTGTCTCTCTCTGTCTCAAAAATAAATAAACATTAAAAAAAATTATAATAAAAAAATAAGAAATAAAAAAAATAAATTGAAAAATAATTTTTAAAAAATAGGGTGCTACACATTTAAACTGATAAGCACATGATAACCACAAGGAGAAAATTTGTAGTGAATATACTAAAGAATATGATTACAATAGTATAATGTAGTCTTTAATCCATGTTGAGTTAATTTTTGTGGGTCGTGTAAGGTAGAGGTCTAATTTCATTGTTCTGTACTTGTTTATTCAGTTTTCCCAACACCATTTGTAGAAGAGACTATACTTTACCAATGGGGTGCTCTTGGCTCCCTTGTCTAATATTAGTTGACTGTACATGTGGGGGGTTTAAATCTGAGCTCTCTGTTCTGTTCCATTGGTCTATGTGTCTGCACATGTACTAGTACTATGCTATTTTTATTAATTTATTATTATTTTTTATTTTTATAGCTTTATACCACAGTTAGAATGAGGAAGTATGATGCTTCCAGCTTTGTTCTTTTTCCTCACAATGACTTGGATATTTGGTGTCTTTGTGGTTCATACACATTTAAATGGAGACCAGGATTGAAAAACCCCTGGAGCAGATAAAACCATTTAAGCCACATAAGCAAAACTCAATCTAGCCTATTTCATGAACATAGCAAATCTTAAGTTATTTCTTTAAATGCCTTTGATAATCATAAATGAAATTTATCATCTTTCCAAAATAGTGTAATATAATCACTTGTACCCAATCCCCTGCCATCAGGAAACTCCCCTTGTAATATTTAATCACTGTAAAGATTAAACAAGTTTCTCCTTTTCACTTTATAAGCCATCCTGTAAGGTCATGCTTCTGAACTTCAGACTACTTCCAGGTCTATCCATGATCTCTAAAGTTCTAGGGGAAGGTATCAGATTATCCAAGGATCTCTCCTGGGATGCCTCCCCACTAGTGGCTATTCTGATGTAAGTCTACCCATTTCTGCCGAACAGGTAGCATTTTGTGGTTAGGTATTGTTCCTGAGTTTGTGTTCAGATATGACTGCAGAGTGGCTTTGTTTTTGTCTTAATCCATCCATGGCAGTGAGTAGTTTTCTCTGATTTGGTGTCCTGTGAAACTTTATATTAAAGAGGAGAACACCAGTGCCTACCCGGGAGTCCCAGGCCAGCTCCTGGCAACACTAAGGCATAGTACAGAGCACCACCTCACACTTTGTAATTTAAATTAAAAAAGTGTTTATTTATTTTTGAGAGAGAAAGAGAGAGAGAAACAGAGCGGAAGCGGGGGAGGTGCAGAGAGAGAGGGAGACAGAATCTGGAACAGGCTCCAAGCTCTGAGCTGTCCGCACAGATCCTGATGCGGGGCTCGAACTCACGAACCACGCCCGCTCTTTGATTTTGGAATTGCTTTTACCTCTCTCAGGTAGTATATTCTCAGCCATAGCTGTCAAATGGTAAGCCTATGTACAAATATGAGGAGGAATTCATTTTGAACTGAAATAGCAAAAATATCACCCTGTGGTCAGACTGTGGAATAAAGTAACACCTTTTCACTCTGCCTTGAACATTGAGGGCTTTAACTCTAAGAAAGGGCTGCAGCATATCAAGTGGGGGTGCTTCTTGCAGGTCAGGACCTCTCTACCACCTGCATTCTACTGGATCTGCTCAGATGTTCAGGCTCACTTTTTGAGGTAAGGTGAGGCAGCAACTTTTGTTAGTGGCCCTAAACCTGCTCCTCCAGAGGGAACGTTCAAAAAGTCAGGCAAGAGTCAGATGTCAAAGGTCTGAAAGCCTAGGGAAGCCAGGCCCTCAGGTTATCAGGGGACCCTTGCTTCCTCCTTACACTCTCCACACTGCCACCCTCTACTACAAGTCAAGCAGAAAAACAAACAAACAAAAAACAGGCACCTAAATGCCTCCCCGCCCCTTTGATATTTCTCTGTAATTATACTAAGAAAGACAGGCAGCATTTTGCAAAGAAACATGAAGGCAAACTTTTTTTTTTTTTTGGAAACGAAGAGATGTTACTGTAAATAATATTCATTTTGGAGAGAAAAATGCAATAGAAGCCGTGAGCAGAAATCTCAAGGCTCCTAGACCTGGACCCCCGTGGACAATGCTGCGGTGAGAGCAGAGCTCTCACTGCTCTCCAGGTGGGAGGAGAAAGCACCCTGCAGCATCCGGGGTCTGCCAAAGGTCCAACCTGCCAGGGTATCGCTGGGCACTGGTCTGCACATTTTGCCCAAGGGCCAGGCCGAGGAAAGCAGTGTGTGGGGGCGATCTGTCCCTCAGCTCTGAGACCCACATATAACGTGAAGGCATCATAGCGGTACTGGAACCCAGGAAGCCCGGCTACACTGGGCTAGTAAGAGCCTTAGGGCAAAGTGCAGATTCCACCTCCCAGCGTGTGGCTGGCAAGACCCAGTGGACTTGGAGGAAAGGTAACCTGTTGTGACCGAGAAGCCAGTCCCAGGAATGAGCAGTGCTCACACCCAAAACACTGGGCAAGGTAGCATGATGGTGCTGCTCCAGAGAAAAGGCCAACTCGGTACCAAGAGGCCCAGTGACAGGAAAAATGGTGACCCCGCGCCACTAGGGAAAGTGCTAACAAACACTGGCACTGTGCAGACGCAGGGCTGCCGTTAGGAACCAGCTGACGCAACCACAAGGTGCCCTGGGACAGAGAGGCCACCGAAGGAAGAACCAACCATCCCAGAGAGCTTGAAAACCAGGGCTCTGTCTTGAGGGAGGAAGCCTCCTGAGCTGCTGTCGAAAGTGCTGCAGGAAACTCGGGCCTGTAGGGGAGGAGCACAGGGACTCTCCGGGTCTTTCTCGAGGAGGAAGGAGACCCAGCAGGGCGCTCCAGCTGCGCAGCCAACCCGGGTTAGAGCGCAGAGGGATGAAAACTGAAATGCTCAGGCCCATCAAAAAGTGAAATAAGAAGAGGTAAAATAATAAATGAAACAAACACGTATTCACACAAGAAACCGCTATCCCCAATATATCTGACAGTGTCCCTGGGGTTAACAAACATCAACAAACCCAAGTCCCAGTTCCACAAAACTGGCCTGGAGGAGGAGTTTCCCCGGTGAACACGGACTTCTAGGAAGACAGGAAACACAAACGTTAAGTCCTATGTTTTTTAGACCTGGCGAGGAGGAAGATACTGTTTTCACCAGCAAACAACGACTTCCCCGGGTTAGCGAGCAAACAAAGTTGAGTCCTGTTTTTCAAGAATTTGCTAGGATGAAGAAATTGTTTACAACAGTATATATTAACCTGAAAAAAGGAAGTGAAGAAACAGAGTTGCTGGCATTCCTCATCAGGGTCCATCTCTCCTGCAGATGCCTCTGGGTTCTTCTGTGTCCCTGGCCAAAGGCCCACAGTGGCTCTTGGCTCCGGGGTGCTCTGGGCTCTGGGCAAGACTTCGTTTTCCGGGTAGACCCAGCGAAGCCGCCAACAAGGACTGGAAAGCAGTTCCAAAACCAAACCACCACCATGGCCTGAGGATTCTCCCAGCACAGGATAGAAAGGGAGTGGGCAAAGCCCAGAATCTTCTGCGTACAGCAAAGATGGGGCCTGGGACTCTGGCATCACTGCTGTGAAATCCTAACCCCTTTCACATATCCAGAAAAACGCCGCTCCATCGAGTGGGTCTCTGACCTGGATGATTGAAGATTTGCACAGATGAAGCTGGCAACGCCCTCAGCTGTACGGCAGCCTGGGTACTTATGCTGTCTCTGGGTGTGGGCAGAGGCAAGGCAGAAGGCTGGAGAAAGTCACGCGACTGAGTGGTAACAAATCAGTGGAGACTACAGGAAAAAGGAGAACCTGGCAGAGAACACATAAACCAAAGCAACAGGCCCATTACTAAAACCAACCAACAGGCGCAAAGTAAACGGACAGGCGGAAAACAAACCGAAAGGAGGAAAACAAACCGAAATGAAACCGAAACAAAAGCAAACCATATAGAAACTAACCCAACAAATAAAACATTTGCTATTATGGGCAAGAAGAGGATGCCTTTGGAGCGCAATTTCTACACCAGCTGGCCTCACATGTCCATGCCCAACAAAGATCAGGCCAGCCCAGGGGAACCAGCTGTGCTGGGGTTGAGAAGGAGATGGCACAGAGAACCCTGGGGTCCTGAGTGGGAGAAACTGTGTACTAGGTGCGAGGAACGGTGCCCAGACCAAGAACTGTCCTTGGCGCTCCAGGCCATAAAGCAGGCAGTGTGTGCCTCCCGTCTGGCAGAAGGCCTGGTGCAGCCTGCAGGAAACAGGGAGACCCAGCATCTGTGGGGCTGAGACTGAGCTTGCTCTCAGTAGGTGAAGGCAAGTCAGAAACCATGCAGCTGAGTGGTGAAACATGCAAGGAAATAAGTAGGATACATAACAAAGTTAAATTCAGGAAATAACAAATAAAATGATCATAAACTGCCTAAATCTAAATAGAAATCAAAACACATGGATCCTGACCCTTGTGAACACAAAAGGAAACCAAAACACATCGATTTTCAAGGAAAATACACTGCAGGAGAATAGAAGACTAAGGGAGCAAATGCATTCATAGAACCCCTCCCCCTCAGAGAAAAAAAGAAATTGCAAACATGCTAAATGCTGCTTTCCCAGATGTTCCCATCAGCGTAATCGTGTGTTCCATAAACACAAACCCAGAGGAAGCAGGAGTAAGAAATAGCTGCCACTGCTAAGCAAATATTTATTACGCCTAAAAAAAAATCTCATTAGCTAGTCTGCAGGGACTCCACGGGATTTAAAGAGAAGTGGCCGACTTCAGTTGCAAATACAGCATTGTTGCGATTAAGAAATTGAGTTCTACAGTGTCCTTAAAGTAAACCATAGCTAAATCAGAATTTCCTTGAACTCTCTGAAAACAAGAAATTTTTTCAGCTGGTGGACACTGACCTCTAGGGGACTTCATGATAAAAACCAATTAAGTTTGAACTTCCTATTGCAAAAACATAATTTGAAAGGACTAGGAAATCGACAAAATGAACAGCTAAGGCAGACTGTCTCTTGCACAACCAAACCTGCCTACAGTGAAGAAATCGTTTTCAGCAGTATATACTGATTTTCACAGATTTCCTATTAACAAATGATTGGCAGACCTTGTGTTTCCAACCCCTAACTTCCAGTTTTAAGAAACTGCTTTTGTCTCTATATGCACCGACTTTCACAGCATAATAAACAGGAACACAGCTAAGTCTTGATTTACAGAAGTTGCTGGGATGAAGAAATCATTTTCCCCAATTTATATCAACACTGAGAGGACTTAGTAGATGGGGGGAGGGTACTTCCGGTGTGGAATCTAGCATTGCTGTGATTAAAAAATCGCTTTGCCAGTACACATCGGCTTCTAAGGGTTTAATGATGCAAACATAGTTAAAGTGGAACACCCCAGAACTGACTCCAAGTCAGAAATCTCTTTAGCAAATATACACCCACTTCTAGGAGACTAATAATCAAAAACAGTTAAGTCTGAATTTCCTAAAACTTCCACAAATAAGAAATTTTTGTATTCTGTTGATATTGACTTCTCCCAGATTTAGTAATAAAAAGCATAGCTAAGGTGGACTTCCTATTGCAAACAAAACAAAACAAAACAAAAAAACAACTAACGTAATAAGCACAAAGAAGAAATTGGTTTTGCCAATCTATTCCTACTTCTGTGGGACCTAATAACAAACATAAGTATGACAGGTCATGGCATTTCCAAACCACAACTTGCTACTATTAAGAAATGGCAGGCTTGGGTGCCTGGGTGGCTCAGTCAGTTAAGGTCTGACTTCGGCTCAGGTCATGATCTTGCAGTTTGTGAGTTTGAGCCCCACGTCAGGATCTGTGCTGACAGCTCAGAGCCTGGAGCCTGCTTCATATTCTGTGTCTCCCTCTCTATCTGCCCCTCCCCCATTCATGCTCTCTCCCACGTGCTCTCTCTCTCTCAAAAATAAATGTTAAATAAATTATTAAAGAAAGAAAAAAGAAATGGCAGGCCTGATGAACAGGTACAGATTCCTTGCAAATCTGGACACATTCCGTCTGACATTGAGCTCACCTGATCTCAGATATACCAGAGACATGGATTTATTCAGACTTATTACAAGTGGAAATCTTAGGCTGAACTGAAGCGCCCACCTCATGCTACGCTGGTAAGTCGCTAAAACGGGATCCGGTCAGACATAGAAATCTGCAAGGCAGGATCGAATACTCATTTGCCAGAATCAACATGGACTTCCTTTGACTAAGAAGTTCCAGGCCTGGCTAAACCCTTGATTCTCCTAAAGCGGGATCTGCTCCGCGGAGAAATCTCATTGGCCGCCGTTCTCGGACTCGGCCAAGATTGGAAATCGCAGGCGCGACTACACCGGACCTGCTGCAACAAGGAAATCCCACGCACCGCTAATTCCAGGTGTGCTAGAAGGAAGAAATGCATGATGACGGTGAAACCTGGAGGGTTGGAGACCGAGACCCGACCAGCACAGGCAGTGATTGTTCCAATGTCCGGATGGAGGCGTTCTGACGTCGCTGTCCTCTCTGCGAAAGAGCGAGCGCGGGCGCATCTCCACTAGCAAAGGGCCAAAGAGCAGCGGCGGTCTGGATGCTAGCCGCCGAGCAGCCACCAAGACACAGAATGAATGCTCCGGGGAACTAGGGAAACTGCACCTGTCAAATGGCCAGATCGGGACAATTAGAGAAATGCAAACTGGGGGAGACGAGCGGTGCTGCCCACGACAAACACCCGCACCGCGAAGTCACGGAATAGGGGCCGTCACTGAGAAACAGTGCGGGCCGGTTCGTGGGCGGTGCTGCCACAGAGCCTGTGCACAATCCGGGCTGTGACAGACGAACCGCCGGCTCCGAGGTACTGGCCAAAGTGCCAAGGGGACGGCCGGGAAGGGCGACCACCGGAAGGCCGGCACAGGCCTTCCTGGGCAGAGGAAGGGACGGCACCCAACGACCCTGAACTTTGGGCGGAGTTCAAGTGGTGGCGCAGAAATCCCAGTTACCTGGTGGGCGCTGCTCACGAAAGTGGTGATGAGAAACAGGCTGCTGGGTACCGGCGCGGAGCTGCCCACCCCCCCCCCCCCCCCCCGCCGAGGAACACGTGGCTGGGCTCATGCACAGGTGCTGCCCCTTGACCCACCCCCTCCCCGATTTCCTGGCTGCCAGTGGGGCCTAGAACGGAACACCCCGCTAAGCGAAAGGATGGGGGACCCCGGCGAAACACACCCAGCTCCGCGCCAAGCAGAGCCACCTCCACCGGGAAAGCGCCAGCCCGGCTCTGCCAGAAACTGTGACCGCACATCATGGGCCATGCACCTAGTGGAGGGGAGGCTGACACCTGCCAACGCTGCCGGCGCCGGAAGGTGCTGGAAGGAGCAAGAGCCAGCAGAGAGCACTGATTGGTGAATGCAGGGGCCGGAGAGCTGGTCTCAGGGAAGGGAGCTGTGCCTCCCCCATTCCACTGCTAGGCTCTGAGCTCCCATGGGAAGCGAAAAGTAATCCAGGGCTAAAATTTACTGAAGAATATCTCAATCATGTATACCTGAACAGGTATGTTTTTGTATACAAAAACGTCAAGGTTTGTTCCATATTTCTTAGACTTTAAGACATAATTCATACAAGCACATATTTTTCTTTATGCTAGTTAATCACAGGTCTCTAACAAACATCACACTTACCGTGCCTGGGTGGCTCAGAGCATTGAGTGCCTGACTCTAGGTTTTGGCTCATGTCTTGGTCCCAGGGTGTGGGGATCAAGCCTCCGTGGGGCTCTGGGCTGGGCGGGGAGCCTGCTTAAGATCCTCTCTCTTACTCCCTCTGCCCTCCTCCTCCTTCTCTCTCTCTCTCTCAAAGAATATCACATATACATATTGTCAACTGAAAGAAAGCCAATATCAATCTTGGCTAGCAAATGCTTTATTCATTGTCTCATTGAGGACTATAGCCCAGGAAGCAGATATTCAGATTGCTCTGAAGAACTGTTCTGAAGCTTGTTAGCTACAACACATTTGATGTACAAAGTGGATAAAGGGGTTAGTACTTGCAAGCAGTTTTCCAAATATTTGCACATCACAAAGTATAATTTGTTCGGTTGTAAAAATTAAAGTTTACTGATTTCCACATAGACACGTGAAAGACCCTTAGATCATTTTAATACATTATGTGTCTTTCATCTCTGATTTTTCAAAAAGATTGATTGCATACCTCCACTTAACTGTCTTTCCAGTTTTTTCTGTTTTTGTTTTTTCTTTTTCTTCCCCCTGCCCACGCCACCCTGCCCCAGTTCTTCCTGTTTCTGAGATCTCCTTGAGGTTGCTTGAAATGGCCCACTGAGGGCTAACATCAGTTCTCTACTGCAGTTTAGTGCATGATAATATATATCCCTGCATAGTTTTACATAACTATACGGATATACATAAACACACAATTGCAAAAATTATAGCAATCATTTAAAAATCTTAGCCATGTGTCAGGTACAATAACTCAAAGCTCAAAAGAATAGTTGGGTCTAAACTGGTTTTGGCAGGTGGTATAAGTTAAGGTTACCTGCTTGGATGGGTACAGCTTTTCAGTAAAGCTTTTAATTTACTACTATAAGATTTTTTTGTTTTTTGTTTTTTAAATTTATTTTGGAAAGCACGCAAGCAGGTGGGGGCAGAGAGAGGGGGAGAGGATCAGAAGCCTGCTCTGCACTGCACCGAGAGCAGCGAGCCCAATGTGGGGTTTGAACTCAGGAACCCTGAGATCATAACCTGAACAGAAGTCCAACCTACTCAGCCACCCAGGTGCTCTTAGCATAAGAATTTTTTTAGAGAACCTATTTTTGGAGTCATTTTGCTTTTTTTAGAAACTTCTACATCCTAATAAAAGAATGCATTCCATTGTCTTAGAGAGGTTTGGGATTCTCTTTTTTTAAGGGCACCCTCCCTGAAATAGGCTTTCTTATGTAAGTTAAAGCTTCCCTAAAGTGGCCACTGCAAACTGTTTACCAGTTTTCCAAAAAGGAACAAGATCCAGCTTCCAGTTTGGGACCGGGTGGAACCCATCTCTGCCTTTAGATTTCCGAAGACAAAAAATCTGCCCGGAACTCACTAATTTACCACTGCCCCCAAACCCGAGAAGCATGGGTATTCTGGCCTTACAGACAAGAGTGTGACTTACCAAAAAGCTTTAACGAAGTTGCTCAATTAATTGGAAAGGTCAACATAAAGGGAGTGGAGCTTGGGTTTGGGAGACAGTACCTGGAACTCCATGATCAGCAAGAAAGCAGTGACCGCAGGGGACTCCGTGGGTGCAGCACTCGTTACTCACTGGACTCAGGGTTCTTCAGGGGTCTTTTTCAAATCCCACTTCTGATGCTAGTCACTGTACAAAAAAATTATACCATAACATCAATATAAGTACTTCTGTGAGTGAGAAGCAAACTGTTCACAAAGAGGGAAAACTGAAATGCAAAAGTGGTCTGAACTTCGGGGCCTTGATGTTATAGGGCGGCTTATAAAATGAAAGAGAGGAATCTGACCTTTACAATGATTGGTTATCACAATTGTGGTTTCCAGATGGCTGGCGATTGGTTAAGTGATTTTTATACATCTTGGGAAGGTATGCATCATCTATGAAAACCAGAGGCATTTACAAGAAATAACCTACCTTTCGCTTATGTTCATGATATCAGTTGACTTACATTGTTTATGTGACTAACCTTATGTCTGCTTGGAAGATTTTTGAGACTAGTCTCTATTTTATTATATTTTAGCACCTAAAAGGAAACAGGAGTCCTGACATCCAAGAGTTGGATGGTGCTATGTACTGTGACTTACTATTTCCATGAGCTAGCCTGGCACTCACAGGTAGGCATTGATGTTCTTCAGTTGAATATAAACAGTTTCATACAACAACACCATCATATGTGGCCACCCAGTGCCAATATATGGATCAGGACAAAAAAACAAGACCACCCTATAATCGTACCTGATCAGAGGCAAAATCATGAACTTTCTCCTAACCACAAAAATAAGCAAACACACCTGTCCTCGACGATATTAGTGGATTGCTGTATCTTTACCAATTTTAGCTGTCCTCTCTGTCCGGACTTCCATCCTTCCAGAGAGATTTATTAAGATAGTGAATCATAGAATTACCCCTGTCTGCTCACAGTATGTAATGCAGAGCAAAAGCTGCTTGCTGAGGTCCTCCACAGGGTCAGCAAACAAGCCCACTCACATCCTGTAAGTCTCACCCTTCCTCTTGAGATGCCTCATGGTTCCTCCCAGGCATAAGTTGATCTTGTACGAAGAGTAATAAATTTATTCAACTGCAAGTGTATTCCTGGTGTTCTTTGCTCAGAGCACATTGACACACCTAAGAAATGAAAGAAATCAATAGATACTAAGGACATTAGTGGTTCTTTAAGTACTGTGATCTTTCCGATTGGCCTTTATTTCAAATGAATGCCTGTAAGAAAGGTAAGGCACAAAGCTGAAGTGGAAGAGTTGCTAGGAATTTATTTTCATCTTTTCCCTTAGATTTAAGAGTAAGATGCATTTCATGGGCTGCATCGGTCTTCCCAAATTCCTATGTTGAAGGCCTGTTGCCCATACCTCAGAATGTGAGTGTATTTGGATATAAAAATCATTAAGTGATGATTAAGTTAAAATGAGCCCATTAGGGTGGGCCCTACTCCAATCAGACTGCTGTCCTACAGGGAGAGGAAATGTGGTCAAACACAAAGACAGCAGGCATGGGGACACCCAGAGGAAAGAGTGCACGAGGACCATGCAGAAGGTAGCCATCTGCCAGCCAAGGAGAGAGGTCTCAGGAGAAAACACCTGCAGATACCTTGATCTTGGATTTCTACTCTTCATAACTGTGAGATCATAAACTTCTGTTGTTTAAGTCACCTCGTCTGTGGTGTTGTGTTATAGCAGCCCCAGCAAAGGGTACCAACTTCATCACTGGGGGGAATGACGTGAGGTGAGGGGATGCCAAATATTCTCGTATGGACTGAAAACTGAAGTCTGACAGAGTATGCAGTATAGGTCTACATTCCCTTATTAGCTCTTGACAATCCCTCATTTTTAAAGCTTCTGGTTTTGCTTTTGTTCTTTGGGGAGTATACACAATGTATTTAGACTCTTCGGTAAAGAAATCCTGGCCTGATTTGTGATGAGGGTATGTATGGTGTTTATCAATTTTTAAAATTGCTTGATATTCCCCACTCTATATTATCACCGTTCTCAACATGTTGGAATACTTTTGTAGGAGAGAGTTCTAGAAGATTTAATTCATAAGACTCTTCATGTTACTTGACTAACATAATGTTGATTGGCATTTCTATGTTGTTCTTCAAAATGTTGTACTAAAGTAAACAATCACTTGCTCAACATGACAGATGAGTCTCTCCACTCCCAAGTGCCCTCCTTGCTGCCTGCCTTTCGCCTGGCTGTGCCACAGCGCTCCCTGGTGCCTCAAAATCTAATTTATCAAATCTACCACCATATCTGTGGTTATCACTGTGGATTTTAATATGGGTTTGAATCATATGATCTACTGGAACCTCAAATGTACACACATAATGATAATATACACGTGATAATGGTGTATCGGGCCCAGTGCCTGGGAAAATTAGCCATTATGCTGGCAATGTGCTGAGCCTAACACTTGAAACACAGCTGAGTTCTCTAATGGATCAAATTCCTTAGAACTACCCAGAATGGTCTCTCGTGCAGTCCTTCCACTTCTCCATCCACGCACTACTTTAAACTATTCAATTAGAAAGCATCATATTCCTGTCAATTTTCACTCTTAGCCATTTCAAATTCCATTTTGGTCCAAACTAGGTCAGCCATATTTCAGTGTGCCTGAGATAGTCCCGGTTTCTTGTCCTGGTAAAATCATTAATATTCCCCCTCTCCCTAGATTCTCAAGTGTCCTGGTCTGGATGACACATTATATGCTTTTCCTGGCTTTTGCACTCCTACCTTTCCTTGTCTCTTTAAAAATTTCATAGCAAACATTATCTTTAACAAGTTACTATTCCCTCTGCTCAAGTTCCTGACATAGTTAAGTCCTAGGAGAGTTTACATCCCATGGAATTAATTTTTCTTATTATGACAGAAGCTCTCAAAATGAAATCAATGTGTAACAGGCACTATAGATTCGAGAAACATCCCCACAGAATTAACAGGAAGTAACTCAAAATACCGTGATCCTTTTCCTCTACAGATGATATACATAAACTCAACCAATTGAAGAGTCACAGAGGAAATTCCTAGGAGTAGAGAAATTTGTGGCATTCACATCAATATCCCATCCAACAGGAACCAAGATGTATCTCTCAGAAGGCAAATGATGTTGTATAGTCCTAGGAATAATGTTCAGAACACTTAGGAAGCACTTGTAAGAAAGTAAGACATTTTGCTGTTTGACTGGATGCTGCCTGATTGGCAGAAAAGGACAGAATTACCTCAGAATGGCCACTGTTGTGAGGCACTTTCAGAGAGACTGTAGACCTCTTGCCTGCTCTTTGCCCAGATAAGCAAAGACTAAAAGGTCAAGGCTGAAAGATGGCTGAAACAAACTGTTAACAGGGCTGACAGTGCAGCACTGTGGTCAAAGTAAATTTCCACCACAGAAGGAGCTTCCCTTTCACACTGTGTCTGATGTAGAGGAAGAATAAAGAAGGTTAGCTGTAGGTGGTGAATTTCAAAGAAAGTTTTTCTTTAAAGGTGTTCTGTTTAAGACCAAACCCTCTTTGTATTATATCTCCTTTCCCCAACTTAAAGGGAAAATATACCCCCTGTCCTTTATCAAGAATTTCTCCTTAACTATGCATTTATTCCCCTTGGGACATAAACACACATGTATGGAACACATTTTTTAAAAATCTAGAAAATCCTCACTTTTCTTCATCTACTTTATTTCTTCATTTCACCGCAAAAGCACTTAAGAATTTGAAGATGAAAATAGGAAGAGAATGGGTTATACTTAAGATAGAAATCCGTTAGTCTCTACTAATTTTAAAATAGGCAAGAATGAAGGATTCTTTCTTACGGCAGAATTCCAGTAGACAAATGTGCAGAGTGTTAGCACTGGAAAATCATTTGCAACCAATATATTAAAAGTTTACTTGGGCAGCAGTTGCCAATGGATGCTTAATATGCAAAGGGGACTTTAATGAGATGCAGAATATTTGCATTATCTCAACTTCTCTTCCTTTAGATTGCTTATTAGCTGTGGGGTGGGGGCGTCACATACGACCTACTGGCATTATCAAAGTTAACATCACCAGTGGGGAGCGCGACATTATATACTTCCAAGGGCGATGCCTTGAAATTACACAACATCACTTATGCAGCATTCCAGCCAGAGACACATGATCTCAATCAAATCGTGAGGAAACATCAAACAAACCCAAATGGAGGACTGTTCAGTAGAATGATTGGCCCCTACTGTTTAAAATGTCAAGGCCGGAGAGAGTGAGGAACTCTTCCATCTTAAGCAAGACCGAAGAGGCAGGGTAACTAAATTTAACATTTGACTCTGGACCGGATCATGAACTGGAGGAGTGAAAGTGCTGTTAACGTGAGTAGGGAAATTGGCCAAGTGGAACTATGGAGTTTAGATTCCATAGAAGTATAGTGTACAGGTTAAATGTCCTCAGTCCAATAACTGTACTGTGCTTAATTAGGTAAGAGCCTTAGGTGAGGATACACACTGAAATGTTTAGCTATAGGTGGAGATAATATATGCAATCTAGTTTCAAGTTGTGTGGATGTGTGTCTGAGAGACGGAGAAAGAGACAGAGAGAGAGAGAGAGAGAGAGACGAAACGTGGCATCCTGAACCTTGAGCCATATGGGTAAAAGGTCTGCTGGATTTCTATAGGCTATTCCTGCATCTTTCCTGTGAAGTTCAACTTATTTCCAAGTGAAAACCACTTATTTATTTATTTATTTATTTATTTATTTATTTATTTTAGAGAAAGAGAGTTCAAGTTGGGGAGGGGGGAGAGAGGGAGAGAGAGAGAGAGAGAGAGAGAGAGAGAGAGAGAGGGAATCTTAAGCAGGCTGCACACTCAGGGCAGAGCCTCATGCGGGGGCCTTGATCCCACCACCTGGGATCATGACCTGAGCCAAAATTAAGAGTCCCATACTCAACCCAGGAAGCCACCCAGGCCCCCCTCCCCCCCAAGTGAAAATCTTTAAAAAGTCACCCTAAGGGCACACATTCACCATCTCCATCTTTCCCTTCCCAGCCTCTCCTAACCTGTACAAGAACACTGTCATTTCCACAACGGGACTCTTATCCTCGCCATCCTCATAGTCCTTGGCTGCCACGATGTCCCAGTCTCCTTGTTTCTATTGTACTTCAGGAGACGCTCCTTCTCAGCTGGGTCGGCGGGCGTCTCTTCCGTGCCCGGCTTCTGCAATGCCCCCAGGACTAAATCTTTTGGTTTCCTAAATATTTTGGAGTGATTGTGCAGTTGGAAAAGAGGCCTGTAAGCATCAACGTTGCCACAAAACAAATGCACACTCCACAGGGATAACTGAGAAGCGTTTAACGGAGTGACTCCCCGCAAAGGGCGGGTGGGGGCAGGTTAAAGGAAATGGACGGGGAAGCACTCCAGGCCAGGGCTGGCACCAGAAGGAAACAGTCGCCCCCTAGGTCACGGGAGAAAGGAGAACGAGTGGTGTGGTACCAAGGAAGTGCCGGGAGAGATGGCCACCTCACAACAGTTTTGGCCTTCGGTTAAGTAACTTACCCCCCTGAGGCGTAGCTGGGAGAAGCCAGGGGAAGAAGCCACCCACCTCCTGCTTCCACAGGAAACGCCCAGACCCGCTGCTCACGCACGCGGTCTGCGAGGTGGAGAAAAGGGCTCACCACTGCCACGGAAGGAGACGAAGGGCGGCTGTGATGCCGTCCAAGAGCAGGGACTGTGACCTTATAGGGCCTTAAAAAACAAAAAACAACGAAAAAACAAACCCAAACCACACAACCACCCCCCCAGCCCCCCCCCCCCCCCCCCCGGGACTCTCAAAGCCTGGGGAAGGCGAAGGGGGCGGAGCGGGTCCGGGAGCGCATGCGGGGCGCCCCACTCGGGTACTTTGGGGGCGCAAAGGGCGCGCAAGCTGGGCAATTTCGCCCGAATCAGATCACCTTTTTTTGTTTGTTTGTTTGTTTTTCTTTTTTTCTCCCTATTAAAATTCTAGACCATCATGGGGTCATTTATGGTTCCCACCCCTGCCAGATCCCTCTTCAGCCCTGCTGGGCGCTGCGCCTCAGCCCAGTCCCGCCGTCGCTTCCCCCCCCCGGGCGGCAGCGACGCCTAGGGAACCCCTCCCCTGGCGGCTCCGGGTCCTTCAGGCCCAGGGAGACCCCTTTCATCCCGAGCTCAGTGGCCGTTCCCGCGCTTCCCCGCCTTCCGCGTCTCCCGCAGTGGGGAACCGCCCCCCCCCCCCCCCCCCCCCCCCCGGCCGCCCCCGCGCCTTTGTGGACAAATGAGCTTTTACGTTGGGAAGAATAATTTTTAAAGTTTGATATTTTGCAAAAGGAACAGAAACAGTTCCCCAGTTCCCTGAATGTCCATTCATTGTAAAGGTGAAGCCTGTAAAATTCTCTTCGCGCAAACGAAGGTGATTTCGCGTGGAAACACAAGAACCTAACAAGGATCCAGAATGCACGCCGGTCTGAGCTCCCTCAGTGTCCCTGACGACTCAATGCCCGGGAGGACCCCCCCCCTCCAAGGTCCCGCTGGGCTGGCTCTGGCGACGCAGGGTCCGCCCGCGCCACGCTCTCTGGACACAGCCGGGGCCGCCGGGCCGCGCGGGGCGCACGCGGGGTCGGCTCTGCGGCACCCACCCGCCCGCGGGCCAAACCCGCTCTCTCCTGGTGCCGCCTCCGGCTCCAGCCCCGGGTGGACTCGAATCCCGGCGGGTCCGGGCAGGGGGCGCGGCTCCTTCCCGCCCGGGCTCACTCCCGGGGCCCCCGCGCGCGGGGACTTTGTGTCGCGTCCGGCCGGGCTCCAGGCGTGGGTTCCCCCCCACCCGCCGCAGGTCAGGGAGCAGAGCGCACGCCCGCCCCAGACCCATCCTACTCAGTGCAGATCGCTCTGGGCCTTCACCCCGACCCGCAGAACTACAAGTCCCCGAGGCCACCGGCACCGTGGGGAGCTCCTGTGGGGAGTGTGATAGGGCAAAGGGTTCGGTTATCGCGCCGCCTTCAGTTTTCCTCTCCCTGTCCTATTCCACCCCAAAGGGTGCAGGTTGTGAAGTTTTCACGCTAAAAAATTTTCTTCTGAATGAAACAGATGGACAGCATCCAGTAAGCAATTCTTCCTAAGCATTTTTGTGCAAGCTGGGATTAGCCAAAGAATAAACTTCGTGCAGGTTGGGTCTGATGCCAAACGAGTTCCGCAGTCCTGCCTCCATCTTGCACTGTAGGCTGGCAGAACAGTTTGGATTTGGGCATTGCTAATAAAGAACTGTGGAACTCTCCTCCAAATCCCCTCAGTTACGGACAAGAGGGTTTTTAAGGGACTGTCATTCTCTCAGTGAATTGAAAGCATGTTTCATTTATTACCCCCTTCCTCTTAAGTGTTACTATTGAAATCACTCCCCAGAAAAGCTGAGGATGAAATATAGAAACAATGCAATTCTGGACAATAATTTATCTCCCATCCTCACTCATCTTCTCTCTTAAACAAACCTCCCAATGGGGGGGGGGGAGGCCAAAAAAGAAAATGAGAGACGTCAAGTAATTAATGTCTCCAAAACACATCTATGATAACAGTTCCTAGGGTGGTAGGCTAGCTCATATGGAAAAAAATCCCTCCCTTAGATACTTTTGTTTTGTTTTGTCTTTTTGAGACTGCAAAGGGAAAATTCCCTTGTGGTCCAAGACATGGAGAAGCAAGTACTTTGCAATTCACTGAGGACATGGTGTTCACAGTGGTCTAGCAACAGCATCCACACCAGCAGAGGTGGCCCAGAAAATCCTGAAGTAGAGGAGGGAGAGAGTGGGGCATGGGGTGGGATCTTGGAACAGAAGAGGTGAGGATATATATTTTACCTGTAATCGGTATTTTAAGTTGATGATACCCAATGTTATTAAGAGCATTAAGAGTGTAAGGCAGTGCCATATACTCTAAGTCAAATTTGCTGCTGCTGAATTTTGATTAGCAGTGAAACTCTAATATTTAAATTTATAAAATTTATAACACAAGAACTTTATACAACATATAAATTTAACTTCCAGCAATGTATTCCACCATTCCATAGGATTAAGATAATTTAAGCCAAAAAGGAGAAACTGGGAAATGTCTAAAAATAGGAAATTGGAAATAAAAATTTCTGGCACCCCTCAAAATGACATATACAGTTGGTAAAAGAAAGAGAGCAGTTTCACTAGTAGGCATAATAAAAGTTGGTTGGGTATTAAACATGTTAAGAGGTAAAAGTGTGTCACAATGGTGTCTATATCATGATTACATATTTATATATAACTAGAACACATACAGGACATGATAGCTTTTAAGAATTACTTAGGGCACGTTTGGTTTAAAATTCAGGAGGTAGAAAATTCTAGACAGGCAAGAGAGTGCCCATCCTGATAGAACATAACCCTGAGTATCTTGACCTGTGGTTGGTACCACTCTGTTACATGATGTTTCCATTATGGAAAGTATCACTGTCTCTGTTAACTGGGAGAAACAAAGAGTGTGCTATACCTTCTCTTCACTTCAGGTCTGCTTTGATGCAAAAGAGTTTTGGAGCCAATTGTGTGTGTGGAGAGAGTCCAGGCTTTAAGAAGTTTGGGACTGTAGAATCTCCAGTGAGACATTCTAGAATTGTATTCCACACTCTACCAGTGGTTATTGGCAAGCAGGATTGTAGAATCCTTTCTTTTCTTGTCTACACAGGAGCAATTTATCCCTTCTCCCTAACCCCCATTGATTAGTTATTGCTTTGGAAACAAGAAAAGGAAAGGTAGAGAAAAAAGAAACAGTGTAATTTCTGGCCAATTTTATCTTCAATGATTGTGTCTTTTCTTACATACACTCACTCAGAACCAACAAATTACTGTGTTTAAATAAAGGCACACTAGCATCTATAACATACGTCAATGTCTTCAATTCTTCAGGGGGTAGAATGTATGTTCACAAGCCAACTATGACCGGAGAAATCAGCATGGAGTTTGAAACAGCAGGAATATCATCCTGTCGCCAAACAGGTGCACTAGACAATGGTTTTCAATTCTCCAAGAAAGGCCAACACTCGTTTACTGGATAAGCTCCATACAGCCTCAGACCAGTCAGAAAATAAAGTGGGGTGAAAGGAGTTTAGGAAATAGCTTTTGGGGATGAAAGCCTAGGGCATTCAAGTACCACAAATTGGTGAAATTTGTCCTCCCAAAGTTGCTGGAAAAGAGCAAATGGCATAAAATCCCAGTTAATATTTATTGACATTACATGGTGCTGGATGTATGCTTAAGGGAGTACACCATCTAAACACATTGATGTGGCGGCATGTATAATCGAACGTTGTTTTCCTGAATGAGGAAAATGAAGCAGAAGGGATAAACTACCGTTTGAAAGTCAAGAGGTGAGAGATTTGAACAACAGAATGACCACAGCAGAATCCTAACCCTGAAACCTTCAGCCTACATGGGCCAGGTGTCTAATTTCACCATGTCTGGGGCCACCATTCTCAGCAGACTCCCTCCTATCTCCCATCCCCTCACCGGGAACCCCAGATGACAGAGGCCTCTCTTCCTTGGACTTGCTCTGATTTCCCAAGGTGACACCGAACAAGCGAACAAGTGTATGTGTTTCTGGTGGGAGAAGGGAAGTTCAAGAAACACTGGTGCAAATGATGAACAATCCAAAGGTACTAGGAGGCACCTCAAGATAGATTCTAACGGACAATGTCCTAGGCCTCCCAGGGGAACATTGGTCTCTTAATTGTATTTTTTACCCACCTATTCTTTCCCCCACGCTGTCCTATCTCTTAGATTTTGGTGAGAAAGTCTTGCTGAGTGACTGCCTTCTTACAGCTAATCTTTTGGTTTTTGAGAAAGAAATCAGATAAAAATCAGGATTCATCCCAGGAAAACCACAGTGGTGTTTCTCACTCTGGTAATGCAAGTAGGTGGCATCTGTGGCCCACCTGACTTACAGGAAGGCTGTGATGTGGAGCTTATGGGAAATAATCTGGTGAGCACTGGTTATTGCACAGAACCAGTAATATTCTGATTCTGATTTGAACCATTATTGTGCCCTATAAGTAGAGTAATTCCAAAGAGGTATATTTTCTCTAGATAAGTTTACATCTAGGAACTTATGTTAGAGGGTAGTCTATAAATTGGATTGCCATGCTGCTTTAAGTAGAAGACACTATTTTTGAGTAAAAAAGGAAAGATGTCCAAAATATGAATAAGTGACAAGTTGTTGATTCCTGTACATAATGCGATTTCCTTGGAGGGAAATAAAATTTGTATGTTTGCATTTGTATAACGTTATAGAAATACTCCAAAATATATCATTAGTGGTTACTTAACCGTTGGGAGGTAGGAAAAAGGAAGGTATAACTTCTGTTTTTACTTTGTATCTTACTGTTTTATTTCACTTGGAAAGAAATATGTATCATTTTGGTGGTAAAATGTTTAGCGATAACTCGAAAGTAATAAAATAATTCTATTCACTTTCCTTTAAAAAATTATCCTGGGGGCGCCTGGGTGGCTCGGTCGGTTAAGTGTCCGACTTCGGCTCAGGTCATGATCTCGTGGTTTGTGAGTTCAAGCCCCGCGTCGGGCTCTGTGCTGACAGCTCGGAGCCTGGAGCCTGTTTCCAATTCTGTGTCTCCCTCTCTCTCTCTGACTCTCCCCCCTTCATGCTCTGTCTCTCTCTGTCTCAAAAATAAATAAACGTTTAAAAAAAATTAAAAAAAAATAAATAAAAATAAAAAATTATCCTGAGGGACACCTCGGTGGCTCAGTCAGTTAAGTGTCTAACTTCAGCTCAGGTCATGATCTCACAGTTTGTGAGTTGGAGCCTGTGTCAGGCTCTGTGCTGACAACTTAGAGCCTGGAGTCTGCTTTGATTTTGTGTCTCCCTCTCTCTCTCCCCCTCCCCAACTCATATTTCTGTCTCTCTCTATCTCAAAAATAAATAAACATTAGAAAAAAATTATGCTGATATTTTTGAAGAACTTACTATATATTATGTACTATTCTATATGTTTTGTTTTTATTGTGTTATTTATTTATCATTTATTTAGATGTTATTCTGTCTATTCTATAGGTAAGGAAATGCAGCTTTCCAGAATCTAAGTATTTGTTGGCATGAGGGGCTGCTTAGCAAGTGGTTAGTCTGGTAATGTGGCTCTCCGTTGGGAGACCCCACACCTCTGTTATAGTCAGCAGGGCCCCCATCTAAAGCCATCACCTTTGTTTTCCTACCTGGAGAGACATTATCTAAAGTCATGTGGCTGCTGAATGGCTATAGAACCTATTCAATTTGCTCTTAAGGAAGATAAAAATGATGTACGTTCCTTGTAAGATAGGGGGGGAAATAACGTGGCTTCCAAAGAGTCCCCCCTGCTCCAATGTGAAATCCAGAGAAATGAGCCCCCAGTCCACCGCTGTGTCAAGTCTAGAGAAAGAAGAGGCAAATAATATTTGCGTTATTAACAAATATGAATCCTTCTTTATTTTTATTTATTTATTTTTTTTGGAGAGAAAGACAGAGAGAGAGAGAGCACAAAGTGGGGAGGGGCAGAGGGATAGGGAGAGAATCTTAAGCAGGCTCCATGCTCAGGACAGGGAATGGGGGGCCAATTGCAGGGCTTGATCTTAGGACTGAACCGTGAGATCATGACCTGAGCCTAAATCAAGAATCAGACACTTAACTGACTGAGCCACACAGGCACCCTGTGAAGCCTTCTTTAAAAACAAGAATGGGAACTCTCTTGAGAAATGTGAATTCCTGGAGGTGGACTCCAGCTGTCTGGAGGATGGACCCTGAAAGCAAGAGCAGACCCAACTGGCAAGTGGTCGTTGGGGATTGTAGTGGTGACCCCAGGAAGGTGGCTTCAGCATTTCCTGGGCTAAGGAGCAGGGATATGTCTCCCGAAGGTGAAGAGCCAGTGGACATTTGCATTGTAGACAGTGGGTGGGATGGGGGGGGGGGCAGTAACACACAAAGGAGAGGGTCTCCTACTGGGAACCTACATTACCCAGACAGAGACCTGCTGAGCAGCCTTAGTTCCATGTCAGTCTCGTGGAAACAGAAACCACCCACTGCAGCAGGAGATGCTTTATTAGGGAATCTTGATTTACACAATCTAAAAGTACACTCTTCTTCTTAAATCAAATGGTACTGGTTTCCTGGTCTCCAGTGACCATGAAAGTTTCCTTGAAGGATCACTTAATTATGTTTTATCCTTACACATTTTTTATTTTCTATTCTATTCTGGAAAATGTCTGTGTGTCTTAATGTAGAAACTAAACAGCTCAAATGAAATGGGGTAATATGATCTGACACACTTAGGAAGAAAATGTAACAACACATCTCCAAAGACATTTGGTTGGATCTCCCTTGCCAATCTCTTGGGTACATGTCTGGTCAATCTTATAATTGATTGGGTAACTGTCATATATTTGAGTGGTCTTATTGTCAGCAATCAATTGAAAGTGAACGAAAACTTCCATCTTTCATCTAAATCATTTCTTAGGTCTGCCTGGAGGCCAGCAGGCCCTCTTTGGACAGGATCGTTCCAGTCCAGATACCTCCCACCTGGGCCACCATTTGCCTTCTGTCTGTCCGTGATTGTATGAAACTTGTTCTAGACTCAGAGCCTTTGCAGTTTAATGTTCTCTCTTGATGATAACTCCTCTCTCAGGCTCTGCATGGCTCCCTCTATCGCATTATTCATATCAAAGTTGAAAGGATACTGGCACATCTCTGACAATTCTATCCTGACTACCCTAGCTAAGACAGCACCCTCCCAGCTACATTCCTTTCTAATTAACTTGCATAACATTTTTGATAGCACTGTCACTCACACATAGTCTTCTTTCTTTAATTTGTGAGCATGTGTCTTGCTTGTTTCCTTCCACGCAAGTGTCAGATACTTTACAGCAGAACTCATGTCTGCCTTGTCAGTTGTTGTATCTCCAGGGCCTTGATTACCATGTAGCCCAATATAGGCACTTAGAAGGTATTCATGAATGAAGAAGGAATGAATGCATACAAAATACTCTCCAGCCATTGGCTCAACAGAGGAAGGTCAGATGTAAATATCTTCCTTGGAAGCTTTGTTTGTTTGTTTCATTTGGCTTCTGGGAAGATGCAAGTAAGCTTGTCACCACCATCTAATGCTGGCGTGACCCAATCAATTAGACTTGCAAAGCTATGCTGAACTTCCTTTGATTAAAATCATGCAGAAAAAGCATGTTTATGTGCTTCATCTCACCAGCCCAGGCTTTCTGAAGCAAATTGCACTGAAGGTTAACATCAACATCCAGTTTTCAGCAGTTTGTGTCTGACAACTAATAGTCCTAGGCTGGAAGCCTGCTGCTTCCTTCTCCTCTGTCTTGGCCGGGACATATGATTTAACCATCTAGGAGCCTGAAGGATTGGAGCTTCATCTCTCTTGCTCAGTGGGTTTGATTGTTGCCTGCAAAAGTTGAGAGCCCGGGTTATTACCCCCTCGCACGTGATACCAGCCTGGGTCTGGGACGGATCCAGGTACTGAGAGGAGGCTCAGTTGAATGCCCCAGACTATTGGGAATAAGGAGAATGTGGAGACTGTGTCTGTGCCCCCAACTCTTTAAAAAACTGCCTAGATGGGCTTACCTGGGAACTGATACTGAGGTTCTGACTGGGCCATAGTAGACCCAGGGGAGGTGAGTCCTATAGACCATACGGCTGAGTGGGACCCAGAAAAGCTGGGCCATGCCATTGCTGGTGGAAGCTGAGAGATCTGCGACCTGATGTCCTCGCAGGCAGAGGTCCTGGGACTCTGCCCCCTCTAACCCTAACCTGGTGGTTTAGCCATAGTGCTTTCCTCTCTAACTTGGGTTTGTCCACTCCTTCCAAGCCTTGGTGTGGCCACCGCTAGTGCACGCAGTTCTGGGTTTGTGGTTCTGTAGGACAGCCTTTCAAAATAATTTATTTCATTTTACTTCTAAGGACTGCATAGTTTTGGGTTTTCAGATGTACCATTGCTTCCCCCAACTCTTTCCTGAAAAACACATTTGTTTGTTCTAATAGACTTTCTCTTTTAGAGCAGTTGTAGGGCACAGCAAAACTGAGCAGTAAAGAGTGAGAGTTCCATGTATCCCTTCCTCTACACTGGCATCGCTTCCTCCACAATCAGTCAACATCCTTCACCAGGGTGGTAGAGTTATTCCAATCTATGAACCTGCAGTGAAATTGTTACAGTTTCATGCTTGTAGAAGCAGAGCAATTTCTAGATAAAAAGAGTATTCACCTTTAAATATTTAATGCATATTGCCCTATTTACAAAAATCCTCTCAAATTTATTCCTACTGGTGAGTATTAATCACGTTTTCTGTTTTCTGTGTCTTGTGACGTTTTGACATCTTAGAAAACCTCTCTGTCTGTGGACAGACCGCCCCTCCCAGAGCAAGCCCATTTAGAAGTAGCAAAGGACCCAGCCAGGAGCCTGCCTTTGCTGTGCAAACAAACCAATCCACAGCCATACTTCCTATGGCCCAGCGAGTATATTCCTGGAGGCAATATTCCTGTATCTAATCATTGCAGGGCCAGGTGCCAGGCAACTAGGGACCACCCCTGTAGCCCAAAGCTGGCCCTAAATATTCGAACTCGCCAATCCTAAACTATTTACTCCGCATGCCTGGTCTTCTCCAAGGAAACTGCAATAAAGGCTCTGGCCTAACTGACTGCTTACTCCTGCTTCTGCTTCCTGACTAAAACCGGGTGTAATCCACTGGCCCTGAGTGGTGAACTACGCCTCTCACTTCGAGGGGCACAACAGTACACTTCTTTTTCGATGGTGTTGACCTCTCCTTGGTGTTAATCAGTCACTTTTAGCAATTGAGACATGGGGACAGAACACGGCGGTGTTTGGGAGTTACTAATTTCCAAGCTGTCACCAATATGGGGTATAATAACAAAAAGTGTAATATGTACTAATGCCCTAGGCAAAATTATAGTCATTGTTTTAAATTGCATTTCTTTGATTTTAGTGAGATTAAACTTACCTTTGGAGGTAAGGTTTGAAGGACACTTTTCTGAAAATTAAGTTTATGGAAATTAAATTTTTGTCAGCAATTATTTTCTCCAATTTTTCTTTGGCTTTCCAAAAAATTTTTTTTAATGTTTTTATTTATTTTTGTGACAGAGAGAGACAGAACATGAGCAGGGGAGGACCAGAGAGAGAGGGAGACACAGAATCGGAAGCAGGCTCCGGGCTCTGAGCTGTCAGCACAGAGCCCGATGCGGGGCTCGAACCCACAGACTGTGAGATCATGACCTGAGCCGAAGTTGGACGCTTAACCGACTGAGCCACCCAGGTACCCCTCCAAAAAAAAAATTTTTTTTAATTAATTTATTTATTTTGAGAAAGGGAGCAAGCACAGGTGGGGGAGGGCAGAGAGCAGGAGAGAGAGAGAGTCCCAAGCAGGCTCCACAATGTCAGCCTAGAGCCTGACATGGGGCTCCAACCCACAAACCGTGACCATGACCTGAGCCAAAACCAAGAGTTAGACGCTTAACTGACCGAGCCACCCAGGTGCCCCTTGAAAAATTTTTTAAGAGGAGAGAACAAAGAATATTTAGCATTTATATATTCAATTGTGTCAGTCTCTTTCTTTTTAGTTCTGAGTCTACACTCATTTTTTTCCATTAAATTTTTTTTAATGTGGTGAGGGCGCACATGTAGACTTTACCATTGACATGTTTTCAAGTGTGTGGTCAGTGGCATTAACTACATGCACGTTGCTGTGCAACCAGCAACACTGAATTCCGTGCTCACAAAAAGTATTTCCACATTGGCCCCTCCCCCAGCCCTTGGCAATCCACATTCCTCCTTGTGTCTCTGTAACTTTGACACTTCCAGGTGCCTCATAGAGGTGGAATCACACAGAATTTGCCTTTTTTGTATTTATTATTTTTTTTAATGTTTATTTTTGAGACAGAGAGAGACAGAGCGTGAATGGGGGAGGGTCAGAGAGAGGGAGACACAGAATCTGAAGCAGGCTCCAGCCTCTGAGCTATCAGCACAGAGCCTGATGCGGGGCTCGAACTCTCAGAGTGTGAGATCTGACCTGAGCCGAGGTCGGATGCTTAACCGAGGAGCCACCCAGGCGCCCCAAGAATTTGCCTTTTTTGAATGGCTTATTTCACTTAGCATAGTGTCCTCTTCTTTCATCCATAATGTAGCAGGTGTCAGAATTTCATTTTAAGGCCAAATAATACTTCATTGTATGCATATTCCTTATTTTACTTATCCATTCATCTACTGATGGGTGCTGGGTTGCTTCCACTTTTTTTTTTTTTTTTTTTTTGAGAGGCTGAGACAGAGAGAGAGAACAAGAGGGGGAGGGGGCAGAGGGGCAGAGGGAGACAAAGAGAATCCACCACCAGAGTAGCTTGGTGATGGTTCGATCCCATGATCCTGGGATCACGACCTCAGCCAAAATCAAGAGTTGCTTAAAGGACTGAGCCACCCAGATGCCCCTGCCTCCACCTTCTGACTGCTGTGAACAGTGCTGCTGTGAACATGGCGGTAAAGATACCTGTTTGAGTTCCTGCATTCCCTTCTTCTGTCTTTACCCCAAAGGGGAATTTAGCTGGATTGTATGCTAATCCTATTTGTAATTTCTGAGGAACTGCAGTACTGTTTATCATTGCGGTGGTTCCATTTTTTACATTCCAGCAGGAGTGCACAAGAGTTCCAATTCCTCCATGTCCTTGCTAAGGTATCTGCTCTCTTCTTCTTTTTTGATAGCAGCCATAGTTATATTTACTTTTGTATTTTGGAAAACTGGGGGACAAAAGCCTAGGGCACAGTCAATGTGTGTTAAAATGTGGTTCAAAATAAAAAAAACACAAAAATCCTGTACTTTGAATTTAGCAGCTGTTTGGGCCAGACCTGTCCCCAGTACCTCACTGCCTTTCCTGAAAACTGTGGCTCAGAGAGTCACGTCATCTATTTTTACAAGATTGCACAGGAAGTAACACATGGTGAGAAGAAATATAACACCCAGAGGTCTGTGATGTTTATATTCTGGCTTTGAATCAATACATTGTATTATGCCAAGCACACAATTACTAAATTCCTTACACCCTCCATTCTATTATTTTTTCCTGATCCATAAGTGTTTTCAGTATAAAAATATTACAAAACATTTATTATAAGCTTTCCTTTAAGAAATTGGTCATTAGAAGAATGGCATTGAGTAATAGAGTAATCATAGTCCTTATTTGAAGACATATGTGCTTGCATTTGTATTTACTTATTCTTTTTTTTAATATTTATTTATTCCTGAGAGAGAGAGAGAATCCGAAGTAGGCTCCAGGCTCTGAGCTGTCAGCACAGAGCTAGATGTGTGGCTTGAACTCATGAACTGCGAGATCATGACCTGAGCTGAACTCAGACATTTAACTGACTGAGTCACCCAGGCGCCCCACGTATTTACTTATTCATTGATAATACTATATTAAAAATCAATAAAGCTCCACTGAAGGGAGGTTCCCATTCCTTGCACACCATGACTCTGCCAGCCCTTGTCTGCAGAGACTTACAGAGTATCTGACTTACAGACATGAAATCCCCCCCATAACAATGGGGGAACAAAATCCCCCCACCTCAACTCACCTGCTTTATGGTAGATCAAGTGCACTAAAAGGAAAAAACCATGGGATTGGTTGGTTGTACCTCATACCAGAAACAGGTGTCCTCATAGAACAATTTAATGCCTATTGAAGACTCAGCTGTTGCGCTATCTTGGAACAATACCCTGTGGAGTTGAGACACGGTTCTCCAGGATGTGCTTTGTGTATTGAAATAATGATGGACACATAATGTGATGTCATGAATAGCTATAGTGTGCAGATCTGGAAACTAAGGAGTGAAAGGAGAATTGGCTTCCCTCATGTCATTACCCATGACCTACACGTCCAGAATTTGTGATTTGCATTTCTATATCTCTCCATTCTGCTGGGTTGGAGGAGTTCTTGGTTTTTGTGATGAAGAGGATGGGGTCCCTTTTACCTGGGGACATAACATGGGTTCCACTAAACTTGATGCTATGCTATTGCCTAGGCACTTTGAGTCTCTATAATGGTGAACTGATAGGCAAAAGAGGAAAATGTTATACTGATGATCAACCTGATTATTGTGATAAGTTTTATAAAGAGGCACAGGGGAATATCTCTGTAATTTGGGGGACTCACCCAGGTGGTAACGATAATCAGTCAATTGTAGAGGCTGTGAACTAGAGCTTATAAAGAGTGAGATCTCTCAGAGATAGATTGAACATTTCCCACTACATCAGTAGCATCACAATACTGGTGTGCTTAGAGGTGAGGAAAATCTAGAATGAGTAGTAGAGCGGGGAGAAGGTGAATATCAGTGATGGTTTTTAAAGCTGCTGCTTCCATGAATATAGTGGGTCTTGTTCTGTGTTCCACTCACCCTATATTCATAAGTCTTTTAATAGAGTTGCTATTGGCTACCACCTTGAAAATTAGTCCATGTTGCACTAACTCTATGGGTACAGAGGAACTTGTTCTGTGTTCCACTAATCCTATGGGCACAAATCTTTTCATACAGCTGCTATAAGTGCCACCTTGAAAATTTGGTGGCAGAATGGACTTAATATGACACACGGGAATATTTGTGGTACAAAGAAAGGACTGTAATATATGCTTGTGATGTGTGGGACCAACTGATTTTAGAAAACTGTGCTGGGGATTTCTATCCCAGCGAAATATCCCATCGAATACGTGTCTTGGTGGGTTTTCTTCTGCTTTTTCTGAAGCTATGGAAGACCACTTAGCCATGTGCAGTGTTCGTTCAGGAGTTAATATCCCTGGTTTATAACCTCAGACATTTATGGAGAAGGAAAAATTAAGCGACTGGAGGGTGTATAGGAATCTGACAACTGTATGCTTGGCATAATACAATGTGTTGATTCAAGGCAAGCATGTAAATATCACAGGCATTAGTGTTATATTTCTTCTCACCATTTGTTACTTCCTATGCAACCTTGTAATTCTCTGAGACACAGTTTCCAGGGGAAGGCAGTGAGGTACTGGCCCAAACAGCTGCTACAGTGTTTAACCATTATCAACCTTTGGCAATCTTGTTTGATGTATGTGTCTCAGATTTCAGATAGAATGTTTTAAAGAAGATCAGAGGCATCATATTGTTGCAACTCTCGATACTGGAGTCTCTACACAGAACAGATCACACCTTGTTCATAGTGCCATCATCATATCTTATAATTTTAACAAGAATTAACACCATCCAGTAGTCAGTACTCATGACCTTCTCCCCAGTTGTCTCAAAAATACCCTTTTATACTTGAGTTCTTTACATGAGGATTCAGAGAAGGTTCATGCATTCCATATGGTTAATATGTCTCTGAAAACTCTTGATTTACAATGATTCCAGTCCACTCTTTTTTCTTGCTTTTCATTTCTGAAAAAGCAGGGTAATAAATCCTGTAGAATAATCCACATTCTAGATTTGGCTGATTGATTGCTATGTGTTGCTTGTACTTCTATTCCTTGTAACTCTGTGCTGTCAGGTTTAGAGGAGTGGTTAGATTTAGACTGAATTTGGAGGGACGAGAATACTTCATAGGTGATGCTGTGTTTCCTTTCAATTAGGGGCCACATAGCTTGAGTTATGCCCCTGTTAGTGGGTCCCACTGTGAGCGAAATTCAAACGTTATTAGGGAAGCTTCTGGGTAAGAACCATGTTTCAGTATAAGCTTCAGTATAAGGACTGCCTACAACTAGGACTAAACGATGAGGAGGAGGAGGAGGTTGCTAGTGCCATGTGGAAATCCTGATGTGGTTCACTAGCAACAACGTCTGGGAAGAGGGACAGCATACGAAACAAGAAAAACTTCCATTCATTTGAAGAATACACACAAAAAACTGAGAGATGACAATAAATAGAAGATTACTGTAGCATGGCTGAATTGTATGTGAAGAGAAGCTCAAAATCATTCTTGATAAGATAACACGCTAATTAAACTATGCAACTGTCAAAAGGACACAAATTAGAAATGTGGGTAATTCATTGCTTTGTTGCTCAGGCTTCGAAGTGAACAGACCTCAAAAGGCTGGTATTCCTGTGAATTCCAAAAAGCATTATGGAAGTATTGGTGGAAAGCTTTGTCCTTTGTTTGTCTAAACAGTACTCCTGGACCCATCTCACAGAAAACATCTCATACAGGTCCCCGGGGATACATACATGATAACATTGATCACAATATTTTTTTGTGATAGAGAGAAGTTGGAGGCAATTGTGCTGTTTATGGAAAATGTCCTGTATTCATTCTATAAAATGTTCTGCAGCAGTTAGCTATAACAAACAAGTTGTATATAGAGCTCAACTGATTAATCTTAAAATCCTAGTGAGGAGTAACTAATTAAATAGATAGAGATATATACCAGAATCACATTTATATACGTGAAGAATATTTACATGCCCAAAGCTACAGATTCCATGGGATACATGCATGATTCCATGTAAGATCCAAGTAGGTGAGCTATCTCCTGCTGTGTAACCAACTATCTCACATGTAAGGAACTTGAAACAGCAAACATTCTAAGATGAAGAGAGTTCTAGAGATAGGTGGGGATGATGGTTGGCAACATGAGTGCATTTAACACCGCTGGCCTGTGCACCTGAAAATGGTTGAGGTAGTAAATTTTATGTGATGTGTATTTTACCACAATTTGAAAAATTAGGGGATAGGAAAATCCTCAGCAAGCATGTACTATCTTACACAGCTTGTATTAACCAAGGAGGAACTTTGCGGGGTGATCATCTCACACAATTTCTGGAGATCAGGGAGGAGCTTAGCTGGGGTATCTTGCAGAGGGTCTCTCAGGAGGGTGCCGTCATCTGAAGTATTGTCTGGGGCTGAGGGATCACTTTCCAAACTCACTCATCTCCTTGCTGACAAAAGGTCTTAGTTCTTTACCACAAGGGACTTTCCTAGGGATGTTCATACTGTAGAAGCTGGCTGCCGCACATGTATTGATCCAAGAGGGAGGAGAGATCACAATAGAGTAAACAAAATAGACCTGCAGTGTCTTTTGCAACCTAGTCTCAGAAAAGACACATCATCCCTTCCTACATATTCTGTGGGTCCCACCAACCAACCCAGAACAATGTGGAAAGGGACTGCAAAGGGATGTGAATGCCAGGCTGCAGGGATCATTGGTGGCCATCCTGGGAGCTGGCTACCAAGTCACTTTAACGTTTAGTTTCCCCCAACAATAAAGTTTAGTCCAAAGGAAGAAAATGTAGGAGCACCAGGTTGGCTCAGTTTGTTAAGCGTCTGACATAGCCTGGGGTCTTGATCTCGTGGTTTGTAAGTTTGAGCCCTTCACTGGGCTCTACATTGATGGTGTGGAGCCTGCTTGGGGTTGTCTCTCTTTCTCTCTGCCTCTCCCCCACTCATGCTTTCTTTCTCTCAAATGAGTAAATAAACTTAAAAAAATAGAAAATATA
Organism: Panthera tigris; assembly: GCF_018350195.1. Lineage (NCBI taxonomy): Eukaryota > Metazoa > Chordata > Mammalia > Carnivora > Felidae > Panthera > Panthera tigris. The sequence continues at coordinate 203,686,645 of NC_056660.1, forward strand.
GTTGCATAATAATTCTTAATGGCAATCAAATCATCAATGCTTCAAAAGTACTTACAAAGAAATAATAAAATCATGCTCAAACTCTCCAAAATAAAACTGGGATATATATATATATATATGTGTGTGTGTGTGTGTGTGTGTGTGTGTGTATGTATGTATATATGTGTATATGTATGTATGTATATATGTATATATATATGTATATTCAAATCACTTGTATATAATATATATATATATTGCCTATTATAGATATTTTAAGTTGATACCCAATGTTATTGAGAATAGGGCAGTATCTTCTCATATAATTCATGTAGGAAATTAGTGCCGCCATATTTTAAAGAACACTAATTTATATAAATTACACTTATTATGCACAGATCTTTCTACAACATAGAAATTTCACTTTTAGCAATGTATTCATCCAAAAAAGTTCCATACAATGGAGATTATATGAACCACAAAGTAGAAATGGGGAAATTTGAAATAGAATATTTTTACTCCCCTCAAAAAGGTGTAAGTAGGGCGAAAGAGAAGACTCCACTATGTGGTCTTTTAGAAGAAAATACCGGATATTAAGAGGAAAAAATAATTATAAAATGGAGCGTTTATCATGATTTCATATTTATATGTAACTAGGAGAAATATAGGACCTCAATAGCTTTTATGAGATATTAGGGGCAGATGTGCTTTAGGATTCAGGTTGTGGAGGGTTTTAAATGGACTCAAAAGTGCCTATTTTGAGATATGGTAACTGTGACCATCCCGGTCTGGGGCAGCATTTTGTAACATATCATTGCTATTTATGGTGTTTATGGCATGAAAAAAATGAGTAGTCATGTTAATTGGAATAAATAAAGAGCATAATACATATTTACCTCAGTTCAGATCTGTTGTGATGTCTCATGCTTTGGGGACCAAATTGTGAAATAAAAAGAAGAGGTTTTAAGAAGCTTTGGACTTTAGAACTGCTAATAAGAAATTGTGCTCCAATCTGAATCTGTGGTTATCGGCAAGGAGCTTTGTAGAATACTTTCCTTAATCCATTCGGGGACTGTTTATCCACTTTTCATTCCCCTCCCCCAGTGATTAGTTACTAATTTGGAGAGAAGAAAATAAACAGTAAAATTAGAAGTAAAGATGGAATTTCTGGCAATCTGTTATCTTTGATGCTTCCCTCCCTATTTTCCTTGCTCGTCTCAGAAATAAAGATTAATCCAGGGAAATTGAAGTATTTAAGTAAAGGCATGCACACCAGTGTCTCTGGCATATATCAACCTCTCTGGTGGTATGATTTATGTTTTATGGGCTAACTTTAACTGAAGTACTCAGAATTGATTGAAATAAAGAGATTATCATTCCATGGTTTTAATTTTTCAATTCCTCATGGAAAGGACAATGTTTACTTCCTGGATAAGTTACAGTCTCAGCTCCAGTGAGGGAGGCCCAGAGAATCTTGTAACAGGAAAAATGGAAAGGGTGGTGTGGTATCTTAAAAAATAAAGAAGGGGGGGTGCCTGGCTGGTTCAGCCAGTAGAGTAGGCAATTCTTGATCTCAGGATTGTGAGTTTGAGTCCCATGTTCAGTGTAAGGATTACTTAAAAAATAAAATCTTAAAGAAAAAGAGGTGAGTAGAAAAATGTTTAGGAAGTAATTCACAGGGAGGAAGGTACATTAAAACCTTGGTTTGCAAGCATAATTCTTCAGAGAACATGCTTGTAATTCAAATCACTTGTATATCAAAGTGGATTTCCCCATAATAAAGAATGGAAACTGAGATGATTCATTCCACAACCCAAAAATATTCATGTAAAAATGATTACAATACTGTAATATAATACAAAATAATAATGACAACACAAAATATAAAGAAAAATAAACAAATTAACCTGCACTTACCTTTAAAAACCTTCATTTTCAAACAAAGATGAGAGAGGACGGTTACTGTGTAGGATGGCTTTCACCATCACTAATGGAATCACGGCTATCTATTGGCTCAACGGAATCTTTTTCTTGCCATGGAACTTTAACAAGGAACCTATCCAATGACACTTGGTTTGGCCTCCTTTTGAGGATTTCGTGGAAATGGGACATTGCATTGTGGTTAAACAGATTCATTGCTCGCACTGCTACTGCCTTCTTTGGGTGGTTTCTACAACATTTTGGACTGTTTCCCACATTTTACACATCTCCCTAATCTCATTTGAAGTGAGGGATTCTCCACCTTTTTCTCCTCCTCCTCTGCAAAGGAGAGGCAGACTTAGACTTCTCATAAAATCCTACAATTTTGGCCACTCTCATCATATTTCTCAATGATTTTCTTCTTAACTTCCATTGTAATCATCTCCTTCTCCTTATCGCCTTTCTTTTCAACATTTTCCTGCATGGGGGCCATTGTGTATGCTCACAGGGATGTTGACACAGCACAGTATTAATAAACTCTTGCCATATACTATATTTACGGTAACTGGCAATAAGACAGCAGAGGAAAGGGTCTATATCTGCAGGCAGCCTGACCTAGAATGAAGCAAAGCATTCCTAAGCTTACTCTTGTATGGAAAAGAAAAGGACTGTCCATAGGTGCTTTGAAGTGACAAAAAATACACTAATGCCAGTTGTGGGCACCTTCCAACGTTCTGAAATATCACTGATTTCTGTCAAACACCACGGCCTGAGACCTAGCATCTGAGCATGGGAGACAATCACCCACAATCTTGCAGTGAGAGAGAGAGAGAGAGAAGAACCATTGGCTCAGCTGTGATCATGTGATGTTCGGCATCACTTACTACTGGTATTATAAGATTTCACTTGTTTATCAAGTGAAAATTTATTGGAAATATTTCCTCCTCTTTTGGAACACTTGCAGGGCAAGTTAATCGCAAGGTTTTACTGTATGAGTTTTCAAGAGCTCCAAAACTGGTACTGGTGAAACTCTTATGTCCCAAAATTTCTAGGAAGGAGCAATTAGAATAAACTCCTAGTTAACATTTTTTTGAGTTTACATTGTGCTAGATGTATGACTAAGGGAGAGTATCCATTAAAGACAGTGATATGGTAGGAATTACAATTAAATTCTGTTTTCTGTTTTTTTAAGCACTATTTTTTTTTAACTGAAATATAGGGGCACCTGGTTGGCTAAGTTGCTTAAGGTCAGACTCTTGATTTTGGCTCAGGTCATGATCTGAGGGGCGTGGGATTGAGACCTGTGATAGGCCCGCACTGAGCGTGGAACCTGCTTAAGATGCTCTCTCGTTCCCTCTGCCCTTGTCCCCCACTTGTGCGTGCACACTCACTCTCTCTCTAAAATAAAAAAAAATTAAATAAAAAATAAATTGAAATATAGTTCACCTAAACTCTATCTTCTTAATGAGTAAAATGAATCAGAAAGGATCAACTAACTTCTGAAAGTCAAAGCTGCAAAAAACTCAAACAGAGAAACCACACCAGAATCCTAGTGCTTAATCTTCCAGGCTATAGTGGCCCCATGGCTGGTGTCACCATGCCTCAGCCATCATTGCCCCCAGACTCATTTCTCCATCTTCCAGAACTGCGATTCCCTGATGCCATGGGCATCTCTTCCTTGGGCTTCACCTGAGATCCAGGGAGAGGTGCACAAGGAGGCCTAAATTTGTATGTCATTTGGGGGTGTAGGGGTGTTCAGTAAATGTTGGTAGAGACGGCAAAGCAACGTAAAGATGCTTGGAGAGCTCCCAAGGTGGACTTGGAGAAAACTATCTCAGGGCTGCCCCAAGGGGACTTCAGCAATTACACTCTCAGAGACACATGGGATCCAGTTCCTGTTGTTCAATTTCTTTCATCCCAGCCCCTTTTACTTGCTACTTTTTCTCATCTTCTCCCCCTTCTATTCTGTTTTCTGTCAAACTTTCTCCCTCATATTCTGAAACTGTTCTGTACCTGAACCATTTCCTCTGATCTCCATTTTTTTTTTTCTTATCTTTTCCTGGGATTTACTTTTCTTTGCAATTTCTAGTTCTTGCTGCTGGATTCCAAGGTTTCACTGACCTCGATGTCGTGTTCTCTTGGTTCTTATCCATCTTTGTTCACAACCTGATTCTGTTGGGCCCTCAAATCCGGCAGCCCTAGGGCTGATGTGAGGTGAGAGCGCAGTCCCAGGGGCCACCTGGCCGCCCCTTCCCTGTGGGTATGGAACCGAGACCCTCCCCTGTGGGACCCATGTCTTTCCTCACTGTGGAAGCCAAACTGCCTGGCATCCTTGTGGTTCAAAAGAATCCCTGAGGAGAGGGAGGGGAAGAGGAGCAGACTGACTTTGGGACAGGAAGTAAATCTGATCAGATTGGGAAGCCAACTCCACATCCAGACCACAAAACCACTCCAACTCCTCTTTGACCACCTATGTCCATTCTCAAACACAACTGACATCTGTTTAATCAGTTCTGCAAGATGTGCAAGGCAAATGCAGCTTTGTCCCAGTTGCCAGAGATGGCAGTACCTCAACTCTTCCACACAGATGTCCCTGGTCTCCAACAATTTGACTTACCTGACTTTATGGTGGTGCTAAAGCGATACACATGCCACAGAAATTGTACTTTGAGTTTTGAAGTTGGGTTTTTCTCTGGGCAGTGATATGCGGGATGATTCCTTCTTGCCATGCTGGGCAATGAATCTGCAGCTCCCATGATCATAGGGGTCAAGAACCTATAGGCTTCCAACCATTCTGTTCTCATACAAGCATTCTGTCTTTCACCTTCAGGACAGTATTCAATAAATTACATGAGATATTTGACACTTTATTATGAAATAAGCTTTGTGTTAGATGATTTTGCCCAACTGTGACTAATGGAAGTGTTCTGAGCACATTTAAGGTAGGCTGGGCTAAGCCGTGATGTGATGTTCAGTAGGTGAGGTGTATTAAATGCATTTTCAACTTAGGATATTTTCAACTTATGATGGGTTCGTTGGGACATAACCCCATTCTAAGTCAAGGATGATTTGTATTGAAATGTGGAACAGTCTGTGTAAAAGGAGAAATGTCTTCATGGGGAGATTCAATAATGCCAGCACCTAGTTTCTGAATCTTGAATTCTAACTTCTCAGGGGACAGAAACGTTTAAAAGCCCAAAGTGTCTTTACGACATGCTTTTTCACTCCTTGTAGCCCAGCCATTTTCATGTGGTATGCAGACGGCAGGGCTGAGGACTAGAAAGCTTCCTCCTAGGACACCAGCAGGAGAGTAACTCTCAGATGCTGCAGGCCCCGAGACGGGCAGAGACTCTGAGGGCACAGCCTCACTGTGCCAAATGGCTGCATGTATGAGCCTTCACTGTTGCTGGATCTTGAAGTATAGTCCCTGTGGGTCCTGGTACAAGGTGGGTGCCAACAGAAGTCAGGGGAGTTGGATTCTGTAGCTGCCTGGGATTGTCTGACCTGGGGCAGATGCCCTGGAACTCCATGGCTGTCAGTTCAGATAGCACAAGGCTTAAGATCTTCCTCTTGTCCCTCTTAAACTTAACCTCTCCCCCCCACCCCCAGCCCTTGCTAATGTATCCTTCAAAGCATTCAAGGAACACTGATGCCTGCTCTCTGCACTCAGCTGGAGGGCCACATTCAGCTTCAAGACAACCCTCCCCCCAGGAGGTGTCATCTGCTCCCCCTTCTCTCCCTAATAACCATGGCATCTGAAAGGGCACTCTAGCTGAGCGCAGCTCTTCCTGCCCCCAAAGCCACCCATATCTCTTCCCATCCCATCTCGATGCCACGTTCTGAGAATCTGGTCCACAGTGGAGAATAGGAAAAAGGGTTTAAACCTTGTATACATATTCAATTAGAGAACCATGAAAATTATAAGTAGTTCTGAAAGTTTCTTAGCACATTATTGATTACATTAAGACCGGCTTTTTTTTTTTTTTTTTTCCCCCAACTAAAAAAATCTGTAAGTCATTCAAGGGAGGGAAGATAAGGCATGCTCTCTATAGCAGTGTAAGAACTCCTACTGTTGGGTCTCGGGCTCCTTCCAGCGCATCGGTTGAAGGGGCGCTGTGAGCCCCGACGACGATGCTGGAATTCTTTCCCTCTCCGGCTTCCACCTTGCTTTGAGCCACGGTTTTCAGCAGCTTCCGGGGACAGCCTGGGCTCCTGGAGGCGGTCCGGCCGTGGGTCTGGCCACCTCCGCTGGCGCTGGCATCTCCTGGCCGGTTCAGGGTCCATCGGGCAACACGGTCTGTCGCATGTGCCTCTCGTGGAGGTGACTGTAGCTCCATCGCGGTCTCAGCCGGGACGTGAGGGTCTCGACAGCGTTTCTGGCCCCTCTCAAGCCGGGGACCATCTCCGTGCCAAGGGCAAGCGTGGCTCAGCCTCCCGCACGCACCGGGGTTCCAGTCCCCGCACAACTGGGGGCGTTGGCAGGAGGGGCGGCTCAGCGCCGGGAAGTTATCCAGCGCCCAGGCCCAGGCCTGTTCTCGGTTCAGGCCCGGGGGCATGCGGGGCTCCGGACGTGCCCACCTGCAAGACGGCCCTTCCAGCGTGGGCAGGTGGGGGTCCATGGCTTCAGCCTCTGACCAGGCCGAGACGTGCAGCCAGTCTGGGAGAAAGAAGATGCATCCAGCGCCGGGTGTGCCCTTTTATAGCGCTCTGTCGTGTGTAGGATCTCAGAAAGGACTGTCCTGATACTTGGGGCTGACCCTCATTAGCCTTGCAAATTACCTCGGAGCCGGATAAGATTAAGGAGAAAATTGTATCATTCCAGGAGGCACTATGGAAACTCCAAAGCGTGATGATTGGGGGATGAGAAGAAGGGTCCAGTTATCGACAGCTCCCTTAGATGTAGAAAGGCTCCACATGTTTCAGATAAGCCTAGACAAATTGCACTTATATCCAATTCTCTTCCCATATCACAGAGGCACTGCCCGGTGGTGGAGCTGAGACTCTGGTGAGGTTGGATCGTCACAGAAGATCACAAAGCTAGTTCATGCTGGCACTGGACTGAGAACCTTAATTAAGCATGGATATGAGGTCAGGGAATGAGCAAAGGAGTAATTAGGTTGGGCAGGAAAAAGGAGAGTCTCAGACCTACTTAGAATTGTAATTTTTCTCTTTCTTTCTACACTTAATTGCCTGAATGAAAGGGATGTTCAAAAGTGCTGTGATTTTCATACCCTGTAGGCAAATGACTTAAGGTCACATTTTCAAGAGTGTTTTTGCTGAACCTTTTCCTTTTCGATGCAATTATGTGCATTCTTAGTTATTTCCCTTATTTGCTTTCCCTTCTTCCACTGCAACACTATTTACTTTAAATGTGTATTTTTCTATTAACTAGTCTTGTAATAAGTGATTTATTTTGTGTGTGCTTTTATTTTCAATTCATGTAGAAACTATTAGATTGCATGTTATGTTATTTATTATTTTGCACTCATTTGCAAATTTCTAAGATGTTTACATGGACATTTGATCTGTTGCTTCCAAGTCTGGCATATTAGCCTCTGATGAGTCTCTGCTGGTCTTTACCTGTCTGCTGTCCCCAGGGGATACTCAGATTGCCACTTAGTCACCATCACCATATATGACAGGCCCTTACAACCTGTAAAGAGAATTTCTCTAGGCTATGAACCCATAGCAGAATTGTGCCATGGAAAATGTCTAAACCCAATTTTGCTGAGTTCCGCCAGATTGTTTTTTTAGCATGAATGCAGCACTTACCTGGCACATGAGGATTACTTGGTGAACACATTCCCCCCAAGCCCTTGGAAGACCCAGCATTGGAACACTTGCCAGGGTGGCATGGTTCCGAAGAGACCAGCTGTGGTGGTGACCACCCAATTCAGTGTGTTCTGATTTCTGACGGCATCTCTCTTGGTGTGTCAGTTTGCACGGCTACACTTGAAACCTTTTCTCTGATGTTCAGTTAAAATGTGTGTTCACCTTCCTGTTGGACTTGAAGTTATTCTTTATCTGCTAAAATCCTTAAACTACTGGGCTTAAACTACTGTTTCTGTTGCAAAAAAAAAAAAAAAGAAAAAGAAAAAACAGAAAAAGAAACAACAGTGACCGCACATTCAACTTTATGTATGTATATTTTTAGCTTATTACAATCTATTTTCTTTTTCTTTTTGTATTTTTTTATTAAAAAAATTTTTTTTAACCTTTATTTATTTTTGAGACAGAGAGAGACAGAGCATGAACGGGGGAGGGTCAGAGAGAGGGAGACACAGAATCCGAAACAGGCTCCAGGCTCTGAGCTGTCAGCACAGAGCCCGACGCGGGGCTCGAACTCACGGACTGTGAGATCATGACCTGAGCCAAAGTCGGACGCTTAACCGACTGAGCCATCCAGGCGCCCCTATTTTCTTTTTAACAACCTTGGTAGAATGAATGTAGTTTTTCCTCATAAACTATTTAAATATTTAAAGTATTTTTTTTCTATTTTCAGGATATTTCAAGAATTGTTTTTGTTTTTAGATTTTATTTTCGAGTAATTTCTACACCCAACCTAGGGCTTGAACTTACAACCAAGAGATCAAGAGTTGTATGTTCTACTGACTGAACCAGCCAGGCACCCCTATTTGAGAATGTTTGTTTGACATTGCACATGATTTTTAGATGAGAAAAAGGTAAATAAGAAGAAAAAAGAAATTTCCCTCATTGTTGCATCTGGAAACCTTACATTTTTCCTTTCTTATAAGCCCTTCCATCAAGAATTAAGTAAATTATTTAAATAAAGACATTTTGATCCTTTCTGTATATGTTAATTTCATTCACACAGGGATCTTGGGGCAGGAGCCACGAGGGCTGCTTTCCAGGACCTACTGTGATCCTGGTGGGGTTGTTGATCTAGATCATACATTGGAGCCTGACTCTATGGCTGGAGGGCAGACAGGGCAGAGAAATTCAAGATGTAGGAACTACTCCTTGGCTGAACTCAGAAGAAAAATTGTCCAAGCAGAAATATATCCTCCTTAACCAGATTCCCAGATTCCTGTCTCATTGCATATCCACTCCCAGACCTGCCCAGATTTTAAGACTGGCTTTGAGTGAGGCTGAAATTAGCACTCCTTTGCCACTGGCCACATTGAATACTTTTTACCCATCCTCCCAGGACCAAAAGGAAAGGAGAACTCTAAGTTCCCACTGCTAGTAGGTCTCAAGGATAGCTCAGGATCAGAGCTTTGTCCCCTACCCTTCACCCTTCTGCAGCTTACTACCTTTATTCCAAGTACTAAAAGGAGAGAAAAAGTACTTCCTCACAGGTGTACCCTCCCTCTCCTCTTTTCCCTCTTTTCTTTTAATTCTGTTTACTATGGAGAAAGATAGCAAACATTTACAAACGCCTATGAAGAACATTTATTGTCTTACTAGTGAGTATATGAAGAGACTTTTATAAGTGAAACATCTCTCTAGAAGAGGATAAACAAATACAAGTTCCCAGGCTAACACCTCAGTTTTCCTAAGACCATATACTCATGGCTCAGAGGCTCAAAAGTAGCATGTATCTGGGGAACATCATTCTGGAAGTCCCCACTGCCAGAGATCTCAGTCTCCAGGGGTCTCTCCAGAGCTGGATGGATCTGGCTAAGAGAGCCTGCCATGGCAGGTACCTGTCCCAGTGTTCTGAGGCACCCTGCTCTCCTGGGGCTGACTTGCACTCCTTCCGGCTCATGGGTGATGGCTCCTAGGCAGACAGGTCTAAGTCTTGTTGCAAAGTGTTCTGGGCTCTAGACAAGTGTTGGTGTTGAGGGCAGGCCCAGCTCAGGAGTCCGTACAGACTGGAAAGCAATTCCCAGTTGAAACTGGGCTCCCCCAGCTTAGGGTAGAAAGGCAGTGGCCATGGCCCCAAATCTTTTGAACTCAGAGACAAAGGCAGCTGGGGTTCCAGTGTCACCTCTGCAGAATCCCAAGCCAGCTTCACACAGGGGCAAAAAGCTGGTCCATGACTTCAGCCTCTAGATCTGGAGGAATGGAGTATCTGGACCAAGGGAGGAGGCCAAAGATGGACCCCAGCATGGGAATTTGCACCGTTTGGTCTCTTGTACGGTCCCAAATGACAGTGCATTAGGTAGGCTGGTGACATTACTTTTGGAGACAAATTGCTTCAGAAGGCTGAAGGCTTTAAGTCGGAAGTGTAAACGAATTGACTGCAATTTTATTGAATTGGCATCAGTGCGTAATTGGATTAAGGTTAAAAACCAGAAAGGCCACAAATGGGGTTAGTGATTATGAAAAACCAGATACATTCTGTGTCCCTTATATATGTGATGTCTGATGTTCTCATCACCTGAAATCAAAGCACAGGCTATGCTGGAGCCCAGATGAAAACCTGGGTCTCCAGAGAGAAGATTTCTGTAGTGGGGAACGGCTTGGAGAGGAGATGGGGGCCAAGGTAACTGATCAATTCTCCAGTCTTGACTTGGACTCTCAACTTTCTGTTTTGGTCCTCTTCTTTGCAACTCCTAAATTATAAGAACTGAGACAAGAGAGCCAAAGGAGCTTTAGATACCAAAAGGTTACATATTTTGGGTTCCAAATCTGGTTTCGGCCTTTACTAAACGTACGTAATTATTATTTAAACTCTCTAAGCCACAGGTTTTGTTTTTTAATCTCTGAAGGGAGGACAAAAATTACTAATTTCAAAAAGTAGCTTTGAGGATTTAATAAAGTAATATAGGTAAGGTGACAGTTCCTGACACAGAATATCATTAATAACCTTTGCAAAGGTATAATCATTATTATTTGATCAATGCTAGTATAGTAGAGGTCCGCGGTTCTATTACGGCTCTTTATCCCCAGAAGAACAAATGGAAAATGCAGCTTTCAAGAAATGTCTCTAATGTAAGTAGATTTTTACATTCTTTTATTGGATCCACAAATTGTAGCTAGAGTACCTATTTTCTGTTTAGCATTTTGCATGACCCAAGTTTTCCTCTTCAGTGTCATCAACATCGCATAATCATTCAATTAACAGGCGTATATTGAGAGCCTGCCTTTTTTTTTTTTTAATTTTTTTTTTAACGTTTATTTATTTTTCAGACAGAGAGAGACAGAGCATGAATGGGGGAGGGTCAGAGAGAGGGAGACACAGAATCTCAAACAGGCTCCAGGTTCCGAGCTGTCAGCACAGAGCCCGACGTGGGGCTCGAACTCACGGACCGTGAGATCATGACCCGAGCTGAAGCCGGCCGCTCAACCGACTGAGCCACCCAGGCGCCCCGAGAGCCTGCCTTTTGCCAGGTGCTGTGAAAGGGGCCACACATACAAAGGCAATGAAGGCCCATCTTTCCTCTCCTGCCTGAAGCAGGTGCAGGATTCTGCAGCCCCACAACTTGAGCCTGAAAGGGACCAGACGCTGTGGAATTTGCCCACCGGGGAACGGCTCTCTGAAAAGCACTGGGCAGGCAGGAACCCCAGCCAGCCTCCCTGCGAGCTGCTTGGCTCCGTGGTTAAAGACACGGACAAGGTCTGGACACCAAGCGTACGTGGCCTCTGCCAGGCCATTTGGGGCCCAAGCTCCGGTCCTGGGTCCGAAAGCCCAAAGCAGCGCCAGGGGAAGTTGGCCCACCTTGGCCAGCCAGCCTGGGAAGCGTCGCAGGGAGGCCGGGCCCTGCACGGGGCCTGTCGTGCTTACAGAGCGATTCCCGCGGCTTGCTGGAGTCTTGGCTACATCCCACACCCATCCACCCATCGCTCTTTCACATCCACCCCCCACCCGCACCCTTACACTGCAGCCTGCCCCCGAGCCCTGCTGCGGCCCTCTGCGCTCCCCCTTCTCTTCTGTTGGGTGGAGAATAAGCGCGCAGCGCGGACCCAGGTCGCGAGCCCTGGATGCATAGCCTTCCGAGGGCCTCAGCCCCCCGGGGGCCCGCTTCCTTTCCGTGCCCTTCGTTTTGTGCACATTTAAAAAGTCTTCCGAATTGAATCATCCGCTTATGATCAATAAAAACGTACCGAGATTTGTCTTTACGGGTTTTAGAGATTTCGAGGGGATGTTTTTCAAAGAAATTTTAACCCCCGCCCCCCAAGTAACAGTCATTTAGCTAATTCACTCGTTCAGAGGTGAAACAGGAGAGCAAAAAACTCCGTTAACGTTAACGGGAAAATGCAAGTCTTTTTTTGCACCCGCCTTTCGTCTTCCAGGTTGAACCCTGGCACGCTTTTGAAATCATTAGCTAGTGTTTCAAATCTAAGTTTGCTTAAAATTAGACTAGTGGCCCAAGGGCACAGCATTATTAGCTAATGAGAAGAAACAAAAGGCATTCACGTTAAAAACCAGCCCGCAGCTACTAGGCATTAAAGAAACAAAGTTTAAGCCGAACGCCAGAAGGGGGAGCACAAAGAGAGTGGATCCCTAAGTGTTTCCAACACACACACACACACACACACACACACACACAGGTAACGCTGTGAAGCGATGAATGTGTTAACTAACTTGATTGTGGTACACTTCGCAATGTATACAGTATATTAAATCATTACGTTGTACATCTCAAAAAAAAAATTAGAGAAAATAAAAGAATGGGGGACCTAGAAGCTCGAACCAGAGAGAAGCTTCCTCCAGATGAGAGAAACAAGTTTCCACTCTGTTCTCTTCCCTCCTATCACCCAGTACTTTCCAGAAACACAGTTAATTACATGGGTTATCTCAAATGCACCCACAGGCATGTCAGAATAACAATTCCAACTCCAATAATACGGTTATAAAAAATCATTATAATTTTGAGGCACTTAAAAGAGTCTTTGGTCTGTTCTACTAGAGAGAAATAGTAAAATTACGGTCTTTTAAAGTCACTTGAAATAGTTCCTCCTGGTGTGGTATGACACAAACTTGTTACACATTTAGGACCTTTGTTTTTCATTTTGGTTTCAATTTTTAAGAATTATTTTATATAATTATAAAACAAATTTTTTTAAGTATTAAAAATTTTCCCAAACCAAATCTACAAATTACATCCAGAGGTGTTCAGATTCTGTTCAAACGTCTTCCACTCTGTTCTTCTATATTCATATATATGGAGAGAGAGAAGGAGAGACTATATTCTCATCTCCTTGCTTTTTCCCACTTACTAGGTTTCCAACAAGCTTCTCCCTTGGGTTCAATCCTTCTCCCATCTTTCAGGATTCCATAAGGCAGTTCTCACTACATCTCTCTTCTTGTTGGTAAAGGACATAATTTATGATGGAAAATTAGATTTCTCCCCCCTCTCCCAACTCCCCACCTGTCTTACTGATTTAGAATGAGAAAATTAGAGGGAGAAAGGCAGAGGGTGGAACATGAGAAAAGGGATTCCCATTCAAGAATGAAGAAACTTAATTTTGATTAATAATTAAAAGCATTCAGATAAATGGATTCTACTTTTCTGGTTTCCTATCATTTGATGTGAAAAGATAAAGACTCTCTTGATCTCTCATTGCTTATTATTGTTTCAAGGTGAAAAGGTGTTTTAGAAAACAGGGAAAAATATTTAAGATTTTAAAATGTTTATTTACTTTGGGCGGGGGTGGGGAGGAACAGAGAGAGGGAGACACAGAATCTGAAGCAGGCTCCAGGCAGCTCAGAGCCTGATGCGAGGCTTGAACTCACAAACTGTGAGATCATGACCTGAGCCAAAATTGGACACTTAACCGACTGAGCCACTCAGGCACCCCTGGGGAAAAATATTTAAAACATGGCTAGGGTGGAAGGTAGTGATAATCATTCGTAAGTGTATTATTTATCATTAATCACTCTACAGATCATTGAGCATAAAATGTCTTTATTGAGATTTAAAACTAGTTCCCACCGCCTAAAAAGACTCCCTATTCTCCAACATCATTAAAACCTTGGAGTGCCTTCAGCAATTTCAGACTGTAGTCTGACTGCTGTCTCTGCACTCTTGCCCTGAAGACAAGTGTTTCTGACTGATTTCCAGCAGAAACCATGCAGAGCTTTGCTTATACTTAGATAACATCCACCTCTCTGTGCCCAATGGCCCCTCAAGACAAATTTTTATACGTCCCCTGGTAAAGACCTTTCCTTCTCTCCTTTGTGCTGGCAAATTGGTGCCGCTGCAACCCCCAATGGGAAGGTTCGATTTGTAAATAGAAAGCAGAAGAGGCTTTTTCCCCTTCCCATTCTTCCCTCCCAGTGGGGCCAAAAGTAAGCTAGGATTTGTAGTCTAACTTGCTACTCAGCGTGTGGTTAGCAGATAGCATGGGCATCACCTGGGAGCTTGTTAGAGGTGCAGTATCCCAGGCTCCACCCCAGACCTACCGAATCTGAATCTCATCGGTGGTGATTTGTGTTCGCATTAGAGTTGAGACATACTCTGCAAGATTGGGGTCTGGGAGTTTGGGAACCAGCTCCTTGTAATAGGCCGAGAGGACACAGACGCCCAATGCGGTTGTAAGATCCTTGGGCACAGGCTTTGGAACACAGGTGGCACTCTAGCTGCTCAGTGCAGAACTGTTCTTGGGAGACATGCTGCTTCCTGCAGAATAGCTGCCAAACTGACCCCGTGATTTTGAGTCAGATGAAGCCAGCGTCACCTCCCAGTAATCTCCAGGAGGCAACCTCGAGGCAGCCATGGCCCCGTGTTGAGGACAGTTACTTTTGTCATTTGGAAGTTTTGTGGGACTGCTAGTCCATGATATTTTACACACAAATTAAAATTGTTCAATCCTGGGGGCGCCTGGGTGGCTCAGTCGGTTAAGCGTCCGACTTCAGCTCAGGTCAGGATCTCGCGGTCCATGATTTCGAGCCCCTCGTCGGGCTCTGGGCTGATGGCTCAGAGCCTGGAGCCTGCTTCCGATTCTGTGTCTCCCTCTCTCTCTGCCCCTCCCCCGTTCATGCTCTGTCTCTCTTTGTCCCAAAAATAAATAAAGGTTAAAAAAAAGTTAAAAAAAAAATTGTTTAATCCTGGTCAGATTGAACTAGAGGTTGAATCCAGAGACAAATGGCAAGATCCTTACGAGTGGATAAAAATGTTTTTTCTAAGTGTGAATGTTGAACTTTCATCAATGATTTTTCTGTATTTTTCTTTTGTTCTTTTAATGCATGGAGTTGCATTCATCAATTTACCCTTAGATACATCCAATTTGGTATCTATCTATCTATCTATCTATATATCTTGGCTGGTTTCAATTTCCTAAAGAGAAAGGGAAGCTGAAGGGATTCCATAAAAATATGCTTTTTGCTCCTTTTCTTGCTAAGACTGGCACCCCCACCTTATACATGCCGTTTTCAAAAAACATTTTTTATTTATTATTATTTTTTTATTTTGGGGAGACAGAGTGGGGGAGAGGGGCATAGAGAGAGAGAGAGAGAGAAAAAGAGAGAGAGTGGGAGTGTGTCCGGGAGGGGCAGAGAGAAAGGGGGATATAGGATCTGAAGCCAGCTCTGTGCTGACAGCAGAGAGCCCGATGTAGGGCTCAAACTCACAAACATGGAGCCTACTTAAGATTCTTCCTCTGGGGTGCCTGGGTGGCTCAGTCGGTTGAGCATTTGACTTCAGCTCAGGTCATGATTTCACTGAACTCAATTTTTTTTCTACCAACAAGAATGAGTCACAATAGAATTTTACTGATATAAAGAAACTCGGGGCGCCTGGGTGGCTCAGTTGGTTGAGCATCCGACTTTGGCTCAGGTCATGATCTCACGGTTCGTGAGTTCAAGCCCCGTGTCAGGCTCTGTGCTGACAGCTCAGAGCCTGGAGCCTGCTTCCGATTCTGTGCCTCCCTCTCTTTCTGCACCTCCCCTGCTCATGCTCTGTCTCTCTCTCTGTCTCAAAAATAAATAAAACATTAAAAAAATTAAAAAAAAAGAAACAAACTCAAATCTATCATAGAACTTTGAAACTATTGTACCTAGAAATTTTAAACAAATTAAATATTTACTGTTTTCCTGAATAGCTTGTGTTTTTTTTTATCATAACCATATTAAAAAGTAATGATTTTTAAAATCAGGCCTCATAAACCTCTCCCCAATCATCTTCACTTTATCTTAGGTGCCAAATATTTTCATCATGTTCTTTTTTTTTAAGTTTGTTTATTTTGAGAGAGAAAGAGACAATGTGAGTGGGGGGGAGGGGCAGAGAGAGAGAGAGAGAGAGGGAGAGAGAGAATCCCAAGCACTGACACTCTGGAGCCCAAAGAGGGGCTTGAACTCATGAAACTGTGAGATCATGACCTGAGCCGAAACCAAGAGTCAGGTGCTTAACCGACTGAGCCCCCCAGATGCCCCAAATATTTTCATCTTCTATGTGTGCCAGGATGTGAAAACATTGAGAAGAGTTGTTTGAGATTATAGCACAACTTAGTTACAAACTATATTTATATTACATATTTTTTAAAACTGGCCATGTAAATGTAACTTATCTGACTTAGGAAAACAAATATTTGATAGTTTGAAGGCCTCATCCATTTCCAGTTTATGAAAAAATGGAATCTTTGCAAGGATGAATGCATGCTTGCAATCCGATAATGCTTTCTGTGTTAACTGCACTATTACTGAGTGCAAACTATAAGGTCCTGTTAGACTCTAGAAGCATTTAAAAAGTACTAGAGTTAGTAATTAAAAAAAATTTTTTTTAACGTTTATTTATTTTTGGGACAGAGAGAGACAGAGCATGAACGGGGGAGGGGCAGAGAGAGAGGGAGACACAGAATCGGAAGCAGGCTCCAGGCTCTGAGCCATCAGCCCAGAGCCCGACGCGGGGCTTGAACTCACGGACCGTGAGATCATGACCTGAGCTGAAGTCAGACGCCCAACCGACTGAGCCACCCAGGCACCCCCGGAGTTAGTAATTTTAAGAGACCTTACTGTTGGCCAGAATCCCAGTTAACATTTAGCTCTCCTCCCACACCTCTTGTGGTTCCAGGTGCTGAGATATTCAGCCCGACAAGAACAGTTGAAATAAGACAAATTTGAAACATTTCCCCCTGAGATCAGATAAAGTCGGAAGGAACATGTGAGTCCTAACTGGGCCCCAGTTTCGTTAGAACATTTCCTCCCTCTTTCTCATTCCTCTCCTTGGTCCCATATTTCCCCTCTCTAGTACATCTTCCATTTACCCTTTGCCAGATGACTCCTTTTCTCAACACAATTTCTTCTTATCAAGCAAAGACTGGTCAATATTTGTTTAGTCAATAACATAAACAAGCATTAACAGGCTGAATTTCAAAAGGGAGTTCCCACCACAGCACAGATATTATTTGCTCACAGCTCGGAGTCCAGGGATGCGGTTAGGAGGCATCCCAGGAATGGGATCAGTCAGAACTATGAGTCTTACTACCACTAAGGACAAAGGTCTGGAGGTCTCCGCTTCAGGTCCTCTGGGACTGCAAGTGAAATAGCCCAGGCAGACAGTTAATCTAGTGAGTCAGGCAGAAAAAGGTGGTGGAGTCACGAGGGAGTGAAATGGTACAATTGTCCCTTTTGGAGGCTGGTTTCCCATTGTCCTTAAGCTCTGGAGTAACATCTTAAAGAATTAAAAAAAAACAAAAACAAAAACAACCTTCTTTCCCCAATAGCACCTTTCTATATGGAGAATTAGCCCTGCCCTTCTCTTTCAAATCCTCAGCCCTCTCCCATTTCCTCCCTCCAGTATTCACTGTGTTCCAGTGTTTCGTGCTGGCCAAAAGCCAGCTCATCCTGCAAAGAGGGCATCAGAGGATTCTGGTGGGAGGAAAAGGTAGAGAAAGGGAGAGAAGAGGTTAGAGCGTCTTTTGGAAAACTATAAAATTTGTTCTATACTTATGAAAGCACTTTATTCACGGGTAACCATAATATTTTTATAGCATGTCCAGTGAATGTTAGCACTGAAGGGATATAATTTATTTCTCTATATTTTCCACTCAAGCCCAAGCAAGGAATTGCTGTTTCTAAGCTCATATATATATTATCTTCATTTGTATCTGACAACTTCTGCTAATAAAGAAGTCAAAAAACACATGTTTAGCATCAATTGTCTACTATTTTTCTTAAAAAAATTTTTTTAACATGTATTTATTTTTGAGAGAGAGAGACAGAGCACGAGTAGGGGAGGGACAGAGAAAGAGAGGGAGACACAGAATCCGAAGCAGGTTCCAGGTACGGATCTGTCAGCACAGAGCCCGATGCGGGGCTTGAACTCATGAACCGCGAGGTCATGACCTGAGCTGAAGGCAGACACTTAACCCACTGAGCCGCACAGGTGTCCCTACTATTTTTCAATCGACTGGGGGTCAGAGATGAAAAATTCTGTCCTCTAGTTATGAATATTTATATCTATTCAGACACACATACTTACACATCATATACCAGGCACTGTGCTATGTCGTGGGAGACAATGAAGAACAATACAGATATGGTTCTATACTGTTTTGTCCACAACCATCCCTTGTAATTCACCTGAGTCTGGAAAGGGACCAGAATGCTTTCTCAACGTATTTCTTCTGGCTGCTCCATTGGCAGCAGATGTTGTTTCATAACTTCTTGGTGTATACTACACGACTCGGCTCACCCTTCATTATCCTCTTCTTTGAGCACCAAATCAAGTCTTGGAAGGAACCTAGGAATACATGAGGAACTGGAATAAGATTAGGTCATTAGGGCTACAGTTCAAGTGATTAGGAACTTACCTGCGGCAGCTTGTTATCCTCCATCAAGCAGGTGGGAGATTGAACCAAGAAGCAAGACCAAATTGAGAGCTGGGATAAGCACTGGATACTCATCCCTGGTCATCCTGACAGATCAGGGGAGGCTTATTTAAGCCCATTTAAGTTGGGTGGGGCTGGAGTGGGAGAGGCTATAAGGGACTGGGGCTATCTTGGCTCCCAGCCTGTCTCCAATCTTAGATGACTTGACAACAGAGGGAGAGAAGCTAATCTTGCAGGGGAGAGGTGAGGGGCTTCTAGGAGAACTAGCACAGAAGGCAACGACAGAGACAGAAAAATGTGGTTGGGGAGCATTTATACTGGAACTAATGAGACTTGGGAATCATTGCATTTCCCTAGAGTGGTGATTCTCAGCCCTTGATGGAGCTATGGTCATCTGGGGAAGCTTCTAGAAATACTAATGCCCAGGCACCATGCTTCCAGACTCAATCATTGGTTAGTGTGATGCTTGAGCACTGATGTCTTTAAAGCTCTAGAGGTGGTTCTAACATGTAGCCAAAGTTGAGGACAAACGGCATCACCATAACCTGGAACTCGATAGAAATGCAAAATCTTCAGCCACCGATCTACTGAGTCACAATCTGCATTTTAAAGAGATCCCCGGCTTTCTTGGGTGGCTCTGTGGTTGAGCGGTTGACTCTTGATTATGGCTCAGGTCACGATCCCATGATCCCGGGGTGGTAGGGTTGAGCCACTCTTCTGGCCCTCATGGGGCCTGCCCAAGAATCTGTCTTCCTCTGCTCTTCTCCCCCCCACTCATGCTCTCTCTGTCTCTCAAATTAAAAACATAAGAGAGGTCCCTAAGTGATTTGTATGCCCATTAAGTTTGATAAACATTGTGCAAAAGGAAAATGGACTATGGGCAAATAGGAATTAGCTAGAGATGGGGCTGGGTGTGCTTCAGCCTCAGGCTTAGCCTGTCCTCCCTTCTTCATTAATGATGGACCCCTTTTAGCTCCCCTTCATCATCTTCTCTCTTATTCCTCCTCTTCTGTATTCTTTGAACCATTTGCTGTCACCTTGCTCTGTTTACAGCCATCCCTTCTGATCCCCAGGCTTCGTCCTGCCCTCGAATTCATACCAGTGATACACCAGCACTGGGATATGCTCCATCCTTTGGTGTCCACATCTACCCAGGCTGTGTCATCAGGGCTACATCATTCTGTTCATGAGTCTCCCTGAGCCATTCCCAGACCAGAGTTGTGCCATCATTAATCTGTCATCCTCAGTCTCCACTCAGCAGTATGACTGGCCTGTGTTCCCATTTCTCTGTGTCCACCTTCTGCTGCCCATTGCTCAAGTTTCTAATTGCTGCCATTTCGTGGGGTCTCAACTGCCTTCTCTGATTCCCTCTGTTTTCTAAATTCTTGGGTCTAAGAAATGTCTTTTAGTATTTCACTACAACCTCATAAAATATGAGCCATTATAGAAGATATCATGAGCATTCAGCATGATCTTTCTGGTGTTCAAGCCAACCTTGTGGGGTCCTGGTGTTTCTTGTCTGGCTCTCAGTCTAGACTAAGATTGTAAGGAGGATGGGAACCAGGCCTCATTCATTCATTTTTTGTGTATCCAGCATTCAACACGGTGCCTAGCATGAAGCAGATGCTCAGTGTCTGTGAATTAGGCTGTGTTTAATGGACAGAATTGGTTGTTTAATGGACAGAACTACTCCATTAAACATAGAAACAAAGGTACGATCAATCTATATGCTAGATGGAGGAAAACTATATTTGTTTCCACCAGTGTTTCTGAAAACAGAGGCTCAAGAATTAACTGTAGGTATAAGAAGTATAAAGAGATTTCACAGTGTATATGATTTAAAGAGTCAAAATTATCCTCTCATAGAAAGAACAACCTAAAACTCTGTTCCTATTTTGGTGTTTATTCTTCATTAATGGCTACTTGTTACCTTAAAGAATAGCAATAGAAGCAATAGACATTGAGCACTTTCTTTGTACTGAACACTTTGGAAAGCATTTTACCTGTTGTACCATTATTAACTCTCCGAGGCAGGTACTCTTACTGGCCCCACTTTGCAGGTGGAGAACTGCCGGAGTCAGGGGTTCCCGAAGGATGAATGGCGTTGGCGAAAAATTGAAAACAAAACAAAATAAAATAAAAATAAAAACAAAATACAAAACAAAATAACAACAAAAAACAAAAAACAAAACAAAAATAAAACAAAATACAAACAAAATAAAAACAAAAAACAAAAATGGACACAGACAACTGCAGTGTGTTGATCTGACTGATTTATTGTAGCAAACGTGGCATTATATTTGCTAGTGATTTCCTTGTAGCATACGTCATCTATGTTTTCTAACATTACCTAATTTTAAAAATGTTCCTATGTGTGATCAACCTTTAAGAAATAACATGACGATTTTCTCCTAATGTTCCGGCATACCCTATGATTATTGATTAATTTCTTACATTATTCCATTATGCATCTGCGTTTATCTATAATCTACAAAGCATTTGCTTTGCTGTTCTCGTGCAAGGCCCTTCATTTCTCAACACCTCAAGTGGAACAGTTACAGGGACATGACCTCCTAACCACATGAGGCCAGAAGAACAATGTGTTTGCCTCGGTCCGAGGTGCCAGAAAGGGGCTGAAAAAGCCTTAGAAACCCACGCCCCGTACATTCTCAGAGAGACAATGCACCTAGGAACCGATGAACCATTCTGTACCTTAACCGACTAGGTTCAGTCATCATCTGGAATGCCTCCGGGGGCCAGGTGGGCCTAGGGGTTGAAGTCACCGGTGCCCAGAGATACACTCCTTAGTTGCCGGAGTGGGGCTTTCAAATCCATATGTCTCTCCTTTACAGACCCTCTTTGCTGGCAAAGGTATGAGGCTATCCTTCCTGTAAGTAGAGGAGTCTCCATAGAGGATGGCAAGGGCTAAACGTAAGGCCGCACAATTTCTTGCTGAACCTTACTTTCTTCCCTAATGGTTCTTTTCCCAGGGGCCCTGCCGAGGGCAATTCCCCAACAGACAATACCCCAGGTAGTTTTAAGGCCAAATTACCTAAAAGCGGGAGTACAAGAAGCTTCACTGTTGGGCTGCCCTGCAGTCACCAATCCGTCCACAGCCCGGGCCCTGCCACTCAGGCTGGGAGAGCTCGGCTTCCAGCGGAAAACCTAAGGTTTTAGAGGTGATACTGACACAAAGTTACTAAATATTGAGGCCCATATAGTCTGAATCCCAGAGCCAATGATCTTGTACTTTATTTGCTCATGTGCACATAAACATATTTGTGTTCTTAGATTGGAATGTTCAAAAGTAGAAAATGAAAATAGGGAGATGTAAATCAATCTCGAGAGGGATTAGTGTAGATCTGAATTCGACTCCTGCCCCAGAACTAACTAGTACTGTAAACTGAACCTCATCCATAAAACCAGACTAGTCTTACCTGGAAGAGACGCCATAAGGAGTAGACCATGAACATTCTAGGGCAGACTTTCTATGATGGTTGGAAGCTATACCGGCCCCCAAAGGACCTTTCTTTACTAGGTCCTCTACTGAAGTTTGTCCAGCTCTGCTTCTGCTCCAACCCATATGACAATCAATTCACATTGAAAAATATCATCCAGATGGTCCCAGTTACCCCCTCAATTCTATCAGTTCTGGCATTTTGAATCAATGTCACCAAAGATTAATGCCAGCATCCGCCATTCTGCCCTTTATTGATTTCTGATATGCTTAGAGGTTTGGAATAAACTTCACCTTATGTCTCTGTCCAGACACACTGCTTCTTTAGGTCTGGAGACTGACTCTATGGCAAACCTACATGTTACCTGTGGAAAGTGGGCTTGGAATTCTGCAGTGGAGGAGACAGCACCTCAGGTGTTATTAGCCTGGCTCTAGGAATGTTTTGGGCTGTAGGAGCTACCTTACTACCCCAAGTCGGGTTATCCCTTTCAGCAGAGCCTCAAATTGTTCTTGGATTTGCTTGGACAATTTCTGTCTTCTGTCATCCTGGAATTGCTCACGATGTGGATGTTTGCTCAAAGAAAACTACAAACCCTGCCCAGAGTGTCCTGAGCCCCAGCCTGCAGCTGGGGATATGAATCCCAGGGCAATCAGAGCAACTGAGCCTTGGGAAGCTCTCAGGAGGCCAAGGCCCACCTCTGGGGTGACAAGCCTGCCGTCCTCCCCATAGGGCCTTCCTGGGGCGACCACTAGAAAGAGTGCAGGCTGTAAGGCAAGTGCCACTGGCCACGGTGCTCCAGTCCAGATGCTAGCAGTTCATTCGGGTTGTACAAGGCCTGGTGATTTCCAGGGGAGAAAGAAAGGAAGGAAAGGGGGAGACTCTAAGCAACACGATGGGTGTTATTGTGCTGCCCTGGCCTTTACTGAGAACTGGGAAGCAGATAAGTCAGCAGAGTGGTGACTTGGCTCAGGATTTACAAGGAAAAACCATGTCTTGGATGGTTTGGTGAAGAAAGAAAGAAGAGGTAGCTTATTTGCGTGGTTCCCTGATGTCTCCATTTTTCATTGGTTCAATTTTATCCTTAAGGGAACTGACTGTATTGCACTTTGGATTATTTTATCCTAGATTCCAGGCTTTTCAAGATGTTAGATTCCATACCTGATGGGCCAGTGTTTCATCCAAGACCCAAGGTGGCATGGCACCAAGTAGGAGAAAAATGGGGTAGTTGTGGGTGTCTAAGAAGTGTAAGTTTGTGTCTTAAAACTTTACCCCTTAAGGGAAACTAAAATAATATAAAAACAGGGAGGGGGACAAAACATAAGAGACTGTTAAATATGGAGAACACACAGAGGGTTACTGGAGCGGTTGTGGGAGAGGGGATGGGCTAAATGCGTAAGGGGCATTAAGGAATCTACTCCTGAAATCATTGTTGCACTATATCCTTACTACTTTGGATGTAAATTAAAAAAAAATAAAATAGAAAACAAAACAAAACAAAAAATTTTACCCCTTTTCCCACTTAGATCCACTCATACCTTCCTAATATATGCAGCTCCCAAACCACAATAAAGGGCTTCCCTTTCTTCTTTGGGAACAAAAATGTCCTCACTCTTTGCCTGTAAGGAGTTCAGGTCCAACCAGCCACAGATTCTTCTTCAAGGCAGGTAATCATGATCTCCTGGAAGAGGAAGGCAAGAGTAAAAACAAGGAACATTCTCCACTTCTTGGTTGGTCTCAATGCAATCAAACAGCTCCCCAGTTCTGCCACCAGGTGGAGCCATTGCACCCTCTTATTTTTTTCAGAAGGCAGCCTATTTGGCAAATTTTCATTTTGTGATGTCTTCCTTAAGTTAATGGGCGGCACTGAAACTTTTAAGCAGAAAAAGGCCATGCTCAAAATCAAATAAAAAAGTATGGTGGCATTTCTATGGAGGATGGATTGAAGGAGGCCATGACAGAAATAAGGAAAATTGTTAGGAATTTATTGAAATAGTCTGGGTGATAGGTTACTGCAGATTTGAATTTGGACCATAGTAGTGGGTATAGAGAACAGGCCACAGGAGTATATAGCACATAAAATAGTTAGGTTTCGGTGATGAACTGACATAACTTGATATAAATGGATTCATATCTACCATCTTAATATTTGTTTTCTATTTGGCCCATAAATTTAGTTCCATTTCTCCTTCTTTTTTTTATCTTTTGGAATATCCAGACATTTTTATCCTTCCAATGTTTTCTTCTATTCACTTATTGGTTATACATTATTTTACTATTCTTTTTTTCAAATTTTTTTTAACGTTTATTTATTTTTGAGACAGAGAGAGACAGAGCATGAATGGGGGAGGTTCAGAGAGAGAGGGAGACACAGAATCTGAAACAGGCTCCAGGCTCTGAGCTGTCAGCACAGAGCCCGACGCGGGGCTCGAACTCACGGACTGTGAGATCATGACCTGAGCCGAAGTCGGACGCTCAACCGACTGAGCCACCCAGGCGCCCCAACTATTCTTTTAATGATTATGCAAGGGATAAAAATATTCAAACTAGACTTATTTAGTCTAATAGGTATTATTGATTTTATGGTTTTCCTTTTTTTTTTTTAGTAACATCAATATCTGGATCATCTGTGGGTTTAGTTCTATTATCTGTTTTTTTTCCACTTAGTTATGGATTTGCCTTATTACCTATCATTTTGTTGTATGCCAAAAGCATGAAAAAGAGATAGATGGAGCCTCCATATAATGTGATCTTCCACCAGAGAGGGCTCCCTCTCTGCTCCTTAGGCAGATAGAATGAAGGCTTATCAGTGTTTGAGGAAAGATGAGACTGGGCTCAAGACTTTGCTGCACTTTCAAAGAAGGTCCTTTTCATTGAGAGCCATGCTAATCTCCAACTTCAGCCCTAAAAGACTGAAGGAGATCTGCCTCTCTTCTTCAGAAGTTCTCATCCCAGCTCTAGAGTCTCCTGCTCTATGCAGCTCCTATCAGGTATCTGGAGGGAGAGAGTGGCCATGGGCTTGAGATAGGCCTTCCCTGCTCACGTTTCCTGAAAGGGACAAAACACTCTGCCTTCTAGAAGCTTTCTGGATAGTTTCTCAGCTTCTCATACAGCCCCAGAATTTAGCAAATGTCATTTAGGGAGAAAAGGCTATGTATTTGAGGCACATCAAGTTTTACATTTGCCATTTTAATATTTCTATTTGCCTGCAGAATTGGCCTGTGCCATGGTAAAGCCTGTTGTCTCCACTCAGAATTGGTAAATCCTCTGTGGTGTGTGTGTGTGTGTGTGTGTGTGTGTGTGTGTTGAGGGGCGGTGGCTGACACTGTCAACATATCTCAGAACAGTTCTGTTTTCCCTGGAATGTTAGCTCATCTACTTTTCTTTGATTTGACAGATCTCCAAGTCCCTTTTCCAGTGTGCCCTTGTTACTGAGCTGTTCTGACACTGGTCGCCTGACTGCTTCTTCCACTTCCTGTTTTTCTCTGAAAAGCATGTGTGAAGTCTTGGCTTTTGGCCACGATTCAGAGACTGGTTTAAAGCACATTTCACTGGAAATCCCCAAGTGACATTTCAGTAAAAGAGCAACATTTTTGAACATCAGAGGGGAGGTCAGCTCCTGACTTGTTGCCTGGGAGTTCATTTCTCTCTGGGACCTACCTTCCAAGTCCCCACCTGCACGTTGGTAGTCTCTCAGTCACCTGCACTAATATTCGTTGGGCACATACTAGGTGCCGGGCCCAGTTATAGGTGTTGAGGATGTAGAATTTAACAGTTCAAAATCTCCTTGTCTGTATGGAGCTTATGTTCTAGCAGAGGAGAAAGAGCAATAAACAAATGTGTGTATCCTATGATGTCAGGATAAGAAAGAAGGAATATAAAAATATATGAGTAGGATAGAAAGGAAGAAGAATAAGGGTGGTGATTTAAGGTAGAGGAGTCAGGAAAAGTCTCTCTGGGAAGGTGACATATGAGCAGAGATTGAACTATGGGAGACTGTGAATCCTGTGAATATCTAGGGAGAAGAATGTTCTAGACAAACAGGACAAGAAACACAAGGGTGAGTTTGGCCCATCCTAGGAAAAGCTAGGAGGTCATTCTGGCCAGACTGAAGGGAAAAAGGCAGAGAGTGAAAGGAGGGGTGCCTGGGTGGTTCAGTCAGTTAAGCATCTGGCTCTTGATTTCAGCTCGGGTCATGATCTCACGTTTCATGGGATTGAGCCCCACGTTGAGCTCTGTGCTGAGCATGGAGCCTCCTTGGGATTCTCTCTCCCTCTGTCTCTGCCCCTCCTCTGCTCATGTGTTCTCTCTCTCAAAATAAATAAATAAACATTAAAAAAAAGAGTAAAAGGAGATAAAGCTGGAGAAATAAGCAAGATCCACATGGGTGATCTTCTAGGACATGGTGAGGAATTATGAGAAGCCATTGAAGCAGGGATGAGATAAGATGTAACTTATGCTTTGGAAAGAGCATTTTTCTTTTCAGATATTTATATAAATTCCAGTTAGTTAACATATAGTGCAATACTGGTTTCAGAAGTAGAGTTTAGTGATTCATCACTTACGTGTAACACCCAGTGCACATTATAACAAGTGCCCTCTCTAATATCCATCTAGCCCATTCCCCACCCACCTCCCCTCCAGCAACCCCCAGTTTGCTTTTTATCTTTGTTTTCTTTATTATTTTTAAAGGTTTAATGTTTTATTATTTATTTTTGAGAGAGAGAGCGAGAGAGCAGGGGAGGGGCAGAGAGAGAGGGAAACACAGAATCCAAAGCAGGCTCCAGACTCTGAGCTGTCAGCACAGAGCCCAATGTGGGGCTCGAACTCACAAACCACGAGATCATGACCGGAACTGAAGTTGGACGCTTAACTGACTGAGCCACCCAGGCGCCCCTGTTCTTTACCTTTAAGAGTCGAGAGAACATTCTTTCTATCTGAAGATCTGACCAGTGAGGAGTGAAAAGGGAACCAGGGAGTACAGGTGAAGGGCTACTGTCACAATGTAGGTGGACAAGGATGGTTTCTTCAGTCTAGATGGTAGCAGTGGAAGTGGTAAAATGGGGTGAATTTGAAATAAAATTTGAAGGTAGAGTGAATAGAAATTTTTGATGAATTGAATGTGAGATATGAAGAAAAGAGTTAAAGAAAAAAGTGTCCTATATTTTGATACTGAACAATTGGGTGAATATTTGGGCCATTTATTGAAAGGAGGAAAGCTGGAGGGAGGGCTAGGGTGAGGGTTTCACTAAACACCGACAGCTGGAGACAAGAGGCAGGAGTTCAGGGGACAGATCAGGGTAAAGATGTGGGTTTGAGATTCTCCTGTATCTAGATGTATGTAAAGCTCTGGTTCTGAGTGAGACCGTCTAAGGGGAGGAAAGAAGATAGACAAGAGGGTTGAAGACTGAGCCCCAAGATGTTGGAAGAAGGAAGAGGTACCTGAACAAGATCAAGTTCAGGGGAGTGGTAGGAGTGACCACTTAATCGTTGTGTGTTGAAACCACAATCAGTAAGAAAGTGGAGGTCTAAGTATAGACAACTCTATTTAGAAGTTTTGCTCTAAAGGAAAGCTGAGAAATGAAACAGCGGTTGGAGGGAGATGAGGGGCCTAAGGAGCGATCTTTGCCGCTTATGGGGAGAGATATTGCAACATGCTTCCCTTTTCAGAGCTCAGGTTTAAGGGCAAATGTACAGGACTTGTTGGGCAGAGCTCTGCTCCTGGCAGAGACACAAAGAGCAGACTTTTGCCTGAGAACTTAGATTCGCCAGAAGGGATGGAGCCTATTGGCTGCAGCAGCATAAACAACACCACTGGGCAAATTGAGCTGAGCAGATCTCCATTTTGTCCTGAAGTTTCACGGTGAACATTTTTTTTTTAAGTTTGTTTGTTTGTTTATTTTGAGTAATCGCTACACCCAACATGGGGCTGGAACTCATGACCCTGAGATCAAGTCACATCTCCTCCAACTGAACCAGCCAGGGTACCCCTGATAGTGAACTTCTAATTGGGTGGCCCAATCATGTAGCCTTCAGCAACCCCACATGTGTTATCCTCCCGTTATTGGTGAAATTGGGTCTAAGCAGCTGATGGGTGGGTTTGAGGTCTATGGACTATGCTAGGGCAGTGGGGGCTGTGTGCTGGGTGAGTACAAGGACAAAGGGCACATCCACGGGCCTCTTTCTCAAGAGGAGATAACAAGGGGGGACCTACTGGTGCTATTCTCTCCATCTCTTCACCTTCTCTTACACTTCTTTGCCTTGTTTTTGGAGAAGATGTAGAAGCAGCCCTTTATATCCCTGTCACACGAGAAAAGTAAATTAAAATGCACTGCACTGACATCATCTGAGGTCATAAGAATCCCATTAGAGAGTGTGATTAAAGCATCCGAATGAGAATAGAATATCTCAGTTATCTTATGTTGTTGTGGAAATTGCACTAAACTAAAATCACAGTGTGACCTTGATTGAGCATGTTATCTTTGGGCTTAAGTTTCTTCACTTACAAAATGAAAGTTTCGGTAGGACAAGACAATGTCTAAAGTCCTAGCTGCTTAACAGTTTCTGGCTCTATGATGTATACATTTTGAAGTTGTGGTGTGAATAGAGCTGGGGTTCTTAACCCTGGCTGCACATTAGAATCATCCAGAGGAGTTTTAAAAGTTCTGGACACCAGGATGCAGGCATCGTATCCTTTGTTCATAAAGCCCGTCCGTCACCTGACTGGACCATGCAGGACCTGAGCTGAGCAGCAGGGCTTGGGAGCCTGGCTATGCCCAGCATGCTTCATGAACCCAGAGAGGCGTCCCTTGACTGCTAATTAGACACACGGACCTACTGAATTAGAATTTGCCTTGAAAAAATTATTGTCAAGGTAGCTAACATACAGTGTAGTCTTGCCTTCAGGAGTAGATTCCCATGATTCATCACTTACATACAAAACCCAGTGCTCATCCTAACAAGTACCCTCTTCAATGCCCATCACCCATTTTCCCCATGTCCCAACACGCATCAACCCTCGATTTGTGCTCTGTATTTAAGAATCTTTATGGTTTCCCTCCATCTCTGTTTGTATCTTACTTTTCCTTACTTTCCCCTATGGTCATCTGTTAAGTTTCTCAAGATTTCAAGGAGATTCACCTGCGCAGGAAAGTTGGGGAGGCTGTTTTAAGAGCTTTGCTGACATCTACTGGAGACAGCAAATTTTGAGTTCCCCCAAATCCCATTGCAATACCAAATGTCGCTGTAGTAAGTCAAATTTGTGAAAAACCAGTTTTGTGAATCCTGAGAACAATGTCTAAAGGAATGACTGTGCCCTTCTTAAGAGTAAATAGTGAATACAAGAAACGTGACAAATGTATTCTCTTTACTAGAAAAGAAAAATGAAAATTGCTGGTGAAAGCACCTGGCTTCTGTAAATATATGCCAAGATTTAGCTTTTTGCATGCAGATTTTTTTTTTCAGCTTAATTTTTGGTATTAAAAAAAGCACCAGAATTAGAAATAATTCAAGTGTTTTCCAAGAGGGGGAATGGTTAAATAATTACTACATCCACGCAACGATTTCAAGCAGATACAGTGAGGTTTTGGAAACATGAAAAAAGACAGCAGTCAAGATTTAGTAAAAAAAAAAAAGATAGGTACACATTTGTACACAATGTGATGTACAATGTGTAAAATAAACAACGCAAAACAAGCCCAAGGGCACCTTGCTGGCTCATCAGGAGAGGACGCGACCCTGTGGGCTCAAGAGGATCTTTTGCTTCTCTCTTAACTACACAGAAGAATCTAAATTGGGGGTCTTTCCCAGAATAAGGGTTATTAGCAGAGACAACTTTTATCTGAGTGACCCACCTGTATGACAGGACAAACATCTAATTCCCAAACATCAGCTCTTCTTATGGCTCCGTGAGGTGCATTCCTTTCTTCTGGAGTCCCAGACCCCACATCCTTCTCCTTAGTTCAAGATGACATATAGACCTCATTCTCCCAACTGTCTTTGGAATTTTCATGTCACTGTGGATTCCTTGTACATACACTATTAAATTTGATCGTTTCCTGTTGCTCTGCCTCATGTCTTTTGGATTCTTAGTCCAGTTAGAAGAACCTTTGAGAGGATGGGAATTCTTGCTCCCCGACACTAGAAAACCTCTCCACAAAAGTAGGAGAAAAAGAAAACAGTTTTATTATTGAATAAACATTAAATCAGTGAGCATCATGAGCAACCCATCGAGAGATCGCAAAGACAGAGGAAATCTCACCTTTCACATAGCCCAGCAGAAACGGCCCATTACATACATGTAATGTACTTAATAATAGTTCTCAAGTAAGAGGATTTAGCTCCATTTGTCATACACAGTCCACCCTAAATTCACCTGGTTATTGGGATACCTATTTGCATTAATTAGCTCAGTGGCTTTATCCAAAGGAGAAACAAATTTCTATCTTCACGATAGGAGTTTTAAAATTTAAAGTAAGGCACACACACTAAAGTTGGACTCCCACTTTCCTGGA
Source organism: Panthera tigris (assembly GCF_018350195.1). Lineage (NCBI taxonomy): Eukaryota > Metazoa > Chordata > Mammalia > Carnivora > Felidae > Panthera > Panthera tigris. The sequence goes on from NC_056660.1 coordinate 203,717,189, forward strand.
AACTGTGGCTCAACTTCCTTCATGTTTACATTTCAAAGAGATAGCTCCCAGGTCCTGGAGAAAGACATTCTGGGTCCTAAAGCCAGCGGTGGGAGCTGGGATCCAGCCTAGGCTTGACCTAGCGACCAGGACTTCCCTGAGGAAATTTGCTCCTTTTGATTCGCAGAATTAGCGTGACCTTAAATGTTGGCTCTAGATACAGGGGAGGCAGATTGTAAGATTTCTGTTCTTCCCTTAGTGCTGGAGCCTAAGAGGAGACACATGCACATTTCAGAGGGGCTGAGGAAGCTGTTTGTCAGCTGCTTGGGTGGACTCAATTAAAAACGTGCAGACGCAGGTCGTTTCCTGCATTACACATACCTTAACATAGCCTTAGGAGTTAATGGCCTTCACAGTTGAAGAGGCCTCACCTCAATCCAGAAACTTCCATTGCTGCTGCAGTGGAGACCATCAAAGGCCTCAGGGTTGTTGTTGAGAGGCCCCCTCTACCTAGTTATGTCTCTGAGCCCAATTCTCCATATATCCCATTTGAGTAACCAGAAGCTGCTAATTTCTTATTCACTTGAACCCCAGCTGAATCCCTCCTTCACTAAAGCTGTGCTGGTTGGATCTGTCCAGTGCCCACCCCCCAGAATCCTTCAGTCTCTGATGATGTAAACTCACTTGGCTCCTACTGTGCATTCATGCTTTCCAGAGGCAATCCAAAACATCCCCAGGAATTTTAGGATTCTTAGGCCAGGGCACAGTGGCTGAGCACCATTTTGACATGGCATCTAGTCCTGCTTGGGCATCATTCCCTGCTCCTCTTACTAGGCTTCTGTTTGGTTCCTGAATCTAAGCCCCTATCTCATACCACGCCAGTGTCTTGTCCAACTAAGCCCCTCTGCCCGAATGATGACATTTATAATCTACCCAGGACTCTACTTGCTCTAAAACCTAGGCTCCCACTTGATAGTTACGTGCTTGCCCTTGAACCACCATGCAGACTCTGGGCTCTTTCCCTGGTGCTGCGGAACCCCAGTGCTCCTCCCAGGTCCTCTGCAGAAGCATTTTCCCAACGGTCTTCTCCTCCTAGGGCCTTTAGGACACAGCCAGGCATCAAGCTTGTGTTCTTAGTAAGTGTTTCGATGCCTTCTGGACACTACACCCCCTGGATTGGATCTGTCCTCCAACCTCTAGGCACTCAACATCTGCTTCACCCTGAAGAGCTACTGTAGCCGTTCTAGCAGTCAGGAATCCACTTCTCCTTTGGCCACCCTGTATCTTTTCCGTTCCAATGCCCCTTGTGTCTATCCCTTCCCAGTGTGGACACTGACTGAACAGGGCAATAGGAGTAGAGGTGTTGGTTAAAGGTTAATGGTCTCTTTCAGGAAGAAATGTGATTCTGAAACCCTGGATGCAGCTTGGGTAATATCTTCCATTAGAATCAATACGATAACTAGTGTTCTAAATTACTAATGACTGTACTTTTAAGAAACGTACTCATTACCCAAATAATACCCATTCATTATAAAATTAGAAATTATGCATAGAGGAAAAGAAACAGTCACTTATAAACTACTCAGCTAGGCTCAGCAATTTCCAGTGCTGTTTGTTCATCATTACTATATGGAGATAATGTTAGGAATACATATTTCTGGTCTCTAATCCAGAACTGCCGAGTCAAAGTTTCCAAGGGTAAGGCATGAGACTGTGTTTTTTTTTTATTTTTTATTTTTTTAACGTTTATTTATTTTTGAGACAGAGAGAGACACAGCATGAACGGGGGAGGGGCAGAGAGAGAGGGAGACACAGAATCTGAAACAGGCTCCAGGCTCTGAGCCGTCAGCACAGAGCCTGACGCGGGGCTTGAACTCACGGACCACTAGATCATGACCTGAGCCGAAGTCGGCTGCTTAACTGACTGAGCCACCCAGGTGCCCCGAGAATCTGTGTATTAAAAAAATTTCTGATGTAACAAGTTCACTAATCTGAAGCCACAAGTCTAGATAGAATCACTGTTAATATTTGGTAGAGTCTACCATGTTTTCTGTTCATAGATAGTTTAATTTATTTATTTTAATAAAATTTTGGGATAATATTGTGTATTACTCATGATGGCACCCAAGCCCTAATTACCTTCAGCAAAAAGAATTTATTGACTCATAACTTAGAAGTCCAGGGCTGGCTCTCACTTTAAGAATACTCAGTCCAGGACCGCCTGGGTGGCTCGGCGGGTTCAGTGTCTGACTTTGGCTCAGCTCATGATCTCGTGGTTTGTGAGTTTGAGCCCTGTGTCTGGCTCACTGCTGTCAGCCTGTCAGTGCAGAGCCCACTTCGGGTCCTCCGTCCCCTCTCTCTGCCCTTCCCCGGCCTGTGCTCTCCCCCAAATACATAAATATTAAAAAAAAAAAAAAAAGAATACTAAGTCCAGGGTGTCTGATATCTTTATCACCTTTAACTTTATTTGGAAGTCAAGGCCCTCCTCTCCTTTGACAACTGGAAGAAAAGTTCCAGGAATTGTCCTCACGAGCCTGTCTTTCGTGTTGTGCTAAGGGGATTCTGGTACTTAGGTTTGATCAGATTCTCCTCTTTGACCTGTCTGGGTTGAGTCAGTACCACTTGAAACACACGCCTTGTTCCTTTATGAGAAGGGGAAGTTCTATTACCAGGGGAAGGGGAAGGACATTTGCTGACCAGACGGAAACAATAGATACACAACAGATTGCACAGATGGGCCCGCTTCCCATTATTTTCACTTAATATTGTCTGCTCTTCACATTTCATGGCATCATGTATTCTTTGAAAATCTGATATTTTATTGCTGCGCAATGTTCTCCTTTATGTGGACGCTGTATTAGTTCTCTATTGCTGCACTTCAAATTACTTCAAAATTTAGCAGCTTAAAACAAAAAAAAAACTTCTTGTCTCACGCAATTGCTGAGTGTCGGTAGTCTCAGAGTGCTTGGCTAGGTAGTCCTGGCCCAGGTCTGTCATAAGGTTGCATGCTAGCTGTCCCCCAGAGCTAGTCCTTGAGGACTTGGCAGGCTGGAGGGTCCTCTTCCCTCACTCACGTGGCTGTTGGCTAGAGGCTTTGGTTCCTCGTCATGTGGGATTCTCCACAGGGCTCCTGATGACATGGCTTGCTTCAAGGGAGACATCCATGAGAGAAGGCAAGGGAGGTATGGGCAGGGAGAAAAGAAAGCTTCAAGTTTTTATCTTATATTTTAATCTTGGAAATGCAATATCATCACTTTTGCTTTATTATATTGGTCACACAGACCTACGCTGGGGCAATGTGGAGGGGCTGCACAAAGGTGTGAATACCAGGAGGTAGAGATCACTGGGGGCCATCTTGGAGGCTGCCAACCACAGATACCATTTCTTTTGGGTCAGATAATTAGGTTGTTTCCAGTTTGTCAAGAGTTTAAAGCATCTTGTATGGCAAGCATTATGTTTAAAATTGGGAAAAATATATAATTTAAAAAAAAGAACGAAGAGCAGGGAGCCTGGGTGGCTCAGTCAGTTAAGCATCTGGCTCTTGGTTTTGGCTTGGGTCATGGTCTCACAGTTTGTGAGTTTGAGCCTTTCATCAGGCTCTTTGCTGGCAGTGCAGAGCCTGCTTGGGATTCTCTCTCTTCTCTCTCTGCTCATCCCCTGCTCTCTCTCTCAAAATAAATACATAAACTTTTTTTAAAAATTTAAAAGATAAATAAAAGAATTAAGATCAATTGTTGAGAACTTTGATGATCAAGACCAAAAAAATTATATCTTGGCCAAAAGAGGAGTTTCCTATTGATCCAAAGAGAACTTGTAACTCTCTTGAGCTTACATAGCGCAAATGACAGGTATATAAGTGGTTCATTCTGTGGTAAAGCCTCTGGGCCACCATCAGATCCTCTGAGCCCACCTCTGATTTCGGGGGCCGCTGTGATGGGCAGGAGTGACTGACTCACATTTGGCTCTTGCCTGTGTCTTTCCATATTCTTCCCCAGGCCTTTCCTTTGCCCTCGGAGCTTGTCTGGTTCCTGCTAAGGGCAGTTCAGAAGTGCTAAAGAGTTAAAGCCCATGGGACACGCCTTGGGGACCGACATCATAGTATTTATTCCACCTTCCATCTTTCAGGAGAACCACTGAAGAGAAAATTCTGCACGCCACTCAGAAGTCCCAGCAGAATTGACTGTTAACTGTCTATGGCAGGGACCATAAAAACACACCCACCTTTCCTATCTCACTAAGTTGGCTTGCTCCTGCTTCCTGGGATAACCTCTCCAATAAACTCCCCGCACAATAAACCCAGTGCTTACCTCTGGGTCTGATTTCAAGGGAATACTCAATAAGTCAGCATGGTTTTATAATTACATAGTAATCATCCTGTTGAATTAAACTGTGAAGTCCCAGAAAAGACCAAGGATTCTTTGCTTTCCTATGAAGTACCACAGGACATGGTATATGTACCATGTCTTTTGTGCTTTTGGGTTAAAGAAACATCATTTCCCTATTTCCTTTACTGAACATATTACAACAAGCTACATTAATAAATGTTAATAGAAAACACTGCTGGGGAGCCTGGGTGGCTCAATGGTTAAACATCCTACTTGATTTTGGCTCCTTTCATGATCTCACAGTTTGTGAGTTCAAGCCTGCTTGGGATTCTCTGTCGCCTTCTCTGCCCCTCCCTGCTCGTGCTCTCTCTCTCTCTCTCTCTAAATAAATAAATAACTGAATAAACTTAAAAAAAAAAAAAACCAACATTGCTTCCCAGATAGTTTTCAAAGCTATATATTTCAAATGATCACAATGGTTTCTCCTCCAGAAAAAAGAGAGTAGTTAAGATCTACCTTTGGCAAGTCAAGGCCATTAAGGAGTGGGATGTTTCCATTTAAGCAGGAAGGACTTATACCAACTGCACCATCACTGGGCCAGATGTGGCACACACCAAAGCTACTATTCAGGACAATTTCCAGTTTTGTGATGTGTCAATCCTAATATAAAGAGTACAAAAGATAGTCCAAAGTCCTATGAGTTGGCCATGTACTAAGCCCCATGACTTTATGCAGAATCCAATTGCTAGGGACGTGGCTTCAAGTCAAATCTAAATTACCCTGGGTTAATGGGAGGAGGAGAAGAAAGGCATCTGCTCTATCAATGTCCTTTATCCTTTCTGTACATATTTTTGCAAGTTATGGGTATGCCTTACTTTATGCAATAGAAATTTATATGAGAAAGTTCTGAGCAAATCGTATCATTGTTTAAAATCGCTATACTTATCTCTAAACTCATCAAGTTATATATACTAATTATGTACAGCTTTTTGTACGTAAATTTTTTAAAAATAAAATCACTATAAAAATGGAGGAGGAAGATGTTTATTTACTCCTGATGACATGGGATAATTTTAGATTTAGATTTTATTCTCATTAAAATTTTCAACATTCAAAAAGGATTCTGGCCAGTCTTTCAGTCCAGCAGCCTTTTTTAAAACATTTGTGTCCGAACTTAACTGAAAACACAAGGCCCAAAGGACTTGGTAGAACTATATCTAAAAATAAAAAAAAAAAAAGAACTTTATCTATAAACTTGCTGTGATTCAATGTATATTACAAAGTTAAGATGAAATGTGTAAGAAAACTCTAATATTTAAACCCTGTGAATATTTTGGTGAAGTAACTATCAGGAACCAGTCTAATTTATGTTTGGGTTTTTCACATATTAGATTTTCTGCTGAATCACAAATTATCTGTAATAATCATTAAAATGAATTGACATAATTTTAGGTAAAGCAAAAACAAAAATGAACCCCCAAAAACACCAAACAAAAAAACTTGAGAGTCTAGTAAGTATTTGTACCATTAGGGCAGGCAAATGAAGATAGAGTTTTTTTGAAATACAATTTTTTTAGAGTCCTCATGAACAATTTTTTTATATTTTCAATTACAAATATAAATTTATAGATGTAATCCAATCTCTGGATTTGATATATTTTCCCTTGCAAAAATACAAGTAATTTGAACATACTGGACCCTTGTACCACAGCACTGAAAAAAATCAAAGGGATATAATTGGAATACCAAGAAACGGCACGTTTGTATAAGTGTAGTAAGATTCATATAAGCTATAATCAGTTTAGCTTAGTTTATATTCTAAATATTTATATATATTTTATTGAAGTATAGTTGACATTGAAATACAATCTTGAAGAAACTTCTCAGACCCCATTACTACTTTCAAAGAACGTTGGGTATGTGAAGTCCCCAAATTAAGAGTCCCTGGTTTAGGTTATTCTATTTCTTGGAAGTCTGTCTGGGTCACTTGATGCAAATCAAGCTGAGGCCCTGGTAATCTAGAATTATCTCCCTTCTAATGCCTGACTGTCTGGTAACCTAAAGATCATAAAACCATGTCAGAGAGAGGACCTTGACCGCTGGGAGATGAGTTCATAGCCAAGTCCACACTGGAGGTTACTCTTTTACCAGTAGATTCTGCAGGGAAAATGTTTGATTAGCATTTCTAGATCAAAGTTCCCATTTGTGAGGTCAGAGCTTTCCTGTGGTCTTACTACCCTGTGCTGGAGAGCGACAAGCTTGTGTGTGTGTGTGTGTGTGTGTGTGTGTGTGTGTGTGTGTTTGGGGTGTCCTTCTCAGCGTCTTTTTCTCTCCACACACACACACACACACACACACACACACACACTTTGGCTGCTTTGGGGCAGGAAAATGGACCCGAACACACAGTTCATTGTGCTTTTCCATGTTTGACATCTAATGACTCCAGATGTGGGTTATACCGGAGAAGAGCTGAATATCAGGACAAATATTCTGTAAATATTCTCTCTTCTATCCTCATGGTCTTTTCTTTCTCATTGAATGGGCTAAACACTGAATTCACAATTTTTATAGTGAAACCATTGTTATCTTTTTCTTGATCGAACACTCAGATTTTTAAGTAGTTGGCTTTGGTCCTTAAAATTTATGAATTTTTTCCCCCTTCCAGTCCTCCCTTTAGAAAAAATCCAAAAGAGAGCTCATTTTGCATTTTGGGTAGTACATTTATGATGAGAATCATTCAAAAACAATGTGTGGCTCTGTATCTTGGCCAGCAGAGCAGCACTGGAATGCTGGCATAAAATCTATCAATGGGGCAGGGACGATTTCAGCAGCTTTTGTTTTGTTTTGTGTTTTGTTTTGTTTTGTGAACTCTCTGGCTGTTGACCAAAGGGCAGTTGCTGTAATCGGATAGGGGATAATTTTTCATGATTAATTTGCTTCCTCTTGTCTCCTTTTTTTTTGAACATTTATTTATTTTCAAGAGACAGAGAGAGACAGAGTGCAAGTGGGGGAGGGGCAGAGAGAGAGGGAGATACAGAACCAGAAGCAGGCTCCAGGCTCTGAGCTGTCAGCTCACAGCCTGACGCGGGGCTTGAACCCAACAGTGAGATCATGACCCGAGCTGAAGTCAGACGCTTAACTGACTGAGCCACCCAGGCGCCCCTTGTCTCATTTGTTTTTAAGTTTGTAGTCATCGCATGAGGATTATCAGCCCTGTACTCTCCCAGCAAGGATGCTGCTTCCCAAGGCTGCTGCTTCCATCCCAAGGACAGTTCTGCTGCACTGTGCCCGTCACTTTCTATACTCCTTCTACTCACCCTGAATCCCTGTTTGAGAGAGAACTTGATAAAACAGCCAAGAGGGACGTGAAGGTCTGAGCTCTCTGGTCTCCTCTGGCCTTTGACCTGGCTCCCCATGTGTTCTTGAGTTTAGCAGGCCTCAGATAGAATTACCACAGATGAGAAGCTAACCAGCCTTTGCCTTCTTCTCAGGAAGGTCCTCTTTTCCCAAGGTCTCTGGACGCTCAAGCTTTCTCCAGCGATCCAAAGTGCAGGGACGGAGCACAGCGTAGTTAATGATGACAGCAAGCAGTCCTGAGTACCTATGGTGTTGGGGGTCACGCATTAGCTGTTTACATGCTACCTCATTTCATCCTCAAGGTAAACTTTGCAGACTGTCACTTTCATTTAGGGGTGATGAGATCATTCACACACTCCCCTGGTAGAACTTTTTCCTACAGCCTGTGTCCCAGGCCTGCAAGCTGCTCTCTGAATGCCCAACTGAAAGCTACCGTTTATTGAAGGTCTGTTACAGTCCCAGGCATTTTAACGGCAGCCTTAGATAAGTTCTCTAACTCAGTTTATTCCTCACCACCCTATTAGTCAGCTAGCATTACACCATTTGCTATTTCTCATTTCTCATTGCTCATGAGAAAATTGTAGCTCAGAGAGTTTGAGTTGCCCAGTCACCCAGCTAGTAAAAGAGAAAATATTCAAGCCCAGTTTTCCTGATTGAAAGAAAAATGTTGTCTTTCCAAGGCATTAATTATGACTTTGCTTTCTTAACTGAAAAGTAATGCATGAATTCATATCAGATTCAGCATGTAATGGGGCCCCCTAATAGAATATTTGAAGTTATGATTGTCCTAAATGAATGGGGAGACAAGTTGACTAAACCCTATTTCACGGTCACCTCTTGTCCTGTCTCCCACATGCCCCAAACTGGTAGATATCAAGTAGCTTTTAGGAAGGAAGCAACGTGATGAAATGAGTCATCCAGATCAGGCTGGTGTGCTTGTTGTGTTGTGTTTTGTTTTCTTCTAGGGTGTGAGCAATGGATAGCTTCAAATTATGGAGTGCTTTGAGGATTTTCCCGTTTTTATGTGGAATTTTAACATATGTGATTGCTAACTTGACAAGAACTCTCTCTTTTCCTTTCTTCTTTCTTCTTAAACAATGTACAAAAGGCCCAAGTTTCCTACTGGCCTCACCCAGCAGATTCAAAGCCTTCCTTTGTCTGCCCTCTAGACAATGCAGGACCGTGTGATCGCTTATCAATGCCTTTTTTTCCTTTTAATAATCAGCTTTGTACAGGAAGGTAATTGACCCCAAAAGGAACGTCTAGTTGGTGAGTTTCTTGCTGGAAGGGGTTTCTGATCCCTCTGGAATCACATCCTGGGTGGACATGCATGCGCCCCAGGAGTGAAGTGAGTACCGGGTGGAAGGAAGAAGAGGAGAGTCTATGAGCTCCCCAGCAGGGGGAGGAGGTGACGAATCCAGGGGTGCTGAGACTTCCCCACTCCCACTCAGTTATCTCCTGGACTATACATGAGGCAGGTGACCCAGGCCCCGAGGGGTCTTAAAGTAACGGCTTGGTGGTCTGCTCATCAAGATTGCTTTCCCTGCGCTGACTCCTGTCGGTTGGACTGCATGCAACCTGTGCCCGTTCACTTCCTGTTTTCAGCTTGACCCTGGGCTCTGCTTCCTCTTTCATCTCTGTGTCCTGAGGAAGAGGAAGCACCGGAAGAGGAAGGTGACTCCCCAGAGGAAACAAGCTGTGCTGAGTCCAGAGGCTTAAGTGATTGACTCAGCACTTCTCACTGGAGCAGGGAGTGGACATCCTGAGGGTACATTTTGGATCTTAAATGTTTGGAAATCTGGGGGCAGAGGAAAGGGCACCGGAGGAAAGGGGAAATCCATCAGACCAATAGGTTCTGGTAAAAGATGTTGTAGCATTATGATTAGGGGACTTGTGACCCAGATTCAGCGAAGCCAGCGAAGAGGGTCACATTGCTTCCCACACACTGGTCCATGAGGGTGCCCTCAGGCCAGTGAGAGGTTTTTATTAAAATTTTACAAGTTACTAACCTGAGATTTGTTGATCTTCTAGTTCACAAAATACTCAAATACTCTAAGTTGTTTTTGCTGCTTATTCACTTCTGGGCACCTTTTCACACGCGTAGGGAGAAAGTGCATGAACATATCATAGCCCCCCAACCCCAACACAGGCATATTTACTCCTAATAAACCACTGAGGCCAAACTCCAGTGGGCACAGGCAACCTGAGTTTGGTCAAGTCTCTGAAGTTAAGTTTCCTCCTTTGTAAGTGTGAGAGAAAATAGGGTGTCGTGAGGATTAAATGGGTTAATAAATTTTCCTTCATTTTTTCCCAACAGATATTTATCAAAAGCTTATCCTGTGTTCCCCTCCTCCAAACTGTGGGATTCTCAGCAAACACAATAGATGGACTCTGATTATCAAGGCACTTACATGGCATGGTGCGTTAGTGGTTTCTAATCTTTAAAAAAACATTTTTTAAAAATTGAGTAACCCTTTGTCCAGTAGTAATCTTACCTGGAAATCACTGTGTGAAATAAGTGAAAAGGAAATAACTAAAAGAAACTAAAGTTCTGCTTGCTTATCCCAGTCCCAGTTTCCCGGTGAACTTTGGGAGTACTGTTTGAGAACTACCTCAGTCAATTTCTTCACACATGCAAAAGATACAGATTGGGAACACGATGACTCCCAAATCTGCAAATACTCTGTGTAGATGCTGCTAGTGTCCGCCCAGACCCCCTACGCTGGCTGGAGCCCCAGCCTCGCTGCTGGGACTGTTGGCCACTCGCAGCTCATAGCTGACCCCCCGATCCAGAACTTTGTCCTTGGCTTTGGGGAGCCTACTTGTCCCGAGAAGCTAGGGGACACCTCCTTCCTTTGACTCAACGTAGAGAAACTCTGTGGAGCCAGCCCTTCATGTATCAGAGCGCTCTGTGGGACCCGGCTGAGACTGACTTCAGCTACAGCCCTCACCTTTGCCTGCCTTCTTTTCCCGCCTGTCCTGCTTCCTCCTTCCATTCTGATTTCCCCTGCAAACACCCTCTGCACAAATCTCCTACACAAGGATTCCCGTCGCAGGCTATGCTTTTAGGGAGCCCCACCTGACACTTTTCTCTGTTCCATATGACGCCTATTTGGCACAAAGGCACAGAAGCATGATGTTGATGGAACCCTAAAGGTTCCGTGTCCATCGATGCTCACTGTTAAATCGCGATACCAAGGCTCCTCAGTATATGTTAGCATTTCCTAAACTAAGTACTAGGCAAATGTGAATCTTTTTTTTTTTTTTTTTTTTTCTGGCCAGGAGTGATAGCAGTAGGAATAGTATAAGCTGCCTTCAGACACTGACTGCTCTTCCCCACCTTTCACTAAAGTTCAAGTAAGTCAGCAGAGATGCACTAGCTTCAGAATGCTTGCTTAACTGACCTGGTTGGGGTGTGTGGTGACTCAGAGACGACATTATTTTGTCCTCCCAGCAAGGACAGTGCAGGACTCTCGTGGGACTGAACAACAGATGCGTCGCAAAGCATTTGGAAAATTTACCATTTTTGGTAAAAAAAAAAAAAGTCTCATTCTTGAAAGTTGTTTGGTTACAGTTATATTTTATTTCCATGGGAGAGGCAGAAACTTGGGGGAAAAAAACCCCAAATTCGTCTTTCATAAATTATTTGTCTTAAAATAATTTCAGTGAAGTCTGCAAGTGGGTGGGCTTTTGTCTGAAATAAACGTTATTCATGCTGCAGCAGAAAATGCGGCGGTGTCTTGTGTCACTTGTGTCTTCTCAGCCCTTGAGGCTGGGGAACACGACGCACATAGGCCAGGGAGGTCTACAGCACGGTGTTGGCTGGAGCTGGAGATCCCTCTTGATCTGGTCTTTCTGAGGCGTCCTGGGGAGAAAGCGTAAGTGTGTGATGCGTATGTGAGTGTGTGTACGTTTGGGAGAGTGTGTGTGTCCATGTGCACGTGAGGGCACGTCTGTGTGAGCGTGCGTATGTATGTGGAAAGAGCTGGAACCACCAAACTCCAGGAGGGGCTGCGGAGTCCTCCAACCTCAAGGGGTTTCTCTGGTGGTGTAGAGTGAGCCATCAGAGTTGTTTCTCTGGACGAGAAGTAAGCATCCTGAGTGTGTGTCTGTGTGAGTCTGGGGGACGGGATTTGTGGAGCTAGAGCTGGGGTTCAAGAGGAATTTACTTTTCAAGCGCCATGCTCTTGGAAAGACTTTGACCTCTGAGACGCCTTTCATACCTAAGTTGTCAGCTATGTGTTTTCCCGAATTACATCACGTTGAAAAAAATTCTTTGCAACTCCATAAATATTTATATGCATCCTTATTGGTTAGGGCCCTATCATAACACACACGAAAGAGAATTTGTGAAAAGGGGTGAGTGAACAGAGTTTAATGGGGAGTGTTTACAAAGGCAGGGGCATGATTAGAAGCAACGAAATCAGTGAGAACTATAGCCAACGGAGAAGCTGCCTGATGACCTTTGCAGACTTTCGCAGAGGAATGCAGCGGCTGCCAAACCAAAGCCTGGTCAGAAGAGGCTCTGATCTCTGCCTCTTCCTTCCCTCCATCTCCTGTCAATGGTCTGCACTGGTGGAGACCAACCAGAAACCGAAGGCAAGGAGCCCCTGGTGATGGCAGGCACAGAGCAGGGTGGCGATGGGTGGGAGAGTAGACCCGGACAGGCAAATGGAGAATGTCTGTGACGGCACACTGCGACGTGTCGGGCTCTATGCGAGGTGCTGCAGGTACACAGCGGGCGAGGTGTGGCCCCTTTCTAGAAGAACGCAAGTTAGTAACTCTAGGAGAGAGCTAGCTTAGAATCGCGGTCTAGACAGTGGCTGTCTTATGGCAGAGCAAATGACAGCTTATAATCAATCTGGAAACTGGAATCCATACGCCTAAGAATAGCAGCCTCTGAACCAAAACCCTGATATTGATATGCAATACCTTTCTCGTGTCTTTCTCTGACAGGGTCCTGTCAGAGAAATGCAGACCCTGACCCTTAGCTATTTGGCAACCTGGGTTCCTTGTCAGTATGACCTGTTTTGCTAATGGCAAAGGTGCCTTGCAGTAACGCAGTAGAAAGGAGAGGGACCCCACCCCCACTCCACTCCCACCTTACCTGCCAAGTTAGCTCACAATGTCCTGTCATCTCCGAGGGGGGGGGGGGGGACAATTGGCAACTGAAGGAAACATGATGAAACGTGAAACAAGGTAATACAGGACGTCCGTACATGACAAGTACGTGACATTACTTAACTTGTGAAACCTGTCACAGCTCTACATGGCAACACAGTAAACATCATGGGTGCGTGTGTATGTCTTATTTTTTAAAGTTAAAAAAATATATTTATTTGGGGGGGGAGGGAGGGGCAGAGAGAGAAGGAGAGAGAGAGAGAGGGAGAATCCCAAGCAGGCTCCACACTGTCAGCACAGAGCCTGATGCGGGGATCCGACCCAGGAACTGTGAGATCATGCCCTGAATTGAAGTTGGACACTTTACCGACTGAGCCACCCAGGCGCCCCAGGTGTATGATTTCAAACACTGAAAACACAGACAGATTATGTGGATTGTATGGATCCACTCCTGCATTGGATTATTCCCTTCCCATCTCAGGAAGCTTCTGCTATGATGAAGAGTAGATGTGGAGGTGGGTCTATATGTCAACCTAAGATGGGGGTGGCAGGGCTCCTGTCCCCTGAACATTGATGGCCCTTGTTCTGCGGTGGCTGACTGTCAGAAGGCAGCTCCCAGGAAGCCTGAGGGTTTGCTGGGCCTCTGACCTCCTGGGAGAGCACCTGCCCATCAAGAGTGGGCAAGAAATCTCATCTTAAATGTTGTAGTTCAGTCTCCAGTTGAACTGCCACTGGATGGTTAGGAAAACGTGAAACAAATTCTTAATCAAATAAAACTGTGAAAAGAAGTGTTTCTGGTCAGAAAACATTCGTTGATTTTTATAAATGCCAGCAAGTATGTGGAGAAAACATCTGATTTATCCAATGCAAGACTCCACAATTATGACTTAATTTTTCTAAGAATTGGAAATGAAATCATTTCCCTGAGATAGAAAGGAAGTGGTTAATTGACCCCCTCTCAGAATCAAGTCTTCGAGGGAAAGGGAAAGGAGGAGGCAGCACATATATTGGCAGTACTCCGCCATGTCTGAGTCCCTGGGAAGGTGGGGAGGTTTTAACGAACCCTGTAGGCTCCCTTAGCGAAGCAAAACCTGCCTGAGACAGTGTTCGTAAGTTCCTTTCTGAAAAGAAACACAAAAAGAGCGGGAAGGTCTGTTTTGAACACCGACTCTCTAGTCTGACTTTGTTTTCAGAAGCTGCTGTTTCCATTCACCTAAGACTGTGTTTTTTTTTAATGTTTATTTATTTTTGAGACACACAGAGACAGAATGCGAGTGGGGGAGGGGCAGAGAGAGAGGGAGACCCAGAATCCGAAGCAGGCTCCAGGCTCCGAGCTGTCTGCACAGAGCACGATGCAGGGCTCGAACCCACGAGCTGTGAGATCATGACCTGAGCCGAAGTCGGAGGCTCAACCGACTGAGCCACCCAGGCGCCCCGGGACTGTGCTTTTTAGAGGTGTACTATGCACAGAAAGTTCCTCTGGGTGGAACCCAGGGGAAAGGGGCCCCAAGGCGAGAAAACAGTTAAACAAACGTGCCCAGGAGAACGAGGGGTGGCATACAGGTTCTAAGGGCAGACGATAGGGCTGCTCAGTCTTCACCTACAGCCGCTGGGTCGCTTGGTGTGGGGAAAGCTGGAGCCCCTCCTTGTCACTCAGGACGTGACAAGAAGGACGTACTTACTCCAGGTTCCTGAGGAAATAATTCATGGATGGGTCTGCACTTTGTCTTCTGAGATTCCTTAGCAAGTAATCAGTCAGTATGTTGGTAGGTTAAGGCTTGCTGACTTCCTCTTTCATGACTGTGAGAATGGTACATGTATAGTTTTTTAAAATCAGAGGTTGAAAGTACCCGTGTCTTTAATGGAAAAAAATGGCTGGAAGAATGCTGTTTGGACTCACTGCCAAAACAGAACTTCCTTTTGTTTTCTCCTTTGAAGTGTGTTAACCCATTAAGCTATGGAGAGTTGAAAAGGAGCCAGTGGAAAGGGGTAGAAAGGTAGCTGGGCCTGCCCAGAGGGAGGAAGGCAGGGAGCCACTGCCTCTGGGTACCGGCTGGTGGGGGAGGAGGAGAGAGAATGAAGGTGGAGGAAAAGTGGGGCACTTGTGTCTTCCTGCCCACAATATTTTTTCCCCTCCGTTGTCCCACCGCTAGAATAGAGGAATGAATACCCTCCTCCTTTTCCTGTTTCTCTCCTCTTGTAGCAGCCACACATACCACTGTAAAATGCTGGGCGCGTGCTGTTCTGCCGACCCTTAGTGTGTATTTTGGGCAAGCTACTTAACTTTCTTTTCTATTTTATTTTATTTATATTCAAGTTAGTTACCATACAGTGTAGTCTTGGCTTCAGGAGTAGAACCCAGTGATTCACCTCTTACATATGACAGTGCTCATCCTGAAAACTGCCCCCCTTAATGCCCATTGCCGATTTAAACCCCCTGCCCCCCGCCAGCAACCCTCAGTTTGTTCTTTGTATTTAAGAGTCTCTTATGGTTTGCCTCCTTCTCTGTTTTTATCTTATTTTTCCTTCCTTTCCCCTATGTTCATCTCTTTTGTTTCTTAAATTCCACATATGAATGAAATCATATATCTGTCTTTCTATTCTATGACTGACTTATTTTGTTTAGCATAATACCCTCCAGTTTTATCCATGTTGTTGCAAATGGCAAAATTTCATTCTTTTTCATTGCTGAGTAGTATTCCATTATATATATATATATATATATATATATATATATATACACACACACACCACATCTGCTTAATCCATTCATCAGTTGATGGATATTTGGGCTCTTTCCACAATTTGGCTATTGTTGATAGTGTTGCTATAAACATTGCGGTGCATGTGCCCCTTGAATCAGCATTTTTGTATCCTTTGGATAAATTCCTAGTAGTGCAATTGCTGGGTCATAGAGTAATTCTATTTTTAATTTTTTTGAGGAACCTCTACACTGTTTTCCAGAGTGGCTGCACCACTTCACATTCCAATCCCACCAACAGTACAAAGGCTTCCTTTTCTCCTCGTTCTCGCCAATATCTGTTGTTTCCTGAGTTGTTAATTTAAGCCATTCTGACAGGCGTGAGGTGGTAACTCAGTGTGGTTTTGACTTGTATTTCCCTGATGATGAGTGATGTGGAGCATCTTTTCATGCATCTGTTGGCCATTTGTGTGTCTTCTTTGGAAAAGTGTCTATTCACACCTTCTGCCCATTTCTTCACTGAATTATTTGTTTTTGACTGTTGAGTTCGATAAGTTCTTTATAGATTTTGGATACTAATACTTTATCAGATATGTCATTTGCAAATATTTTCTCCCATTTTGTCAGTTGCCTTTTAGTTTTGTTGATTGTTTCCTTCGCTGTGCAGAAGCTTTTTATCTTGATGAGGTCCCAATAGTTCATTTTTGCTTTTATTTCCCTTTGGGCAAGTTGCTTAGTTTTCTGGTTCCCTCATTTGTAAAACGAAAAAAATAAAAGTCCTTAAACATCCTAAACATCCACTGACAGCACTTAGGACGGTATCTAGCAATAGCAGATTCTCAGCAAAGCTGATAAAATCACAGCTCCTCCTGCTGATAACTCTTTGGATTTTCCCAAGGCCCATTGATCACCAAGTTAGGGGTGAAGGAGGTCATGGTACAAGCAGCTTACTGGGAAGTGGAGAAAGAGAATTTGTCAACAGAACCCTCTTCTTTCTGCAAATTCCTGAAGAGGGTGAGGTCAGTGGCAACAATTGATTAGGAGACCACCCAATAAGCATTGAGGATCTAATGATAAGGGACCCTTGCTTCAATGCGTGCTGTTGATTGTGCTGCACAGGCTTGGTACTTAGGCCTGCAGATCTTTCATCCAGAAGCAGAGAGGAGCAGTGTAGATAAAGAATGGGAGTAAAAAGGTGTGGGAGCACCTAGAGAAGGTTAGGATTAGCATAAAAAGATCTTGACTTGCAGAGAAAACTCACACTGGTTTGGCCCGAGGGGGTGGAACTGACTTTACTTCCCCCAGTAGGATTGAGAACTTGAGCAGAGTAAAATTGATAAAGTAGAGGGACTTGGTAGGGAGAATTTTGAGATGTGAAGGGTTAAGGCCAGAGATGAAGCAGGGAAATCATAGCTACCACTTTCACCATTAATAACCAATATTCACTAAATCTCTAGACAATTTTTATCTCATAAGTAATATACACTTGGATTTTGAAACAGGACTGTTTACATGGAGTAATCTCAGTTGTATAGTGTTCTCACTGTAATGATTCAGGTTATAGCAAAAGTTTTTATTTCTAAGTGACTGACTGAGTAGATACCCATGATGAATCTGTCTGTACTGAGGAGAAATGCATGGGAGAGATAGAGCAAAGATGACAATGTGAGGTCTTCGCCCTTCAACATGGAATTCGCCTTTAGCCCCGATGGCAAGGACAGGTCAATGTCTTCACCAAACTACATACATTCAATTCCTGAGCACTCAAGGAAATCACCTTTCTCAGTGTTTTGGGTCCATATGATTAATTCTGGCCAACAGAATATTAGCAGAAGTGATGTCAGCCACTAACATTTCCAGATCTTCTACTCTCTCCTTGTCCTTTTTAGGGAGTAGAGCCATGGTTGGGAGGGAGCCTGTATCCCTGAGTCAGGCTTAGAGAAAATCCACCTGGGAAAGCCACCTAACCAACATCAGCGTGCAAAGTGGACTAGCAACAAAACAGCTGTATTAAGCCACTGAAGTTTTAGGCTTGTTTGTTGGGGAAGCTAGTAGCATCAATGACCCTGACTAGGTCATTGACATCAATGACCCTGACAAGGCTGACAGCCTCAGACAGCAAAAGTGTTGAAATCTTACTATTAAAATAACCATGGCATTTCATAGCAAAAATAATTTATTTTGTCTTAAGATTTTCCTGTTAAAGTACAAATATAGAAGTAGAATATATCGTGTGATCAAAAGGCATGATGACACCTGCAGAAGTCAGAGACACATGGAAATGCATAGATTCATTCATTTACTCAGCATTGAACAAGTGCTTGGCAATGGGATAGATGCTAAAGGGACTGGCATTGGTGCTGGTTGGTGGTTTGCAAAAGGCTTGTCTACTAGGATGGAGAGGTTTTAATATTTATTTATTTATTTACTGTTATTTTACATGATCTGTACACCCAGTGTGGGGCTCAAACTCATGACCCTGAGGGGCGCCTGGGTGGATCAGTCGATTAAGTGTGCAACTTCAGCTCAGGTCATAATCTCACCGTTCGTGAGTTCAAGCCCTGCGTAGGGCTCTCCTGCTGACAGCTCAGAGCCTGGATCCTGCTTCGGATTCTGTCTCCCTCTCTCTGCCCCTGCCCCACTCACACTCTGTCTCTCTCTCTCTCTCAAAAATAAATAAACATTAAAAAAAATTTTTAAAAAGCCCCTCATGACCCTAAGATCTAGAGTCGCGTGCTCTGCTGACTGAGACAGCTGGGTGTCCCTAGGATGGAGATTTTTTAGATCGAAATGAGAAGCTTACACATTCTAGTGTGCCTCCTCTCTGGGTTTTATTCCTCAGTCACACCAAGGAAGGACAAGGAAAGAGTGCCAAATGGTGAACATCTTGACTCACCCTTTGCAGTATAAGTGGAGACAACTCCCTGGTTGAGAGGCCCTGGGCTGGGCAGGGGAAGAATAGGGAATCCTTATGCACCCGAGAAGGGTGGGTAGGAGAGGACTACTTACTCATTTATGGTAAGGTAGGAGCCTGGAGGGCTTACAGAGAGCTTGGGATTCTTTGGAATAGGGACCCATTAGGAGGTCTTGATGTCTAACAATGTCCACTGTGTATTCAAACAAATAAAAGCAGTGTGTCGTTTCCCACCTATAGATTTATATCCTTTGGAATTCTTTCAACTCTCTCAATATGATGGAGACTCTGAAGAGTGGGGTGAATGGCTGATGTAGAATTTTAAAATACTTTGTGAGAAAATCCCATATTTATAGAAAGATAGAAAATCACCTTGGTGTAGACATTTGCTTCACTTGACATTTGAGATCACTTGAGTGGCCTCCTCATAATTGTCCAAGATGAGAGTAGAATGCCCTGATGCCCTAGGAAAGGGATCCGAACATTTTTTAAAAATGTTCATTTATTTTTGAGAGAGAGAGAGAGAGAGAGAGAGAGAAAGACAGAGCATGAACAGGGGAGGGGCAGAGAGAAAGAGAGACCACAGAACTCAAAGCAGGCTCAGGCTCTGAGCTGTCAGCACAGAGCCTGACTCAGGGCCAGACCCAACAACCGTGAGATCATGACCTGAGCCAAAGTCGGACACTCAACCAACTGAGCCACCCAGGTGCCCCAAGGATCTGAACATTTTGTATTTGATGAAGAGAGCCCCTTCCTTGGTTGGAACTTGCAGAGTTCTGGAGAAGGGGACCAATTGCATAAAGAGATCAGGACTTCCTGCAAGAAAGGGATGGGATTGTAGCTCCTGGGTGGCTCAGTTGGTTAAGTGTCCGACTCCTGATTTTGGCTCTGTTCACTATCTCATGTACTTATACCTGAGAAAACACTCCTATGCTTTTTAAGCACAATGTGACATTTATTATGAAATAATGAAGTTCCCCAAGATGGTCTTTCAATTTCCCTAAACGTACCAGGTTCTCTGTTCACGACCATCTACCCTAATCTAAGGAGGAAGCAAACTGGGTCCAGTTGTTGATATTACTAAATAGTGAACTTAAGTCTTGTAAGAAAAATAATACATGTATAGATATGATCTAATGATGTACAAATAAACAGTACATACATACTATGTGTTATAGGGTTTACTTTACAATGTGCCTTTGTATACATACCTAATTTGATTCTTTAACTTATCTGTAGCATGATTATTATTATTAGTGTCTAAGGATTACACATTATTCTTAATCTTGTTATACAATATAATGCTTGTATATTACAACGGACACTGTGGTTGCCTGCCCTTCTCCTTGTAACCACTCCATATTTCATTTGTAGGCACACCTCCTCATGGAGTTTCTAGAGCAGGTTTCTCACCTGGCAGCTATTTTCCCCCCACCCCAAGGACATTTAGCAATGTCTGGAGACATTTTCAGTTGCCAAAACTGGAATAGAGATGCTTCTGGCAACTTGCGGGTAGATGCCAGGAATGCTTCCAAGCATGTGACAAAGCATAGGACAGTCCCTCACATCAAAGAATGATCTGTCACAAAATGTCACTAACATACAGAGAGGTTCTAACAGCGGGGCACATGGTTCAAGCCTAGCTTAAAAATCACAATCCCTGGGGCGCCTGGGTGGCTCAGTCGGTTAAATGTCCGACTTCAGCTCAGGTCACGATCTCGTGGTCCGTGACTTCGAGCCCCGCGTCGGGCTCTGGGCTGATGGCTCAGAGCCTGGTGCCTGCTTCCAATTCTGTCTCCCTCTCTCTCTGCCCCTCCCCCGTTCATGCTCTGTCTCTCTCTGTCTCAAAAATAAATAAAACATTAAAAAAAAATTAAAAAGAAAAATCACAATCCCATCTCCTTGCAAGACTTATGGATTCAGGGTGAACACATGACCATTAATGATCAACGAACCTGAAGAAGATATTTTCTGAGGCTTTCTGGGAAGAGAAGCTTCCATACTCTTTTCTTTTCTTTTTTTTTTTAGATTATTTATTTATTGGGGCGCCTGGGTGGCTCAGTCGGTTGGGCGGCCGACTTCGCTCAGGTCATGATCTTGCCGTCCGTGAGTTCTAGCCTCGCGTCGGGCTCTGTGCTGACAGCTCAGAGCCTGGAGCCTGCTTCATATTCTGTGTCTCCCTCTCTCTGACCCTCCCCTGTTCATGCTCTGTCTCTCCCTGTCTCAAAAATAAATAAACGTTAAAAAAAAAACCCAAATTTTAGATTATTTATTTATTTATTTTGAGAGAGTGTGTGAACAGGGGAAGGGTAGAGAGAGAGGGAGAGAGAGAATCCCAAGCAGGCTCTGCACTGTTAGCATAGAACCTGATGCGGGTTTCCATCTCACCAACTGCAAAATCATGACCTGAGCTGAAATCAAGAGTTGGGAGCTTAAGTGACTGAGCCATCCAGGCAGGTGCTCCCATACTTGTTTGAGAAAGATTTTGAAATTGACTTTTGATGGTTCACTTTCCAGCCTAAATGGACTAGCAGTCACAGTTTTACCCTCCTGTTGGAAATTACTAAGAAACAGAAAAAAATATATATGAAACGATGGTTTTAAGACATTGGACATCAGATTGTGCAGGACTGTCATTCCTGAGAAAGGAGAAAAGCTGAAATAAACACAGTATCAGTGAACTATGGAACAACTCCAAGCAACCTAATTCTATGTGTTACTGGATTAAATCGGGGGAAAGAATAAAAAAAAAAAAAGAAATAATAACTTAAAATTTTCCAAATATGATTTTAAAAAGCTCCAGAAACTCAAGATCCAAGACTCTTGATAAGCTTCAATCATAAAAAAAAAAAAAAAAAAAAAAAGGAGAGGGGAAAGAACATATTACTATAGTGAAAGTAATTCACATCAGTGGTGGAAATCCATAAATCGTTTTTCCTTAAAAGAGGTCCATATGATGTCTTGTAGAGCCTGTTGTAAATAAATTACTCTTCTCTAACTCAGCAGTACACTGGGGATAGTTTGGTTTCTGTTTTGGCAGAACTCAAAACTAGCTCGGATATGTGAATAAGTCTCATTGTCCTGCTAATATATTATTCATCTCGATCACATGTTCAGGCCAGACCACTCTTGAGATTGTTGACAGGCAGGAAGAGGATGTGCCCAGCGTGTTGGCAAAGATGGTGAGCAGCTCATCTGTGATCCTCCTAATTGTCTGGGTTCGGCTCCAGCGATAATCTATCTTTATAACCAATATAAAGCATGCTGGGATCATGCAGACATGCTGTGTATCAATTTATAACAATTGCCCAATTAGACCATGAACATGATAAATGTAGATTAATGGAGATTTGGAAAAGACTTTGAAAGGCTAAGATTACTCCTCCAGGAGAACCTAAGTGATAATCACACACTAGCGCACGGAGGTCGCCGTGACCTGGTGGGACAGGTGGGCTATGACTATCGCTCCAAGCCTGACTCATGTGCTCAAAGTTCAGATATCTTCCAGGGATGCTCCACTTACAGAAACAGAAAGGAAAATGTCCTCTACTTCTGCTTCTGCAGGAGAGGAGGGCCAGCCCAGGCAAAACTGAGTCCTGCTAGTTTAGCTTCCTTATTTGGTGAAGGTTCAGTGATTGTGGACTATGTGATCAAGCAAAACCTGTCAATTAAAAACACCAGAAGCTGACTCTTTAGAAAAAGTCAATTGTAACTTTAAATTTAAAAAATATGGAAAATAACAGACACGTATCTATTGAGTTAAAAATATTAACGTATTGTCATATTTCCTTTAGATGATTCTTTTTCTCTATAGAAATTAATCACACTCATTCCTACATCCATCCTAAAACCACAGTTTTGAAGTTCTCTTGCTTTGAAATTAGAGACTGTAATTTTATTTCTACAGTGGTTATTCTTACATTAACAAAATCCTCTAAAGAGCCAAAAGTTAATAGAGCTATACTTTTTCTGAACAAAACAATGACTTTAGAATTCTTTACTCTCAATCACCTTTCCACCTTCCATTTTTTGTTTAATATTTTAATTTTACCTCCTTTAAATCCCCCTCTTCAGCCGTTGTTATCGTTGTTATTTCAAAGAGCCAATGAGTATTAACCTGAGTACTTCCCCAATTCTTTGGTCCCTACTCTTCCTGGTTCCTTTCCTGCTCCTTAAATGCATCCTTTAGGGGTTCCTTGAAGGACTGTTTGAAAATGTATGCCATTCATTGCATATGGCATACACACTCGGACTTTTTCAATTTTCTCTCTTCCCTTTTATGATAATTTGGCTGACATGTTTCTTAGGCACTCTCTCTTATTTTGTGGTCTTAGTTTTATTTCTATTGAGAAGTTTCCTTTAGTCTAATTGTTACTCTGTAGGTAATCTGTCTTTTTCTGATTACCGTTAAGATAGCTCTCTGATCTAAAACACACATTTTGTTGCTTCCAATAGATTTTAAGAACTTAGCAAGAATTCTTTCTTCATCTGGGAGATGTTAGACATATAGAACATAAAAACTAGAAGGGACCTAGTATTATCTGGTCCATTTTTCATATTTCAGTGATGAGAAAACTGAGGTCTTGAGAGTTTAAGCAATGGCGCCATGGTTGGATCCTTTGCAATGGCTAGCAAAGTGTTACGTACATAGAAATGTGCTCAATAAATGTTCATTATGTGCATGAAAGACTAGAAATAACTTTCAGATGGACACCAAAGCTGGCTTAC
The DNA here is from genome assembly GCF_018350195.1 of Panthera tigris. NCBI lineage: Eukaryota > Metazoa > Chordata > Mammalia > Carnivora > Felidae > Panthera > Panthera tigris. The sequence continues at coordinate 203,740,317 of NC_056660.1, forward strand.
CTTTCAATATGCCTCAGGAGCTCTATTCTAACAACTTTCAAGCACAAATGTCTGGTCAGAAAATGTGAATTGGATTTGCCCTCTACCTGCTGATCTCTCTCATCCTTGAGTTTTTGTGACATTGTAAGATTTACTGTATGATCTAAGTGCTTATTATCTGAAATATTTTTCTGTACATTATTGATGCTTTTCTGCACTTTAAATGTTCCGAGAGCATCTTAGTTTGTATTGCTCTGCCTCCCTCCATCACACCCAATCTTGGAACAGTGCTGGGATTTTAATAATGGTTAGCTAAGTTCTTTGTCATTAATCACTGAAAGATTACTGATGCCTAATTTCCAAGTAAAGTTGTTATACAGGTGACATTTACCTTCTTTGAGCGGAATACTGTCACTTGACATAGTCTTCACAGCAAATGGGTGAGTAAAGGTTAAATTCTCTTTCAAGCATAACTTTAGCAAACAACACATTGTGCTGCCTTGTTTTTGGAGAAACAAAAACACAAAATTTGAAAGTAACTTCCTGTTCTTTAGGGACATGTGATCTTAGTCTGCAAACATTAGTGCATTTGAGAACGATGTCTTATTTACTTATTACACAATGACAAATCCACAGCCTTGTGAATGTTAATATTTTCTGGAATGACAACAGACTTTGAAAAGATAAGAGGTGCAGAAATAGTCGGAAGTCACCTGCAGCTTGGAGCCTGAATGCCATTATTACACAGGAAAAGATGAAGACGGGGGGCCTAGAGCGGCAACAAATTAAATCTCCTGTGGGTCAGGAGGTTAGAGCTCTACTGGTTCAAGCCAGCTGTGAGGCCTCGGATAAGTCTATAAATCTTGCTGGGCTGACAGCTTCTCACTTTTAAAACCAGAGGATTGAATTTCAAGTGATTTGTAATGTCTCTTCCAAGTCTAAGAGTCTACCGTTTATTTGAACCCATAACCACTATGATGGAAAGAACATATAATGGTGACAGCAAGTGTTAGCACTGGGAAGATGGGCTGCAGGATGGAGAGGAAGAAACTAGTGGTCTTGGGATACAGGGAGGACTTAATCCTTCAACCTAAAAGCCCACATTTCACAGCATCTGAACTGAATATTTAGGTGTTTATTTCCTTGCTTAAGAAGACTTTGAGGGGTGCCTGCCTGCCTTGTTGGTAGAGTATGTGACTCGATCTGGGGGTCATGAGTTTGAGCCCCACCTTGAGTATAGAGCTTCCTTAAAAAAAAGATTTTTGGGGCACCTGGGTGACTCAGTCTGTTGAGCATCTGACTTCAGCTCAGGTCGTGATCTCTCCGTTCGTGAGTCCGAGCCCTACGTTGGGCTTACTGCTGTCAGCCTGTGGGCATAGAGCCCGCTTCAAATCCTCAGTCCCCTCTCTGCCCCTCCCCCACTTGTGCTGTCCCAAAGATAAATATTAAAAAAAGGATTTTGAAGTCCATAGATATGTCCAGCTAAACATTAAGTGAGTGAAACCAAGATATACGTAGACATAGATAGAAGTTCGTAGATACTAGGATCTCTTCTACGGTTTTCAATCAGTTGTTTTGATTCTGGGACTATGAAGACCAAGTCTTCATGGTCTCTATGACCAAAACTTCCAAATAATTTCTGCATAGGTATTACTGAATTCAGCCAAAAGTCCATCTGACGTGGAAGGCAGCATGTTTCCGGGAATGACAGTTGTGGCTTTGTGAAGCCTATTCTGGGTGATGAGCCCACATACCTCCCCCTACCCCCTGCTTTTTGAGGTTGGGTGTTGGTGGTTGCTCTTTCTCTGCCTATGTGTGAGGTAGTCCTGGGTGAGCATCATGTGATGAGTGGGCTTTTAGCTCTTTCAGTTAAAAGATATTAAGACTTACCCTGGCTGAGTGATCAAGGTTTATAGAGAGGATGATCCACGTGTAGAAAGGATAAACTTATAAAGTGACTCTAAGGGGGGGCGCCTGGGTGGCTCAGTCGGTTAAGCGTCCGACTTCAGCTCAGGTCACGATCTCACGGTCTGTGAGTTCGAGCCCCGCATCGGGCTCTGGGCTGATGGCTCGGAGCCTGGAGCCTGCTTCCGATTCTGTGTTTCCCTCTCTCTCTGCCCCTCCCCCATTCATGCTCTGTCTCTCTCTGTCTCAAAAATAAATAAAAACGTTAAAAAAAAAATTAGAAATAAAGTGACTCTAAGGGATACAGAAAATCCATGAAAAACCAGGGGAGGCTGGGTTGATAGTTTTCAGGGAGAAAAGAGGAACAGCATTTGGGTAGCAGAAGAACAGAGCTTGAATAGCTGCGTTATCTTGCTGAACCCTCAGCACTGGACTTTCTTCTCTTCACTAGAGTATCACCATCACCGTGACTCAACTATGCCCTTATCTTTGTTTCTCTTTGTGCCTGGTCATTTCTCCCCTCAAAATCAACAGTCTGAGGCTATTCTTGTTTCCCAGATTCTATTCCGTCATCAAAGTTTATCAGTCTAGCTAATAATTATCACCTCTGTTTTGGGCCATGTGCAGAAATGAGTTAATACAGCAGGCCCAAGACTGCTATGTCTAGAAGGACAGTTTACAAAGTTGGCCCTCGGCTGGTGTCTGGGTGTTTCCACCATTCTCATAACTGATAAGAGTGGTCCTCTGTGCCTAGACTGTTTGCATAAACAACATGATTCATGCTGAATATATTATTTCCTTCTGGGAGTCTGGAATTTGGAAAATGATAAGCAGAATGCAGATGTGACCAGCCCCCAATAAAAATGTTGGACGCCAAGTCTCTAAAGGGCTGTTCTGGGGAGGAACACCATACACATGTTACTGTACTTTTCATTGCTGGAGAAAGTATCATGTTCTTGTGTACCCCTCACAGAAGGAGAGGGCACAGGATGCCTGTAAATGGATTTCTCTAGATTCGGCCTATGTCTTTTCCCATTATGATCTGATGGTGTATCCTTACTATGTCATTGTAATAAATCTTAGCCATGAGTCTAGCTATGTGCTAGATCCCATGAGTTCTCCTAGAAAATCTTTAAATATGGGGAAGGTCATCCCAACTCATGCCACCTCAAAGGACCCAGGCCAACTTAGGTATTGGCTGTCCTTGGGCCAACTGTTCAACATGGGTCCAATCAATCACATATGGGGGAGGAAGCGTGGGATTGTACTTAGCCTGGCCAGTTCAGCTTATGGAATAGTCTAGCACAGGGGTTCTCAGTGCAGGCTGAAAAACAGAATCTTCTATGGTGGCTTTAAAAATTAGACCCTATCCAGGGCACCTGGGTAGCTCAGTCAGTTAAGCATCCTACTTCAGCTCAGGTCGTGATCTCGAGGTCTGTGAGTTCGAACCCCACGTTAAGCTCTGTGTTGATAGCTCAGAGCCTGGAGCCTGCTTCAGATTTTGTGTCTCCCTCTCTCTCTGCCCCTCCCCAACTTGTGCTATCTCTGTCTCTCTAAAATTAAAAAAATAAACTTAAAAAAATTAAAAATTAGACCCCACCCAAGATTAATTAGGATCTCAGAATTAGAATCTGCAGGAATGGGGTTTAGATAGTGACATGTTTTTAAAGCTCTCCAGCGATTCTGATGTATATCCAGAATTGGGATAGATGGTCTGGAGCACAATGCTCTAGGTGGCAGATTCCTTTAGAAGGAGACTATAGTCTTAGGAGGCATTGTGATCCATTTGGCCAGGGCAAAGTACATTTTTCACATGAAGAAAGGAACTCATATCTTCAGTCGTCTTGAAAAAAATGAGTGTGATTGCTTTGTTTGTGCTTATGAGCAATATTCTGGGAATTATGTCATTTTAGGAGTTCCACTGGAGCCACCTTCATAGCATAAAGTTCATGTTGACAATTTTCTGTGCTTCTAAACTGTGGTAGAAAAACAAGCAGGAAAAAATGAATTATAATGTATGTAATCAGTTACAGCAATATTTTGCCATGGATCCATATTCTTGAACATATTATTCCACAAAATCTGTCTCTTATGAGATAAACAGTCACATCTGTTTCTTAGGGTTATTTGTTATTCAAAGATCCATGTTAAATTGTTTATCCTTAGAGAGATTCTTTCTTTGTCTTTATTTTTTAATTTTTTAAATGTTTATTTATTTATTTTGAGAGAGAGAGAGAGAGAGAGCACAAGCAGGGGAGGGGCAGAGAGAGAGGGAAAGAGAGACTCCCAAGAGGCTCTGAGCTGTCAGCGCAGAGCCCAACACGGGGCTCCATCCCACAAACCGTGAGATTATGACCTGAGCCAAAATCAAGAGTAGGATGCTTAACAGACTGAACCACCCAGGCACCCCCTTTCTTTGTGTTTAAAAAAGCTGACTGGCCAAAAGTCCCTATTGGGTCAGGCTGAGGTATCATGGTGATCCTTCCCTTTCAGTGCAGGGGGGCACAGCAGTTGCCCCTTGGGTATGGGGGCGAGGGTGAGGGTTCCTCGGCCAGTCTTCCTGTTGCTCACTTCCTCACAGCCTCCAGTTCCAAAGCTGGCTGGAAGCTGCTGCATGAGAGAGCTCCCAGCTGCAGGATGCTGCCTTCATTGGGCAGGTCTACCGTGATGCAGTGTCCTGTTCACAGTGGATGCCTGGCAGATATTTGTTGAGTTGACTTGATGTGATGGAGTTACTGGAAGGAAAGAACTGCAGTTGACAGGTGGGCGCTCACAGCCTTGTGTTTTCTATAGAGTCCAAGTTCGCTCCACAAAGTGCCACCTGTTTTCTATATGGAAGCCACCTTGGTCTGCATGTCCTTGGGAGAGATCCTGAAGCCCAGGTGGAATGTGTCTTTTCCTCTGTAGGGTATTTGTAAGAGACCTCGACTACCAATCATGCCACCTCATTGCCCCCAGAGCTTAGACTGGTCCTTGCACAGTCCTTAGACTGTTTACCTTGGAGGCAAACAGCACTTAACTTCCAGCTTCCCCTTTGGAATCAATGTCTTTCTTACCCACACATGCCACACGTTCTCTCAAGCTGTTCCCCTGCCCCCGTTAAAACCTGCTTTTGGAAAGAACCTGCAACTCATTTATCCTAAGAACTTGAGGTTTAAATGTTCTCATGAATTTTTGCATTTTAGGAAAGGTCAGTGGACAGAACTTCCGGTGAAGGAGGTTGCTTTTCGGTGGTAGAGCCAGGATACGGGCACCGAGGGGGTAACTTCCTGGTACCTTTGGCACCACAGCTGGAGTCTCCTCCTACAGGCCTGCTCTGTCTTGTGGCGGCCTGGCTCTGTCAGAGGTGTGGGCTTGGGGCACAGCTGACCCTTAGAACCACTGCTAAAATCAGCAGAGGAGCAAACGTCCATTCAGCCACCACCATTTTGTGGTCTCTAAAGCATTTTCATTTCATGATTCCATTTTGTTTTCCTTTCCATGAGTTAACCGAGGCATCTGGCAGCTACAACGTGGAGTCAGCAGGAACGGTTCTGTTTAGTTTTTGCCTCCTGGCAGTGTCTCAGATTTGAATGAGTTCTCGACCCCAACTGTGCTTTTGGAAGTTTTCTCAAACACAAGGAGCCTGCCAAAAGATCAAGAGTCTTAGAACGGCATAGAATTCTATACCAAGAAGTCTAAAGGAAGGCTGTTCAAATGAAAACATCATGAGACCAGAAAAAACCATTCTTATGTATGGGGCATTTATATATCCAAAAATGAAGCTTAATAGGTAGATAAAACTCTAACAAACATGAGAAAATCTAGATTGCAAAAATAATGTGTACAGAATGACCCCATTTTGGTAAAATACAGACTTTGTAAAAAGACACAGAATATTTATTGTTTGCTTACTATGTATGTACCAGGCACTTAGGCGCTTTATATCCAGCACTCTATTAATATATAATTGACAAAAGCCCAGAGAGGCCGTTCTTATTATCCCCATTTTACAGATGAGCTCATAGAGGTTCTGACTTGGTCAAAGCTGGCTGAAGTCACATTAATAATATGTGGGAAAATCCATGATCCATTACAATACTGTGAACCATCACTGCGTATATCTGTTGAGACAAATCATTGGTGCTACATATAATATAAGTTGGTAAAGGATAACGAGTGATTTTTATTTTCTTCATTTTGCATATGTATATTTTCTACTTCTGTTTATTTTCTAATTTTCTCTCTAATTTCTCTATTTTCTAATATTCTCTAATTTCTAATTTCTCTCAAAACATCTTCTGATAACAGAAGGTTATTCCTTAAGAAACCCATACCAAATACAGGCTTCCCCCACTATCCAAGAGTTGTAAAGTTGTAAAATCTTCCATAATCGAAAAGGCATAAAGTGAAGAAACAATTGCCATGAATTTATATGGAAACATTTTCGAGCATTCCAAGACCCCAAAAATAATCTCCTCTAGGTTTTCCTAATACCTCAAAACACATCTTACTAAAAGATCATAAAATAAACGAAGATAAAGCACAGACGCTCACATACCGAGACGCTGAGTGTAGTTCCCAGGGAACGCGTTGGGTGGCGCCATTCTCGCTGCCTCTAGAAGACTGCGAAACCAATGTTGTGCGCTATTGTCACTTTTTGCCTTTTTCGTGAAAGCAAAAATCCTCTTTGGATTTCTTTTGGTTAGCGGAAATAGTTACTAATGTAAATCTTTTTTGTACAAGCGAAAAGGTGTAAGGCAAACATTCAAAAAGCAGGGTAACCTGCTGCAAACAGTTTATAGATGAGTGAAAATATATTTACTATGAAAGAATGATTTTTAAAGTTTTAAGTAAATTCTTTTTATTCTGTTTGTGAAATGATAAAGACTTTAGTGTTAGTTTGCTAGGGCTTCCACAACAACGTACCACAGGCCGGGCGGGCAACCCTGCCGATACCTTGATCATGGACTTCTAGCTTCCAGAACTGTGGGAAAATAGATTCCTATTGTTTAAGCCACCCCGCCTAAATCCCCGATTTTAGTGGGGGAGACAGATAATAAACAAATACAGAGATAAAGAAGCACCCAGAAAATCCAGTTATGGTATGAGCTGTGCTAGGCATTAAAATAAGATGAGGTGAAAGAGTAAGCCGAAGTCTGGATTATAGTACAGGGTAGGGGGTAAGAGCAGGGACGCAGGGACTTCGGAGCCTGTGTGACCTTTGGGCACATTATTGTGGTAAAAAAAAAAAGTCTTATAAAAAATCTACCATCTTGTCCATTTTTAATATTTTTTTCAATGTTTATTTATTTTTTTGAGAGAGTGTGAGTGGGAGAGGGGCAGAGAGAGGAGGGTTCAGAAGATCTAAAGCTGGCTGGTGCTGAGAGCAGCGGGCCCGGCATCGGGCCCGATGCCGGGCTCAAACCATGAGATCACGAACCGTGAGATCTTGACCTCAGTCGAAGTTAGACGTTCAACCGACAGAGCCACCCAGGTGCTCCCCATCTTAACCATTTTTAAGTGTACAGTGTTAAGTGTATCCACATTGTTGTGATCTTCAACACATTTTTGCAGGAGTTTGCCTGATGGGAAGATTGCCTGGACCCAAGAAGACCCATCTCTCCAAAGAACAGTGAGAACCTGGTCTGAGGCAAGTCTCACCTGATTGCTTAGGCTGAGGTCAGGGCCTCCACTCCTGGAGACTCTGATCTTAGAGCTTATGAGACATTTATCTTGGTGGTACCCTAGTGAAGTCAAAGTCTCTGGACAGACCACTGTGATCTCCTACATGCTGCCAAATGTGGCTGCTTGATTGATACTCGATTGTTTGTAAAGAAACACAGGAAAGAAGGAAGGAAGGAAGGAAGGAAAAGAAGGAAGGAAAGAAGGATACAGTCAGTATTGTTGCTAAGCAACTTTTACCGTCTTATGTAGACCCAGCTTTCATGGTGTCAGCATTGGACTAAATGATATTTCTTGTGTAACTACAAAATGACCAATGTGCATGCTCCAAGGGCTCAGGATGCTGGAGAAACTGATTGCAAGTCTGCTTCCTTGAGCTTTCTTCACTAAAAAAGAAAAAGAAAAAGAAACATATTGTTTTTCTTCCCTACAGGCCTTTAGCTGCCTGGCATAAATTTGTTTTCTCATATTTTCCAGAAAACCTCGCCGTTGGACTGAGATCAAGAAAACTCTAGGCTTTTCTCAGAGCAAATGCAAATAAGATTCTGAGTGAAGTCTTCAACTCTGAGGAATGCTCTGTTTACTTTCACCCAAATACATGCTTACCTGGCCCCAGGCCTGGGGGGCTCTGTCTGGGCACTGCTGGTGGAAGCCCAGGAAGACAGGAGCTGCTAAAAATCTGCCAGAAAACCAGTCATGCCTCTTCTTTCCCCCTAGCTGTTTTGCCAACTCACAATTTCCCTACCTGAAACCTCCTTTCCCAACCCAAAACACAGAACCTTCTGAAGATTCTTGACTCTTCCTTATCAGTCACATCTGTACTTTTCACAGTGACTCTAAATTCTATTACTTGAGGGGAAAAAATTGACTTCCTTTTCTCAGGACGACAAACTACATATAATATATATTTGCGGTCACCAAGTTGACAAGGCATGAGTTTTGAGTCTCACTTGAAAGCTAGGAGGATAGATAGGAGTCTAGCAACAACCTTAGGCCAACTCTTTAAATTGAGGGCACCTGGGTGACTCAGTTGCTTAAGCGTCCAGCTCTTGATTTCGGCTCAGGTCATGATCTCATGGTTTGTGGGTTCAAGCCCCACATTGGGCTTTGCACTGACAGTGTGGAGCCTGCTTGGGATTCTCTCTCTCCCCCTCTCTGCCCCTCTCCAGCTCGCTATTGATCTCTCAAAATAAATAAATAAATTTTATTTTGAATTAAGAAAAAAAGAAAAAAGAACAACTCTTTAAATTGAGTTGGTCCTTCTTCCAGCCCTGAACTATTCTGGCCAGGTGTGTAAATAGCCCCTCCGAGCTCCTTTTTGAGCCCCTGGGAACCTTCAAGAAGCGGGCTTATGGTTGAAAAGACAGAGACTGGCCTTTGGAGAAGCCTTTCTGGACTATCTAGGCTCCACCTGCCGTTCTTGCTGCCTTCCACCCCACTCCTCACTGTGCGCTAAAGTGATCTTTGAGAATACAAATCGGACATGTGGCACACAAACTCCCACCAGGTGTGCATGGTCTGGCCCCTGTGCATGGCTCCTTTTCATCGCTTACCCTCTGCTCCAGCCACACGGGCTTTATTCAGTCCCTTCTGCCTGCCATGCTTCCTCTCACTATAGGTCTTTGCTCATGTTCTGCTCTCTTCCTTCAGCTTCATCTGATTAACCCCTCCATCTCACGTGGGTGGCAGCTCAGTTGTTATCTCATCAGGGAAGCTTTCACCAACTCTGTGAACTGGCTGCTTTTCCTGTTTTCTACTCGCTGTTACTTAGCACTCGCTGACATTCGTTCTACCGTTAGACTACAGTGTCGTAAGCGTAGGGCTGAGTATTCTTCTGCTTTTTCTTTTCTGCTCTCTAATATACAGCTAGTGCTCACAGCAATCTCAGTATCTAGATACTCAATACATATTTGTTGAATTAAAGAAAAAACACATCTTAGGAACAGAGACCAAGACAACAAACACCACATCTTTCCTTCCTGGGATATCTTGAGGTTTTTGCCATATTTTTTACTTTTATACTGCTTTTAAATGATAGGGTATCATTCTGACACCCAATTCCAATGTGTGTGTCTTTCCCCCACACCACCAAACAATTCCCTGAGACCAGCTGGGTGTCTTACATTTTAACTCAATTCTGCCACTATCTACATGAAGATGCATTAGATTCCACATGTTAAGGGCTCGGTCCCACACGACACTCCCTTCCCTCCCAATAAGATGTCCAGGTTATCACCTGCATGTCTCACCACCCAGCTGTAGGTCAGAGGTTCCAAGGACCCCCTTCTTGGGTTTGATTAACTGGCTAGAATGGCTCACAGAACTCAGAGAAACATTTTATTACCAGATTACCAATTTATGGTGAGAGGATATAACTTGGAAATAACCAGATGGAAGAGATGTATAGGGCAAGATATGGGGAAGTGGGGGGGGGGCCTCCCACCGTAGGCCATGCAAGCCATCCTAGCAAGTGAAGGAGAGGACAGGGTACGAAGAGTTCACTGGACAGTGGTTTTCTGCTCCAGTGCTAGGTCTTTTTATAGTCTGATTCCTGAGGTGAGGGGAGCTTGTTAGAATATTGTATCACTTGATAAGTAAGACAATGTGTAGACATAGTTATTGCTACTATGAATTAGCAGCCTTTCAAAACTTACCATTGATTATCCGTTCTATAGTAGCCAAAAGGTAAATAAAAAGAAAGGTTATTACCTAGATAATTTCATAAAAACCTATCAGCTGTACAATTCATCAAGAGAATTCCTTAGTTTTAAAGAATCCGGCCACAAAGTACAACCAAAAAACGTGAGGAAACAACTTTTCCAATGCTTCAGGGGTTCCAAAGTTTCTGAACAAGCAACTGATTATTCACCGAGCAGCACCGAGCAGAACTGGGCTAAGCATTGCAGGGAGAGCTCAGACTATCACATGTGCCCCCTACAACATAGTATCTACCTGCAGAGCTAGGAAATACAACTTTAACAACCACAATACTAAAATTACAGCAGCGGGAGAGACTTAAGGCTCAGTGAATGGCGCAAAACGTAAGCTTGAGAGTCCTTTGAGAAGGGAGGTCTCAGCAGGCTGGTGGGCTTTGGAGCCGCTGGGACTTAAGTTGGGGTTTGAAATAGCAAAATCAATGAACACTTCATGAGCACTTACGAAGCCAGGCATTGCGCTAGGTGCATACATGCATTTTCTTATTCAGTCCTCGCAACAACTGTGCAAAGCTCTTAGGTAACAGAAACCCAACTATGTCCGCATAATGAAGGGGAAGCTTACTTGTCCTCACATAAGAAGGAGGCCAAGAGAGGGCGGTCTGGGGCTAAGACAGGTGCTTGAGAAAACATCAAGGCTCCAGCTCCTTCTAACTTCCTGCTCTACCGGCTTGGGTGTGGTTTTTTATCCTCGGTATAAAGTCCTTGGCCGATCCACTTCGGGCGTTACATTGGCATCCCAGCAGAAACATAAAACCACAAGTTCTGGGGCACCCGGGTGGCTCAGTCAGTTGAGCATCTGACTTTGGCTCAGGTCATGATCTCCCGGTTCTTGAGTTTAAGTTCCATGTAAGGCTCTGTGCTGTCAACTTAGGATTCTGTCTCTCTCTCTCTGCCCCTCCCCTGCTCTCTCTCTCTCTCTCTCTCAGAAATAAATAAACATTAAAAAACATAAATAAAACCACAAGTGCTAACAATGGAAAGAAAAACTTCCCTAGGCTTCCCCAGCAGACTTCAGACTTCTGCTCCGTTCCATTGGTCAGACTGTGTCACATAGAGACCCCGGCTGCAGGACTGGCTGAGGAAGGGAGGTGTTTTTGTTTTTATTATTTAGCCTGAGTACAGAGCTGCTTAGAAACTTCAGAGCTGTGTACAGAGGAGAAGGAGGGGAGTGGGTGTAGGATGGGCTGCTGGCAGGGCCTCTGCAGAGAGCACAGCCCCTCTCATTTTATACTTAAGAAAACCTAAGCATTAAGAGTTAAGTAACTTGCCCAGGGTCATATAGTTAATAAGTAGAAAAGCTGGACACACGCATAAGCAAGCTGATTCCGGAGCCTGAACTTTTAACCCCGTGCTAAGGTCTGAACTGGAGAGCGGAGGGAAAGGCACTCTGGGGCAAGGGGGACGGTGTTGACAAAGGTGCAGAGAGGGGCCCCATGTGTGAGTGAGGCCCTAAGGCTGGAACAGGGGAGCTACCCCAAGGCGTGGTAGGAGATAGGCTGGAACGAGTGGTTTGGGCTCATTCCATCTGCTTGGTTAGGTCTTCAGGGTCATGAGAATTGTCAGTCCTGAGATTGAAATAGTGATAAAATACATAGGTGAGTGCTGGCAAGAAGCGAAAGCCTTGTCCAGAAGGCGAAAAGCCAAGTCAGCAAGTATGACCAGGGTCAGTTTACCAGGAGCTGCTAGATGTGAGCAGAGCCCAAACCCACAGTTCATGGCACATTCAACACTGAACTTGGGGGACTCTGGAGCAGCAGCAGAGGTGTGGTCCAGGTCTGTTCTGGAGAACAGATGATTCCAGCTCCCTCAGAGCTGGAGGTCAGGGTCTGGGTCTGATGGTTTGGGGTCAGAGAGGTGAAGAACTGGACCCCTGGATATGACATGCCTAAAGCCTGGCTGGTTTTATAGCAATATTTGTACACTTGAGCACCTTTGGAACGTTACTGTCAGCCTCCAGAGTCGAACACTTAACTTTCGATAGGATGTGATGACACCAGACTATCAGAGCACCAAGGAAACAGAGAGAGATGTTTTCCATCGGAACTTACTGCTTTCAAATATTAGCTTTACCTTAGTTATCTCACAGGGTAACTGGAGTGAGGACACAAAGAGAAAGGCAGAATTCATAAGGAGGGGGCTCTTTCTGTAGAAGGACCAACCATATCAGGTTGAGCGCATATGCCTTTCTGTGTAGCTCCTGAGATGGAGCTTGTACCGTAAGACTTCAGGGTCATGTCAGGAGACATTATTTATGAGACGGGAGACTCAGCAAGCCTGCACATGACCACCCAGAGTGGGAATTTTCCACACTGGCAGTGTTTAAGCAGAGCCTCAGAGAGAGGTTTCAGAACGGTTTCCTGCACGGGGCTTGAGGACTTCAAGTTTACGTCTTTTATAATTGTACAGCATGCTCATCTGAAATCATCTGAATTTTAGGCTCTAAGTAGTTAATCTGAGAGCATGCTGTTCTGAGTTGGCTGCCAACCAAACAGTAGGAGAGGCTTTGCAGAACCTTCTTCCTCCTCCCACATGTTTATTCCTTCTTCAGTTGAAAAAGCCTAGCAGTTAAGGTAGTTTGGGAAATAGTTATAATGACATTTCTCTAGCAATCGAGAGAATGGAATTCAACTTTAGGTGTCACGCATTTATTTAAATGTACCAAGCCTCAGCACACATGTGCCTAGCCTTAAATGAAACCAGATGTACAGATGATTCTTGAACAATGTGGGGTTTGGGATGCCAACCCCCTGTGCAATTGAAAACCTGTGTATAACTTTTGACTCCCCTCAAAAACATAACTACTCACAGCCTACTGTTGACCAGAAGCCTTCTCAGTAACATAGTTGATTAACACATATTTTGTATGTCATATGTATTATATACTGTATTCCTACAATAAAGAAAGCTAGAGAAAAGAAAATGTTGTTAACATTGTAAGGAAGAGAAAATGCATTTACTGTACTGTATTTATTTTGAAAATCTGCAAATAAGTGGATCCATGAAGTTCAAACCCATGTTGTTCAAGGGTCGACTGTACACACGCACACACACACACACACACACGTATTTACACGCACACATACATTTACAATGAGAAGTAAATTCACATTTATTACAGCAGTTGAACTCTCCAACTCTGGAACTGCTGAATTTGATCTCAGCTCCTCTACTTTCTAGAACCAAATCTGGTGGAAGCTACTCACCATCCAATCCAGGTGTGAGGATTAAACGAGCTGTGACCTATAAAAGACTTAGGATCATGACTGGCACATAAGAAATGATAACCATTACTGTGAACTGTTTAGAAAAACCAACTGAGAGCAAAGAAGAACTAAAAGTTACCCTTATACTAGAGGAGAACCACTGGTCATTCTGAGTATATCTTCCCAGTCTTTTTCATGTGCATGTCTTCTGTTTATTTTCACTCTGGTCTCAGTGAATTTCTTGTAAAGGTTAGATTTTTTTTTTCTTTTGCTTCTTGTAAAGGTTAGAATGTGTGCTTTAATGGTTAGATAATCCTGCACAAATACGCATTCAGGATTAAGTTATGCACCAAAAGGTCAAAACTTGCTTTAATAGTTATCTTGGGGTCATTTTTCAAAAAGGGACAAATATTTTGCCATTTTCCCATTAATTTTCTAATCAGAGAAAGTATATATTCTTCTATTGGTTGCTTTGTTTGAATGTTTATATTTTTTAGTTACATAACCACAGAGTATCTTAGGACTGAAATGGATGTCTATTTACACGACCTGTTTCAAAAGGGAAAGAGAGTATATTAGGTGCTTTAGTTGTAAATTACTGATAAATTGCCAATAGTGTTTCAAATAGCTAACAGGTCCCTTTATCCATCTGATCTGCTCCTGCCTTCCTCCCCTTCCTTCCCAATGTAGAGAAGTCATTTTATTTAACTTGGGTCTCTGCTCACTTATTTGTTGGTTAAGCGCCTGACTTCAGGTCATGATCTCGTGGTTCATGAGTTCAAACCCCACATCAGGCTCTGTGCTGACAGCTGGGAGCCCGGAGCCTGCTTCAGATTCTGTGTCTCCCTCTCTCTCTGCCCCTCCCCCACTCATGCTCTGTCTCTCTCTCTCTCTCAGAAATAAACATAAATTTTTTTTAAAAAGCATACTGTTATACAAGTTAGAAAACTGAAGCACAGGGTGATAAAGTTCCAGTTTCCAGGAAGAACTGGAGTGGTGTATCCCTTATTTATTTCCTGTTTTCCAGAAGGAATATTCTCTACCTAATTTCTTCCCTTCTTCACATGAGGATTTCTGCAGGCTCAGGGACCATGTGTCTCATTGGTGAACAATATCACCCAGTAAGTACATGAGAAACAATGGGTGATGATGACAATGTGACTATTTATGTTCTCTACAGTTCTAAGCTCTAAGTTGCATTATCACACCCTCCTGGCCTCATTTCCTTAAGCCCGTGGCCTTGTTGCAGCACTGAGTTACTGTGCTAACGGTAGCCTTCTTTCTCAACTAACCATTTGCTATATCCCAGCGCTTTCTGGAGTCAAGGACAATGCTCCTAGGAGGACTTAAGGTACAGAGGAAGTAGTTTTGTGCCTCTCAAACTAAACCATATAGATGATTATTTACCTGCCTAAAAAGATAGCTGCTTCCACAGGCTGCTGTTTTCTTTATTTCTTTTTAGAAGGACGATTTTCATGACTGCTTGCACCAACTACTGGAAGGGTTAATAAGAAGAAAATAGCAGAGGAGAGCCTAGAGCTAAATTTGGGTGCTGGCTCTACATATTTTGTTGCTAAGATGTCTCCATGCTACCAGCATTACACTGAAACTGTGTTGTAGCAAACCCTAGTCTTAAAACTCCAAGAAAAGCTGGGGTGCCAGGCTTCTATTTGGTATTTTCAGGGCATAAGAAGAGTAAAATCCCTTCTGCACCTAGACTTATACTGTTAATAAGTCAGAATTTAAAAGATACACTTACATAAGTTGATACATAAACCAGCAAAGAAAAGCACGAAGTGGAAGTATAATTTCCTCAATATACAAATAATCTTGGTAATAAATTTAAAAAGGTGACCCGATGAATAGTAAAATAGCCAGCTGGCATGTACTGGCATTTCATAAAAGAGGACCTACAGATGGTTAATACTATGGTCTGAATTGTATTCTCCCAAATTCATATGTTGGAATCCTCATTCCTAGCACCTCAGAATGGGACTATATATGGACACAGGGCCTTTGAAGAAGTAGTTAAGGTAAAATGATGTCATTCAGATGGGCACTAATTCATCATGACCGGTGTCCTCTCAAGAAGAGATTAGGACGTAGGTACACAAGGAGGAAGACTGTACGAAGACAGAGAGAAAATAGCCATACAAACCAAGGAGAGAGGCCTCCGAATGAAATCAACTCTGCTGACGCCCTGATTTCGGACTCCTGGTTTCCAGAATTGTGAGGAAATAAATTTCTATCGTCTGAGCCACCCAACGTATGGTACTTTGTTACGGCAGCTCTGGCAAACTAATCGTTGGTAAACTTACAAATGATGAAATAAGCTCAAATTACACAACAATTTGATGGTGGAAACAAGTACTACCGTGTACTTTTAGGTGGGAGTATAATTTGAGACACTTTGCAGTGCAATTTGGTAATAACGATCAAATTTGAAAGATGCACTCCTTTGATCAACAATTTTACTTCAGGCAGAAATTATACGTCATGCACAAGTGCATATATTGTGTAAATATGGTCATTCATTTGTAGAATGAAATTTTGTGCATTTTTCTTTTAAAAGAATGAGGTAACGCTATACACATTGACATAGAAAGATGTCTATGGTTTGAAAAGATGTCCATGATAAATTATTAAATTAAAAATAGTTGTGGGGGTGCTTGGGTGGCTCAGTCTGCGAGATATCCAACTCTCGATTTTGCCTCAGGTCATGATATCACAGTCGTGGGATCAAGGCCTGTGTGGGGCTCTGTGCTAAGCATGGAGCCTGCTCGGGATTCTCTCTCTCCCTCTCAGTTTCTGCCTTTCTTTCTCTCAAAATAAATTAATAGACTTTGACAAAAAATAGCTGTGAAACAGTAAGTAGAAAATGCCTATGTTTATTTATACCCAGTATATACTTTTTCACCTTTTTAGGATATAAATTAAGACCGCATTTCCTTTTTTGAAAAGTTGAAGTATTTTTAATGAACACTATATAAACCCACCTGGTCTGATATTATTATACTCAGTCAGTTATTCTGTCAGAAAATTCATGAGATCTGCCTTAAAATTTTATCAGAAACTCTTTAGATTTGAGAAATCATCAAACACAAGTCCTAGAAGACTTTTTGGTAGTACATACATATGTAAAATGGAAAGTGGCAAATTAAGACCACCATAAATTAATGTATGTTGTCTTGAAATATCCATTTAACTGAGATGAGAGGTGTGGTTTTCCTATATGAACCTGGCTTCTTTGCAAACTGGATAGCGTGTTAGACATGCAATAGACAGCTCTCCAAGTTTTTTTTTTTAAGTTGATTTTTATTTATTTTGAGAGAGAGATAAAGAGCAAATGGGGTAAGGGAAGAATCCCAAGAAGGCTCTGTGCTGTCAGTGCAGAGCCTGATGTGGGGCTCAAACCCATGAACTGTGAAATGATGACCTGAGCCAAAACGAAGAGTTGGACGCTTAACTGACTGACCCACCCAGGTGCCCCAAAAGCTCTCCAGGTTTTAAGGAAAGTGGGCATAAATGGTTTTTGATAGTCAGTCTAAGGCATTGTTAGTTTTGGAAAGGAATTCATCAGATACAACTATGTTTTGGGTTTTTCTTTTTAATCTGGGATATGAAAAATGAATATTCACTTGAGTTTTACTGGGAATACTGCAGCTCTGATCATGGCAAATATTCTGGATAAGAATGAAGGAAATGATTTACTTCATTATGTTTGAATGCTCTTTGGGCTACAAAAGATTTCACAGGGATTTCAATGGAATCTCATAGTTCCAGAATTCAGACTTAGTTCATACGTCTCAGGGAAAAATTCACCATTAATTTACACATCCCTTCAGCAAATATTTATTGTGGATCAGTAATTTATCAAGCTGCCCAGTGAATCTCTACTCTTGTGATTCAGAAGCCCCAAGGGCCAATGGAAAATGTGGCATGTTCCTAGTGCTTGTCTGGGACACCCGTCTCTGGTCCTTGTCATATTGCCTTATCAAGTATGTAAGAGCCAAGTACTGTCAACATTGCCTGTACAGGTGTCTGTCCAGCCATGGCTTCCAGATTACTCTTTTGATTCCAAACTCCCTGATTTTTTTTCTCTCTGCTCCTTTTTCCTAGTTCCATACCTGATTTTTTGAGCACTGACACTAGCTCCCCTTAGTCTGTTGACCTATTAGAGCCCTTACAAACCTCAGCTTCTGACTCAAGATTTTATCTTTATACGCTCCTTCGACTTTAGTGTTTCCTGAAGCTTTGAGTTGAAGATAGTCCAGTCAGCCCTACGTTCAAGAACTCTCATCTTCTGGGCTAGTGGGAAAATTATAAAGGTTAAGCGTCAATTATGAGAAAATATAAGAATAAGACCCAGAGTTGCATTTAATTTCAGATTTTGGGAAAACTAGATTGCACACTTAGGAAGAAATTCCATAAAATTTACTCCAGACACCAATCTAGACAATGGTATAAGGGCTGATCAATGTTATTTTTTTTAAGATTTTTTATTTTTAAGTAATCTCTACACGCAACGTAGGGCTCGAACTCACAACCCTAAGATCAAGAGTCACATGTTCCACTGAATGAGCCAGCTGGGTGCCCTGGTCAATATTATTATAATGAAAAGTAATTGCCAGATTTGCAAGAATATTCTTGGCAAGAATATTCTTTTTATAAAAACAGTTTTCTAAAAGTTAATAGACTCACAGAAGGAGTCCTTGATCAAAGCCACACATTTAGTTGGAGTGCTGGTTAACTACGATATCAGTGTGCTTTTTCTTCCCTGAGGACTGGGGGCATACCTACCTATAGTACAGGGCAGATGGTGTGAATCAGAACACCACTTTCCCACATGATCTCTGTCTAGTGTGGCTGCAGTTGACTCAAGAATCTCCTTAGTGCTTCTCTAAGCTCAACAGCTGTGCGTGTTAGAGCCCCAGTGCAGCTATAGTTAGGTGGACACCTCTCTAAAAACACAAAAATACTTCTTCAAGGCTTAAAAAAACCTAATGAGAAGAAACACTACTGATATTTTTAAAGATAAGCTAAAGTAAGTGAATAGAACATTGATTTTTCAGAGTATGTGATTCTTAATAGGTCACAATAATGTTAAAATTCCATGTTAAATACTTTAAAAAATTAGCTAATATGTTATTCCCTATTTTTCAAACAATGAATGTTTTAAAAATCATGAATACTAACCTCATTGTTCCCCCCAACCCCCCCAACAACTATGCTTTTAAAAAAACTAAAAATTCTTCTACCAATTAGCAAATGCGTTAATAATACTTAAATACATAGCTGGTTTTTCATTGGTCAAAACACAAACGTCATACTCTATGAATGTGGTGTTTCCTTAATTCAGGGGATTATGTCACTTGGGGGCCATCTGATGCCCCTACATGCTTCTTGCATGTTTGTGCCAACACCGTGTCCCGTGAGGAGCTGTGGGCACCAGCTCTGGCTTTGACAAGTTTGTTTATTTTAATTAATAGCATCCTATTTCAAGCAAAATTTGTCTCTTGTTTGTTACCTTTGGATGTGCTCAGTCCCACGTGAAATTTGTCGCCATATAGTTACCTCCTTACCTGCATTTATGTTTGATACAGCAAACAGTTCTCAGATCTGTAAACTTGTGAGCTTGAAGAAAAGCTCCCTTCAAAGCAGATCTCAGTCTCATATGAATCGTGAAGGATCAAATTAGTCCTTATCTAATCAAAGCTGCTGTTCCCATTCCTTCCTCTGACTACTGTTCTTATTTATCTTCTTTACTTTGAAAACATCTTGCGTTTTCCTAGGCATCCCTTCCATATCAGTGGCTTATCTTTCAACATGGATGCTCAAACAATATTAAACTTGGAACAATGCGTAGGGTGAAGTCTAAAGCACCTTCTAGTACATGCAAGGGAAAGGACCTTTTAGTAAATACAAGGGAAAGGAAGAATCATACAGGTCAATTGGTGCTATTTCCCAAGATATTTCCCTTTGCATGTAAAACCCCCACCTAACACTCAAGCTAAGGGGGTTAATACTTTACATAGGCTCTTCATGTAGCAATAATACTTTCACTTTCTCATATATTGAGACATCAGTGTTTTACAAATGCTAATGGATCAATGCTGTATTATCACCTGCTGTAGCTAATAAACTCATTTATAGAGTCACAGCTCATAGCTCTTCTCTCTTTTAAGTGTATATTGGACTCAGATTTGTAGGGTTCTATTCTCCGTGGAAATTACCTACTACCTATAAAAGGGTGAGCATGCTTATTCAAACTTGGACCTAAATAAGTGCATCAACATTCTGGGGCCAAATAATAAGGATGGGGAAGAATGAGATAGTATGCAGAGAGATCATTAGGATAAAGTTGAACTTGACAGAATGCAGTCGATGAACTTAATGTTTGATTGTGTGCTGGTGGCTGGAGCCAATGGTCAGATTTTAATCATTCATACAAATTGGAACAAAAAAACTTTCTAGATGGTGCTGTGGCCAGGTCTGCTGGGTGCTCTGAAGTAGAGGGTAAAATAAAAAGGGCCTGTTGAACTTGCTTGAAGTGCACTAATCTAGCATGCTGGCCTATCTGTAGGCTGGGTTTAATGCTGCTTTTTTCATTTCCAGCTTTCCAACAGAACCTTGCGCATGCAGCCATTAGGACATTGTCACACTTTACGGTTTTGTTTTGTTTTTGTTTTTTTCTGTTTGCTTGTATGTCTACCCTATTAGATTTTGAGATCCTTGAGAATAAGAGAACTTAGGAGCATTGTAAGGGAACTTAGCATTGTGCCTGGCGTAAGCACCTAATTAAATGTTTAATTTCATTTGATTTAATGTAATTTAACATCACAGAAAGGTGTGTTTGAAAATTCTGTTTTCTTTTTCTTTATAAAGTTTGTTTATTTTGAGAGAGAGTTTGAGAGAGAGGATCCCAAGCAGGCTCTGCACTGTCAGTGCAGAGCCCACGCAGGGCTTGATGAGATCATGACCTGAGTTGATACGAAGAGTTGGACACTTAACTGACAGCCACCCATGTGTCCCCAAAATTCTGTTCTCTTAACAATGCTGACTGGTCCCAGTTTGCTTGGCACAGAAGAGGCTGAGGCTATTAAGGATGGATTGGTTCCCTGCAAACATCCCCGCCCCCCACCCCCAGTCTTCTCCTTTTGCCATCTGGGGTTTTAGACACACGCTGACCTGCACTCACAATCCTGGGTACTTCGCTGTGTAGCTAGAGGCACATCTGGAGGGAATCCTTTTGGGGCAGGAGGCAGCTGCTAAGCCACTTGTAAAGGAGGGAGGGGCTGGTAAAATTTCCTGCTGCAGACAGACCCAAGATGACTACTCAAATAATCTGTCAGGGAAATGAGGTACAGGGGGGACAATCGGCTTTAAACAAAGATTTTTGACAAAAGTCTTTCAAAAAAATGAGTCTGTATATTTGCTTTTTTATTCCCTGGAAAAACTAGGCATTTCTCAAAGGGATCTGGGACCCAAAATAGTACTACTGCTTAGTTTGAGTAAACAGTTTGGCTTTCAAAATCAAGCTTCTAATTTGATAAATTTCTTTGTGGGAAGGCTGACATCTGAGCCTCTTTGTATTCACCCCTGTGTGGTACAATAGTACTCAGTACACAACAATCAATAGGGGTTTGTTTGGGAAAAATACATTAATAGTATAAGCAAGGCTTACTTGAAAACCAGGGCTACCCAGGGATGACATTTGACGTTGCTCCTTACCTTATACCCCATGGTGTGCTCACATGTAGCAGTTATTGGGAAGCGTTTACCCCCTTCTGAAAGAGTAAGAACTTTCCATTTAATTTGTGAAAAATGTGAAATTTCTATATCCTTTTCCATGCTCAACTTCTACCACTAAAATTTTTTATCTGTATGGTACTTATATTTGTAAATATTTCCCATTCAATTCTTAAATGCTTCTGTGGGATCCACAGGTCTTACAGGGAGTACAACATCTGTTATAATAAACTGAGGCTTGGTTTGCTTCTGCTAGGAGGTTTAGTTTCTTGTTCCTTTCCTTAAATGAAAAAGAAGAGAGCAGAGATCCTGTGAGATCCCACACAGATCCAAGTTTTAAACATAGTAAAATAATCCAAGCAACTCTGTAACAGCAGGAGAGGGAAAGATTTGAAACAGCAGGTGACTTTTGTAACAAAGCTCACACAGTCTAGGTTAGGCTAACCTGGCCACAACAGAGCAGAAGGAAAAATCAGATTTTTTTTTTTTTTTTTTTTAAAGCAGCAGCTTAACTTGCTGGCTCAGCAAATGTTTTTCCCTATTATAGTTTGAAAAAGAACATGACTTGGAGGCCCTTTTACCCTTAGTCCTTCCTCCCGCCCCCGACTGTACCATTAAATCCTAGATACTGGGGTGACTAAAAAGGATAAGGAATAAATCAATAATCACAAAAAAGTTTCCCCCCATTTTATGCCTGGCAGCACTTGCTGCTTTCTTTAAGTTGATTGTAACAACCAGTTCAGGGGTTTGCTCTGCTTGCAAGGTCACAGCCAGAGGGGGGCAGTGAACTTTGGACTACAGCCGGGGAGAGAGGTAAACAACAGGACTATAAATATCAGGGCTTCTGGCTGTGGAGCTGCGGAGCTGAGCAAAGAGAAAGGAAGCAGGCTGATCTCGAAGGGGTTGTGTAAGTAGGAACTTTGTGTTCTCCAGTATTTCTTTTAGAGTCTGGTAAATAATTTGATTTTGAGTCTGATAAAATGTTTCTGTCCTTACAATAGATTTTTTAAAAACAGAGATAGGTAAAGTGATAAAAATAATACAAAAGAAAGAACAAAAGGGTCTGGACTTGGGTGTGGTGGGTGGAGGTCCGCAGCCCTTTGCTGATTTCTGCCCTGTCTTGTGCCTCCCGAGGATAGAAGATGGGAGCAGAGGAGGCTGGAAAAATCAGTTACTCTGCAAAGAGTTGTGATGTTATAGAGACAGTTTTGCTTGTTTAAGCTTAAATGTCTCCCACTGCAATGCAGAGTGAGAACTCTAAGGAGAAATCAGCCTGTGGGTTTGAAGAGCAGAGACTGAAATAAGGCCATTCTACAGTGCTGTAGAAACGTCCAGGGATACTGTGAGGAGTTTCAGGAAACAAAAAAAAAAAAAAGAAAATCCCTGGCGGCAGGGAAAGCAGGTTGGGTCCACTGGGCAGAAATTGTTGCCCTTAAAAGAGTTCAAACCCATGTCAAATCAGGTGGCCTGTGATTAAGTGCAAAGTTTTGCAGTTTACAAGGTGAGTGGGTACTTTTAGGTGAATGAGGAAGGACCTTCAGATGCCAGTTTGAAGTTAAGGGAGAAAGTTTCTGCATATTCTGCCTTTTAATGGGGGAGTTTTAAACAAATGTCAGTCTGTATGTGGCCAGAAATCTAGTTCTGTGATTGAAAAGTGGTGAGATTAGTGAAATTTACAAATACTTTCAACAGCTTCTAATAAATCCTATTTAGTTATTTATACATAGATATAACTATAACCAAATGTTTATTATGCAAAAAAATGATCTTAAGACAAAGTTGAACGGCCTATTGAATATAACAGAAGAGGAAAATTTGCAAGTGTGAACACTGTAACCCACTACCCTTTGTCTTTTTTCATCAAAAAAACTAAATGAAGGGAATAAGGGAAAAAGCCTTTTCATTTATATTTGCTACTTAGCCACTAGAAAGGGTATGCCAAAGTGAAAGGGTATGGCAGAGTGAGGAAACCAAGTGCTGAATTTATGCTGAAGCTTCTATAGTTACTGAAATTCTATTCTAGAAAGTAGGGGAAATCTCTCCATCCTAGTAAAAAACCAAACAGATTGAATTGAATTATTTTGATGTTCTCCTTGCCATCCCAGGGCATAAACAAACAAAACCCTGGCTACTATAGTTATTAAAGGTGATCTACCTCATAGCTAAGAGGTCATGTTTTGGATTTAGCAGAACTGGTTTGAATCTCGTTTCTTTGGTGACTTAATATCTGTGTGGACTTGGGCAAGATGCCTAAACTCTCTTGGCCATGTTTCTTCAGCTGCAAAAGGGGGGTAATGGTCATATAGTTGTAAGGATTAACTGACATGATAAAAAAAAAAAAAAAACAAAAAACTGCTTAGCACCACCTGCATAGAGTTCTGTAAATGCTCAATGAGCAGTAGCCATAATAAGGATAATTGTGTCACCAGTATAAATACGATCCTAAAGAAATTTGCTAGATTTAGTCCAGATATATCCTCTCTTTTTTTAAATATTAGAATTTTAAAAAACATTAGAATAGTTGGGATGGCCTTAATCATTTGATTTATCTGTCTCTCTTTAAGTTAGGCTCTTGGATTTTGTGATATTAAATGATATGAAAGATAGTCAAGTTTTAAAAATTCTATACTTATCAGTGCACCAGATCTCAAATCAATCTGATTCTAACCTTTCTACTCCCATCTTAATTCTGGGCTCACTTTAACTTATCATTAGCTGCCTACTAGCAGCTATCATTAGCTCCCTCCTTCCATCGCTCCCCCCCCCCCCAAAGTACTTTTACTTTCTTATCCCAGATCAGTGCCTGAAAATGTGTCAACTTCCTATTTCTGGAATGTTGCCCTGATCTCTCTCCACAGATTCTTCCATCAGAATAAGCCTGTTCCTGGGTTTTTCTTTTTCCGCTCTTCTCTGCTGAATGTGTTCCTTGTTTTCACTACCTGTCTATAGTTCACCTGTTTCATGTGTACCTCTCTGCTGAGAGTTAGCCCTAGTCTGGGGAATATTTCTAGTCAGATATTTAACTTTTCTACTCAGAGGTACTTACCCAAGAACGTGCCATCTAGTCACAGAAATTTCTTGAAAGTAATGGTAGCCAATAAATAGACTGAGTGTGAATTGTAGTGGGTCTTAAATGGTTGAAGGGGTCGTGATTTGTGACATTTCTCCTTGGTCAGTCAGGCTTTTTCTTTTGGTTCCTATCTATCTTGGATGTGGTAGTAACATTTTGGCAGGCAGTTTTATACCTGAAAAGATTCAAATCCTTTAATATTCACATACAGCTAGACTGTAAAGAATAAGAAGAACAAAAGGGAGCCGGACCCAAGAGACTTATAAATACAGAAGGCTTGAACATGAAGAACTAAGGGCCCCATATGGGCCACCTTCATGTTGGTAAACTGCCCTTACAGCCTCCTCTTTCTTCCGGGGTTCTCTTTCCATGCTGGCTCTTTTCATTTCTGTGCAGAATCCTCTACTTACCCTTTCCTTTCTTAGATTGGTGGAGGACAGAAAGCAGCAATCAGAACTTGGTGCATTTTAAATATTTTTTTTTTTTTAACGTTTATTTATTTTTGAGACAGAGAGAGGCAGAGCATGAACGGGGGAGGGTCAGAGAGAGAGGGAGACACAGAATCGGAAGCAGGCTCCAGGCTCTGGGCCATCATCAGCCCAGAGCCCGACGCGGGGCTCGAACTCACGGACCGTGAGATCGTGACCTGAGCTGAAGTCGGACGCTTAACTGACTGAGCCACCCAGGCGCCCCAGAACTTGGTGCATTTTAAATAAAAACAAAATCACGTCTGCAGAATGTTATTGGGTTATAGAGGGCATAGTCTCAAAATTTTTCTAAACATGTATATTCTCCTAGAGAAATACTGGGCTGCCTGTTCAGGCAGATTTCCATAGCATGCTTACTAAAGTATCTTGTCAGGTCAGATAGTTAAGAGGTGCTTTGACAACTCCCTTGCCTCTGGCTGATTTTTTACTCCTTTTGGGAAGATTTGATGCAGGAAGGCCCAACATGATGAATGAGCCCAGCAACACTGGGATAGAATCCATGGGCTAGATAGTGATAGAAAGGGGGACTGTACTGGCTGTATTTCTAGAAATTCCTGGCTATGACTATGAAGTCACCTGTGAAGATGACAGCAAGGTTTCCTCTTTTACAGGACAACCCCAGCAATGTGGAAAAGCCTGGGGCTTGCCCTGGCTCTCTGTCTTCTCCCATGGGGAAGAACAGAGAGCCAGGGACAAAGCTCTTTTTGTAAGCAGCCTCCAGCCTGGAGCATAAGGGATCAAAATCCAATGCTAAACTCAAGTGGTTCCGTGACTGTGGTTGCTCTTCTTCAAGCCAGCTGATACCTGTGCATCCTGCAGGCATCCAGGTGAGCTGGTTTCAGTGGTCTAGGATTTCTCAAGGGGAAAGCTATTAAATACATGATACATACGTACATAAAATAAAATAGAAATGGAAAAGATGTATTTATTAAATCACATTTTATAAAGAAGAGATATGAGTAAGTAAAAAAAAAGTCGTAAGAGAGTTTCATGTAAAAAAAGAGTGAGGAGAGAGAAGTCACTAATGAATTCAATGAGATTTTTTCTTTTTTTTTTTGTATTTTTCCCAAATATTCTAGATTGGAAGACCTGAGAGTAAAACTGGAGCAAGCAGGATATTTGAACATCTCTTATGTTGTTGTTAATCATCAAGGACTCTCTTCTCGATTAAAATATATGCATCTTAAAAATAAGGTTTCAGAACATATTCCTGTTTATCAACAAGAAGAAAACGAAACAGATGTCTGGACTCTCTTAAATGGGAAAAAAGATGACTTCTTCGTATATGACAGGTGTGTATATACACACACACACATGCACACACACACCCCAAATTAAAAGATGCCTTCTTAGCATTTAATTTAATAGTGATTTAAAATAAGACATCTTCTTTTGTTTTATTACCAAGTACTCAGAGTGAGCTATTAAAATGGTTTTAATGTTTTATCTCACAAACTGACTTTCTTTTGTGCAAAAGAATTCACCATTCTAGTAGGGAAATACAGAAAATTGACTATAATCCCCCCCCCCACAATAAATTAGCATTCTGCCTGAATAAAAGGATCAATTTGTGTATCAAGTACAATTCAAACCTGAGAATTTGCAGAATAACTACACTTTGCAGACCACTTTTTTATCTTTAATCTGATTAATAATTTAAAGGTTACACACCTGAATTTCTGAACTATAAAGTGTTAATCATTTAGATCTAATCTGCATGAATCTGCTTTTGATTTCATGAATAAATAAAACATTTGTATCTTAAGGGAACCTCCATGTTTACATTATTTGATATTACCAACATTTTTAGTTGGTGCTGTTTTCTTTTGACTCTTCAGAAATGGTGAGGCATACTCTGGTTAGACCTAAGCCCTACTTCATCTTACTCTAAATATTTTTAATATTACATACTCTTTTAGGACTGCAAACTTCTAATTTAGACAGTTGCAAAGTGTAGCTCTTTGATAGTCACATAATATTATATATCCTGGGAAAAATGTGGGAAAGAAGGACATTTCAACTCCACTATTTCTGAGAATGCGGAGTATTATAATTCCATTTCTTTCATTATGCTGAAATTTTTGTTGCATCAGACATATTTTTAAATAAATGGGCTATTGGCCAAGACTTGAGGATACTGTAATTTTTTGTTGTGTGGAATTTGTGCTGCCATAGCAGTTATGAAAACCTCATGTGATTTGCAGAGCCTGATTTATGGTAAGGTAGTGGTTTGTGCATTCACGGAATTTATAAGTCTATACCAAATTGTATTTGACCAAGTCACAATGACTTATGTATTTTGATGTAATTTATAGTGGCATATCTAGAAGATTTCAAAACGCTGGTATGAGACTCCCGGTAGTCTTGCTGTGACCTAACCTGATATGTGGTGCCAGGGAGCTCACTTGAGACCCCATTCAAGGAAGTTTATTGGAGGTGTGAATGGGTCTTAGTTATAAGACCATTAAACCAATAGCACCTATCCCAAACTGCTTGAGTATGATCATGATACAGAAAATATTGTAATGATATGTAATGATATGTAATGATAAATGTAATGTTTGCCCTTTTTTTTTTAGATGTGGCCGTCTTGTATACCATCTTGGTTTGCCTTACTCCTTCCTAACTTTCCCATATGTAGAAGAAGCCATTAAGATCGCTTACTGTGAAAAGAAATGTGGAAACTGCTCTCTCATGGTATTTTATTTTTCTCAATTATTTCCCCTGGGAGAAAAGAGAAAGTCTTTTAAGAGTTATCTAAATAAGTTAATATTTCATGATCAATTAGCTAAGCAATGTTTCTGTTGGTATACTAAAAATAAACAACAGTCATTTTTATAATTACTTCCTATTATGTAACATACACCGTAAGACATTTTTTTCAAGATCCGTATTGCTGCTTTTATCTAGAAGGAGTTTATAAAACAAAAACCAACATAGATGGCATATTTCAAATACCACCAAATGATGTTGGGTGTTTTCAAAATGCCGAAAGAATTCAGCCAACATAAAATATTATTGTAGTACCCTGAATGTGTTCACACGAGAGCATAGTGATGGCAAAGCTTATTCATGGCATTACCTGAAATGGAATTGAGGCCCAGATAGTTACTTACTATATCAAAAATCTAAGACTGCAGCTTTCCCATGAAGCCCTTACACTGTCTGCCCACTCTGCAGTCAGAATTACTGCATTTATTTCACAGTGGAATAAGTTTTCTACTTGTTATTGATATTTTTCTCCCAACAACCGTGAGAATATTTACTCCTTTTTATGAGAAGCTCTACATTTAAGTATTGTTTATAAAAAGATACTCAAGGAATTGATTTTAATTTATATTAACTAGACTCCCCCCTTCCCATATTGAAAAGGAAAACAATTCCAAACAATGTTTCCTTAATAGGGAAAATTGGCAAAATTTGAACTCAGGTTTAAAAATAGTTCTGCATTTTATTTGAGAGCTATACATCCTTCAGATTTTTCCAGTTGTAAAGAAGCCATCTCGATTTGTAATGAATTATTTAATTAATTAATTTAGTTGTTGTGGAGCACAACAGGTTAATTACTCTAGTTATATAATTTTTCACATTTTAATCTTCATTATAATCCTATGAAGCTTAGTCTACTCTTTCTAAAGATGGGGAGACTGAAGTAATGCAAATAAAGTATTAACTCAATGTCTGACTTCTACTAAGTATGTAATAAATGCTAGTTATATTGATTCCTCATATTCTGGGACTATTTTGCATTTTTGCAAATGCCTAATAGTTATAAATATACCCCATTATATTGAAACAAAGGCAGAAACAGTCCCATAACATGCTTAAAATTTATGAACCTCTTGTAAATAGGATATACCATATATATCTGATGTGCCAAATCAAATTGGAGTTTTCCTTTTTCATTGTATCCTAGATGCCATCAATTGTAGGACACATTATTTTATGTACTATTTTAAAAATGCTGTCAGCTAAGGTAGGACACTGTTACAACACCATCAATAATAGGATGCATTCTGATTTTAAAGATATTAAAATGTGAAAAAAATCCCTTGTGGGATCAATAAAACCTAGTAATCCGTTTCAGAAACTAATTAGACCACTACTGTCAACTTTTGAACATTTAGAACATTACATAGTATATTTTAAACATTTATCAAGTTGTTCATAAGCTTTTAATCAAATAACATTAAATACTCAAAAGGAAACAAGCGACAAAACTAAAAGGCATCCTGTGGAATGGGAGAAAATAGTTGCAAATGACATATCCGATAAAGGGTTAGTATTCAAAATATATCAAGGACGTCTAAAACTCATCACCAAAAAAAAAAAAGAATAATTCAATTAAAAAATTGGCAGAAGACATGAATAGACACTTTTCCAAAGAAGACATACAGATAGTCAACGGACACATGAAAAGATGCTCAACATCACTCATCATCAGGGACACACAAACCAAAACTACAATGAGATGTCACCTCACACCTGTCAGAAGGGCTAAAATCAACAACACAAGAAATAATAGGTCTTGGTGAAGATGTGAACAAAGGGGAACCGTCTTATACTGTTGGCGGGAAGGCAAACTGGTGTGGCCACTCTGGAAAACAGTATGGAGGTTCCTCGGAAAGTTAAAGATAGAACTACCCTATGACCCAGCAATTGTGCTACTAGGTAGTACTAGTATTAGTACTAATTCAAGAGGATACGTGCACCCTGATGTTTATGGCAGCATTGTCCGCAATAGCCAAATTATGGGAACGGCCCTAGTGTCCGCTGATTGGTGAATGGATGAAGATGTGGTGCATATACAATAGAATATTACTCAGCCATAAAAAAGAATGAGATCTTGCCATTTGCTAAAGATGTGGATAGAGCTAAAGAGTATGATGCTAAGTGAAATAAGTCTGAGAAAGACAAATGCCATATGATTTCACTCCTATGTGAAATTTCAGAAAAAAACAAATGAACTCACAGGGATAAAAAAAGAGAGGCAAACCAAAAAACAGATTCATAATTACAGACAACAAACTGAGGGTTGAGGGAGGGGAGGCGGGCAAGGGGACTAGGGTAAATAGGTGATGGGGATTGAGGAGTACACTTGTCATGAGCATCAGATGATGTGCAGAAGTGTTGAATCACTATAGTGTACACCTGAAACTAATATTACACTGTATGTTAATTAATAGGAATTTGAAGAAAAGCTTAAAAAATAGCATGAAATTCTCAAAAGTAATTCAGAAATAACCAAAAACTGTACCACTTAATAGTTGTATGCAAAAATCCGTGGAATTTTTAACCTTTCAAAACACGGAACCATACCACTTAGAAAATCAGTTTGAGAGATGAAAAAGACTCACTAAATTTATTTATAAATCACTTTAGGGTAAAGGTTTCATATGATATTGCGATATCTATAAGCTTTGAGCTTATATTCGTAGGCACACAAGACAATAAAGACTTGGCAGCAAATTAACTAGATTGAGGCAGAATGGGATTGTATGCCCAGTGGAAGATGGGCAGTAATTTGCTGCTTGCAGCTGCCAGCTCAACAGTAGGGACACAGTAACAAGACTGGTGAATGGTGAAGTTCAAAACGTTTCCTGGCATAAGCTGAGGCGTGAAAAACTGATTTTCAGCAGAGTTTATTGGCATTTTTGAACTAGCAGAAATTAGTTTGCTTCAGAATAGAACATTAAGTATGAATATAATATTAGAAGTATCCATGTAGTTCAGCTGCTTTTAGGATTTGATATTTGTTTGACTTTACTGCAATCGATGTAAATTCTTTTAACCAGTTTATTTAGTTTTGCTTCTGCAGATATAAATATAGTGGTTTGGCTTTCTTTTTAAGCCTTCTGTATTTCTTAAATTCTTCTTCAGCGTTCTTAAAAATCGGGGAAACGCTCTTGATAAGAAAAGGAAGATTTGAATTCTGCTATTGATTTAACCAGTATAGAAGCTTAGGCGAACTGCTGAATTTTATTTATTTATTTATAAAATTTTTTTTTAACATTCTTATTTATTTTTGAGACAGGGAGAGACAGAGCATGAACAGGGGAGGGTCAGAGAGAGGAAGACACAGAATCTGAAACAGGCTTCAGGCTCTGAGCTGTCAGCACAGAGCCCGACGTGGGGCTCGAACTCACGGACTGTGAGATCATGACCTGAGTCGGAGTCGGCCGCTTAACCGACTGAGCCACCCAGGCGCCCCTGAACTGCTGAATTTTAATTGTCTTGTGCTTTGTTTTATCTATTTGCAAAACATTAATGTTAATTCCTTTGGAAGATGCTTGAGGATTCTCTGATTAAATGCAAACTTTGCACAAGAAGAACTTTATAATTATGTATGACTAGAACCAAATTTTAATAAAAAGTCTGGGTGTTGAAACACATCAAAATTTTATCTCATTAACATGATGTTAGAAAAACAAAGCCAGTTTAATCCTAATTACTTTGAATTTTATATATGTTAGCTTTACAAAGAATTTTTTGTGCACAGCTCCTAAATCTACAAATTTGTTGAAAAATGATTCATAAATTTGTTCTAGACACCGGAAGATGAGGACTTCTGTAAAATTGTATCTTCAGCTACCGTGGGAAATACAACTGAGGCTCCACAGCCACATCACCACCACGACCATCACCACCATCACCACCATCATCACCATCATAATCATGAGCATGGGCATCAGCATCATGGGAATGGTGAACTTGCAGAGAACCAGCAACCAGAAACACCAGATGCCCCTGGGCACCCCCCTTCTCAAGTCCCTCATAACCACCACAAGCACAAGCACCACCAAAGACAGGGCCATCCAGAGGACTGAGATATGCCAGCAGGCAGTGAAAGTTTACAACTTTCTGTCCCACCAAAGAAGCTCTGACGAAAGGGATGTATAAATCAATTACACTGCAAATTGCCCAAAGATTCAGAGTTGGCTCCTAGCAGCTGATGCTGACACTGACGACATCTGGTATTTGAAAAAACAGGGTCTGCAATCACCTGACAATGTAAAGAAAACCTCCCCTCTTTATGTAGCTGACAGGGACTCTGGGCAGAGGAGAACGTCATTGAATCTTGACAGTGACGTTTGCCTCCAGCTGCCTGACACGCAATTCAGCAGCCCAAGCCCACAGATGCCAGCACCAACTGAAGCTGAGAAAATAAGGCCAAAATGTGAAAATGACCTTCATACTAAATATTTTAAATAGGATTTTACTCCCCAAGTCAGTCTAGACAATTTCGTTTCCAGCATTTTTATATGCTACCTAATTAACAATGATCTAAAACTAAGAATTGGATTTGTACAAAACACGGGGAAATCTATTATATTGGCTCCCAAATTTTAAAATTTAAGTCAAAGAAATTTTGACCTAAACCCAATTTTTATTATTTTATTATAAAGGTGATTGCAGCACTTGGTTAATATGTTTTTCTTTTTCTTTTTCCAGCATTCTACTTGTATTAATGAGAACAGAGACATAAACTATGACCTAGGGGTTTCTGTTGGATAGTTAGCAATTTAGAATGGAGAAAGAACAACAAAGACATGTTTTCCATTTTTTTCTTTACTTATTTCTCAAAAAATACTTGTCTTTTTAATCTTACATTTTTAACTGATTAAATCTTATAAAGAACTGCCTTTATAATTCTTTCAGGTTCCAGAAATACTGACACATGAATATTTTGCTGTGACTACATTTTAAATATCCATTTATACTTTGTATGTCTAAGAGTCATAGTCTTGATTTTTACTATCACATATGAATGAAACTCTTATGTCTTATTTTCTTTATCTAGCATTATTATATCATACTGTTTAAAATTTGAGATAGTCTGTCTTGAAAGATGTAATGGAGAAGGTAAATGAATGTTGTCTGTCTCTTGATTGCTTAGAAAGTATTTCCATAGTCAATGATGGTTCAATAGGTAAACTACGTGCTATAAACCTGAACTCCTCTATGGTTAATACTATTAAGCAAGAATGTGGTACACACAGTTGGCCAAATGTGGATTTGTTTAAATAAACTCAATTTAAAATGTTTAAAGCAATCTTTTTTTCATTGTTATTATTTAGGTAGTATGTTATATTAATGACAGAAGTGGCATTTTCAGCTGCTTTTAAAGAAATTAAGTAGCAACTAATGAATTTACTGTCATACTCAAAACCGTCTACGCTTAGGGCAAGATCCTTTGTCAAAAGGTTTAAGTTGAGAATCTTTGTCAACAGAGAGACGTTGCTCTAAATTGCGAATGGTATTACGAAGAACTGCAATCTCCTTGTTTTTTTCTTCTTGAAGATGTTGAAGCTTCTAAATAAAGCAGCAAAAAATTTGTTACTGCAATTCAGAAATAGTAAGATTAAATACAAGAAGTAATAAAACAACAAAAACTACATTTCTGGTTTAAGTAGATTAAAAAAGCTTGTTTTGAAAGGTTTATGATTTTATTTTTATGAGGCTTATGGGGTACAACTGGAATAAGGATATTAAAACACATTTTAGCACCATTTGTTTTAGTTTATTCTCTTTTTTTGTATATAGCTTGAAGTTATGAATCATAAAGTAGGAGTTGAACAATAAAAAAAATATATTACCTAAGTGCCTAAATAACTTCAGAATAGTAGGTCAGCCTTAGTTCAGAACAGATCATGGAATTCCTTACATGACCAAAGATCAGAGGACTTCTCTAACGTTTTAATTTACTGCTAAGCTTTACTATGTCTTTAAATTTTTTAAAGTTTTATTTATTTTTGAGAGAGAGAGGGAGAGAGGGGGAGAGAGAGGCTCAAACTTGTGAACCACGAGATCATGACCTGAGCTGAAGTTGGACACTTAACTGACTGAGCCACCCGGGCACCCCTAAGATTTACTATTTTAAATTGAAAGTGACTTTTAAATATTACTCAAAACCTAGTATCTTTCTGGTTGTGTGATATATTTTAAGAAAAACTGTTAAGTATATTGTTAGTAAATACTAGATAGCTTTTATAGAAACACACAGAACATTTATTTTCTTATACAATGGCTATGGAAAAAAATCTCACATACCCTTCTGTAGATACTCTGTGGCAAAATAGTAGAATCTGCATAGGATTTTGATTTAGTTTGAACTCTTGCTAGTTTGGCATCAAACTGAATCAAGTTTAAAAAGAAAGTCATTGAGAACATTCTAGTTAAACAACTGCTTCTATAAATATAAGTATAATCCATTATATCTTTTAACATGTAATCTCTAATTTAAGTATATTCTCTGTACAATACAATATAGAGAAGTTTTTCTTTAAGAAACAGTTTTTAAGAAAGAGCAAGGAACACCCAAACAAGATTAACCTTGCTCCATGTTAAAATTTCCTGGGGAGCTTTTTAAAAGTACCAAATACCTGGGCACTACCTTAGAGATTCTGGGATGGAGTCAGCATTATCTTTTTAAGACATTAAAAAGATAGATGATAGATGATTCTATCATGCAAGGCAAAGAATCTAGATAACTAGGGTTGAGAATCTAGTTAAAGATGGATAAAAATATTTTCACGTTACTGTGAGTATCCTTTTGTAAAGAAATGTAGTATAGTCAACAGTCGTGGGATAAAAACTCATATACTCTACTGTAAAAACTTTGAGATAAGTGGTAGAATCTGGATATAATTTTGTTGATTCAGTCTGAACTCTTACTATTTTGACATTAAACTGAATCAGGTTTAAAAAATTCTCATAAGTCATTCTTACAGGTCATGTATACATATATTTTTTGCAAAATCTTTCATTATAATTCTTCCCTTTGGGTTGAGTTCAGTGTAGCCTCTCTGTGGTCTAAAAACAAACTCTGTGAGATTGTGTTCTGGTTTGAGGAGGAAAATGGATAGCTACAATGAAGACGAGGAACAAAAACAGTTGTGTGCATCAGTGTAAACCACAGATTTGGGCTCCACCAGAGACAGGGCACAGATGGCAAACAAAATGCACATTTGCAATCAATGGATTAGAAGTTGATGGTAGAACCTGAAACATGGCTTATTGCTTCTCAGTTGGCTATCCAGACCTCTCTGTGGGTTGTGGGCACACTTGACCAGAGACAGTAGCAGCAGCAAAATGCCTCTCAAGTCAACATCAGTTCCCTTTTGCTCAAAGATTATACAGATTTCAACACTGAACCTCACCAAACACCCCAGAGATACCAAACTTCCATGAACGTGAATAGTAAGTTATCTTTAATAACTAAACTGGGGAATTCTGACAACATAAAGTCAGGTGGGAGTCAGACTGGGGAAAAGCAATGGAAGAATGATGGAAATGGAGATGGGTAGAATCTAGAAAAAAAATTTTAAAGAACAAATATATTGTCAAAACATCAATGTCTCTGAGATTCTGACATCTGGTTAAACAACCTACTGAAAAGGCTTTAGAGCCTAGAACTAGAACTGCAGCCTTTGAGATGCCCTATGTAAGGTCCCTTTAACATTTATTTATTTTTTAAATTTATTTTTATTATTATTATTTTTTAAATACAATTTATTGTCAAATTGGTTTCCATACAACACCTTTAACATTTTTTTAAACATCTAGTTTGTCTGCCCTTCTGATATGTATTGTCCACACATTTATTAGGGAGCAACCTGCCTCTTTTTAATAAAAGTTGAAGGAATTTCTATTGGTTTACCAGGGTTCCACAATTTCTGCTGAGGAGAGAAAAATGTTAACGATTAGATACACTCTCCCCACTGCTGGAATGGTAGTCCTATGAAGCTTGCATAGACTCAGCTACAAAGTGTGGGTAATCCTTGAATTATCGATCTCCAGTCTCAGAGTAAACAGTACCCTCTCTGGAAACCAGGACCTTTTGAACGACTGAAGAATCCCACCTTCCAGCCAAATGCTGCAAGGTAGCGTAGCTAGCGTGGTCTGGTGTTTGAGAACTGCACGTGACGGAGAATGAGTGTGTCGGGGTTGTTTCTATACCTGAAATTTATCTCACTGTGATGAAAAATAACCAAAATTCAATCTAGACTTAAGGGATGCATCTTCAAATTTAGCAGACCCTTAAACACTTACCTCGAGCTGTAATTTGATTATTTCACTTTGTTTTTCCTTTTCTTGAGTTTTTAACTTTGCATTTAACTCTGAAATTTCCACCTCCTTTTTCTCTATCAGTTCTTTATGCTTTTCTTCATTTGACTCAACTGAAGAAAACGAAAATAAATAAATAATCAGTTAATTCATCTTAACATTTCAAACATTTTATAAGCTTATATTTCATTAGCATTTTAAACAATCCATAAGCAAGTACATTTTGGTAATAAGTACACATATTTTAGAAACTGTTTATATGCAGGGTAGGTTTTATATATTTTGAATAAGCCCCTACAAAATGCTTGAAACACAAAGATCACCCATTAACTGCTTCTGAACAAATAAGCTGATTTGTATTCTTAAACATGAATTATATATAGAGGTGTCTGGGTGGCTCAGTCAGTTAAGTGTCCGACTTTGACTTGGGTCATGATCTCGCAGTTTGTGAGTTCGAGCTCTGCATCAGGCTCTGTGCTGACAGCTCAGAGCTTGGAGCCTGCTTCGGATTCTGTGTCTCCCTCTCTCTGCTTCTCCCCTGCTCGTGCTGTCTCTCTCTCTCAAAAATAAACAAACATTTTAAAAATTAAAAAAAACGTGAATTATATATAATTATATAATATACAAATAATATAATATGTAATATAGTAATAATAAAATTAATAATTAATTATTAATAATATAACATATTAATAATATATAATACATATAATATTTTATATATATATATAATATATATATATATATATATATATGAGAGACAATAAATAGGAGACTTAGTGGTTAAACAGGGACACAAGGCCTGGGTTCCTAGGTACAGGGGGTCCCAAATTACTGGATGATTCTAGAGCTACATCAAACCCCCGCTATACTCTGTTCCACGTGATTGGGCCTCTGTCATGTTCACACCATGTCTCTATGCTTCATCAAATTTCCTCTGCTCTTATCTTTCCTATTCCTACTAGTGATACCATATTATCCAGTATGGGAGTCTCAAGGACATTTCTGACTTTAGGGGGAAAAGAAGGAGTCAACTCATCCACAAGCCTCACAAATAAGGGGTCTCCATCCATGATTAATCCACTACTTACTTAGTTTCAAGCCTCATTTTTGCCTCAGTTGGACTCTATGTCCAGGCTCTTAATCACAAGTCTCTACACCCTATACACTGTTGCCAGATTAGTCTTCCTAAAGCATACCTCTAAGTATGGCCATCACTTTCTCAGAAACCTTTAATCCCTCCCTTTTTTTTTTTATCCTAAAATTCAAGGGGTCAAAGAATCCAGCCCTAGCCATGGCTGCTGGCTTTTTTCTTGCTAACCTTTCTGTGTGGTGCAAAGAAGAGGTAAGAAATAGACTATTATTCCCTAGAATGTCCTATGTCTTCCCCTCTCTACGTCTTGGCTTCTATTTTCTCTCTACTGAGAGACTCTTTTTTTCCATCCTCTCCAGTGAACTTTAGCCATATTCAGTCTTCAGGATCAGGGCCTTGTACTTAGTGCTGAAGGACAAAAGTTAGTAACTTTGATAAAGTTCAAGTTAAAATGTTTTCCTTCATTGTTTGTGCTTTTTAATTCTTTCCAAGGAGTTGTAGCTAATTCAAGTTCACAAAGATTATCTTCTATGCTTTCTTCTAGCAGTTTTGTAGACGTAGGTTTATATTCTGACATTCATTTCCAGCAAATTTTTACATATGTTGTACATAAGTATGGGCTCATTTGGAAAAGTTTTTATTACTTTTATGAAACCATATAACTCTCAGCATAAGATCATGAGACCTGCTTTAATAAAGGAAGAAATTTTATTATTGAAATTATATCCTATATGCCAAGTATATAAATATTAAAGGTATTATACATTTCACATTAATTTTTATATAAGGACATTAGCTGCTTCATATTAAATAATGTTAAATACAAAAACCATAAATCCAGCTTAGAAATGTTGTAATTTATATCACATAAATAAATTGAAAGGTACAAAACCCAAATTAAAATGCATCAAGGCAATGTTCATTCAAGAATACGGGCAATTACTGAAAAAAGTTTATACATGCATTTAAATTATTTTATGATGTCTTAGAATTCAGTAGGTCAAAAATAAAAACTTACTTTTTTCCTGCATATCCTGATAAAGTTTCCTTATTTCTATTTTATGTCCCTCCTCTTTGATTTTCATTTCACTCATAAGTTTGGCAATATTATTCTTATATTCCTAAAGATTAAAATACATATTAATTCTTCAGTTTAAATATATGTACACAACTTTCCACTAATTAGAAAGGTGAAATTCTCATACTTTATATTAATTGTTAATATGTAACCATATCTAGAGAGGAAAGATATTGTTTATCGCTTGAATAATCAGCTTTGAGAAGGAACAATTTCTGGTCCAAGTAGATACAGCCCATCCAGAGACAATGTATTCTTATCTTTGCTTCCTGAATACTCATCACCAGTGTTTAACATATCATATAATCTCAAAGTATTTTGGTAACTGTATAAATCAATGCCATGATAGCATTAAAATATGTCAATTAAAGCCAAAGTTATACTTTAGAGCTAATAGTACATTCTGTTCAATAGCTGGCAAGCTTAACCTAACATAGGATGACTCCTTTGAATGTGACCTGAAGTTCTGTTTCTGAAAATTATATAAACATCCCTAATTCCCAGAAGGAAGTTAAGCACTACCCATGGTAAAGTTTAGTTTTATGAGGAGGAGGCTAGAGAAGAATGAATTTGGGAGTTGAGAAGTGCTTGACAAGTGCCTGAGATTAGTTTCTTAGGTTGCTGCAGCATAGGAATGATTATTGTGTTAATGTGGACAGTCGCATTCAGAGAGGTGTTGGAAGAGAAAGCCCCCAAAGATAAAATTTACAATTTTTCCAGAGGGATGTTCCTACATAAACCACTTACAGTCCTAAGATGTAGGCAGGAGAAAAGGAAAGCAGCAAGAATAAAAATAAAATAGGATACTAAGAAAGGTACATTAACGAAGGCAAGAGGTTCAAGAAAAGCTTCTAAACGTCATAAAAGCAGGGACTTTATTTTTACTCATCATGATGTCTCCAATTCCTATAGTATCTTAGGCTAAGCAATATTCTATGGCTTGACATTTTAGAAGAGAAAGAAGGTAAAAATTTCTCCCCCTTTTCTCTGCCCCAATGATACCCTAACTGTACCATCTATCATTGAGCTTTATAGGAAAGGTATGGAAAGAATGGGAAAGAAGAAAGGAAAGGGATAAAGGAAAGGAAAAATAAAGGGTGGGATATATTCCAGACATATTTAAATTAACTCAAGTGAGGAACCAGATTGAATATGGAAATGATCCTTCAACTTGAAGTTCTAAGCTTGATACAGATCCAATTTGAGTTTTGGAAATCTTAGGTCTGCCAAGGTTTGACATGTTGGCTCTTGGGAAAGGAGAAAAAAATTATGATAATAAGCCTCCCAAAGGGTGGTGGGAACTGACATTTACTGAGAACTTTTTATGTTCTAGGCACTGTGTTATTTGTTCTATAATTGCTGCCATATGCTGTTCCTATAGGAGGAAAGAAAAAGTAGCAGAGGGTATGGTAGCCCTGGGGAGAGAAAGAATTGGTTATCCACATAACCAATGTGGATAAAGTCCACATAAAGTCTTCCCTTCGTTTGGATGATGCAGTAAAATTGCAAAAGGTTACTTAAATCAGAAAGATCAAAGACTCATTTATTTTATGGTAAAAAGTTTAAAAGTGCTAATTAATATAATAGAGTATACTCTAGAGTAAAAGTTTTATTAACATAATTTAAAAATATGTAGCAAAATAGTTATATCTCTTTTTGGTGGGAAGACAAAGTAATGTAAGTGATACCTTAGTGCGTTATAGTCTGCAAAGAGACTAGAGTCCTTAAAACTGTTATTTCTTTAAGAAGTTTTATTCATTAAAAATTCTGGCACACACATACACACATATATATTTCCTTTCCAAATTTTGGCTGTCCTTATTAATGAAAACCACCCTCCTTTTTTTTCTAATTTGAGAAGACAAATGCTCTACAGGAATTTGATTGAATATAAAAATACATAAACTCACTTGTTCATGAGACTTCAGCTTTTCTCTCATAAGATCAGCATTTCTTTTTAGTTGTTCATTTTCACCTGTGTAAAAATAACCAGAGGGCATCCTAATACACAAAAAATTTTAATTAACATGGGAATACATTTAACATTTTGAGTTTCCATTCATGTATGCATTCAACACATACACACAGCATCTACTACACACGAGGTTGCATGCATGGCACTGGAAATATTGAAACAAACAAAATTATTGCTTTTCAAAGAACTTACGGCCAAACGGTAAAACAGATGTGTAAGTGGTTATGATATGCTATGATAATTGCTCTGGAATGGCAGTGTGTCTGAATTACCATGGGGACTTGTGGAAAAAAAGTCTTATTCAGCCT
The DNA here is from genome assembly GCF_018350195.1 of Panthera tigris. Classification (NCBI taxonomy): domain Eukaryota; kingdom Metazoa; phylum Chordata; class Mammalia; order Carnivora; family Felidae; genus Panthera; species Panthera tigris. The sequence continues at coordinate 203,780,613 of NC_056660.1, forward strand.
GAAGTCAGGAAAGGATTTACAGAAGAGAAACCATTTGCACTAAGACTTACATGATAAGGGTTACCCCATGTGGCAGGAACGTATTTCACATACATAAAACTGCACAGAAGACTTTGGGCTTGAGTGACTATAGCACATTTGGGCAAGTTACAATTCAAATACAGTATTGTTGGAATGTAAACTCTGAGGAGGATGTGTTACATAGGTTGAAGCCATATCCTAATAGGAGATGGACATATTGCATATGAATGGCTTTAAATTTTATCTTATAGGTTACAGTCAAAGAACTTTGAACAGTGAAGGGAAATGATTAGTTACATGTTGAAAAAATGATCTGGCAGTGTAGATGACGAATGGGCAGGTTTTGACCCTAGATGAATGGGTATCAGTAAAAATAGATCAAGTAAGAAATAACAGGAGCCTCAATTAGGTCAGTGGCAGTAGGACATAAAAGAAAATGAAGATAATTATTTAGATGGTAAGATTACCAGGAGACTTATGACTGACTGGATAGCAGAGGCAAAAAAGAAAGGGGAACTTTTGCTTTCTAGGTTTCTGGTTTGGGTAATTGAAAAATGTTTGGGCGCCTGGGTGGGCTCAGTTGTTAAACATCTGACTTTGGTTCAGATCACGACCTCAAGGTTCATGAGTTTGAGTCCCATATCCAGTGAGTTCAAGCTCTGGTAAAACCTGAGACCCGCTTCAGGTGAGCCCTGCTTCTCTCTCTCTCTCTGTCTCTCTCTCTGCCTCTCACTCACTTGCGCCCCATCCCTCTCTCTCAAAAAACAAAGCAAAATTAAAAAAAAAAAAAAAGAAAAAAATGTTCATCAGTTTGGGAAAGATTAGAAGAGGAAGACTTTTAGGAGTGAAATGAAGACTATAGATTTTTACCTGCTAAATTTGATTGCTTGAGATATCCAGAAAACATTTTTGGTAGGCTGAGAAATATTTAGAGGTGGCCAAAGGAGAGTATTCTGTAAAGGAGACTGAGAAGTGTCCAGAGATGCAGGAGAGAGTGGTACTGAGAAAAGAGAGGTTAAAGGGATCATAATAAGTAGCAATAAAAGCAGTAAGAAGATCAAGTAAAAGAACTTTGAATCTGAAAACTTTGGGAAATGCTCAATTGTTGTAAGTTGAAGACTAGGCAAAGGTAAGGCAATGGATAGAGTGAGTACACCAGACCATTCCCTTGAGGTTTGATTGTAAAAGGAAAGAGTGAGGGCATTTGGAGGGAATCAACCTAAAGTTAAGGAAACTTTATTTTCTTGTTTATTTAAAATATGGGAAAGATGTGAGTTGTTTAAATGCTGAGAGGAATGGACAGTAGAAATAAATTAAAGACAGAAAAGAAGGGACAATTGAAGATGCAATACCCCAGAAGAGAGACAAGAGTTAAACCCAAGTGGAGGAATTAACTTTGGATAGGAAGAAGGATTTTCTCTCTCTCTCTCTTTTTTTTTTAAGCTAAAGAGGAAGGTAGTAAGGATATGTCCAGGTATGTATATATTTGGAAGAGGTATAGTGGGAAGAAGAGGTACTAGGTGGTAAGAAATGAGATAATTTATGTCTGACAGCTTTCACTTTTTCTGTGAAATAGAAAGTAAAATAAGTTGAAAGAGAAAAGAACAGGTTTAAAGTTGGGGGCTAGAAGATTGCAAAGTTTGAAAAGTCAGGATAAATGAAAGGTATAATTGAAACTGAGATTCATAAATTAACATAGGTCTGCAATGTATGTTTTGTTTTTGTTTTTGTTTTTGTTTTTGTTTTTGTTTTTGTTTTTACCATTAGTCTTCAGTAATTGCAGCCTTATCAGTAAAGCAGGTGTATGGTTGGATTGATCCATATTTGAAAATTACTATAGTTGGTATTACAGGATGGGTAATGGAAATAAAACCACTGCCAAAAGAGAAGATAAGTGATATTCTAAGCTAGATATATAAGCTATAAAGGGAGGAAGGTTTTATCTTACAGCAACATTATTGAGAGCATTGTTATATTTACTTAATGTCTTTTCATGTAAAATGTAAATAAGAAAAAAAGAGAAACATATTAAAATATGGTTTTCCATCTTTAATTTGCCATATTGTTTCAGACCTACCATAATTGACATCTTTTGTATATAACCAAAGCCATCTCCTGACTTGGGATGATTAAGAAGGAGCAGTGCTTGACAGTTTTCTATACTCACCTTGGTAATCTCTAGATTAGATCAGGAAAGAGTCCATCCTGATATAGTGTGTGATGAGAGTTTGAAACAGAGACAGATTCTGTACCTAAGCCAGACATAAAAGGCTCAAAGCTAAAATATAGGCCAGGAGTAGACTTGGCATCAAGACTTGTAATTCAAAACCAGAGTGAAATAGAGGCCGGGGCTTGAGTTCAGGGACTACTGGGGACCAGTGACAAGGATGAATGAGACACTAGACTTGGGTAACAGTAATTATAGCTTTGTATTGTTTAGAATCAGTTTGTCTGTCAATATAGACAAAAAAACATGCTAGAATTTTGATTGGGATCACACTGAATTTATAGATCAAGTTGGGAAGAACTGACATCTTGACAATATTGGGTCTTCCTATCCATAAACATGGACTATTTCTTCATCTATTTAGTTCTTTTTGATTTACTTCATCAGAGTTTTGTAGTTTTCCTTATATAGATCTAGAACATATTTTGTTATACATATACTTAAATATTAAATTTTGGAGGTTATTGTATTTTTACTCTCAAATTTCACTTGTTCATTGCTGTTATATAGGAAAACAGTTGACTTTTATGTATTAACTTTGTATAACGCATGCAACCTCGCTATAATTGCTTATTAATTACAAGTTATTTTCCTCTCAAATCTTCTGAATTTTCTACCTAGACAGTCATGTCATCTATGAACAAGGACAGTTTTATTTCTTACTTCTGAATCTGCATACCTTTTATTTCTTTTTCTTGTCTTATTGTCTTGTCTTACTGTCTTATTGTACTAGAACTTCTAGTACAATGCTGAAAAGGAGTGGTGAGAGGAATATCCTTGCCTTATTCCTGATCTTAGTGGGAAGCCTCTAATTTCTCACCATGAAATATGGTGTTAGTTGTAGGCTTTTATAGATTTTCTTTTTAAATCAAGTTGAGTACATTCCCTCTACTCCTAGTTTACTGAGATGTTTTATTTTCAATCATGAATGGGTGCTGGATTTTGTCAAATACTTTTTGTGCATCTACTAATATGATCATCTTTTCAATCTGTTGGTGTTCTGGATTAAATTAATGAAGCTTTGAATGTTGACCCAGTCTTGTATACTTAAGATAAATTCTACTTTGTTGTAGTGTATAGGCCTCCCAAAGCCCTCTTCATTTCTGTTACAGAGTTTTTGATCTCTAGCATTCCTTTTTGCTTCTTTCTTAGGATCTCATCTCTCTGCTTACATTGCCAATTTGTTCTTACATGTTATCTACTTGATCCCTTACAGTCCTTAACATAGTAATCATAGCAGTTTTGAAATTCCCAGTCTGATAATTCCAACATCTCTGCCATGCTTGATTCTGCTCTGTCTCTGCAAATTGTGTGATTTTTTTTTTGCCTTTTAGTTGGGCTAATATAATAGAGAGTCTAGGTTCACCCTAACTTTTGGTAACATGTTAGCAGCTCTCTTTAGAATACAGAAATATTTAGCTTAGAAATATATATTTTTAAATCTTGTGCCCTAGTTAGTAATTTCAGGTTAATAGCACAAGTCCCACCCAACATCCTATTACACTTTTCCTCCTACAATCTTAACATAACATAATCAATAACTAGTCACAGCAATAATGAATCATTAAAGATTTAAAAAAAAACTTTTTTTAACGTTTATTTTTGAGACAGAGAGAGACAGAGCACGAACGGGGGAGGGTCAGAGAGAGAGGGAGACACAGAATCTGAAACAGGCTCCAGGCTCTGAGCTGTCAGCACAGAGCACGACGCGGGGCTCGAACCCACAGACCGCGAGATCATGACCTGAGCCAAAGTTGGACGCTTACCTGACTGAGTCACACAGGCGCCCCATTAAAGATTTTTTTAATGTTTATTTTAATTTTTTGACAGAGAGAGAGAGAAAAAAAAAAGAGAGTGAGCAGGAGAGGGGCAGAGAGAGAGGGGGACAGAGGATCCAAAGCAGGCTCCATGTTGACAGCAGCGAGCCCAGTGTGGAGCTCCAACTCACAAACTGTGAGATCATGACCTGAGCCGAAGTCAGACGCTTAACTGACTGAGCCACCCAGGCACCCCTAAAGATTTTGGATGTTATATGAACAATGCTTTAGGAAGGCTTGTCTTGCAATATAGTACTGTTAAGAGGAACTTTGGAAATGGAGTCTACGTGTGAAACTGTCGCAGAAGCATGGGTAAGAGGTTATGAATATGTAAAATTGATATTGTTGGAGAGGAAGAGTACATAGTAACTGCAAACTTTTGGAGTCCTGGTTATTAGGAGAATAGAAGTATTTGGAGCAGAAAGAGAAAATCCAGAACTATGTTTACAGGGGAAGATGATGAGCAGCATAAATATCCATTAAATCACAACATTACAGTGAGAGTAGAAATCTAAAATCAGTTTGCTTTCAAAGGCTGTAATCAGACAGATAAGAAAGTGTTATATTTTAAAGTGTCATATTTTAAAATGAAGAGATTAATCTGAATGGTGGCTTTAGTTTATAAAAATTTTGCTGGAAAATTGATATTTCCTTGAATGGAAAGCACCAATAATTTGACAATATTTCCAACTAAAATACTTACTTATAAAATATACTACTGCCTTTAGAACAAATACTTCAGATATGTTTCTCCCACTCACTCCCATTCTAATGGGATTTTCAAACCATAGGGACACAGTACATTAATAACCATGTAACCTGAAAGTTTCCAAGATGAAATGTGACTTGTTAATAGAATATATGTATTCTAGAATTAGGAAACTGGAGATTTTGGAGGATTCTGAACTCTATAATAAAGGAGTTATACTTTCCAGTATCATTCAGTTTTGTATGATTTTCAAGTTTAAGATTTTCTGGTTTTTTTTTTCTTTTGTTTTGTTTTGTTTTGTTTTGTTTTTGTCACAATAATTAAGGGCTGAGAACTGTGTAAAAAAAAACACAAAACATTGTGCTAACTAGGCAACTAATACCTCTTGTACCTATTGGAAATGCTGAAGCATCCATCACTGAAAGATGAAAGAAAAGGTATTTGATGCTTTCTTTTTTCAAAAGTTTTTTAATGTTTATTTTTGAGAGAGAGAGAGACAGAGGGAGAGAGAGAGACAGCACAAGTCGGGGAGGGCAGAGAGAGTGAGACACAGAATTCAAAGCAGGCTCCAGGCTCTGAGCTGTCAGCACAGGGCCTGACGTGGAGCTCAAACTCACGAACCACAAGAATGTGACCTAAGCCAAAGTCAGACACTTAACTGACTGGGCCACTCAGGTGACCCCGATGTTTTCTAATTTATAAAAGTATACATGCTTGTCTTAGCAAGTGAAGCATCTGTAAGGGGAAGCTAATCATCTCTACACACCTTCCCTTCCACTTACCTCACCAAAGTTATCAATGTTAGCAGCATGGTCTGTATTTCTTTCCTACTTTTCTTCCAGCTTATATAATCATATATAAACATGTCACACATTTGTACTGGTTTTATTTATTTTTACCAATATAAAATTGTACTACATACATTACTTTGCAAAAAACTTGTTTCCTAAAAATGGATGTTCCTTCAAATCTGTAATTTTTTTATGCATATATGTAAATACATTTTTATAATTTTATATACATAGGGTCATATCATAGATGCTGAGCTACCCTTAGGACACTCTTCCCTTCTCTCTCTTTCATTTTCTTTCTGCTTTCTTTCTCTCCCTCTTTTTTTTCTCCTTTTTCCTCACTCCTCACCCCACACCCCTGGTGTAATTGTGTTTCCTTCTCAGTTTTTCCCTTGAACTTATTAAACTCTGGATCACATGTATGTATACACATACACATTTCCATAATTTTATTCGTATCTTTTGTTCATTTAAAAAATTCTATTTATCCCTGCTGGTCAATTTGTAGATCTCTTTGTATATGGAGAGCTCTTTGTAGATTGTAGATATAAACTACATTTGTATTTGAAAACACTTTTTGAAATAAATTACTTGTTTTTTTTTCACTTTTGCATGACAAAATAACATGCAAAGTTTTGTTGCTGTTGTTGCTGTTGTGTGGTACTTTTGTTGTGTTGTTGTTAAAAAAGTCTGTTAGGTCTTTTTTTCTTTATATAGTATCTGAAGTTTCCAGATTGGTCAAGAAGACACCCTGCAGCTAGCTCTAGGTTGTATCCTGGATACAGCTGATGATATATCCTGACTTTTCTTTTAAGTTTTTATTGTTCTTTTTCATACTGAAGTCTTTTCTCCATGTGGAATTTATTTTTAATGTGGTAGAAAAGAGTCCAACTTTCTTTTCTTCCAGATGGAAAGTTAGTTGTGCCAGTACCATATGTTAAAATGCCATTCTTTTCCCAATAAATTGACATATTTCTTGTGTCATCTATTACATTAAAAAATACTGAGGCCTGTTTCTAGAATCTAGTTCTCTATTTTTTCTGTGGATGTATTTTTCCATTTTTATGCCAATACCATAATGATTTCATTACAACAGCTTCAGGGCATGTTGTTATCTGGTAATAAAACTCCCTTTTCTCTTCATTCTTCTTATTTTTTTTACAGTTCTCTTGTTTATTTGTTTTTTCCATCAAATAGCTTCAAGATTATTTTATACAATCTCCTCCAACCCCAACTTAGAATTTTACTTAAAATGGCATTAAATGTCTATATTAACTTCAGGAAACTGACATTTTAATGATGATAAGTCTTCCCTCTGCCAGAATAACTGATCAACCCATCCAAATGTTATACTGCTTGCATATTATCTGGTTTTGGCACATCTATAATTATGCTAAATGCTAAACAGAACCATATAACTTATCTGTGAACTAAAGCCACCTACTGAAGAAATAACAAACATTCCTTAATACTTTATATTACACTTCAGTTGGCTCTATGTTGCCTTTCATTTGTAATACAAACAACATATGATTATTGTTGGCGCTGTTACTTTTTCGTCATCCTACCAGATTCTACATTAGATTTTCAAACAAAGGTTTCTACTCTGGCTACTTCTTCAGGTGGTAAGGCTCTTGATGGTCTGGCTAGAGTATCTGTAAATTCAAATAGTATTTTGTATCAGTGTAGAGTCCACCTGGTCCTTATATTTGGCAAGTAATCCTTCTCTGGCCCAGCCAAAATTCAACTTATTCTCTTGGACTCTAATAATTTTGCAGTATGTTTTTCTAAAATTAGCTATTCTCCTTTAGTACTGAACTGGGAGGAAGTCCTTAAGTGTACATTGTCTTTATATTCATTGTTCACTTACAGCGAGTTTTTAAAATATCATTTATGATTAGATTGCTTAGCTTTGTAATAATTTCATTCCATAATAAACTAGATATTTTTACATTCAAAGTTTTTACTTGATTGGTTGCCTGAATAAAGGCTATGTTGATCTAGGGGCGCCTGGGTGGGTCAGTTGGTTAGGTGTCTGACTTCGGCTCAGGCCATGATCTCGGGGTTCGAGCCCCGCGTTGGGCTCTGTGCTGACAGCTCAGAGCCTGGAGCCTGTGTCAGATTCTGTGTATCCCTCTTTCTTTCTGCACCTCCTCTGCTCATACTCTGCCTTTCTCAAAAATAAAAGAAACATTACAAAAAATTTAAAAGAAAAATTTAAAAATTTAAATTTAAAAATTTAAAATTTAAAAGAAATGCTATGTTGACCTAAATTAAGATTGTCCTCCAGTGGCATTTACTCAGATCCTGGAAAAGTTTTTGCCTTTTAACTAACTGAATGTTTTTATTTTATTTTATTTTAAATTGGAAATTTATAGTTATATAACCATTTTTTTTCTTATTTTGTTTTGCTTTTGTTTCTAGAAAATTTAGAGCTAACTTTTGTGCAATACTGAAGCACCTACTCCTTAAGTGAGGTTTCTGATCCAAGTATTTTCCTAACTCTCTTCCTATTCATTACAGGCAGGGCCAGCATTATGAATGTGCAATCTGTGTGTCCGTGTTGGGCCCTGCACTCAGAAGGGTGCAACGCTTGCTTTAACATTCTGCCATTAATGTCTTGAAGTTCTTTTTGTTTTCGAACTTATATTTTTAAGTAAATTCCAGTGGGACAATGGAGCATGCATGTGAGCAGAGAAGATAAGAGCAACATCTATGTCTTGCCACTACATTCATACACGGCACTTGCAATGCCCCATGAACACAGAATTCTGGTGGACTCATGATACTTGGGAGTTCAGCAAGACTCAAAAATACAAGTACAAGGTAAACATGTTCCATCTGCAACTAAGTAAGCAAGGGGCCTCATTTTCTTTTTCACTAGAACTCGCTTCAAATGCAGAAAGAAAGCAGTAGCATTCTAAGAAATATGAATGACCAAGCAACTCTACCATGTCCTTTCTTAATTCTGTTATTTCCCTCTATTAACCCAATAATTATGCTAAAAATGAAGACATAAAAGGAAAGAGAAGGATAGGAAAATTCACAGTTCCTTTTCCTTTTAGTCCATCTTTAGTAAGTGTAGGTAGAGAGTATTGGTAGCAAGGGCAGGTATCAAGAAGTAAAATGAGGGGCTTTTGGGTGGTTCAGTTGGTTGAAAGTTTGAGTTCAGGTCAGGTCATGATTTCACAGGTTTGTGAGTTTGAGCTCTGCGTCCTGGCTTGCTGCTATCAGCGTGGAGCCCGCCTGGATCCTCTGTTTCCCTCTCTCTCTCTGCCCCTCTCTTGCTCTCTCTCTCTCTCTCTCTCAAAAATAAATAAAATTTAAAAAAAAGAAGTAAAATGAATAATAAATGGTTTAGGTAGTTTTGCGCAGCATTTACACTATTCTGGTAAGAATGAAACAAATATGCATGTGCAAGCTAGGAAGTATTAATTATGTACTTTTGTGATTCTGCATAGGAGTTAAATGCTCATGTCTTTGGATTTAAAATTCATTTGCACAATATAAAGATGAATGGTAACATTTATGTTCCTAATTAAAATTTTTCATTCTTTTTTACTTACAGCAACATTAACAGCAAATACAAAAACCTGTCAAGTTGAGAGAGACCACAGAAGAAAGAAAAAAAGCTCTATATTTTAGAACTTTTAATGTTACTTTTTTCCTGCCTTTTGCACATTAGGCCCCACATTTTCATTTGGAATGGGGCCCTGCAAATTATGTAGTTGGCCTTGTTTATATGTTTTGTTCTTTAGCTTCCTTTTAACGTGCCATTAGCAAATCTCTTTTGGAAGGAGGCAATTTTTAAATAATGAAGATTCTGAAGTATATTCTCATAGCAGATCATTTCTCTATACAGAATATACTTATATAAATGTAGCATTTTCCCAAGGATGTACTAGAAGCTAACATGTCAAATTACTGCATGTTGAAAGAAGTTTTTCTACATTTTTCAAACTACTTTTAATTTGAGCAATACTTTTTTCTTTAGGAGTAACTTGTCATTGATTAGTTTACTTTCTCAGATAATTCTTTTACAAAATAGCACTCAACTATGTGCTATTGTCCTTTTTAAAACATTCTTGTCAGTGATCATTTCTGATTAAATCACTCTGCTTACTACAATTTTGTAAAGTTGTACTATACATAATGATGTCTTCCTGGAAACCTACCCTGATAGAGTCTAAGGGCCGAAATAAATTCAAATTATTCAAGTTCAGTTCAAACAGGGAAAAAAAAGCAATACGAAATTGCAAGAAATCATTTAGAGATAATTGGAAAAAATGAGTTTGAATTCTACTGATTTTGAAGGTGCTCTGTGTTTACAGTTGATTTCATGTGTCTCCCTCTTTTCTTCATATGACACCCTGCCAATGTGTTTGAATTTCTAAACTAAATTCCTGAATTCTCCTCTAATGGACAAAAATCTCTGAATCTTGTTTTCTTTGCCCTGGTAGTAACTTACCATAAGTTAGATGGCATAATGTAACTATCTTTAATACACTGTATTATAGGGGTTCTCCTAAACCAGTATATAATATATAGTAATATGATATAGGAAAAATCCCTATCATTTGATATATTGTGATGAATTACTCTACTAAGGACCCATGTCCATACTCTAAACTCCAAACACACATTACTTCAAAGACAGGATATTATGACTATGAAAATATTGTATTCCTGAGCATTGGTCAATATTTAATATCTTTTGTACAAAAAATTAATTATAATTCAGTAATGAATATGTTAAACATTAACTTTCTGAGACTTCAAAGTAAATTTAATTTCTGGTAGATGTTTTATTTGAACAAAATCCTAGGAAGAATTCAATTAAAGTACCATTTGAATCCTAGAATAAGAGGACTGTAAGGATTATGAACATTCACAATTTTTTAAATGCAGCTGGGTATTGTATTTAGTCACAGAGAAGGGAAAAGTTGTTCTGAACCATTAGCATTGATATGGGAAAATGAAAGCCCAGACCAGGTGTGGGATGGGGATCAAACCCTGAAAAAAAGTGAGCAGACTGCTAAAGTCAAGAAAAATGAAAATCTATTGGACACAAGGGAATCAGAAGTCTGCAGGACTAAGCCAAAAGAAAAGGCATTGGAGAGGCACCTGGGTGGGTCAGTCAGTTAGGTATCCGACTTGATTTCGGCTCAGGTCATGATCTCATCATTTGTGGGATGGAGCCCTGTATTGGACCCTGCTTGGGATTCTCTCTCTCCCTCTTTCTGTCCCCACCCTGCTCGCACTCTCAAAATAAACAAACAGTAAAAACACAGAAAAGAAAAGGCACTGGAGATGGTGTAGTTCTCTATATTACTCTTTTGCTCTCCAGAGGAGCTGAATCCTTTCTGTACTGCAGATGCTGCTTGACAATGTAAGTGTAAAGTCTTTTAATACAATTTCTATATTTGTTTCATCAACCCTTGAGGAGATATTTTAAGGTAAAACAATGGGGAAAAAGGAAGAATAGTAATTCTTAAAGATAAATACCAGAACATTATAAAGACAATAAGGAATAACATACCAAAGCAAATAAATGGTGTGTAAGATCATTATCATACTTCACCTACATATAAAAAGTACTTTATGATAACAATAGAAGACTAAGGTAAAAACATTCTTGTTTGATGAGAGTTTTATGTTGGAAGGGACTCTGAACTAGGGACTTTCATCTAGTCTCCTATATGAAAGGAAAATCCCAGTAACACTGCACTGTAGCTAACTCAGGACGAACACTTGGTTGCTTCATCTGTTTTGTCAATGAATAGGCTTATTGGGTTATCATGACTAGTAAAAATAAAATAAGCTGAATATGCTGGCTTCATTTACACAAACATAGCTTTAGTCTCTGATAAAACACTAAATCATGAACTATCACTGCTGTTTGAATAGTATATTCATCATGTAACTACTACGAAATACCTACTCTTCAAAACTGAACACAGGATCATTAAAAACCAAGAGTACTTCTGAGAACAAATATATTTCTAAACTTTTGAAAATAATAAAGAGAATTATGATAACTGATTATAAAACATCCTCTGATGTTCCTGTCAGAATATGACTGAATTATTCTGTTCAGCATGGTATTTCTTATTTCATAACAATTTAGGAACGTATTATTTTGTAATGAGAAGTCTTGGCATTAGCCGATGAGTTTAACAAGTCCAGATTAAAAGAAACTTACTGTCAGTGATGTAAAAACTCTATTTTTAAAGGCACTCAAATATATCATATTTTCAAAGATTTTTTTCTAACTTACCTTTCAAATTATGTTGATGTTCAATGGTCTGCTGTAGCCCTTTTATCATATTATGAAGAGCAGAACATTCTAAAATATGAAAGACACATTTATTTGAAAATTATTCTCTTTCATTTTGGAACTATTCTCTCAAAGTTGAAAGACTTAAAATAATTGACAATATGAGATTTCTAAAAATGTTTATTTTTGAGAGGAGAGAGAGAGAGAGAGCGAGAGAGAGAGAGCGCGCATGAGCAGGGGAGGGGCAAAGAGAGAGAGGGAGACACAGAATCTGAAGCAGGCTCTAGGCTCTAAGTTGTCAGTATAGAGCCTGACGCTGGGCTCAAACTCACCAACCGTAAGATCATGACCTGAGCCGAAGTCCGACACCCAACCAACCGAGCCACCCAGGCGCCCTGACAATTATGAGATCTTTATGGAGCAGCCAGGTATCTCAAAGTAAATAATATAATAAGTAGTTTTTAATTACCCTTTAAACCAAATGCATTCTGGGATTTAGTAATGAGTTTTCCACAGCACAATAATTTTAGTATAGTAGGGATTCCCTACCCCATGTGCTTTAGCAATATCTACCCTAAAGTTAAGGCATACTTGGACATGCCTGGGGAACTATGTGCGGTGTATCCATGTGAGTTTCCCGTGAAAGAACATCTCAAGGAAAGAGAGTCAAGGTACCCTAAATTTTGTTAAGATCGAGAGCCAGAGTTGGTGAGGTGTCATTTGGGAGAAGATAATGTTTTTCTTCCTCACTGTCCTCCAACCTGTCCTCTTAGTACTCATGCCTAAGTCCCAGGCAAAGAGGTAAAAACTCAATGTGCTGAGTTACAAGGAATTAGCAACTTTGGTACTAATGACTTTGCCACAATGGAAATGGAGCCTTCACTGCAAGCATTCATACCCTGACATGTGAATATAAGCTGGTTATAACTAGAAAAAGCTAAACCTTTGATGGGTAGCAACAGAGATGGACACTTCTGTAATTTCAAGCAGTCCACTTGGCTGTAAGCTGTAGGAGATCAGGGACTATTTTGTTTTGTTCACCATTTCTCTAGAGCAGTTGTGATCCATAGCAGGCACTCCATAAATATTTGCTGATTGATTGATTGATTGATTGATAGACAAGCAATGTAATAGTAAACTGAAGCAAGAAAGGGGTAAGTGGAAAAACTGTCTGAAAATAATATATATTATATTGCTATTCTAAATGCTTTGCAAATATTGAATAATTTAGCCCTCTTAACCCTATGAGGTAGGTCCTAGTATTTGTCTCATTTAAATATGAGGAAGCTGACACATAGAAGTTTAGTGAATTGCCCAAGGTCACACTTCTACTTAGTAAGCGGTAGAGCTACAGCTTGAACCCCAGCAGTCCAACAACACGTCTGTGATTTAGCTACTTTACTACAACAAAGACCAGTCCAGGAGCGGTCCTTTAGAGTAATATGAGTAGGTTGGACGCCCTGGAAAGAGGACAAGAACAGAATCAGAGACTCTTTCTGATTGTTATTGCTATCACATTTTTACTCTAAGGTTAGGGAGAACAGGTTGCACTAGTTCAAGTTTACAATTATACTAGCTAAATATACAGTGATGAAGGCTTCATAAAAGAATAACAATATTTTTCAAATTTTAAAACTCCTAAAGTTTAAGGAAAATTTCACCTTTTTTTTTAAATAGGACAATTTCACCTTTATGTAGTTGACTTAACAACTAATAAATATTGAGCCTTATTCTCTTTCATTAGGTTTTAGAGGCCCAAGACCAATATTCAGCCAGTATGCACTGGTATGACATACTAACTTCCATTCTAGTTGGGCATCTGTTTTGATGGTTAAATATTAAATACCATATTTGCATCTAATAAAAAGTTACCTGTGTATAATAATACCATTGATTGTTTACTCTGCCAGCTATTACACTAAGTGCATTATGAACATTACCCCAATTAGTTTTCAAAATGATACTGAGAAGTTGGTATTATCCTGATTTTACAAAGAGAGATGGTCATCCATAGAGGTTTGGTTACTTGCCCAGGATTTTAGAGTTAATAAGTAGAAGGTATGGACTTGAGCATATGTTTTTCTCATTTCAAATCCTGCTCTTAATCTGCTAGTCAATACCTCCTGGGGAATTATAGGATATAGTGATGAAACCATGAAACTTGGAGTCCAAGGAAATAGAATAGAGTTTCCTCTCCACTCTCTAGCTATGACACCCTGGACAAGCTTTTTGAGCTTTAGATTCTCCATCTGCAAAATAAAAGTATGGGTAATACCTATCCTCCTTCACATATAAGACTATTCTCATATATAAGACTAATCTGACAACCAAATGAGAAAATAGTACTCTCTAAATTTACTCACAAATGTTCAATATTGTTATTGTTGTTATTTCTCTCCTCTGTCTCTCAACAACTTGTATATATCTCTTTTCTCCTTTTATCACATTTCATTTATTTGTGGTTCCTCCCACTAGATGGTGAACTCTTTCAGGTAAAGATCATATCTTATCAGTTTTGATATTTATTGCTTCTAATATGGTGGCTATTTCATAGGTATTCAATAGTATTTCTATTTATTGACTAAAGGAAAGAACCCATACTGTGAAGGGAAAATGCAAAATTTTGCCTTTCGGTTAGAGGTCCTACACTCAGTCTCCAGTACTTTCTTCAACTATGCTAATAGAAATGAAAGTACTTTGCAGAAGTTAAAAGCTTTATGCAGATATAAGGTTCTTCTGTTGTGGTTTTTCACTCTTCCTTGTACCCCCTGTACCACCCCCCACCACCCACTCAAAGTTCCCACCATCCTCCATTTTTTCTCTTTTACTATTTCCTAGTAATAGATTGATGGTTAAATCACACTTGACATTGCCTACTTCATATATGTTACTGTGTTAGCTGCTATAATTAAAAAATTAAGGGGGCACGTAGCTGGTTTAGTCGGTGGAGTGTGCGACTCTTGATCTTAAGGTTGTGAATTTGAGCCCCACATTGGGTGTAGAGATTACTTAAAAATAAAATCTTAAAAAAATTAAGGAGGCATAGACTCTGCCATCACTTCTCTTTGTGCCTTTTAGAGGAATAAATAGATAGCTGAAGCTATTTCAGTACAGTTGACTCTTGAACAACATTGGGTGTTTAGAGGTGCTGATTCCTGTGCAGTTGAAAATCTGAGTGTGGATGTGCTTGGATGGCTCAGTCGGTTAAATGTCCAACTTCGGCTCGGGTCATAATCTCGCGGTTTGTGAGTTTGAGCCCCGCGTGGGGCTCTGTGCTGACAGCTCAGAGCTTGGAGACTGCTTCAGATTCTATGTCTCCCTCTCTCTCTGCCCCTCCCCTGCTTGCATTCTGTCTCTCTCTGTTTCTCAAAAGTGAATAAACATTAAAAAATTAAAAAAAAAATCTGAGTGTGACCTTTGACTTCAAAAAGTGAACTACTGGGGCATCTGGCTGACTCAGTTGGTAGAGCATGTGACTCTTGATCTTGGGATTGTGAGTTCGAGCCTCACATTGAATGTAGAGTTTACTTTAAAAAAAAAAGTTTCCAAAACTTAACTACTAATAGCCTACTATTGGCCAGAACCTTACTGATAACATAATGTCATTAACACATATTTTGTGTTATATGTATTATAGCCTATATTCCTATAATAAAGTAAGCTAGAGAAAAGAAAATGTTATTAGGAAAATCAGAAGGAAGAGCAAACACATTTATAGTATTGTACTGTCTTTATCAAGAAAACATGCACATGTACGTGAATTCATGCAGTTCAAACTCATGTTGTTCAAGGGTCAACTGTAATCAGCAAATTGAAAACAGAGCCCTGAAACTGAAAGTATACTGAATTTTTTAAAAAATGTGTATTTTCAAAATATGAACACAAGGTGGCTCTCTCAACACTTTTTTTTTCCCAAAGGAAAATGGCTCAATAAAAATTGTTCATAAGGTAGAATACCATTCCTTATTTTAGAATAATGGCTTTTAATTCTTTGCAAACCTTTATCCACATTATCATTTCTGCTGGATTTTAGAATGAATACTATCCTATCCAATGCTTCTTAAAAGCTAGAGCTCAGAATATTAAGCTACTTGTTTAAAAAAAATTTTTTTTAACATTATTTATTTTAGAGAGACAGAGCATGAGCAGGGGAGGGGCAGAGAGAGGGAGACACAGAATTCCAAGCAGACTCCAGGCTCCAAGCTGTCAGCACAGAGCCTGACGTGGGGCTTGAACTCACAAACCACGAGATCATGACCTGAGCCAAAGCTGACGGCTCAACCGACTGAGCCACCCAGGTGCCCCTAAGCTACTTCTTAATACTGTATAATTTAGTAAATAAATGGTGGTTTTGAGCTCACTTTAGGCTCTGCCATTAACTAGCAATTTGAACATTAATATCTATTTCACAAAGCACTTGGAAATGTTGAATGCAATTATGTATGAAAAGTACTTGGCCATTAATACTAACATTATTATCATCTTCAACTGGCACAGAAATTCTTTATCTGGTATCCAATGTAGAAAATATAATGTCATGACCTCATTCTTTATTGTTGAACAAATCGAATCATATATCTAGTTTGTTATTCCTCTCTAGGTCAGTTGGTACACACTTGACTCTACAAACTTATTCCTACTAGTTCTTTTACTTCTGCTGCGTATTATCCAGTAAAAAGGCCATTAGATTTAGAATAAGTAGAGCTGGATTTTAAAAAAGTATTTAATTATTTTTTCAAATGATAAATACACACGAAATACTAGTATAGTAAAAAATGATTATCTCTCCAGTTTCGGCCTCTAGACTAACCAGTTTCCCTTCCCCCAAAGCAAGCACTGTTACCAGGATACTGAGGCTGTTTATCTTTCCAGAGATACACAAATGTATCAGGGAGAGGGTTTTCTGTGTGTACAAAGATATTTTTATAAAAATGATAGAAGATGGTTGTGAACACTGTTGTTTTCATTTATGGTATCTTGGAGATTATTCTGTATCATATAGAACTACTTTTTCTTTTATCAGCTGCCATGATTTAACCAGAATCCTACTGATGGATCACACTCGGAAAGGCCTTCTCCGTACTAAAAAACACACAAAAAACCCCACAAAAACCCATATTCTATTCTATTTTTTTGGGTGGTTTCATTTTTTTCACCTTTGATTAACTTTATTTGTTGGCATAGTTTTAGATGTACAGAAAAATCAGGAAGGTATTAGAGTTGCCAAATATCCTACACCCAGTTTCCCCTGTTATTAATACCTAACATTAGTATGAGATGTTTGTTACAATTAATGAACCAATGTTGATACATTATTATTAACTAAAATCTATACTTTATTCAGATTTTCTTAGTTTTTACCTTATGTTCTTTTTCTGTTCTAGGATCCCATCCACAATACCATATTGCATTTACTCATCATGTCTTCTCAGTGTCCTCTTGGCTGTGCTAGTTTCTCAGTTTTCTTGTGTTTGATGACCTTGACAGTTTTGCAGAGTGCTGGTCAGGTATTTTGTAGAAAAGCCCTTTTTGGGGATTTGTCTGACGCTTATCTCATGGTTAGATGGGGTTATGGGTCTTTAGGAGGAAGATCATAGAGGTGAAGTGCCATTTTCATCACACCATGTCAAGGGCACATACATACAGCTTTCTCTCCTTTCCCTCCTGACACAGGGCACTTTATTAGTGAGGAGTGTTGGTCTGGGAAAAGGGTGTTGGGATGAACAGGATCAGCAACTATCCTGGGGAACATTCCTAAACATCAAGCATTCCTCCACGAAAATTTAGAGAAAACTCCATCATGGATGAAACCTCCCCAGAGGACAGCACTGTGACCACCCGGCCCTGCCAGCAGTGGTACAAAGGGCACCTAAGGCACAGAAGGGCTCCAGTACAGCAGGGCTTCAATGTCAGGCACAGACTGTTGGGGGCATACCAGGAACTTCTCATAGTTCCATGTGAACATGAGGGAATTCTGGCTCTCTTGAGTTCTCCAGATACCCTGAACTGGTTGCACAGTGAAGCCAAGCACTACTGGGCCTTGAGGGCTGCAGGTGCAGCTGAAGCTCATTTATCTGGGTGTAATCCCAGACCATTGTGCCTCAAAGCAAGTTGGCATTCTCAAAGAGCAGCGCCTTGCCCTGCAAAGAGCCTGGGTTTTCAGGTTCCCTGCAGGCTAGTGGGCATGCAAAGGATGGACCAAGACCAGGGACACAGCCGGGAGGACAATTGGTTGCTGGGAGCTGAGAGGCACACATGGCCTGGTTGTCCCAGAAGTAAGGGGAGAGCTTTGGACTAGAACAGCCCATTTTTGGCACTAAAATTTTTGACCCATCTGAAATTTCTTTTGGTGTAATTGTGAGACAGGAATTCAACTGTTATTTTTTCCCATGGTTTTGAAGGCTTGGACTTGCCATTTCTTGGTTTAGTGGTCTCCAACAGATTATTTAATTTCTCTCATCCTATGTTTCTTCATTATTGAGGTGGCTTAGTAATACCAATCCTATGTATCAGGGCTATAAAAGATAAAATGAAATGATAGCTCGGAAAGTTCTATGTGAATTTAAAATATTTTACAAATGTATGGTATAATATTAATTGTTGTGGTACCAGAAAATACTCTTATGAGATTTTGTATTTCTTCAGGCAGTAAAGAACTAACCTTTTTTAATTGAAACCTCCTTTGTTTGCGTTACTTTTAACAAATAGTTAGTTTTTTCCAATTGCATATCCAGTATATTATTCTTTCCACTGGTTTCTATCATTTTCTGTAGAAGAAACAATATATATTACCAAAGCAAGGAATGTCGCTATTTTTATTTTTTTTACCTAATGATATGAAGACTAATGAAAATACAGACCACTGAATACCTGCAAGTCTAATAATTAAGTCTGGCATATGTTTTATGTAAGCCAACTTCCTCATTTATCTAATTTTAAAAGTAACATGGCAAAAAATTAAAACAGACTAACAGTTATAAAGAGTTATGAAAAGTAAGAATATGAGCTAACTTGGAATCCCCTTCTTTCCAACTATTCAACCCTCAGTCCTATGGTTAACAATTCCTTATACATATTTCCAAAATATTTTATGATTAACTATACAACTATAGGAAAGGATCATATCATACTCTGTTCTGCACCTTGGATGTTCCACTTAGAACTATTATCTTGGAGATGATGTCCATACAAGCACATCTAGGTCTACTTTGTTCTTTTTAAGACCTGCATTGAGTTTCACTTATGAATATACTGTAATTTATTTAACTAGTCCCCTTACTGAGGATAATTTGTGTTGTTTTCACTTTTTTTTTTTGCTATTACAAATAATGAATAAACCTTCAACATACCTTTTTGGTATCTTTGTGTACAGTGTAATAGCTGACATATACCCTTCAGACAGCTTCAAAAATCCTCAATTCATTGTATCATCTATATCTCTACCCACTTCCCCATTCTCTCTGCCTCTGAATTTATCTTAAAGCAACTCCCTGACATTATATTATTTCATCCACAAATATCACCATCTATATGTATCTCTAACAGGTAAGATTCTTAAAAATACAATCACAATACTTTATCACATCAAAAAATCAATATTTCTTATTTAAAATATTTAAGGATATGACAGATATTTCTAAATAATCTCCAAAAATTTTGCACCAATTCCTCTCCCACGAACAGTGCTTCTTATTTCTTTCTCTATTCTCTCTTATTTTAGTAAGAATCACTTGGTTAAGAAAACTCAAGTTCATTGTTTAAAAAAGTTCATAATGTGGGGCACCTGCGTGGCTCAGTCAGTTAAATGTCTGACTCTTGACCCCAGCTCAGGTCTTGATCTCCAGATCATGAGTTCAAGTCCTGCATTGGGCTCTGCAGGGGTGTGAAGCCTACTTAAAAAAAAGCTCATAATGTTATCTCAAAATACCCATTGTCATGAAATTCCTTTATTATGGACATACCAGACTGTGCAGAGGAAAAGAAGGAATAGAGAAGAATGATAAAGAGAGAAAATAGAGGTGGGTATTATTCTCTTTCCCACCCTTGCTTCAAAAACCCACTCCCCAAATCTTTCATTTATTCACCTATATCTTCTCAACAACTATTCTTATTCCTCTCCAAGGCAGACAAGGGGGAAAAAACCTAATATATACTTGTGGGTTTGGTCTATCATGTAATTTGTCTAGATTTGGGGTGAGGAACTTCAAATACATCTGTTTTTAGGCAACAGAGAAGGAAAAAGGAACAGCAGAGGAAAGAGTAAAAAAAAAAAAAAAATTAGAGTTAGTCATAATGGTAAGAGACTGAGGATTGAGTTTATTTTATTTCAATTCTTATTAAACCATTCCTGAGTTTATGGACATTTTGAACATTTAAGTATGTATTTTCCTTTTAACTTTAGCCAAAGTATATCAACTATTTCCTTGTCCCAGAAACATTTTGATGTATTAGTACAAATGATCCAAAATGAAATATATTTTAAATATGGATTTTAAAAATGAGAAAGGACTTAGCAAAAATATATTTCCATTGTCTTTACTTTGCTTATTTTTTGATACATTTTTCTTTACTTCCCAAATTCTTCCACTGGCAAAATCTATTTCCCTTTAATACTATAACTTTTATACTATATACTTTTATACTATATATAGTTTTTCTACTATAACTGTTTTATATCTTTACATACCTTTTCTATCTGTGAGAAATCACTTATAAGCTTGTCAAGATTCACACCGCTAATCTTTTTCATACATCCTTCGCTGCTTTGACTCATGTCTAAACTAGTGAAGAGTAAATAGGGTTAAAAAATAGATGAAGAAGTAAACAAAAGCTGTACAATAGTGACAATAAGTCAAATACTAATGTTTCTGTACTCCACGCATAGAGCACCTACTTGAGCTCCACTGCACGTGGAAAATTTTTGCTATACACATTAATAGCCAAATGCATTAAGTCTTCTCCATTCTTCTGCATGCCACCCAAGTTTTCTCTAAACAAATCTAAAATTAGTGCAATGTTATGTGCATATGTAGAAATTATTTGCCCCTGTTACACAAAAAACTATTCCATTGTTCAACTCATCTTCTTGCCATCAGTATGACAGGACTCAAAATCTGGTGTACTGCTAAATCTGATGTGTGACTTTTAAATATAGGTATTCTCAATGTACGGTGTTTAAAATTTTCATAACTATCATGCCACGAGTATTTTTTGCTGTATTTCCTGGTAGTGTGCTTATTGCCATGGACTGAATTGTGTCCCCCTGCCCCTCAAATTCCTCTGGGTATAACCAGCTAACTACAAAGAATGAGTTTTAGTTTTAGTCCTATGGAACCAATCATAAGAAATTCTACATTATTCCGGAGGTAAACTCATCCAGTTAGGATGAAGAAACTGACTTTCACAAAACTGCTAGCATTTACACTTGGGGATGGGAGAGTGTTTAGAAGAATTAGGATTAATACAATCTAAAAGTATAAGACACTTTAGACTTTTCACAAGTGAAGTGCAAGGAGAAAATACAAATTTGAAATTTAGGCATTCTTAATTAAGGAAAGAACATATGCCAATGCCTGGTGTGTGAAAGTGGTAATGGAAACTAGTCCAAAGCAAAAGGTAAATAAAATTCCTAAAGTAATTTTACGGGTCATATTATTGTTTCAAATGAAGTACAACACAACAGACATTGCTTTGACAATTTGTTACTTCACAAATCTCGTTTCCTTCCTCTTTTTGATTGGACGTTAAATCACATGTATGACATCTGACAACTATTAGTGGTTTTTAAATGAAAGAATTTTAGCTGTGCATTTTCAGCTTACTGAATTATTATTCAAGTAACACTATATAAAAATCCCTTTAAAAATTACAACTTGATCTTTAAGGCAGGAAAATAATTGTAATTAGCGTCCCATGATAAATACAGCAAAATTCTTTTTTGGGGTAAAGCTTAACAATCATCAGTATTTGATAACTGTTACTCTTTAATAGAACTATAGGATAATCTGAGGTAGTTAATGCAAAACTTTCCCCCGTCCCCCACCCCCCAACATTTTTCTTTTTAGTTCCTAACATTTTACATAAAAAGGTTTTACTACAGTTCTCAGATCCCAGCTCTTGAATTAAATTCATTTTAATTTCAGCTTGATTTTCCTCCCAAAAGCCTCTGTTCTAATGAGACTCTGGGAGTGTTTTTCTTTTTAAAACCATCGCTAATATTCCACTGGCTGTTATTGCATGCCGTTCCGCCCGGTGTAGGAGTTTGTCACACAGGCTGAAAAGCCACCCAATCCATTTCTAGGTGTCTTCACGGTACCCCCCAATTTCCTCCATCAACATCTCTTCAGTGGCTGTGGCCTTCGTGCCCGTGAAACTAGGAAACAAGCTGGTGATTCAGTGCCGGTCAAATTCTTCGGTGAGAAGCAGGGACTGACTTGTGACCTTCTGGCCCAGCAGCAACCACCCCCTCAAGTGGGTGACAGCGCCCTTTTCTCCCTGGCTCTTATGCCAACCAGCATCTGGGCCTCAACTCCGTCTCTCCCCCTCCCCGGCTCGGCGGGGCCCGAGGACAGACTGGGGGTGGGGGTGGGGCTCCTCCTCTCCCCTCCCTGCTGCACTCCGTGAACGCACGCTCGGTCCCGAGGCTCGGGGCTCCCGCTCCCTCCACCCGCGTGCCGGGGACCAGAGGGACCCAACTCTACTGCAGGACTCGCACCAGCGGGCCTGACGGGAGTGGATGGCTTAGGAGACGTGAGGAGGTATGAAGAAAAGAATTTCCAAGGCCAAAGTGGGAATTTCGAACCCGGGGACAAAAAGCCTGGAGCGTACCTGACGCCGCTCACAGTTCCCCACAGTCTCCCGCGTCACCACTTCCGGGTGCTGGTCCGCCCCGCACTGCTGTCCCCTCCCCGGAAGCAAGTTCCCCCAACAATAGGCCCGCCCTTCTCCCGGCCCCGACCTGGGCCGCCAGTTTTCCACCTCCGGTGGTCCCTGCCTCCTTGGCCCTTGCTCGCCTCAGCATCTGGTGCTTCTTAGATATTTTTTTCTGGTTTCTGGGACATGACCCAACATCTAGTGCCTGCCAGATTCCTAATTATTTCCCTGACCAAAGAATAAATCACATTGGTTTTAAGTTTGGAGCAGTGAGTCAGCATCATTGAATTAATAATCCGTATTTATTTGAGTAACTTATGAAATAGGCTTATAATGTACGAAGAGACTGTGCTAGGTGATGGAGATGAAAGCATGAATATAATCAGTCTGTGCAGTCCAGAGTCAGCTGATGGAGATGATCTCCCATCTACAAAACTGTCTTGGTAACTAATGGTAAAGGCTTAGGCTCCCTCCGCATGAATTCAAGCCCCCAACTCTTTTATATCCCAACTGGGTGATCCCGGGCAAGTTTTTAAGTATACCTGCCTCGGCTTCTTTATTTGTAAAATTGACATTAATAATGATGCCTACTTCATAGGCTTGTTGTGATGACTAAAGGATTAGAATTTTGGTCAATAACAGTTTGAAACTGTATCCACTGCCAACTCTGGCCTCCTTTTTTTTTTTTTTTTTTGAGTGGGAGAAGAGAGAGATTTTTATGGATTTTGTTTTCTATGAAATCCAAGATGTGGCCAGCAAATACATGTATACTGTAATAGGATAATTCATACTTGATTATTGGGAAGGTAGTAGAGCATGATGGCAAGATAATCTGGTCAAAGTGGGAAATGTAGGGTGGAGCCCTCTCTCTGCCATTAGTCATCTGGGAAGGTTGATTCATCTTCCCAAGACTTCCCCCCCACCCCCAATTTTAAAATAAGAGAAGTGGACTAAATAAAAAAGCTAAAATTTTAGAATTTTAAACTGGTCTTATCAAATATTTTGAAAAATGTTTTTTTCATGTTCTTGGGCTCATTAGTTTCACAAAATTTGTGTATATTATTTATGCATATATGTCTTATATATATGCCTTATATATGTCTTATATATATGTCTTATATTTATGCATATATGTCATATATGCATTTTTGTTTAATTTTTATTTATTTATTTATTAAAGTTTATCTGTTTTTTGAGAGTGAGAGAGAATACGCAAGCTGGGGAGGGACAGAGAGAGGGGATGCAGAGGATCTGAAGCAGGCTCCACGCTGACAGCAGAGAGCCTGACATGGGGCTCGAATCCACAAATCATGAGATCATGTCCTGAGCCAAAGTTGGATGCTTAACCGACTGAGCTGCCTAGGCACCCCTTATGTTTAATTTTTAAACTTATGGCTACCCAATAAGCTTTCCTTGATGTAACAACACATAGGGATATTAAAAATGGCCTTTTGAATTGCTGGTTCTATCCAATTAGCACATGCAAAATGTTCCATGTAACCCATATCATAATGGTTATTGAAATAAGCCCATTTTAAGACCCACCTAAGATGCTACCTTCTCCATAAGGCATTCACTGATCATATCGATCAGCTGTGACATGCCTTTCCTTGCTCTATGCTCCTATTACACTTCGGACCAGGCTGGCCTTCCTGTGGCCTTTGTTTGGGCTGTTGGAATTTTTTTCCCGCTGTTTGATCAGCTCCTTGGGGGAAGAATCTCTATTTTATATATATATTTCTCCATAGTGCCTAGCTAATGAGAATAAATAGAAATGAACCAATACACCAGAAATAAATCAGAAAAAATTAGCTTGATTTTTCTAGTTTGAAATGAGTCATAAGCTTCTCTTCCAGTTCATAGATACTAGTTTTTTTTGCCCAAAGAGTCTAGTGAGTTCAAAATATCTCTGTCAGTGAGAAACTATATAAACTTCCCATGATTTCATTTTTAAAAAGGGAATGCCTTTCACAGTTGTATTCATAGTTTTATTCATCAAGTATCATCCAATTGAGAAACAGAAAGGATTCATTGAGTATTTGCTCAGAAACTGCCTGAAAAACCTAAGAGGAATAAATTATATTATTGTGCCATATTAACAAAGGGAGTATAAAGAAAGTAATGTGCAAGTCCATTAAAAGATACCATGATATGGAAAATAAACATACGAGCCTACCCAATTGCAAAAAAAAAATCAGAGGCTACTGATTTATTCATATAAGGATCTTAAGATGAGTGATATGTCGATTTTTTTTTGTAGGTTACAAACAGCTTCAGTTATTAATTCATTCAAAAATATTTGTTAAGTCCTTGCAAGGTATCAGCTACTGAGTGTCTAGGCACTATGGAGAGAAAGACAATTAAGGTGCTATCTTAATTTGGACCTCACATCTCATAGGATTGCCTTTTCAAGACCATGAGCAATTACCCATCTGTTCAATCAAGAAATACTTGCTGGGCACCAAACCTGTTCTGGGCTCTATAAGAATAGGAATGAATAAATCAGACATGGTCCTGGACCTCAGAAGGCTTACAGTTTTGAGAGAGAAATACATAATAAATAAGTAAACGACTGATAAATAAAAACTGAAATAAGAGCAAAGAAAGAAACACAAATCCAGGATATTGACTCAAAAAGTGAATGGGAGCAGCTTTAGATATAGTGATCAAGGAAAGTCTGAGGAGACTTCCTCCTCCTCCTCTTCTTCTTCTTCTTCTTCTTCTTCTTCTTCTTCTTCTTCTTCTCCTCCTCCTTTTTAAGTTTATTTATTTCTTTTGAGAGAGAAAAAGAAAGCACCGTTGAGGGTGGGGCAGAGAGAGAGGGAGAGAGAATCAAGCAGGCTCTTCACTGTCAGTACAGAGCCTGATACAGGGATCAAACTCACGAACCATGAGATCGTGCCCTGAGCTGAAGTCTGATGCTAAACCGACTAAGCCACACAGGTACCCCTCAGTTTCTTCTTAATGCTCACTTTCCCTGATCGATTTTCTTATTCTTATTTTTCACTAATCTGTTTTAGTGGCCTCTAGATCTCCTATGGGAATTCTTCATGGCACTACTTACAAGGGAATTGGTTCTTGTCCTCCTGAGTTTTAGGGCACTGTTGGTTGGTAACCTTCCAGGAAGCTTCACTGGTCTAATCTGAAACCAGTCCCCCCTTACTGTGAGGGCAGGAAGAGACCAAAGCAAGAGACTTGCCACTCCAGATAGATAGGTGGCAGTTTTAATAAACGAAGGGAACTTATGAGGTTTGTCTTGGGTGGCAGCAAGGTGAATGGATCCCCAAACCCACCTGTCAAACCATAAGTTTACATAGAGGCTGTAACTAGGTTCAATCATGTATACTGTGCAGGTGGTTCTTAACACCACATCACTATCTCAAGGCCCTGCAGCCTCTAGAAGTGGGAAAGGCAAGTGGAATGCACATTTCAAGGACAGCAGAAGGGATGAAGAGACTCTGAGTGCCCAGGTCCAGCTCATAGGTCAACTGGCAGTCACATCTTTTTGATGACCTTCCTCAACAGGCACTTTTCACTCTTTGAATCTCATGACCAGGTAAGAGAGAGGCTTTCAGCTTGATGGAGACTGAAGGGATGCAATTTCTAGTAATATCCATTATACAATCAAATATAAATCTCCTATTTTATGTTAAGTTCATTCATTAATCTATCTTGTCTCTGACTTATAGTTGAAGACTGGGAATTGAGTTCTAACCACTTTCCAGTATCTTGATTGTGGAACAACTTTGATAAAGCTGTTTGCAGCCTTTGTTGAAAAATGGGCTTAGCAGTCTCCTCTGAGGCTGTGTTCAATCTTCACTAATGGAATTTACCTTGTAATAAGAGCTTATTCTACTCCATGGGATAATATATTCATGTCACCGATTGTTTCTTAGGCTGCTTATGGAGGTCTGAAGCCTGTGTTCCAGCCGAGACTCAGCCCAAGTTATTCCCTCCGTCCATTTCACCTGGGAGATTTTCTACTTCTCCACTCCACCCTTCCCCATCATAAGGAAGTATTTGTTTAGTCTACTTCTCTCCATAGTTAGGAGGCATAAATGGAAGTCTCGGGACTTTTCTGACTCAACAGTAATGTTTGTAAGGGGTGACGGTGGGTAGAGGAGCCCTCACTAACCTGCCTGTGTTACTCTCTTTGCTGTCATCTTTTTAAAAAAAATGTGTATTTATATATTTTGAGAGAGAGTGTGAGCAGGGGAGGGGCAGAGAGAGAGAGGGAGAGAGAGAGTCCCAAGCAGGCTCTGTGCTGTGAGTGCACAGCCGGACGTGGGGCTCAATCTCACCGTGAGGTTCAATCTCACTGGGAGATCATGACCTGAGTCAAAATCAAGAGTCAGTCGCTTAACTGGCACCTAAGGCTGTCATCTTTTTAAATGTATGATATGGGGTTGTCTGGTTCTTGTTGTTGTTGAACTTTTTTATGGTTTCATCTATTTTTTGTTTATCTTGCTAGGTTATAGGGTGATGGGATTCTGTGATTTGTTTATTATCTCCCATCTTTACCAAGAAGCATCAATAACAATTGTACACCAATTGTGTGCATAGTTTGAAGAGATTTAAGGAGATAAATCGTACTTGAAATATCATTTACAACTCCTACGAAACAATTTATCCATGGGCTTCATATGCTAGCATGATTCTCAAATTGCTTAGTGTCATGTCTCCTCAGCTCCATGGCATGCATTATGAAGACTTCATGTCCATTTCTTAATTGATGTTGCTGTTAAAAGGCAATTTCCAGTTCCATTTAAGTTGATCTAGTAATCCCTAAAGGATTTATGTTAGGATTTTAAAGAGAGAATCTGGGTCAAACAGAAAGAAATGATAACCTGTCTCTTCAACACCTTCATCAGCTACTCTGGGGCCCCGTGGGTGATTTCCCCTTGCAGTCGGGTCTCCATCAGGAGCAATGTTGTTTATTTGCCAAAGTACTTTGAACTCTCTCAAAGCCTTGGACGGGAACAAACAAAACAACAATGGGAAATAAAATACCGCTGAGAACCAACAAGACTAATTTCGGCTCCAGGAACTTGAATTACAACAGAAATCTAAGTCACAGTCACCTCACGGGCTCAGCTGAAGGATTAGGCACCTCTAAGTGGTTGGGCTGAAAGTGCCAACCTCTCCCCCTGGATCTTTAGGCCAAACACTCAAAACCAGCTCCCAACAGTGAAGCTGATTCCATCACAGCTGTTGTAAATACTGGAAAATAATATTGCCAAAAAACAGGAAGAAGAAAGTGAAAATAGGCACACAGGAAACGAAGATAATTAGATTCCACCTGGATCCTCTTGCTTACTGAAAGAATCAGGGAAAATCAGCTGCCCAGGGTTAGCACGTGGTAAAATGAAACGAACACTGGCAGAATGTCTTCTAACCAATGTTAAATCGAAAGACTTTATGGCTGGACTTGGATTAAAAAAAAATTTAAAAAAACCTTAATGAAGAAAATCCAACACATCAAATATTTCCCTAGGAAAGGCTTAGTGTGGCTGAAAGTGCCAGGCTTCAAATCTTTTGACCAGAACTGGCTACAAAATTTGTGGGGCCTTGTGCGAAATGAAAGTGTGGGGCTCCTGTTAAAATAATATTAAGAATTTTGGGACAGAATAGCAGAACATGAAACCAGGAATAGGCCCTTCTATACGTGAAGCTCGGCTCTGTGCTACTACACTGGTCACACATCCGTGCGGCTGGCCCTGCCTTTGACTCCTGCACTCTCATCCCACAGCTTTTTACTTTTTTCTTTAAAAAAAATTTTTTTAAATTCATTTATTTTTGAGAGACAGAGCACAAGTGGGGGAGGGGCAGAGAGAGAATGAGACACAGAATCTGAAGCAGGCTCCAGGCTCCGAGCTGGCAGCACAGATCCCTATGCGGGGCTCGAACTCACAAACTTCAAGATCATGACCCGAGCTGAAGTCGGATGCCCCAGCGACTGAGCCACCCAGGCGCCCCTTTTTACTTTTTTCGAGTTCCTCTGTTATTTATATATTTTTGCTTAGACGTTTAGGACTTGTCTGTATGCGGCGGGTGGGTAGAGAATGTTTGGGATGCAGAGGAGGAGGGATACAGCTCCCTCTGTTGACGCCTCAAAGCATTGCATAACCCCCTGCCAGGAAGGCAGGCTCCTCCTAGGTTCCCTCTTGTGCTTTATCGCTAATAGTCACTGTTTTATAGCCATGAACCAGTGCGAAGAATTCTTTAAAGTGAGCTCAGCAACTATTGTGTCAGTGAGCTATTCAAAAGTTAACAGGTATATTTGTTTATTCCCAAAGTTTCTTTGTTATGATCGGGGGGAGGAAACACTGCTCTTTCAGTAGGTCAGATTTGGTGGAGTCAGGGGGATACAGGACACAAGGCAAGGTTAAGGTCACTAAGTCATTTCGTTAAAAAGAGAATCCACACAGGCCATCAACATCTTCAGGCCAAAGCGAAAGCTCAGAGTTTTAAGGATTGGCTCTAGATTGAGATAGGAGTTAGAAGTGCCTACAGAAGGCTGGTGCCGCAGGCCAAGTTTGTGATGAGTCTTAAAGATGAGGCTAAGGAGCATAAACTTAACCTTGATGGCCGTGGTGTTGCAGGATTTTTTTTTTTACCTCGATACCTGGGATTCATGGTCTCACCATTTCGAAGAATGAAGGGGTGGACACGAAATGAGCAGCAGACGAAAGTTTATTAGAGAATAAGAAAGTAAGTAGTATGAAAGCTCTCTTTATAGAGAGAGGGTATTCAAAGGTGAATACCCACGACTATAGGGGAGGGTCCTTATTTCGTAAGGTTCTGGTCACCCCCCACCCCCACCCCCCTTTCCCCTCATTCCTTCTCAGGTCCTACCCTTACTGGCTGGACAACTCTAGGTGCTAGGTTGTCCATTTCTGATTGTCTCGACTCCATTGTGTGAGGAATCTGACTGGTCATACTACTGTTCCTCCCTCGTAGAACATAGGTTTCATGGTTTACTTTCTGTAGTCAGGTATTTTGATTGTCAAATTCCTGAGGGGAACCCCAGGGAGAGTAGTGGGTGTCTGTTACATTCTTAAGAGGAAACTTAAGCCCAAGGGGCTTTGCTGTGGTCAGATGCTCCCAGCAGTGTTCCAAAAATATGTGTTTTTCCCCACCCAGGGACCTCAGGCCCTAACCTTTCCCTCTCTGTCTATTTTATCCTATCTTTCCCTATCATAGTGGGAGCTCATCAACATGTTTTAACCAAAGGATTGGTGTGATCCCATCTATATTTTAGAAAGACAGTTCTGGTGAGACTAGAGCTTATGGAAGAGAAATTTGGGAAATCAGACAATAAAAGTCTGAACTTTTAAAAGAGAAAATTCAAGGGATATGTAGAGGTTAAATCCTGGTGATGGAATGGGTGTTTGGAGGTCAGAGAGTGGATAGTTAGGGCTTAGATATTTTGTAACTTAGATCATCCTAAATGCTGATGCATTATTGGATATAGGGAGTACCAGAGGAAGAACAAGTCAGTAAAATTCCTGTCTGGGGGCAAGTGTAGGGGGGCCTCCATCCTATGGAGTAAGATAATAACAAACCAAGAGATTTATCTTTTGACTTCTACCATTTGCAACCTCATCTTTAGAGATTTAGTGCATTATAGCTTTTGAAATTATTGAGCAAAAGTAAACAGCTATTGTCCAATAAACTCCTTTTAAATAAGGCCAAATAATTAGAATATAGCTGAGACAGATGTCTGCTTAAAAAGTTCTGATAAAAGTTTTAATAAAGTAAGGCATTATGCTATGCATAGTGCTCTTTGGCATGAGGATCATATTGAGGTGATTACTTTGGGAAACAGCAGACACAGGAGAAGCTCTGACAACAGAGTAGAAGTTGCCCTTTTCTAAGGGTAATTTTACATTAGAAAGGGGACCTGTACCAGGAAGAGAGCTATTACCAGAGATAATTTCATCTGAGAGACTTATCTACCCAGTAGGGCAATCCTTGTTGAACATTTTCCTCTTTTCACTTTCCCATAAGTTGCCTTCCCCCCCGCTTTGAAGCTCCGGACCCCTAGCCCTTTCTTTAGTTCCAGAAGGTATATAATCCTCAATTGTCTGGCTGCCTTTTGCAGGGCTCCTGTATGTTTGAACATAATTTAAATAAATTTTCTTCTCCTGTTAATCTGTCTCATGTCAGTTTAACTCTTAGACCAGACCACATAACCTTGAAGAGTAGAAGGGAGAATTTTTCCACCTCGACAATATTAACAGTCCAAAAATGGATTTTCTGACTCTAGCTAAGTTACCTTATTTATTATGTAAAAGGAGATTTCAAAATGGAATAAGCAAGCCTAGCTAAGAGAGTCTCTTTTAAAATGAGGTCAGGTCGGAAGCTGTAAGGTTGGGGGAATTTATGCATGTCCTCATTGGAGGAACCATGAACTTTTTGCCTGCTGCAAACCTTCAGCCTGGGTTTAACTCTCTCTTCACCAGGACACCTGTATCATTTGCAGTCTTCAGTTTGAAAGGCGTCAAAGTGATTGACGAGTCTCAATCCCTCATCTGCGTATTAACTCAAGCAATCCTTGACTCGCTTATTTTCTATCCCTGTTTTGCGTCAGGAACCTGATTAAGAACCACACTTGTAATCTTTTGCCTTTATAATCCTGCACCCTCGTTGTCTAACTTGTATATGGATTCAGGTTTCGACATGAATCTGTGTCTCCTTAATTGCCCAAATAAATGCCTGTTTGCTTAATTTTTTTTTAGCTAATTCTTGTTCAACAAATTCATTGTAATAGTCATCTACAAATCAGTGAATTATATTTCTGAAACTGATCTAAACGGAAATAGCCCATTCTTTTAGACTCATTAGAAATGCTAGTCAGAGAATGGCAGAGAAATAGAACAGAAGACTATTAAATGTCATCTTTCAGCTGAGCCCATTTGAGAAACCTTCAGAAATACATCTCATTGGGATATGTCTTTGTCCTGTGTGCGTGACCTTAGGCAATCAATGAAAGCGAGGTTACTTTGGTCGTGTTACAAAATTAACTGAGGCATATTAAAAATTTCAAGAGTTTATCTGAGCAAAAATTGATTCCACTGGGCAGCTCCAAACCAGAAGTGGTCAGGAGGCCTCTGAAAACAGGAGCTGGGGAGAGATTTGTTTATAGAGAAAAGGTGGAAGCCAAGCAAGGAAATTATTGATGGAATATAGCTTAAAGCCTAATTGGCTGTTTGTGATTGGTTGTCCTTAGGTTTTGATTTCATAACCTTGAGGCATTTACAGGCTTAGATTCTGGTTTGCTGACGTAAACCTCATGGCATTTGAGCCTCCTCAGTCCAATGACCTCCTTGTTTAATTAATTTAACAGTGTCATAGAACTTGTCTTCTGTCAGTGTTATGAAAACTATGAGGCTGAGTCAATACTATACTTCTAGGCCTTTACAGGTAGACTCCCCAAGAAATTCCAGGGAATTTCAATCTGAGCCCATTTTACCTAGCAGAAATATTTCTATAACCTTTCCCACCCTTCCTGGTGCTCTGTCCACTGTATTACTATAAAATGTAACTAGTCCAGAAATTGAGATAACCAGAAGACCATACTGGTGAAACACACTGATTTTGCCTATGGATGCTGGGAAGCTTTTACAGTGAAGACAATTCTTGTAGTTTTTAGCCTCTTCTAGAGGGAGGGGTAAGAATTGTTCTGGATGAATAAAGCAAAGTGTAATATCAACAGGTGATTCTGGTTTGATCTCTTTGCCAAAGAGACTCTCCTCTCCCCTTTGAGAATTGGAAATCCTTAAGCAGGCCAGTGCCCTCTGGAGTTGCTCTAGTGTGATCTGCCTAATAGATATGCTCTATATGGATTGAGACTACCCAACAAAATCAGAACTTCTTTCTTAGACTGTGTCAGGAAGTAAAAAGGGGGATATAGAAAAAGAGCATCAGGGCCACAGGAACAGGGTGGGATGATTAGAGGAGAGAGACCTCCAGATGAATGCCTCTGAGGAAATGTAAGAGTTAATAAGAGTTACCGTTGGGTCACTATTGGAGTCTGATTGCGTAGCTAAGAATGTGACTTTCTTAATTTAATTTCTTAAGTTGATTTGTATATTGAGATCCACAAAATGGAGACTGCCCTAGTGGCCCAGCCCATGTCACAAATCTAAACCTAAGTCAGCCTGCTCTTACAAGAAGTATCTGTCAAGGAAATCTAACCACAGGTCTCCAACTCAGCTTTAGCTAGCTTACCTTACTCTAGAAAATGGGACCTGCTGGTCTTAAAAAGGAAACCCCTGACCTAGTCAATCCTGCTTTGCTTCCCTGTTGCTTTTTCTAAGCTCTATAAAACTTGAGCTTGCCTAAAATCCCTTGGGAAAAGTGCTTCACTGCTTAGGAGACATTGTACTCCCCCAATCCATGGCTTTTTTTTTTTTTTTTTTAAATGCAGGACATCAAGGTCATTAATAAATTGGTTTTGTTTTGTCATTGACACTTCTTTACTTTTTACTGTGTGTATGAAGGCTCATCACATAGCGTGGTAGATTAAAAATGGCCAAAGATTCACTATAGCTCCCGCCCTCAGAGGGGGTTCTGTTTCTTCATCCCTTTTAATTTAGATTGGCCTTGTGACATTCCCGAAGAAGGGATGTTGTGAGATTTTGAGCCTCGTCCTCAGGAGGCTTTGCACATGAATCACCCTGTTTTAGAGGCCATATGGAAGAGCCTCTCTAGTGGATAGCTCACCCAATGCCCAACAGGTGTGTCCATCCTAGACCATCCAGCCTCAGCCAAGCCATCAGCCGACAATTGAGTGAATGAGCTTGGCTGAGATAAGCAGAAAAATTGCCCAGCTGGGCCCAGCCCCAGTGGCCAACACACCAACTTGCAAGCTAATAAATTATTGTTGTTTTAAGCCACTAAGTTTTGGAGTGGTATTTAAGGCATCAAAGGCTGAGGATATTGCTCTTACTTGAAACGTGAGAGAGTGTAACATATCTGCTGTGGAAAGAAATCTGGCAATTGTTTTTCATTTACTGCCATTTTCCAGAAATGACCGTTTTCAAATTAGATGAAAGGTAGCTTTCCTAATCTGATGCAAACTGGGGGACAATTTAGGAGATTAAGGCATGAGATAATCAGAGGCTGGACCAAGGTAGTGGAAGAGAGGATACTAATAAGAGGATGCATTAATGGGTATTTCAGAGACTTTCAAGTCACATTCCTGAGCAGGGCTATGGATGACATTTTCATTTTACAAATATTTCCTCTGTCATGAATAATTATAGATTTGTGTGCCAATGATTGTCCTGAGCAATCCCAATGATTGAAATTGCTGGAAAAATCCTAAGTTCTGCAATAATTTGGGTTTTCCCCTTCAAAGCACTGGTCATATGAGTGAAGACAATATTTCAAATAGGTTTGTGCATATAAAATTTCAAAGAAAGTTAAAATAATAGGAACAACAAAATATGAAAACCTCATTTGAGAAAAAAACCACAGACTAGAACTCTTAAGTTCATTTCTCTGCATTTTGACTTTTGAGAGAAAGAGGTATATGGTAGGAATTTCAGTAGAAAATTGAAAACATGTTATATATTATTTTATGACCCTAAAATAATAAATATTAATTATAGACAATGCAGGAAATTATATTGAAGTAAAAACAAGAAAAATTTAAACACCCATCTTCCTACTTGCCAGAGATAACCATTATTAACATTTTGCTGTATATACCATAAATCTTCCATCTAACATATACATACATACAAGTACTTGTGTACATGTATATGTGCATATTATATCAAATTTAGACCATACTGATTATATTGCTTTATATCCTCCATTATTCTCTTATTATGAACATTTCTTATCCCTTAAGAATATGAATTTTAGTAGTTGGGTATATTAAAATATATCTAAGTAATGTTGGGTAATAATGTTCTAACTTTTACAAAATACATGTGATAGACTTTTAGGTTCATCATTCTTTGTAGACTCTTTAAGACTAATTTTTCTGATTAGTCTTATAATTAAATTCGTAGAAGTGCAAATACTGGGTAAAGTTTATGAATGTTGTCAAGGTTCGAGATACATATTGCCAAACACCTGTCTAGAAAAGTTGCACCAATTTGGACTTGCACCATTAGCCACTAAGTATTGTCATAAATGACAATAATTTATAAGACTTCCAGGATACATATGATCAGTAGATCACTTACATCTATATACATAGGGCAACATAATTTGAATTGAAATCCAGGGTAATGACCTTGATACTTAAAAAAAAATTTTTTAATGTTTGTTTATTTTTGAGAGACAGAGAATGAGCAGGGGAAGAACAGAGTGAGGGAGACACAGAATCCGAAGCAGGCTCCAGGATCGGAGCTGTCAGCACCGAGTCCGATGCGGGGCTCAAACCCACGAACCGTGAGATCATGACCTGAGCCTGAGCTGAAGTCAGTTGCTTAACCAAGTGAGCCACCCAGGCGCCCCTAATGACCTTGATACTTTATGAGAGACTAGGGAAGTGGACTCAGATACTTAGTAACATTTGACAGAAAGTATAATGAAGCATTCTTCAAATTGGGCATTCTAGTTAACCAAGGGTTTACCCTTCTGCCATCTCTTATTTTTATAGTAAAACTGAAATCATCTAGAGACTGGTGTTCCGGTAACTATAAGCGTCTTTCACCACTCTGAATATAGGCAGAAAGAAGACAAGGAAAATAAAGTGTCTCTCTTGGTGAAAAAGAAACTGAGAGCAGAGAACAATCATGAAAACACCCAAGAGCCAGAGGTAGCTTTCCTGACCATTACATACCATATGCTCTGATCAGTTATCTCCTGAATAGAAGGAACCCTACTGGTCTGACTCTGTCTTTAAAGTTCAGATTTTTTGAATGAGATTCAAGGCTGCTGTAGAATAAGCAGAGAAAGAGAAAAAATAGGAGTAGATGTAAGGTAGAGGGAAGACAAGTTTAAAACTGCTTGGGTGATCCTGGCTTCAAGGATATAGAGGAGAAAAGAAGTAGGAATATAAATGTCATATCAACAGTGTGGTAGCAGTCAAACCACAGAGGGAGGAGGAGGGGAGAGAGATAATGTTAATAGGCTTGCTCTTTTTATAGAGAGAAGGAAAAGTGGAAGGGATGGGGTCAAAAAGACCCTGGATAGAAGTTTGGGTTGAATAAAGCGATAGGAATTGTTTGTAATTTTGAAGTCACAGTCACGTTTTCAGCACTTTCGGTTCTTTTCATTGATTCATTTCTATCTTTTCTCAAAAATAGCTGATAATGCATTCCCGGGGAACACATATCTGACCAGGATTCCTGAAAATAACTTATTTTATTTTTTTAACAGTTTTACTGAAATATAACTGACATATAAAAATTATATATATTTAAGACATAGCACTTGATGTTTTAATATAGTATACCTTGTGGAATGATCACCACAATCAAGCTACTTAACATATCTATTAGCTCTGAATAGTTACCATTTTGTATGTGGGAGTGGGAGGGTAGAGATTTAATTCAGGATATATCCTCTTAGCAAATGACAAGTATACAATACAGTATTATTAACTATTATCACTATGTGGTACATTAGACCTCCAGAAATTATTCCTCTTACAAAACTGAACCTTTGTACCCTTTGACCTATATCACCCTGTTTCTCCCTCTCCCTAACCTCTTAGCGTCTGTGCTTTTGTGAGTTTGACTATTTTAGATTGCATATATAAGTGAGATCATGCAGTAGTTCTCTTTCTGTGTCTTATTTTGCTTAGTGTAATTTCTTCTAGCTCTATCCATGTTGATACAAATAGCAGGTTTTCTTTGTTTTTAAGGCTGAACAATATTCCTCTGTGTGTGTGTGTGCACGCGTGTGTGTGTGTGTCTGACATTTTCTTTAGCCATTCATCCATCAGCGGACACTTTGGTTGTTTTCCTATCTTGGTTACTGTGAATAATGCTGTGATGAACATGGGAGTGCTGGTCTCTCCCTGTGATCCTGTTTTCATCTTTTCAATTCTAGAAGTGGAACTGCTGGATCATATGGCAGTTCTATTTTTTTTTAAGTTTATTTATTTTGAGAGACATCATGAGTGGGGGAGGGGCAGAGAAAGAGGGAGAGAGAGAATCCCAGGCAGACTCCGTGCTGTCAGCTGGAACTCATGAACCGTGAGATCATGACCTGAGCCGAAACCAAGAGTCAGAGGTTAACCAACCGAGCCACCCAGGTGCCCCGGCAGTTCTATTTTTAATATTGTTTTCCATAGTGGCTGCATTAATTTACATTCCCACCAACAAAGAACAAAGGTTTCTTTTCTCCACAACACTTGTCCTTTGTCTAATCGCCATCCTAGCAGGCGATAATCGGCATCCTAGCAGGTATGAGGTGGTATCTCATTGTGGTTTTGATTTTCATTTCCCTGATTATGGGATGATGAGAGTTTTTGTAAATACCTGTTAGCTATTTGAATTTCTTCTTTTGAGAAGTATCTATTTAGGATTTTTGCTCATGTTTTTCTCCCACCAAATTTAATAAGTGTTTGTATGGGGAATCCACATAGTGGATGAAATTCCCCCTTTACCAATGTTTTAATTGGGTTATTAGTATTTTTGTTATTGAGTTGTATGAGTTCCTTATATATTTAGAGTATTAACTCCTTATTGGCTATATGGGTTGCAAATATTTATTCCCATTCTAGAGGTTGCCCTTTCATTTTGTTGATCTTTTTCTTTTCTGTGCAGAAGCTTTTAATTTTGATACAATCCCATTTGTCTATTTCTGCTTATGTTGCATGTGCTTTTGGTGTCCTATTCAAAAACTTATTGCCAAGACCAATGTCAGGAAGGTTTTTCTTATGTTTTCTTCCAGGAGTCTTAATAATTAGAGTTTTAATAATTAAAATTGTTATAAAACCCAGAATGAATATTTGAAATGGGCAGTAAAATAGATAAACATCTGATGAGTTCAATGATGAAAAAGGAGAAAGAAAACACAAATATCAAATAAATAAGAAAGTATATATAACTGTAGCTGAATAAATTTGATAAAATTCATGACCAATTTCAAGATTTGAAAGTGCTGGAAAAGCATAGACAATAGACATTGACTAAGAGTTCAACAAAGTACAAGAAATTGAAAAATTTGTTAGCAATCTGTTTCCATAAGTGCAACAGATCAAGGTCTATCAAAACTTTAAAGAAGTCTTTTGTTATTTAAATTATTCCAGAGAATAAAATAAAATTTCCCAATTTATTTTATCGATCAGCGTTTAGGAACAGCATTACTAAGATATAGAATATTCTGCTTAGAAAGAAAAGCAATGAAGACCTATACATTTTATTCCTCCAGCTGAAACCAGAACAGAGATCAAACATTCCAGACAACGTTATCATGCTTATATTTAGACTGATGCTTTTTAATATACATAACTGTAGTTCAATTAATATAGGTTGGTATCTCTTTTTGAAATTAATAATTCATTTAGAAATTTCATATTTTTGTGTACACATTCACATTTGATTATTGTTATTGATAGGATAGTTGTAATTTTTCCAGTCTCAGTCTGAACAAATCCATACAATTTATTTAATTTTTAAAAATTTTTAGGTTTTATTTATTTTGAGAGAGATAAATTTATTTATTTTGAGAGAGAGAGAGAGAGAGAGAGCGAGCATGAGCAGGGGAGGGGCAGAGAGAGAGAATCCCAAGCAGGCTCCTTGCTACCACTGTGGAGCCCGATGCAGGGCTTGAACTCACGAACCATGAGATCATGGCCTGAGATGAAATCAAGAGTTGGATGCTTAACTGACGGAGCCACCCAGGCGCCCGAAGTCCACACAGTTTAAATGAGGAAAGAACACAGAACATTTAGTGCAAAGACATGGATACAGTATCAGACACTCTGGTTATGTGGCTCTAGGCAAGTTCATTAATTCTCTGTCTCAACTCTGATAGGAGTGTAATTCCTCTTGTATCTACCTCATAAGCAAGTAGAGAATTAACTTTATGTGAAGACACTTGGCTAAAGTGAGTGCAATTAATGTCTATGTGTAAGGTGCTGTCATCTTAGCTTTGCCTTAATATTTGGTTGTTTTAAAAATTTACACTTTTAGACTATAAAATCCTGTATACATTTAGGACTATAACATTCAGTCATCTTGAAATCACTTGAAATATTCAAGTTAGTAATTACAAGACATGTATTTATCTATGCTGTCATTTGATTGCAATAAGAACTTACAAGTATAAAAATACAGGCAAAATATCATAAAAATATTCCCATTTACTGTAGTCCAGGAGTTCTTGCCTGAATTACCTGGGATCAGCCATTGCTTTGGGTACTCACAGATACAAACTGTCCAGATTTGGCAGTGTGGCCAAGGTATGATGGTCATTCCATGGGCCAGATTAAGCTTTTCATCCTCCTCATCTGTGATTACATCTTACCTCTCAAATATATGTTCTTCAACGATGAAATGACAGAAAGCATTTGAAATTCAAAAGCATCAAAAGCATTTGAAAAGAATCAAAAGCATTTGATTCAAAAGCATCCAAAGTCCCTCACATACACCCAAACTATCAAAATATTTATTTTCTTCACAATATTTAACCGGGTCACCAACTTTTCTTTGATTTTGTCACAAGCTGATTTCGTAAGAGTTATTCCTTCTGAAACTCTTTCTTCTTGCTAAGTAGTGATGTGGGACACTTGGTAGGTGAAGAATTTACTGTGGTAAATTCAACCACATAAATTAAGATTATTCTTAAGTAAAGAATTTAACTTCTGGAAAGTTAATCAGAAAAAACATTTTATCATGTGCTTCAGTCAACTAAAATTGAACAGATGTAAACAACAAAAATATGCTTTGATCAATGCCCTTTGGCTGCCACCACCAGAGAAAACTGGCTGGATTCTGTTTTCTTCTAGACTGGTGGTCCGGGACCAGTAGCCCAAACTTGGCAAGTGGCGAATTCCTCTTTCCATATGTTGACCCTAGTAATCATTTGCTCTTCCAAAAATGAATTCCTTCTGTAAATTTCAAAAGGTCAATTCAGAATGTAGTAAACTTAAAAGAAGTTGGGCATAGATGTTTGTTTAATACCAAAAGGCGATGAGGAAAATAAAGAAAAAACTGAAAATCTAGAATGAAAGATTCCCTTTTTCACTGAGGGAAAAGAATTCTAGTAGATAGTTTTGTCAAATGTCAACCCAACCTATTTTCTCTGAAAATTTCAGCATCCCTGATTATGAAAAAAAAACCGAACCCTACACATTAACACAGGGATGAATATGGAGATCTAACCCAGACTGGGCCAAGTTCATTTTCCTCCTGATACTTAAAATGGAAATTCAAACGTCATCAGTTATTCTTTTGAGTGGTGGGAAATGTGCTATTAGCTGCGGAGCTTTGTGGAGGCTGCCTTCTTCTAATTGCACTGGGGAACAGAAAATCAAGTTTTCAGGGGAGTGGGGAGAGAAAGAGAGAGAGAGAGAGCGAGCGAGCGCTGAGACTGAAACCAAAGGGTGGAGCGAAGTTTCTTTCAGGACGTTGACACCTTTCCAATTTCTCATTTCGATTCATCATGAGGCTCTTCATTCCTGTGCTTGGCTTTTAGGAGACACCACTATGACTTCAGAGAGAAATCTTTTTAGCCAGCCTTTTGTTTCTGTTACCTTTTTTTTTTTTAAGTTTATTTATTTATTTTTGAGAGAGAGAGAGAGAGAGAGAGAGAGAGAGAGAGAGAGAAAGCATATGTTTGCATGCACAGGGTGGGGGAGAGGCAGAGAGCAAGGGAGAGAGAGAGAACATCCCAGGCAAACTCCATGCTGTCAGCCAAGAGCCCAACGTGAGGCTCAAACTCATGAAACATGAGATCATGACCCAAGCCAAAACTAACAGTTGGAAGCTTAATGGACGGAGCCACCCAGGCATTCCTGATTTCTGTTACTCGTAGCCAAGAGTTTTAACTACAACAAAGGACCAATGAGGTAAGACAAGCGGCAAGGAAGTAAAAGATAATATGGAGACATCAAATATTAATTCGTGGCATCAAGAAGGCAGAGAACAGTC
This sequence comes from Panthera tigris, assembly GCF_018350195.1. Taxonomy (NCBI): domain Eukaryota; kingdom Metazoa; phylum Chordata; class Mammalia; order Carnivora; family Felidae; genus Panthera; species Panthera tigris. Next base: position 203,821,395 of record NC_056660.1, read on the forward strand.
TCAGGACTAAAATGTGTGTTAGAGAAAGGCCCTTTGCTTCTTCCCTGCTCCACATCACTCTGTGTTGTTCTTTAGCCTGGATGGTCTAAGAATATAAGAGATGGTTGATTTTGAGGGTTCAGTGGTCTGGGATATGTCCAACTATCCCTTTCAAAATTTAAAACTAGCTATTGCACCCTGAACCGTGACCACTAAAAATGCTTGATGGGATTCTTTGGATTTTGGAGACAACATACATTACGTTTGAGTGTGCTGCTCTGAAACATTTATTTAGTAGCCCAGAAGGCTGCTGGGTTTCAGTGGGCCCAGAGTAAGAAAAGGCACTTCAGCAATTCCAGGATGTAGTACAAACAGCCCTCCCACTGGGAGTTATGAGACAGCAAATGCAACAACACTCAAAGTTTCTGTGGCAAATGGAGATGCTGAATGAAGTTTCTGAATAGTGCCAATAGGAGAATCACAGTTTAGATCTCTAGGGTTTGGGGGTAAACCGTGTCCTTCGTTGTCCTCTATTTTTTGAAAAATAGTTCCTGGTTTGATACTGGGTCTTGGCAGAGTCTGAATGCTGACTATGGGACAACAAATGGCTGTGGAACTAGACTGCCAGTCACAAACCAGGTGTTAACTAGCTCATCATGTTTTAAGGTTGGGAGTGGGGGGGAGGGGTACCTGGATGCCTCAGTTGGTTAGGCATCCGACTCGATTTCAGCTCAGGTCACAATCTCACAGTGGTGAGATCGAGCCCTGCATCAGGCTCTGTGTTGAGTGTGGAGCCTGCTTAAGATTGTCCCTCTCCCTCTGTTATCTGCCCCTCCTCCACTCTTATACCCTCTCTCTCAAAAATAAAAATGGTTTGGGGGTGTGCAGCAGCAATCCATCATCAAGTGGAAGTGGTCTAAAAGAGACTGGGTTCAGGCAGGCAGGGCACGCGCAAGTAACTTGGTTCAAACTTGTACAACTTCTCTTCCTGCATGCTTCCTGTCTCTCAGGCTCTCAGACTTCACGCACACTCTACTCTCATGGCAATTTCTTATAGCCAGTTGGCAAAGGAGGGGAGAATTCAGGTTTGGTGCAAATGGTTTTGCATGATATGCTAGTGCTAACCACATTTATAGTCATAATCCGGAACGTCCTAGAAAGACAATACTGGAGGAAAAATCCTTCCAATAGGCAGAAATGTGAGCAGTACATATGGCTGCCCCGTGTTTTCTTCAGCCTACACCAAAACCTTCTTCAAATGCCCCAGGCAGATTATTTCCTTCCTTGTGCTTTCGTTATGTTCTCTGTATAGCACTGATTTATCACTGTGTCACAGCCATCTATCTGACCCCCGTCTCAAGTGTGATCTTGAGGGCAGAACCTGTTTTGCACTTATATCCTCTTCATCTAGAAAATCCTTGGTGCACAGTAGGTGCTCAGTAACTTTCCTCAAAACCTCTTTATGGTGTTGGCTCCTCGATGATTATCTGTGGCTATGCTTGTTCCTGGGGTCAGGGAGGCCTGACAGAAGCATTGTGGTTTAGTGAGAAGGCTGGCTCCGGAGACAGAGGGGCCATCCTTCTTCTGCCTCTCACTGGCACTGTGACCTTTCGCACACCGAGGAAGCTCCTGAAGCTCAATGTCTTTACCTTTCAACTGTGAAGGAAGATAACACTGACCCTGCACCGCCTCATGAATTATTAGGGGTGGAGGTGGGGGTATGAGACAAACCAACCTTTGTGGTAGTAGGGCAGGGTTTTTCTAAAACAGTGAGATAATCACCCTTCGACGGTTTGAAGAAGGTTGGTTTGGAGGTTCCTTAGGAAGGAAGAGGTTGGGGATGTTCACGAGAGGTACCCTGTTAAGTAACATGAGAGTAACCCTGTTTACTGTTTTCACATGCGTTCACACGCGCCATAAAATAAAATTTTCTTGGTAATGTTATAATTCTGTCTAGTTAATCACAACCTTTAACATTTTTTAATACTATATTTTATTTACCCCAGTATATCTAAAATATTGTCATCTCAACATGTAATCAAAATATAAATTTATTAATGAGATATTTTAAGTTCTTCCTTATGTGGCTGTTTGTACTAAGTCTTAGAAATGCAGTGTGTATTTTATACTTATAAGACACACGTGGCTACTATACTAAACAGCACACCTCCGGATTATCTTCCCAGAACATTCGTTTAACAAACGGGAAAAGCAAGGTTCAGAGGGGGCAATGACTGGCTCCAGGGAATGCAGGCTGTCGTCTTTATCCCACATTACTCTGCTGTCTAAAGTGTCCGCGGTCCTGTGCCACCTGCGGTGACTCCCAGAATGGTGCCAAACCCCGGCCTCCTAAGGAGAGGTGTTGCCCACACGTGGATCGGGCTTGAGGTGCACAGCCTCTTATTTAACCCACCAGCCTGTGATCACCTTCTGAGGGACTGTCAGCTGGAAGCACTGAGCTCACGGGCAGGGAGGGAATGCTTGGGGTCTGCTTCTTCTCTCACTCCCCCGCATTCGGTGACTGAAAGGGAACCATGAATCACACCTTTCTGCACAGCCTAGTTTGGGAGTGCTTTTGATAAATAAAGGAAGCAGAGAGTTTCAAGAAATTTGACCTTCCCCAATTCACTGCATCACTAGTACAAGGAAGGTCTATGGTCTGGTTCTGTTCAGTGGCCAGCAGCAAACTTGGAGCAAAGGGGAACGGCACAAGATGAAGTCACCATGGTCATACGGAAGACTCAGAAGCAGCATTTGCCAATCTCTGTTTTTCCCAGATATGAATCTAGATGATCATCCCTGAGGGCCCGGGAGGATGATGCTGTGTTATGTAAAGATTAGCAATACTGAATGTGAACTATTTGCTTGGATTCTCAAGTGCTCAGTAGTTGGCTGACTTTTGTTTCGTTACGTACATCCAATCTGGACACAATTAGCGTCTGGAAATTGGCGGGCACTGAATTTAGAGCATAGGCTCTGGAGCTAGAGTGCATGTGTTTGCATCCTGGTTCTAATATTTCTTAATTTTGTGACTTTGGTCAAATTCATTAAACTATGTCTGCCTCAGTTTCTACATCAGTACACTGGGAATAACAGAATTTACCTCGTTGGATTGTTGTAAGGATTAAACTAAATTCATGGATGTAAAGTGCTTAGAACGGTGCCTGGCACATGGTAAGTGCTTAATGATTGTTAGCTAGAAATGTGGTCTACTCATTATTAAAACTGTCCTCCATTAGATGGAATTAATTATAAAATTGTGTAGACTCAGTGGCCTACTGGAGCCAGTTCACGCAGTCTCACGAGAGCCTATTGTACAATCTCTTCCCAATTTTGTGTTCAGTGATGAAACTGATAGCTTAAAATCAGCCACATTGGGAGTATTTACACAATGGAAACTGGCAAATGTTACACCTCTGACCTCCCCTCTCTCCCCCAGAGGGATTGTTAAACATTTATTAACATGCTGCTGGTTATGGTTATCAGAAAAAGAACATTTTATCTTTAGCAGGTGGTTCTTTGGATCCATGGAGATTATAAAACTATTTTCCATTTTCTCCAGACTATGAATAGGATCAGAAACTCCCTCATCCCTCATCAAGAAATGTTATCACCTCCCCTTTTTTAGAATACTGCACTAGTCAGAAGTTCTGTATTTTTGTCCTGGCTCTATCTCTTACTAGTTAGTTAACTCTGGGAAAATCTATTAGGTTTTCTGAGCCTTGGTCTTCTCTCCTGTAAAATGTTAAAAGTAACGTTTTGGGTTCTCTGCAACACATATTTGTTATGTTTAAATGAAATATTACATATGGAAGTGCCTTATGAAATAAAAATCCTATGCAAATAATTTTTATCATTTGGTACCATTTTAAAAAAAGCTAATAATACAAATCTTTCTACTTTGGCTTTCCCAATGGTACTATAATAAAAAATCCAAACTTCATGCAAGTTCCTGACAAATTATTTCATGCTTACAGAAAATATTGGTAAAATCTCTTAATGCCCACAGAACAATCATGTATAGATTCTTTTTAAAAAAAATCAATAGATAATTGCTTTTCTATATACCCTGCAAAGACTGTTTCCTGGGCCTATTGTGCAAAAGTTTATTATGTTTGAAGTTCCGTCTGGGTATTTTTTTCAAAACTCAGCAGATGGCAGTAAGGAATGAATTATTTTTGTTCAGGTAGTAACAGATACATATTGTTCTGGAGCTTTACAGAAGCAAAATATGCTCCTTTTCATGAAGAGTGATATAAGCATTTCTGTGTTATAAATCTTAGTTGAGAGAAAACGAGGTGCACTGAGACTAAGAGTTTTGTTGATGTTGGTAAGTCTCACGTGTTAAGCATTCTCCTCCAGTCTTCCGGCCGAAGAGGTAGGAAATTCAATGTCTGTTTCCTCAAGGAGATAGAAAGTCCTTGGCACAGAGAGGACAACAAATGCTCTAAGACCTCCAAGCTCTTAGAAAATGTCATTCCATATATGAAAACAAGTAATGTATCTGAATTGTGAAAAATCTGTGGTTATTTTAAAGGTGTAGCTGCTTTGCCTTTTATATGAGAAGTGTTGCTGAGAAAGCAAGCTTAATGGCATCACATAAAGATGCTTTGTTCAGATTCACATTCATCTGAAATTTATCATAACTTCATTTTGTGTTAGGCCTGTGAATTCTCAGAGCATCTCTTCCCAAGTGTTAATAGATATAATAATGGGTACTCTTTCACCATTATATTTTTGGCTGTTAAATAAAGTAGGAAATGACGTGTTGAGTTTAAACAGGTGCGTGTGTGTGCATGCACGTGTTTTGTAGAAGCTTTAAAATGTCAATAGGCACACTGGCTCTCCCAGAGGGAAGTGTAGTATGAAGTGTTTTCCAAACTTATGTGACCACAGAAATACTCATTGAAGAACATTGTAGAGAACATTTATGCTCCAGGATATATGTTGGTACACCACCCATCTTACATGGTTGTTAGGGGAGCTAACAACCAGAGTGTTATAAACGCCATTAAAAATGGTTTCAAGAGGGGAATGATCACTTAATGTGACGGGAACTGGGGACTGCAAGAAGGAGGCATTTGAGTGGGGCCACGAGGGATCAGGGAAATTCCAACAGGTAGGTTTAGTAATTGGGAGGTTTTTGGGTGCAGGAAGAGGAATAGTCAAGGACAGAGAGATGCTAATTGCCTAAGTTAATATGGTTGGCATAATACCCTCATTAGATTTCCAAAAGAACAGAGCTTGAATCTTAACCAAAGGTCAAATTCTCATTCAGAAGCTGTACCTTTCATGCATAGCCTTCACATATTAAGCTAGCAAAGGTGACTGGGCAAATTGTGTAGATCTTGGATTCTAAACTAAAGCATTTGGATTTAAGTAACGTGCAATTTCCCCCCTATTTCTTACCCTAAGCAGAGAACACGTACATTTAGTATTTTAGTGTAAAACTGTGTAAATATGTAACGGGAGCAGACTTCAGTGTTAGTAGGTCTGAGTAGAACCAATGAGAAGATTAAATACAGAAAAACACATGTGTGGCCATCTTCAACAGGACATTAATGTTCTGTCATAGAAAGGGTTGTGCTCTTTCAACCCAAGGAAGTAAAGAGGTCTTCTTTTCCCTTCACCCCCGATACCTCGAAGCACCCCATAAGACTGAGAAGCCTGTAATACCACAAGGCTGAGTTTTCTACAGCATCTGTAAGAAATAAATATTTCATGCTTAAAGTGGTGAGGTTTTATTTGGTTTGTAATGTTAAGGCAGTGTGTGTTCCAATATCTTAGTGACAGAAGAGACGTGATTTTCTAAACCATATTTGCAAAAGAAGGAGTAGGGAAACCCTGAGTCTTCACCCATAGTTCTTTCAGCTAATAGCTGCTCAAAGGGCAGAGGCAGCAGGTAGAGAATTATTTCTGGATTGAACGCAAACTCTCTGGTGTAACGAAAAGTTGTGGCGGTTTGCACTCAACTTGCTGCGGCAATAAATCATTGCTCCGTGGGCTTCACACCATCACTCCATCCTCACTTTTCATGGACCCGGTGCCTGTACAAGAGACTGTGATTTATTAGTTAACCCACCCGAGCCTGTCTCCTGAGGAGGAATCTGCGCTTCATGGCTTTATTGCTCCTTCAGGCTCCGACACAACCTACCTACTGGGCATCCCCATGCGGGCCTGACATATGTCCTTCCCATGATGACAAGTAGCTAGTGTGACAGACTGACTTGTGCCAGTGTGTGTGTGGGACAGAAGGCCTGCCTTCCCTCCTCCTGGGCAACGTGCTCCAGCTAGAAGTGTAGCTTCAAGGCAATGCTCAAGCATGAGAGGGAAAAGCTAGGACAAAATAGGCAGAGAGGGAGAGATTAGGACCTGACGTCTCCGAGTGGGGAAAAAACCACATATTTAGGAACAATGCTGGGAGCGTCTGACCACAGCAAAGCCCCTTGGGCTTAAGGTTCCTCTTAAGAATGTAACAGACACCCACTACTCTCCCTGGGGTTCCCCTCAGGAATTTGACAAAAGACCTGACTAAACATAAGTAGACCATAAAACACATGACCCAGACCCAAGGAACAGTATGGCCATAGACCATCCCTCATACAATGATTGAGCCAATCAGGAATGGACAACCCAGCACCTAGAGTTATCAGTCAGTAAGGGTAGGACTTGAGAAGGAACGAGGGGGAAGGGAGAGGGGTGCTGACCAGAACCTTCTAAAACAAAGACCCTTGCCTATCGTCCGTGGGCATTCACTTTCGAATGTCCCCTCTCTACAGAGAGAGCTTTGCTACTATTTCTACTTTCTGGTCTTAGACTCTAATAAACTTTTACCTGTTGCTCATTTTATTTTGTGTCATTCTTCGAAGCGGCGAGACAACGAACCCGGGTATGGAGGTAAAATAACAAATCCTGCAACACAAGCACCACTTTCTCCTCACTCTCCCGACTCCTCATGTCATACATGCTACGTTTCATCCAAAACATGGCTCTAAGAGCCTCTGCCCACGAGGTGTTACAGCCAAGGAGAAGGCACAGTCCAGGCAAGCTGGAATAGTAATTTTGAGCTGGGCTCCTGCTTCCTCAAAAAGAGAGGGAGAGAGCTGCCAGCACATAACAAAAATCTCCACATCCATTGCCAATGTGTTTAAACTGATTGTGCTCAGCTCCCCTTCCAATGAGAAGAACTGAAGAGCATGCGGTCTGGTGTAGGGTGCCTTTCATGTGGGTGTTTGACAATAGAAGCATGCCACCACGGGTCCAAGAAAATAAATTTATTAAACTTCGAAGGAAAAAAATCCACAGACATGAGGAGAGTTAAATATAAACTGCAGGACACAACTAGTCATACTAGTGAATAATGGCTTGTGTGGCCAGCAAAGTACCAGAATGACATTCTGAGACTGATTGAGGTATTTAGCTATTTTTGGCTATAGAAATTGTTGTCAGCCTATGGTGAAATAGTAAGATAGTTTTCCCAAGCACACAGTTTTAAGTTGAATTAGGTTCTACACCGATGAAATTGTATATGAAACTAAATTATGTAGCTCTTAGAGAAAACTATAGCAGCAAGGTAGCAGAAAAGATCTATTAAACACCTATTACAAAGTAACATGTTGAACTTGGAACACCCAGTTCTAGCTTTTCACTGTCCTTCCCGCAAGAAAGAGGGAATTTAAAATCACCAACCATTAAGCCTGTTTCCTAAAAAGGTCTGAGCTAAATGGCAAATACTATTTAAGTTAAAGCTAACTTTAAAGTTTCATTAAATGTAAAAAAAACAAAAACAAAAACAAAAAAAAACCAAAACTTAAAGTGAGAAGCATTTTTCAGTGAGATGAGATTCTTCTCTTTGGACAAACCTTTTGGGGAATAATCCCAACGCTCCCAAGAATGATGTTGAACGATAATTTCAACATTACTTCAGGACGCTTCTTTCTCTTCTGACTACCCTCTTGGAGGCCAATCCACTCAGAGGGGAAATAAAAAATGAGGACACTTCTTTGCTACTTTAAATAAACCCTAGAAAGAGTTTGGTGAGGAAGAAAGTTTCCGCCATTGGTTTAAGAACATTTTGACTTATCTGAGGGGATTGAAAATCTTGTTCCTTCTGTTTCTTGTTACAATGAATAGTGGGTATATTTCTTGATCTTTTGGTTCCATTATCTGGTTAACTTCATTTTCAATTTGCTTCGACTTACAAAATGCTTCTTGTACTTTATTCCCTTCTTAGGTCACTGTGTAATAGAATCACATTGTGTTAGAAGAGATACCACTACAAAGGTTCTGGGGCCATCGCTCATGATCTGCCTGCCTAAACACTCCCTCCGTGTGCAACAATAGCCCCTGAGCAGCCTGTCAGTAAGGACCAGCTAATACCCTCTCCTTCCCTTAGTAGGGAGCTCTCTGACCTGAGCCGAACTTTGGGTAAGGAAGAGTCTTTTGTTTGTTTGTTTTGGTTTGGTTCACGATGAGTAGACCTGTGCATACATCTTAAAAGTTGTCTCAATTAACAAATATTTCTTTAAAAATTTAAATTAAGACAAGCATGTGCCAATAATGCAGGTAACAACAATCACTTCAGAATTGCTTAAGGAGTTTTGGGAGGTACAAAAAGGGCCGCGTAAAAAACTAACTTGCTTATTTGTTTTTCTTTAGGTGGACCGACCAAAGCATTAAACCAGCTTTAGAGTGCGGTTGCTACATTCTCCAGATGGGTCTGCATGAACTAGGGTACACAGCGTGTAGTGTAATATAAAATAGCCATGCTTGTAGTGTAAATTCTTAAAAATACCTTTATAAATTTTATGTCAAAATAAATGTTTTACATATCCAAACTATTTCTTGCCTTCTTACCTATAATTTTAGTTCCGGATTATCTAAAAAACATTGGCCTGTGCTCTGATTTGCATTCAATTTTCCTGAACTGCAAAAGCCACCTGATTTTTTGCTTTTTCAAAAAGCATGATTTACTATACATTAGAAACAGCCATTCAATGCTTAGTATCACAAAATTAACACCCACATTAACAAGACAATCACTGCCACTAAACAGTCTTTGAGACGATTCTTTAAAATATTTACAGTTCACAATAGGAATATCTATCCGATCAGGCGTTCTTGTTTCTTTTTTAATATTATCTTTCAACACTTCAGGAAAAAGGCATTTAGAATCCGCTCCCCCCATCCCCCCCAAAAGTTTAAACATTGTTTTGGTGTAAGCACTCATGCCCTAGCCAGCTCCTCACCATTCAATATGTAGCTTGTGGGAAATCAAAGAAAGGCTACGGCATGATTTTGTTCAGTTGGTCTGTGCTCACGTAGCCACACGATGAGAGAAACTCTTTGTCAGGCAAGGGCAAGGCTGTGGCATTGAGCACGAGGCCCTGCGGAGACTGTACTATGTGAATGGAGGTATAGTCTGGGACAGGCATCTCAGAACTCGGAGCCCGTTCTGCTGTCCCAGACTGGCCAGCGGTAGTGGTAAGGCTTTCTGTGGTGATGTAAATGTCTTCCTTGTTAAAGCTTGGCTCCACACGTGATTCAGCCTCGACGTGAGGGGCCACAGCGATGCACTTTTTGGCGTCTGCCTCGCAGAAGTAGGCGTTGTCCATGATGAAGTTTGCTTGGCAGAGTGAGACCGCTTCTGGATGCATGTCACACGGGGATATCCCTGCCTTATTCTTTTGGCCTGGGGAAAGGACCACACTCCCCGCTGGAGTAATGTCGCTTACCTGGGCATAAAAGTCGATGTTTGCCAGTGAACTCGGATTGCTTAGCTGAGTATGGGCAGCTTGATGAGTTGACTCAGTTCCACTAATAAGAAGCGGTCTTGGTTTGTTTTCCTTTGCTAGGATAACACTGGGCTGCTGAGTGGTAGGGGTAGCATCAGTAGAAGGTGAGTTATTTTGATTCTTCTGGTCAAGGCACAAGAGATCTACTTCCCCTTTTAACCTCTGTGGCTGAGCAACCTCTGAGGTACCATCACACATGTCACTGGCATTGAAATCAGTCTCCAAAATGTCAGGTTCATAACAGCTGGTACGTCCAGAGTCATCATCCTTTGCTCCAAGGATGTTAAGTGATTTCTCATGGTCATTGCTTAGAAGTCTGTCTGTGTCGGAGCCTTCAGTCTTTTCATCGGGGTCATCAATATCCAGCTCAATGAATTCAACCCAAGAGTCATCGTTGTAGAATTCAGGTTTATAGTTGTCATGAATGGCTAAGATTGTGTTCACCTCTTCTAATTTTCCTTCCTAGGAAAGAGAAAGAAAATGAAACCTATCAAAAGGAACTCATAATGATGAAATGTTTTCACAAATAACATTCAGAGACTAAAATTATGGTCACAAGAAAAGCGATAGCAACAAAGCCATATAATAAACACATTAGTGTAGAACTTTCAAATACATCATAAGACATTCTCATAATTTTAAGAGATACATTATTATTTTGAAACATTTTTCTCCAGAGGGGTTAAAAATGGGATGGGATGCACATGGCTTGCAAAAGCTCTCAACATAGGACAGTACGCTTTAGGCGGCATTTAATTAGTGTTATCTAGGCCTTAGATAATTTATTGAGTACCTTGAGGAGATCTGGATCAATTCCTTTAATCTTTGGAACTGGAACTGGGGGAAGAATCAGCATCTTAATCCTTGAAAACAAATAAAATTTTGGTTTGACATATCTGCAAAGTTATACATTCTCGTGTTTCAAAAGATAGGAATAAAATATTAATAGAACTATTACTTATTCCAAATATTCTGGTACTCCATATAAGTGGAGTATGAGAAAGAAAATAGTAAGCAGTAAATGATGAGGAAAAACTACAGAAGAAGAAAAAAGCAACAAAAGTCAACAAAAAGCCCTCATGTGAAGTCAATTTAAATAAAACATAATAGGTTGATGGGGGGTGGGAGGGTGGGGAGGGTGGGTGATGGGTATTGAAGAGGGCATCTTTTGGGATGAGCACTGGGTGTTGTATGGAAACCAATTTGACAATAAATTTCATATATTAAAAAAATAAATAAAACATAATCTTTTTTTCCTTATGTCTTTATTGACGGCCAGCAGCAGTATTTGGGAATGAGAAATCTGACTCTATCTGAAGCCAATTTCCATTTCATCTATAAGGATGGCAATTTTAATGTACATCTCATCAGTAGTTTGCAGAAAAGAGGAAGGAAGAAAGAAGAAAGAAAGAAAGAAGAGCTGACTCACTTGAAGCCAAAATTATTTGCACCCTCAAAAATGGGATGAATTGAGATAAGTTTGTACCACACAGCTCACATTAATCATAAAATTACCTAAGATGATCTCATCAACCAAGGTGTCATTGCAGGCTTCATTTCAGTTGGGAAAGGCTACACTTGAGCTATCTCTAACTGATCAATATGGATTTATATACCCAATTCTATGATGTGCTTGAATTTTCTGTTCCCAATATTTAAATTATTTCTTGATCATGATTCATTTCAATGTCTCTTCTGCCTGTCTTGCAGCTTATTGTATCCCTAGCACTTAGAACAATTCCTGGCACATAGAAGGTACTCAATAAACACTTCTTGAATAAACTTGAATACCTCATATATCTATTTTGTTAATAGCATAACTAGAATTTGTGTCTTAAAATTAACATTGCAGCTCTGGAATAAAGCTCAGAGATTAGCTATTCTAGTCAGTTCATTTATTGTTTTAAAACAACAAGAGTCAGAGGCACCACTGTTAGGCAGGGATGATAAACTGCTTTTTGGATATTAGCTGATATTCCACTTAATGTGAATGGATCGTCTAGTCTATTCAACAGGGAACCCATCTTCTGAATATTTCCATTTGCCTTTTTACCTAACCAAGGAATAAGCCAAATTTCACTTTTTAAATTGCTGTAAGTAGCCTCCACTAGGTTTACTTAGCGGAGCAAGTGTTAAAACAGATATTTACTGATGAATAGAAGATACAGAAAAAATATAAATTATTAATAGTTGCTACCATTTTTTTGGAATGCCTCTGATAAAACAGACACCATAAGATATATTTCACACTGACCTATGGGCTAGTAAATGATGGTCTGAGGGCCAAATCTGGTCTGTTCTCTGCTTTTGTAAATAACATTTTATTGAAACACAGTCATGTTCATTAGTTTAGATATTATTATGACTGTTTTCATGCCACGGTGGCAGAGTTGAGTAGTTGTGACAAAGATTTCATGGCTCCAGAGGCCTAAAAATTTACTATCTGGGCCTTTAGAAAACAAGTTTGTCAACCAGACACTAAACATTTTATTTGTTCTTATAACTACCAGGGAGGCAGATATTATCTGTGGAAAGATTTAGAGATTTAAGGAAGGTACTCAAATCATACACTAATACTTGGCACAGCTGGGGCTCAAATCCAAAGTACTTAACCCCCAAACCCAGGCCTTTTGCCTTCTGTCATGCTGCTGTGTTATTTGGTCCTACATCTCTAAATGAATATTTCAAATGTCAAAAACATAGAAAAATGCAACACAATTGTAATTGCAGGAAACAAAGATTCCTAAATGTCTAATGCTTGACTTTGTTATGTTTGCCTCTTGATTTGCAGAGTATAATGCATTTAGGCACATGTTAGGTTTCTCGGACTTGTAGTTGACTTCCCGCCAGGGTAACAGAGCCTGCAGCCTATAGCGCTCAAGCAGGTGATGGAAATGCACGAAGCAGGCCTGTTGCAATGTCAAGGGGAGGGATGCGAATGGTCACAGAGAACACATATTCTTCCCAAATGGAACAGCTGGTCCTCTGCTTCAACACATGTTGCCATGCAGGAATATCAACTGAATGTCACTAGATCTTTCAGATTTTATTTTTTTTTTAAATTTTTTTTTCAACGTTTTTTATTTATTTTTGGGACAGAGAGAGACAGACAGAGCATGAACGGGGGAGGGGCAGAGAGAGAGGGAGACACAGAATCGGAAACAGGCTCCAGGCTCCGAGCCATCAGCCCAGAGCCTGACGCGGGGCTCGAACTCACGGACCGCGAGATCGTGACCTGGCTGAAGTCGGACGCTTAACCGACTGCGCCACCCAGGCGCCCCTAGATCTTTCAGATTTTAAACATGACCTGGAAATCTGGGTTTTTGTGTGGAAATTCCCTAGTTTGTAAACATTTTGTAGCAAAACTTTTACTCCAAAATCAAATACATAAAATAACAAAACATTAAGATCTGCAGGCTGAGCTTGGCTTTCAGATTGCCAGTTTGCCACTCCTGTCTGATGCTGATTCAGTTGTTTCTTTCCCCGTTAGTAATAGCTCAGAGGCTGGGATGAGTGTATGGTGAGAATGACTGAATACAGAGTAAAGATAACCTGGCCTGAAGCTATGTTTGTGACTTTGCCATCATTTTATTCAAATCCAAATCACATTATAAATATGGAAAGGGAAAAGTGGCATGGACTCAAAACTTCATACAAAATGTAGAACCTGAGCCCTTTAGAGCCCTAACATTCTGGGGAAAGCTGACATAAGAACCTCATTCTTTGGAGGATCATTTTATTTATTTATTTAAAAATTTTTTTAATGTTTTATTTATATTTAAGAGAGACAGAGAGAGAGACAGAGTGCGAGTGGGGAAGGGGCAGAGAGAGATGGAGACAGAATCTGAAACAGGCTCCAGGCTCTGAGCTGTCAGCACAGAGCCTGATGCGGGGCTCAAACCCACGAACCAGGAGGTCATGGCCTGAGCTGAAGTCAGACACTCAACCAACTGAGTCACCCAGGTGCCCCTGGAGGATCATTTTAATCATTAGAACTTCATGTTCTTTCCACACCTGTTGACAACTGTTTTCTCCTGTTTCCTACTTTCTTTGGAACATGGAAATTTAGACCATGACAAGGGTTTTTATGGGCAAATGAAAGAACAAAACTAATTCTTTTCTATAAAGAACTTATTTAGTACAGGAAATGTGAGAGTATAGTAAAGATTTCAGAACAATTTTATAATTTGGTAATTCTGACTAAGCATCGAAGTTAAGAGCTTCATTATTCATAGAAAACTCTTTTATACAAAGATTAATATATTTTCTTTAACATCCTATTTGTTGAGAGAATTATTTTTTCTTTGAAATATTGGTAGCTAATATAATTAACCAATATAACAAATTTACATGGCCTTCACAAAGACTCAAAACTGACAGCTTATGTTAAGAGTGAATTACTTTATATACATAGTGGGTATGTCTACTGTACTTATATATAAATTAGTCCATCAACTATATAGATCAATGAATTCAAATTAATCAACAGAATTATTTGACTCTTCTGTTGTTGGCATTATTTAAATATATAAATTGCTTAAAATTCTATAAATTTATTTACATTTACTATTTCCCTCCAACAAATGAAAACCATATTGTCATGCTTTATAACACTCATGCTTGTAAAAGAAATGCTGTTAAAAAGTTAGATGAAAATGAAATTCTGCAGAATGGCTTCTGCTTTCCCATTGGTTTACATTATGAAACTGGAGATGCTACTCTAATTAAAAAGCTTTTGCAATGTGTTCACATAGACCCTATTTTGATTTGTAGATGTCTCTTGGCTTCAGCTGGAGAACATGTCTTTAGTTCTAGGAAATATGGCCAACCACCTTGGTTTGTCTGGAACTGAGGGGTTTCCCAGGACACGGGACTTTTGGTGCTCAAACTCCCAGGAAAACCGGGAGAGTTAGTCACCCTAGTCTAGGAGAAGGGGCAGGATTAACCCAGGGGACTTAAAAAAGTACTCTAAAAGTAAGAAAATTTGCAATCAGTACCAATAACATTTCCTATATTCCTATTTCCAGTCTGTATGGAATTTCTTTCAGGGAGAAAAACAGAGAGTGATAGCTCATACAGCTCAAGGGACATTTAAACCTCATTATAATCCAACATCCTCATATTATTGATGAGAACATGCAGCCTGGAGAAATTAAGGGGATAATCAAACAGCAGTAGCAGAATAATAGCTGAAACCAAGTCTTTGACACCAATACAGAATAGAATCTCCTCAAACTTAGAAAGAATTGTAGCTGTATTTACAAATTCAGGTAATTTGTAACATTGAAATAAAATTTAATGATTTAAAGAAAACCCAGATTTACTTGAAATCGCCATCATACGAAGTCTAAAACTGTTATATTAGATTGAATTATCTAGGTGGCTTTAGTTCGCCTTTTAAATTTGCTTCTATTTTAGGCCTGTGTCAAACTCAGCCAAAGGTTCTGTGCCACCTTGTCATCCTAGAGTGGATGGGCCTGCTCATTCAGGACTCTGAAGAGGTCAAGGGGCAGCTCAGAGGTAATGATTTTGTGCAGGAGGTTCATATCACAAGGTGTGCAGTCGCTAGCCTCAGCGTCCTGTGTCCTATACAACTTCCCAGATAGAAAAGACACCTGTGAATTCTCTATGATGAACACAACAACGTGGTAAATGTATACCTAGGGATAATATTTTACTGCATTAATTAAATTTTTCACTCATGATTTGCAAAAGAAAATATCAAGTAACAAATGGAAACACATATGGAAATCTAAACACTGGAAAAAACATCTAACTATTAGACCATTTCCCACCTACCTTTGCTGTTTAGAAAATATGAATAAAAATAGTATCATCGTTAGCCCAAATATTCCAAAGATAGTAATTAAGAACCATGGAAACTGGAAATCTGAAACACACAAGAATAGCATCTCACTCATAGGGTTAGGAATAGTTGAAGTTTACATTTCACTTTCCTTTTTCACATAAAAAGATTTCTTAATTTGTATTCATCTAGTAAAGTCACCGATTTTTTCTGCTAATCACTAAAACAGAATGCAATGATATGGAGTATTTTCTTTTCCAAGAACATTTCTGTCCACTGCTTCAAATCCTTTCACATATGAAAAAAAAATCGAAATGAAGAAACCGCAAACAATTTAAGCACAATCCATGTTTGCATTAAAAAAAACCCTGCAGCAACCCCTTTAATTAAGTACCTTATGTGTTCAGGGTGCATCCTTAGTGGCTTCAGCTCTAGAAAAAAGTGCTGTTTGTTAACATACTACTTTACCTAAATAATGTCCACTTGGTTCTTTCTTTTTTTCTTTTTTTTTTTTTTAAGTGTGGTAATATTTTTTTTTTAATCCTCCAGACTGAGGATATATCAAAAAGATGGAGGCAGAGTTTCTATTTTTGAATCATGACTGAAACTTCTTAGACATGAAGACCATATATTTTACAGCTTAAAACATATCCTGTGATAGAAGATCACTACTGGGGCTCCCATTTTCAGATTTTAGTATATGTGTTAACAGGCTTGGGGGAATCTGTTTCTAAAACTTCTGTTTCATTTCTTTTTGAAAATTAAAAATTTTTTCTTTTTTTAACCTTTTTTCCCCAAAGTTTATTATTTATTTTGAGAGAGCAAGCGAGAACAAATGCATGCCAGCAGGGGAGGGGCAGAGAGAGGGAGAGAGAATCCCAAGCAGGCTTCGTGCTGTCAGTTCAGAGCCCGAAGTGGGGCCTGATCTCATGAACCATGAGACTGTGACCTGAGCCAGGATCAAAAGTTGGACACTTAACCGACTGAGCCACCCAGGTGCCCCACTTCTATCTCATTTCTTAAGACCAAGTTCCTACCAGCTGCTTGCAGTAGGTCCCCAGTGTTCTTACCACTTACCAAGAGGTTACCCACTTTTTAATTGAAATATAGTTGACATACAATCTTATTTTGGCTTCAAGTGTACAACATAGTGATTCAACAGTTCCAAACATTACTCAGTTCTCACCATGATAACTGTCGTTACCACCTGTCACCATACAATGCTATTACAATATTATTGACTACATTCCCTATCCTGTACTTTTCATCCCTGTGATTATTTATTTTATAACTGCAAGTCTGTATCGCTTAATGCCCTTTACCTATTTCACCCATCCTCCCTGTGCTCTCCCATCTAGCAACCACCAGTTTGCTTTCCGTTTTTATGAGTCTGTTTCCATCTTGCTTTGTTGTTGTTCTTTTTTTTTTTTTTAGATCACACATATAAGTGAAATCACAGGGTATTTGTCACTTAGAATTATACCCTTTAGCTTCATCTATGCTGTGAATAGCAAGAGTTCATTCTTGTTATGGCCAAATAATATTCCACTGTGTGTGTGTGTGTGTGTGTGTGTGTGTGTGTATAAATCACATCTTTTTATCCATTCACCTATTGATGGACATTTAGGTTACTTCTATATCTTGGCTGATGCAAATAATGTTGCAATGAACATGGGGATATATATATATATATATACGCACTTGAATTAGTATTTTCATTTTTGTTGTATAAATACCCAATAGTAGAGTTACTAGATTGTATGGTATTTCTATTTTTAATACTCCATACTTTAATACTCTATTTTTAATATTCCATACTGTTTTCCATAGTGGCTGCTCCAATTTACTTTCTCACTAACAGTGCAGGAAGGTTCCCTTTTTTCCACATCCTCATCAAGGTTATCCACTTTACACAAAAAAGGCAGGTGGAGTTTACCTTAATGTTGCTTTATTAAAAGTAGATTTTATGCTGTAATGTTCCTTTCTTATTTTTATTTTCTTATTCAGTTATTAAAATCTCCAAAGGAGATATTATGTATAGTATAAAGAATTAACGGAGGAGAGAATACCATTTTATATCTTGTGGTATCTGTAACTTTGTATCAATGCCAGAGTATCAATGACAGTTCCTGTATGTATTCAGGAACATAACAAAGCTAGAACTTCAGGGTTTTTTTAAGGAAAACATTTTTTTGGAAGGAAAAATCAGTTAAAGAAATCTATGCTAACTGAATTAAATGGCATCACAATAAGCTTAAAGGGTGTGTTGCAAATTTACTTTCTAAACCAGAATTTCATTATATCAAATATTATACAAAATAATAAGCCTGTTAACTAGAACTTAGAAAAAAAAACAGTGCTACAGGCATTTTCATTTAAGCGCTATTTAGTATCATGGATTTTACTTGTACCATCAATGCAAAAATATAAATTTAATTTCTCTATTGCTTGTGATTGCTTCATTAACAAACTTCACATCCTCATACATAGCCCTGTGAACCCTCTGTGTTTAATTGTGGATGCACTATAGCTAATTCCCATGTGGGAGTGATAACTTTATATACTTATTGTTCATTATTAGGCAGACTTCTTTATGTATCAAAAGTTTTAATTCTTTTATTTTGAATTCATAGATCTCATTTCTTTGAACTTGCATTATCTTTGTATTTTTCTTATATAAGATCTTCAAATGTTCCATGTTGTCCTTGCACATAACTAGCATGCCACTTATTAAGGCTTTCTCCCGGTGAAACCCATACCTAAGCTTCCTAAAACCACTAAGCAGCTGCCATTGACAACCTATGCTGACACAATAGTAGGCTTTTAGATGCCACATATCCATCCATCCATATAGATACAGTATTTCTTCACTATGTATTTGAAAACCATTTTTTTCTGATTATAAATGCAAAACAAACTCATAGAAAATTTTAGAAGTATGGAAACATATAAATAAAAGAATCATCTGAAATTCTGATATCCAGAGATATCCCCCATTAATATGTTAGTACATCTTCTCCTCTCTAACTTACACCTCCCCCAGGACATTTCCTGAATTAAATAATTAAAAAACTAAGTTCTCCTTCCCCTTCTGTAATGAATAGTATCTGTTATAGACTGTGAACTTGAGGTCTCTCACCCTGACATTTGAAGCTAATGGATCGTGATCTGAACAACGTTACGACATTGACAAAAGCCACGTTGGCTGCCATTTTAAATCTTTTACCTTCTTCACATGCAAATGGGCTCATTTGAGGAAGTGTTACATAGAGCACCTCACTGAACTCGCCATATTTTTCAGAGTTTCGTTGTCTGGATCTCACACGCACTTCATATTCTTTATCTAGTCTCAGTGAATAAACTGGAACTGATGTTGACAATACAGGGTCCATCTTTCAAGACAAAATATAAAACTTACTGGTTAGTGAGACAACAACTCAATGCAATAAACTCTATAAAGTGTTTCTGCATCTGTACTCAAAATGAATTCTGTGAAATAGCACAGGGGGAGTTTGCTACTTAAAGGAAGATCAAAGCAAATAACTTTGTTAAGAAACATTTTGTTACATGGATCACAGTTCTCCAAGCTATTTTGGAATAAACCCAAAGAAATAATAGGCTTGTTTATAGAATTGCAGCTCCATCTTTGTACTAGGCTGTCAGATATTCTATACAATCAAAGCATAATAGAATTACTATGGAGAATGGTGGAACTATAAAGAAAACTACGGATATGTTTTCTACCCTTTGGGATATTACAGTTTTGCATGAAGACATAAGAACAGAAAAAAAAAAAACCAACATTATTTCTACACCAAAACAAATTATAGTCAAACACACACACACACACACACACACACACACACACACACACAGAGTTTGTTCTTTGGAAATTCTGGGTAGTCACTCATAAGATCACAGAACTGGCAATGGTCCTAGAAAAATCACAGTTGTCTAAATTATTCTGTTAGAAGCAACTACATACCTATTCTGCTTCTTCTAGAAGGCTTAAAAGTACTTCAAATGGTTTGCTATTCAAAATTTGCAAAGACATGCTGCTAGAGTCCTTGGTAACAAAAATCAAGGTCCCACAACCCTTCTTTTACCTTCCTGGGGAAGGGTAATAAGGCTATTAGACTTTTAAGACATAAGGCCATCAAAGAAATAGACCCAAGTAATAATGGTGTTTTCCTTCAAGTTAAATTCTCAAAGCAGATATTCAATATGTGCTTTTCATGTGTTTCCAGATAGAACACCTTGTTACCATTTATAGAAAATTAGGAACACTTACATTTTCAACAGCATGGATTTTTCCATTAAAAAGATTCTCATAATTTGTCTTATTAAGTCAGAGGCTGGGCCTGCAGCTTCTACAATAAATTTCCTTTCACCTCAGTAAGTTTCTACTCACAAAGTCTCTATTTTTTCCCCATGTGTACATGGGATGGTTAGTTTGTATCTTTTTTGAAGCTTTTTAATATATGATATATTTGCATGCCTAAAGTGCATTTTTATTTATTTATTTAAAAAATTTTTTATTATGTTTATTTATTTTGAGAGAGAGACAGAGTGCGAGTGGGGGAGGGGCAGAGAGAGAGGGAGACACAGACTCCGAAGTAGGCTCCAGGCTCTGGGCTGCCAGCACAGAGCCTGACGCGGGGCTAGAACCCATGAGGGTGAGATCATGACCTGAGTCGAAGTTGGACGCTCAACCGACTGAGCCACCCAGGGCTCCCCACCTAAAGTGCATCTTTAAAGGCAGGCTTCTGAATTTTAAACTTACCTTATTGGTTTCCTTAAATATTTTTTAAACTGCATGTGTCTAGTTTTGAAGCCCTAATTTCTGTTATTGTAACTAATATTATTAGAGTATAGATTTCACTAATAACAAAACTAAAAAGAGGCCGTCAGTGATTTGACCGATGGTCCTCTCTTTATCTTCTCCCAACCCTCTAAAGAAGCCACACCCCACTCGATTTGGCTCCCACAGCCTGCACTGAACCCTGCCACCTGCCTTTGAGGGAAGGCCTACACTCTGCCAATCCTCAATGGAAGTATTGCTGATATCCTAGGAAGTCTTTCTTGGCCCTTTTTCCTACTCCATCCTGACAGATAATCAGTATTAAGAAGATATTACTTCTTATATTTCACTGCTTGTATTTCTCTATTACACTGCAGATTCCCTGGAGCAAACAAGGTCTTCATTACCTTTGCATTTCCAAAGCCCAGTTCAATACCAGGTACACAGTGGGTGCTCAAGAGAAGGCCCATATAACTGTGGATAATTCTATGCCACACATTAAGTCTTAAAAAAACCCCATAAATTCCTTTTTTTAATTTTATTTATTTGAGAGTGGGAGAGCAAGCAGGGGAGAGGGGCAGAGGGAGAGACAGAGAGAATCTTAAGCAGGCTCCACGCTCAGCGTGGAGGCTGACACGGGGCTCCATCCCATGACACTGGGATTATGACCTGAGTGGAAACCCAGAGCCTGACGTTCAATTGACTGAGCCACCCAGGCACGCCAAAAAACCCATACATTCTTAACTTGATCTGGCAGGTAAACAAATTGCAAACAACTACATGGTCATGACTATTACTTTCATATTCAAAACGTATTTGGTTTTAAAAAAAGGCAAAATTCAATATTGTCATTGGCAACCTGAATTCCTGATATGAGCAGCAAACACTAGCTTCCACCCTCCTCTCCACCTTACAAACCTCACTTGTTTTTTTTTTTTAATATTTTAATATTTATTTTTGAGAGAGAGAGAGAGAGATAAAGCACTAGCGGGGGGGACCAAGAGAGGGGGAAACACAGAATCCGAAGCAGGCTTCAGGCTCTGAGCTGTCAGCACAGAGCCCGACACGGGGCTTGAACCCACAGACCACAAGACCATGACCTGAGCCAAAGTCGGTCCCTTAACCGACTGAGCCACCCAGGCACTTCCAAACCTCACTTGTTTTTATGGTTATGGCATTTGTGCTCATAACCAATTAGATGGTGTGTTTCTTTAGCAGAGGTCAATTTTTTTTAAACATTTATTTATCTTGAAAGAGAGAAAGAGAGAGTGGGGGAGGGGCAGAGAGAGAGATAGAGGGAGAGAGAGAGAATCCCAAGCAGGCTCCATGCTGTCAGCCGAGAGCCTGATGCGGGGCTCAATCCCATGAACTGTGATCAATCATAACCTGCAGAGCAGAAAACAAGAGTCAGATGCTTAACTGAGTCACCCACTCAGTCATGAAAACCCTTGGTGTTCATGACAACTCTGAGACCCTTGTAAAGAAATACCATGAGTATATAATTTCACTTATAAAAGGTAAGTGAAGTAAAAGTTAACTGACCCCTTTGGACTATCTTACGAGATTGAGCAGAGATGCAATTAAAAGTGAAACAAAGCCAAGCTGGGATGCAGCCCTGAATGGTCAATTGACTGAGTCCCAAGCTCCCATGCACCTTCCTCAGGGTGTGAGTTTCATATCTGTGCATCAGCTGATACACAACTATATGCACTGGGCTTTCAGGGTTGAAACTATGATTCGTAAATCTAAGAATGCTAATGTTTGGATTCACACCTTTGCTTTTTCTAGATAGTCAACCTTTTTGTTTCAGGACTCCTTTATACTCCTAAAAATTACTGAGAATCCTAAAGGTTTTGGTTTACTTGGGTTATGCCTATTGCTATTTACTGTATTAGAAATTCAAACTGAGAAATTTAAAAAATGGTATTAAATTGATTTTTATAAAAGTTATACTTTGCAAGACAACAGAATTATAGTGAGAAGAATGACTTTGTTTTACATTTTTGCAAAATCTCTTTAATGGATTTCTTAATACAAGATGGTGGTATGTTTACATCCACTTCTATATATATATTTTTTCCGAACAAAAGGTCTCATATATTACCAACCAATCTACTGGTGCAGAAGCATAGTAACAGAGAAAAATCATTCCCATGATAAAGCATGTCTATTGTTCAGGTAGTGGTGATGTTTACAGAGTAATAGGATAGGAACACATGACCTTCATGCAACATAAATATGTGTATCATCTCATGTGCAATCCCTTATAGACCCAGCGTGGTTTTTCTCCAATGCCTCCTCTTGGAGTTGTACTTGATTTTATTACCAGTTTTCATCTGAATCCACTGGGGAATGGGATGATTCTGCTTTTGTTTCTTGGCTAGGGATCACTTGATGCTGAAAGTTTTGTGAGAAGACGTGGCGAGGAACAGTGAACTGCACACACCATGATGGCGGAGAAAAGGAGCTACATCTGCTTCTGTATTACATTTGCATTAAATCTGATGTGTTGTCTTGGTTGAAGTACACGAATAAAATCTGGTCTCACACAGACATATAGTGAGGAAAAGGAGGGATATTTTAATAGCCTTTTCAGATAACGTGGATATTCTTTTTAAAATATTTTAAAGTAATCTGCATACCCAATGTGGGGCTTAAACTTACAACCCTGAGATCAAGAGTCGTCGACTGAGTCAGCCAGTCCATGTGGATTTTCTTCTTTAACACTGATACCAAAACTCAACAAGTGGTAGTTTTTTTTTTTAAGTTTCTAAGAAATGTTAATTTTGAAAAAGTGCCCACTGGCACATCTTAGCCTACGGTATTAAATATGATTGCCTGCAGAAAAATCAATACTGGGGATAGTTCAGAGTAATTGTGACCTTCTGTTGGATAAAGAAAGTAGCAAAATATTCACTTACAGACATGTCTATGGATAGACATCTAAGAAATCTTGTTATTTAATAAAGAAATCTATGGATTTTGCAAAGATCACTCTGAGCCATGGAAAGTGATTTAGTGTGGGGGAAGGAGTGGGCAAAGAGTAATACACAGGAGCTGATAATAACACCAGTTCATGATATAACTTGAGCATGAATCAATAGGAATTGGTAATTATTTGGATATAAGGAATAAGATTAAGATACAGATAGATGTCAGAATAATATTCTGGTTTAAATTTGAACAACTTTATCGACATGTTGTCATTTACTGAGGGGGGAAACTGGGGAGATAGGAGGAAGTTTGAACATGCTGTTTTTTTGAGATGCTAATGAGGCATGCCAGTGGATATGTTCAGGAGGCATTTGGATGTACAAGTGTGGAACACAGAAATGAGGTCCGGGCAGAACCACTGTGCTAATAAGTGCCCTCATGTGTTGACATTAATCTGGAACTTTCTATTTTTCAACTAGCTTCCACCAAATGGATTTTTTTTAAATACTCACAACCATCATGTGAAATAAAGTGAACATGACGAGTTTTATAGTACACTGAAATACTCCCAGCAATAAAAAGGAATGTTACACTCAGCAATATGAATGAATCTCATATGCATTACGAGGAGTGAAAGAAGCCAGAACCCAAAGGTTACTTATTGTATCATTCCATTTGTATGACTTCCCGGAAAAGGCAAAACTACAGAGATGAGCAGATCAGTAGTTGCCAAGGATTAGGGTTTTGGGAGGATTTGACTTCAAAGGGACAGCATGAGGAAATTTTTTGAAGGTTATGATAAGTTGTTCTGTATCCTGATTCTGGTGGTAGCAACAAAGCTCTATGGATTTTTCAAAACTCACAGAATCATACAAGTAAAAAGTGGATTTTAATATGTGCATTTTTTGAGTTTTTATTAAAAGAATGTTAAGCGAGAGAGTGTTTTAGAATGATCACTCTGGCTCCAGTGTGAAGAATGGATGAGACGCATCAAATACCAGAGGCATAAGATCTGCTTGGGGGATGTTACATGAATGCAGTCAGATAGGACTGCAACTAGGAAATAACACATGGTAATTCCTTAAAGGTTAGTTGCAATGTGGAATCTGAAACTATCGATGAATCTTGCCTACCTTACTACATGAAAATACACCTTTCCATCTAGCACTTTGAATGGATCATCTCCCCATGCATGATTTTGGTTACTTAATGTATTTGGCATTTGGAAAATACTCGTGCACTGAGTTATGCAAATTTTCTAAATGTTCACACATTTTATTATACAATATAAAAAAATCACTTTGGCTAATATCACCATTGCATCAGGAAAATCTTCAAAGATTGGGAAAGCTACCAGGCTCACTGCTGCAGAGGCAAGTTTCCCAAAACTCTGATTTTCCTTTGAAGGTTCAAATATCATTGGTAACAACTACCGTCCATTGTTTTTCTTGAACTGATAAGCACGCTTCATTCTTTTCCAAGAAACGTTTGCCAAATACTTGCCAACGCCGCTATGAGAAACCATCTATGGGGTTATCAGGTGTTCTTTCAAGCAAAAATGGCGTTCCATGTGAAAAGCAGCTGATCCGGCTGGCAACTTGGCTTTATTAAGACAACCGTGGGGGACTCAGTGTACAGCAGACGTATGCTATGTGTCCTTGGCATGTGTCATCCAGAATATTAAAAAGCTATGTCATCAGGGGCGCTGGGGTGGCTCAATCGGTCGAGTGTCAACTTCGGCTCAGGTCATGATCTTGCGGTTCGTGAGTTCAAACCCTGCATTGGGCTCTGTGCTGACAGCTCAGAGCCTGGAGCCTGCTTCGGCTTCTGTGTCTTTCTCTCTCTCTTTCTCTGCCTCTCCCCTGCTCGTATTCTGTCTCTCTTTCTCAAAAATAAATAAAATATTAAAAAATTTTTTAAAAAAGCTATGTTGTCAAAGGTTGAGATTTAATAAAGTAAATAAAACATGCAGCTGCATCAAGGACACTGCTCAGTGAAGCTGGCTCTCCGCTCTCATTGACTGTGAGCGCATGGTGACCCTGCCAGTGCGGTTTGCAATGACCGCCTTGATTTTTCCTCAGGTGACAGTGGGTTTGCCGCCATTGCTTTTGTACCATTGCCGCAAATCTCAACATGGGGAAAAAAGGCGATAGCATTTTAGTATGAGTAGGAAAACAGTCTTGACCTTGTGGATTCCCTGCCAGGCTCTCAGGACCCCTCGGGGGTTCAGAGTTCACACTCAGAGAACCTCTGCTCTGGAGTACGCAGTGCAGTGCCTAGTGTGGGGTAGTCCTTTCATTGGCTGTGGAATAAATGTTTGACCGAAACCTGAATTTAGAAAGTCTTATTTGACTCTGCATCCAACCAGGGATTTTTGCACCAAGTTAGTGGAACAGATACCTAAATTAAAACGATTCTGGAAACTGTACCGCAAAGTCCAGTATTTAACTGTTCACAGCCGCTCCAAAATGAACTTTAATGACAAAATTGGCTTCTTTTTCAGCAGAACATGGAATGGACAGGCCTGGTGTCTCAAAATTTTGGGAGTGAATCTGTCAGGGCACTGGGCACGACCCGATGACTGGCCAGAACCCACTGGGCTTGGCCAGGGCTTGGCTATGGTTAGACTGATTTAGAATTAGTTATACAGGGAGCAGCAAGATAATCCTGTTTTTCTTCTTGTTGTGTGCCATGTGGAATTTATCTAAGCGCCCAGTTCCCATGAATTTGTCAAGGAGGTAAGGAGTTCAGAGGTCAACCACATCCATGCTGCTTGCCTACACAAAAACTTCTCAGCTTGATTCTCCCCTGAGGTATGGAGCAAAACATCCTTCTGAAACCTCTAGGGGACAAATTCCCTTCCTCTGTTTCCCTCCTGGAGTCACTTAAGCACTTAATTTAATGGCGGTCTTGTGAGCAGTAGCGACTAAAATCATGGGAGAATATTTAGCCATAGCTCACTATTGGCCTCGATCATAACTCTTCTCATGTTTAGCCACATCCCCAAAGACAGCTTAAGTGCTAGAGTACACGATTTTGTTCTAATGTTAAACTGGACACTGAGGACGACTGGGGAAGTTTTCCTTCCTTTCCATAGGCTTCTGTATAAGCTCCCTGTCGGCACCTGCTGTGGGACAGAATTCCAAGATGATATTTTACTGATCATATCCGTTTTCCTCAAATACGAAAATATGGAGTATACAGCACGGGCATGTGGCATTAAGTCAAAAGGAAGTCCAATGATAAATCAGAGAGGTGTTGCTGAGATAAAAAGAAGAAAAGCCAAAGCATTTTGAAGTGTGATATGTACTGATATCTTACCGTTTTCCACTGGGACTCATTTACTTCTTTGTACTGCAGTTCATACTCCAGGACTATCCATCCCTTCTGAACGTCTGCATTGGGCGGTGGTTCCCACCTCACCTGGATATCTGCATGAATCCCCGTTAAACTGATGTTCAGTAGAGTCCAGTTGAGGCCAACGGGTGGATCTGGTTGCACTGTGCGTTTCGACAGAGAGTTAGTGCACAGAGAGACAGACAGGTACAGCTTGGTATTAATGGAGTGCTTTCTTCTGAAGAGACCACTTACTTCATGCATTTTTATTGTTTACACTCCTAATTCTTTCAATATTCTTATTATACACTCATTTTATAAGAGGGTACCATTTTTTTTTTGACTTGAGTACGGTCTGTTTTTAACTTTGAAGAAACCCCCTACAAAAAAATTCCTTTTCAAGTCTACGACCTGACCTAAAACTTTTCTTGAGGATCTGCCATGTCTTACAATTCTTTTAGCCCCCAAAGAATTAATGCTTTGGGATTTTGGCAAAGGAATTCATGATAACTCAAAACTGAAGGAAGAGAGTCAGAAAGACCTACAGCATTTAAACATGTGGCTGTTTTGGAACCAGGGATCGAAAAATCTTTTTTATTCCAAATTGCTTATTACCTGCGCCAAGGATCTTATATTAACTTCTGTATGGCTACCAGAACAATCCTTCCAAACACAGCACAGGCTCCTTAGCTTGTTGTCCTCCAGTCACATGTCATGATTTTTTTAGACATAAGAAGGATGGGCATTGCACTCTACTCTCAAATGGTGAGGAGTCAGGGTTTTCTGCCTTTTACTTAACTGCATGTGAACAATCTGAAATCGTGTTTTGCTTGGTTTCTACTGACATATTGTACATTCTCTGGTAAGTCGGCTGTATTCTGCTTATTAGGACTGCAAAGACCACAATTTCCCAAAGGTTGATGCAGAGAAATACGGATTCCAAAGCTAGGAACATATCTAAATTTACGTTCTAGATAGTTCCCAATAAATTACTGCACTTCATGTCTCAGTACAGAGGTTTTCAAAAATCACTTGCAGATACAGAGTAAAATGTACTTTCTTTTCTACTGTTTGTAGAAGGGTACCCAGAGTGCTGCAAAGTCTGGATCCCCAGAGCTGACCACAGATAAGCCTACAAATATATGCTCTGAGGAGCCATAACTGGCTATTAAAAACTGGTGGTCAAAAGGGGAAGCTCTTGCATTTAACCAGAGTTAAAACAGACTTCACTGTGAAGAAGCATGATAGTGCCCCCCCTTTCCCCCCCACCCCCACCCAGTAGAGTGGACACAACTTAAAAAATTAGGAAATCCAAATTTAATAATGAACACATTTCAGAAGTTAAATTGGAGGGATTTGCAACACAGCCGAGCCACAGTATGGCTACAATAACGACAGTAATGCTTCACTCTTCTGAATTTGTTGGGGACTGAGCAATTCTGAGAGCCGAAATTTAACACTTTAAGAGACCAAATGTTTTTTTATGGAAAAATTTCAACTTATTACTCATGTTTCATCTTAAAAACTCCCCTTTCTGCTTTAAATAGAAGATATGGAACATGGTCTTTTTCTTTTCAGTTTTTAAATGTTTATTTATTTTTTGAGAGAGAGAGAGAGAGAGACAGAGAGAGAGAGAGAGAGAGAGAGAGAGAGAGAGAGAGAGAATGAGCGGGGGAGGGGCAGAGAGAGAGAGAGAGAGACAGATAGACTCTGGAGCAGGCTCCAGGCTCTGAGTTGTCAGCACAGAGCCCAACATCGAGATCGAACTCAGTAACTGTGAGATCATGACCTGAGCCAAAGTCAGAGGCTTAACCTACCGAGCCACCCAGGCGCCCTGAACATGGTGTTTTTTGAGTGGACTCATATCACTGTTACAAGCATAATAATAACCTCTCCCTTTCCTCCGTACATACTGCCACATGCTGTACTTGACAGGTCCTCCAAGATGTTGGAAAAGCACCTGAGACTGAATACATCCCCAGGCAGCCCTGGTCCTCTCCCCAGAATATGCTCCCTCCCCTGTCACTTTCCCTCTCTCTGTTGCTGGTGCCTCCATTCCTCCAGTCGTTCAGGGTGAAGTTAGTGAGCTCTTCCGGGACTCATCCCTCTCTTACCACCCCCACAGTCTGTCAGTTGTACTTTCAAGACAGTCTCCGAGCCCAGCCACTGCCCACTGCTGCACCTCTCAACCCAGCCCTGCCGTTGGGTTTTTTTACCCATGTTGCTGCATTAGCCTCCTAAACGGTCTCCTCCTGTTGTTATTGTCCTCATTTTTTAAATTTACTTATTTTTGAGAGAGAGAGAGAGAGAGAGCGAGCAAGCAGGGGAGCAGAGAGAGAGAGGGAGAGAGAGAGAATCCCGAGCAGGTTCCATGCAGTCAGCACAGAGCCTGACATGGGGTTCGATCTCACAAACTGTTCGCTCATTACCTGAGCTGAAATCAGGAGTCAGACGCTTAACTGACTAAGCCACCAAGGCACCCTGGTCTTGGTCCTCCTTCAGTCTATTCTCAACACAGTCCTCAATACACTTGTCACAGTGGTTACTTTCACACTTGATTTAGAGCATATCACTCATATAAAACCCTCCACAGCCTTCCTATCCCACTCCAAGTGGAAGCCAAAGTCATTCAATGGCTTCAGGTGTACTGGAGCTTTGCCTCTCAGCTCTCTCAGATGTGGCCTGTTCCAGGCCCCTCCTGGCTCACCCTGCGGCAGGTCCTCCCCAACCACGCTGTTCCTCAAGTGAGCAAAGGCAAGCTCCCACCGCAGGAGCTTTACCCTAGCTGTGCCCTCTTGTTGACGTGATCTTTACCTCAGATGGATACAATGTTCTCTCATTTTTTTTCTCTCCCAGCAAAGCCAGCTCTGCTAACTCTATTAAAATTGCAACCTCTCCTGCATGCCTCTTCTCCTTCCCTGTGTTAGTTTTCTTCATAGCCTTGTCTCTCTCCACCCCTATTGGGATAAGATCCCACGAGGGCAGACGTTTTCTTCTCCTGGCACCTAGAGATGTACTTGGCCCGAGGAAAAGACTCATGGTTTTCATCTTAAGATCTATCAGGCTTACCTTGTTCCTTGCTGTCTCCCCTCTCAGCTCCCTCCCTCCCTGCTATGGCTGTAGTATCTGTCATCATCTTTTGTCTTGGTTATCACAAAGCCTTCTAACCTCTATCTTTGCTCCGTGCTACTCCAATCTACTCTCTCCACTGCAGGGCGGATTTTCCTGAGACATTAGTAATGCGACCGTACAACTTTGAGATTAGGAACATGGACTCTGGAGTTATGCTGCATAGGTTCAAATCTCAGCTCTGCCTACTAGCTGTTTGACCTTGAGTTAGCCTTTAAATGCTCCGAGCCTCAGTTTCATCATCTGTAAAATGGGGATTACAATAGAATCTATCTCACACGGTTATTATACCCAACCCATAGGTAAGGGCTTTGTAAGTGTTAGTTAGCTATTACTATCCCCAGGCCATTTTCCTTCTTAAATATCTTTAAATGCACCTCTTGGCAGTAAGATACGGTCTCATCTTACTGGATAAGATGATTTATCTTACTGGATACTTATGATTTCACATAGGAACACTTACGATTTCTCTTGGCTGATCAGTCAGGCCTGCCTAACCGAGGCAGTTAGGTCTCCTGAGTCCTTCAACATTCTGTGCTGTTTGTCACTTCCGGAACTTAGTAGTTGTTGGAAGACACAGGCCAGCCTGTATACTTGGCAGCTCCCACTGAGGCTTTCAGAAGGAAGTGAGCTGCCACAATTTCTGGGCACCCCTTTCTCATCCCTCAGGCCCAGTCAATCATCTGTATCTTTGGCCACTACCTCAGCTTACTACGTATTCCACACACCTTGAGTCCAGCACCTAAGACACAGTACTGCGGTTATTTAACACACTGGACTCCCCTACTTGACCATATCTTACTCATTCTGTAGCCACCATACCCAGCACAGTGCTCAGGGCATGGCAGGCCCTCAGTGAAGGCCAGTCACAGAAATGAGTGGGGCTAGCTATTGGCAGGGTCAGGATTAGAACATGGGTCTTGACCCGATATTCTTACTACTACCTATTCAGCCATTCAAAAGCTACATCTATTGATATTGGGGGCATCCACTGAATAGTCTCTCCAAGTTAAGCAGTCGGGTTCTCTTTTCTGCTTGTTCTTCTCCCTGACAGGCTATCAGATTTACTTGTTTCTGCCTGCAGCTTCTAGCCACATTCTCTCAGCCTCTTCTAGTCTGCTGATGCCTGGGAAACCACACACAAGCTTGTAAGAACAGCACGTCTCAGAGGAACTTCAAGGAACTTCTATCTATAACAAATGAGCCTTTGTGGATAGATTCTGAGGCACCAATGTCATCTACTCAAAGTCCTTCTTTGGTTCTCTATATTTTTCTGTTTACACTATTCTAGTATAAACATAAAAATTCCAATTACAGTTGTTTGTTTTGTTTTGTTTCATTTCCCCTTGTGTCCGCATGATGGGCAAGGGATAATCTGTCTAGATCTTTCATTTAGTTCACTGAGCTGATTATCTCCAATGTTTGTCTTGAGGTCTTATAAACATGTTTTTAAACCGATTTGGGGTTATTTTGTAACTATAAAGTTCCAGAATTATTATGCCTTGTGATAAAGAAAATCTAGGCTTTGGTTATAGCAATGATAGGGATCAAAGGTCAACATATGTCAGATCTGAATATAATAATCATATTGAATAATTAGGAATGAAGGAATCGTGGGAGTATGCTGAGTTTGTCTCTTGTGGTGGCACCCAAGAACACAATTCAGCTTTCAAGATCTCCTCAAGGAAAAGACTCTGGAAGGCTCCCATTCTTTTCTCGACAACATTTACTGCCATTTATGTTAGAGCCAACTTAAGTCCCCTGCGCCTTCTCTCTCTTGTTCGCTGGCTGATCGCATGTCCCATAAAGCAGACTTCCATTCACCTAGATTACAATGACCAAGGCTTCCTACTTGAACACACTTGGACATTGAGGCTTCCCTGCTTACTTAATCTAAAGCCATGTCAAATAAAACACAAACCTGTGATTTACCTATTTCCTCAACAGAGAAACACTTTTGATCCACTGTACCACCATTGCTGGTTAGCTTGATACAGTAGGGTATCCAAATGGAGGTATAAGATGAATTAAAGTAACAGCTGTTTTCTCCAGCAGAGACATAATCGGGGCATTCTTTCCATTCTTGAGTCCACTCTTGAGTGCTCCTGAAATGGAGGGTAAAAGAGCATGAATTGTTCCAAGCATCATGCCATAGTTTAAGTCAAAGCGAAGAGCCTGACAGTCAGATTCAATAAACTGGAACACAAATATTTTACAAGCAAGTATTTTAGCAGCACCATTTCCAAGAAGTACCCCATCTGTGGACATCATCCATAGTGTCTGCAGACTGAGAGAAGGCCATTTGGGACATGGACTATAGCAAAAGCATCTGTTCATTAACTGCATACGAAGTGCCAGCTCCTAGATTAAGTCATTTGTGGTTAGGTACTTTATTGTCCACATTTTACAGATGAGGGTTCTGAGGCTCAAGGAGGTCTAAAATGTTCCTTTATTAAAACACTCCAGAGGGTCATCTCCCAAACTGTAAAGATTCCCAAAATACACTGGCTCTTTGGACTGGGTGTTTCCTCAGCTCATGGTGGAACATACTGGGGAGGCATGTTCTCCTGGAGGAGTGACACTGAGAATTGGGTGGCTTTGAGGTGGAAAATTACCACACTACTCGGAATCACTATACCCTCTATCCGTCTCCCCAAGGCTGTCTTATGCTTGGGCGAGTTATCCTGATGTCTTGAACTCCTTCCCATACTCCTGGTTTTTTCCTTAAGTATATGAAGAGCCTTGGGAACACTGTAAACAAGCTGGACACCCAGGTGACATTTACGAAGCATGGGAATCCCAGCCTTTTTCTCCCCACCCATAAACGAGACAAAAGGCCATGAACCCAGAAGTTAAAAAATTTTTCCAAACCTAGAAAGCAATTTTTTTTCTATTTTGTAATTAGAGTGAATGTTTACTTATAATATAAAAAATGGAAACAAAATGGGCTCCACTGAATCCATGTGTTTGCCTATCTGTTCCTTTTTGTACTTTCTCTAAGAAAACAAATTCCTATTTTCCTATATCTTGGATCTGATAAAAACACACAAACAGACAAACACAACAAATCATGGAGGAAAGATGGCCACATGGAGGATACCGAAGGAATCAGAGAAGCCACATCTCTGTAATTACACTCTGCCATACATTTATTCACTTCTGTCCTACTCTACAGAAAGCATCATTTACCCAGATGACCTAAAACACTGGCAGGGTGTGTGAGCTGGATGGAAATGAGATGCTGGGAAGTTCACTGTGGAAGGAAGCAGAGGTTTGGGAAAGGAAATTCCCTGGTCAGCTGCCATGGGGACCTGAACAAAAATGCAGAGCAACCAAGGATTGCCCAGACTCAAGTCCACCACGGCAAGAACAGAGCAAACACGTGCTAGGATGTGACACAGCTCTCCAGAGTCCCATCTCTCTGACTGACTGACTGAATGAGTTCAGCAAGCGATCTTTGGGGGGCCTACTATACAAGTACTACAGAAGCATTACATCTGGCACTAGCATGTGTGGATATAATGGTGAATAAGATTTCATTCCTACCTTCAGGCTAGAAGAAGACGCAGAAATTACACCTGAGTACTTTTTATTTTTTTCTGTCTCCTGTATTCATTGCATTCATATTTAATAAGCACTGATTATATATCAAATACTGTGCTGGACATTAAGGGGATGCACGTGTGTCTAAGGAATGACTCCTGCCTCAGAGGGATGACTAAAAAGCTGTATTACAAAGCATCGTGAGTTTGTGCTCACAAATAGTGCTAAAAGTTCAGAAGAAGGAATGATTGCTCTGCTCATGGAAGGCTTCAAGGTGGAGGTGGTGTTTCTAGCAAATACATGGCAACAGGGAAAGGAAGGAGGGAACAGAGTAGACAAAGGCATTGAGGTATGCAAGTATGGGCACGAGTGTGGTGAGGGAAATAGGAGACAATGGAATAAACAGGACAACTTTTCTTAAATTAGAATTGCTACTTGGGTGGAGTAATTCATTATTTGCTTATTATTCATGAGGTATCAGCTGAGAAAAAGGCTTGTAAGTCAAGGAGACATAAAGCCAGGGAGTCTGTGACTGAATGAGAAGAAGGTGGGAATGACCTTGTGTAGGCTGAGGTGCTTGGGGCTGGTAGGCCAGACAGTGGGGGGTCTGTGAGACTCCTTCTCAGGGAGGGGTGCTGGGTAGCAGCGAGCGACAAGGCTGTGGGGAAGGCAGGGACCGGAAGGAAGGGATGAGGGAGATAACACACACTTCCTTCTTTACAGCTGTTTCTCAGGCTGGTCTATTGGCACTAGGGGGAAACTTGTACAGTATGAGGGGGTCCTTGAGACAGGTGCTCATCAGCTGTTGGAAAGAACTTGGGATTAACATGACCAGTGAACTGTTTCTTAAACTCTGGTTGAGATTCTCAAAAGTTGCATACCCTTGGATGAGAGGGAGATCCATCCCTGATGGGAAGTATGAGTGGTGTGTGTATACATGCATGTACGTGTGTGTATGTGTATGTGTGTGTACGTGTGTATATGTGTATGTATGTGCACGTATACATTTGTGTGTATATGTGGACATGTGTGCGTGCGTGTGTGTGTGTTTAGAATAACAGGAAAAGGATTTAAAACGTTAGGGCTAGGTGGGTCATTGACATATAGTATGGTTTATTTTATCTTGACTGTCAAGCTAGATAAAAGTGTATTTGGGAGAATGGTTTAGCAAGACTGTCCAGAGAAATGAGCCTCTTATTTAATAGCATAGATACAAAATGTATTTAGCATAGTTGATAGTATAAAAGTTAGCATTAAAATGTAAAGATGTAGAACAGTGCCTGTCAGGTCTGGACTGTAATAGGGAGTTTAGCTCTGTGTGTTTTAAGGTTTCTCAACTTGTGACATCCCCATGGGGATGGGGACTGTATGAAAAATCTTGTTTAGATTATTCCAAATCCATGAGTTCCACAGAGCAAACAACTTAAGCACTTATCTTAAGCACGGTGGGTTGAGAACAGTTAGTTCAAAACATGACTCCCAATGCCCTCCCCATCTTTAACCAAAGTTGAACTTTATTTTAAATAAATATTTAAAACTTCTTTTTAAACTCTTAAATTTAGACAGAGAAAACCCCCAAGAAACAAATGGACTCACAAAACAGAGACTCTGTTGCCTGCTTTCCCCGGTTGAATTTGTATGCAGGCAAGCAAAGCCATATGGAAACTACTCTCCCTTTGTCATGCCGCTAAGAGTTAAGTGCACTACGTTTGTTCCTAGTCTATCTTGTGAAATAGAAGGAAAGCTGTACAATGAGACCATCAGTAAAAATCAGAATAAAGAGCAGAAGAAATGCTTTCTATCCAAATGCTATTCCATCTAGCAACTGAAGAAAAATCCTAAAAGTAAAACATCACTTATGTTCCAAGGACGACTATTTTCATTACATACAGATCATGTGTTTCAGGCTTAAAATTCAACCTTTTCATTGAGAAAAAAAAAAAGTAATAGTGCCCTTTCTCCCTTCTAATCTCCCCTACAACTTTGCATGGAAGATCAACTTCCCTTTAAAAGGCTAGGATATATATATATATTGTAAGCATTTGTATTGAAAATGTCCCATGGGGCGCCTGGGTGGCTCAGTCGGTTGAGCGTCCGACTTCGGCTCAAGTCATGATCTCGTGGTCTGTGAGTTTGAGCCCCGCGTCAGGCTCTGTGCTCACAGCTCAGAGCCTGGAGTCTGTTTCAGATTCTGTGTCTCCCTCTCTCTCTGACCCTCCCCCGTTCATGCTCTGTCTCTCTCTGTCTCAAAAATAAATAAACGTTAAAAAAAAAATTAAAAAAAAAAAAGTCCCAGATTTCTAAATGAAACTTACTGATAAAAACTGAAAAAAAAAAGGCTAGGATAATTGGTTGAGGGGAGTGAGCACGGGGGAGGGCAGAGGCGTGGGATACAGCCTCAGGGACTGAGCCTTCCCACATCCGCCCAC
Source organism: Panthera tigris (assembly GCF_018350195.1). Classification (NCBI taxonomy): domain Eukaryota; kingdom Metazoa; phylum Chordata; class Mammalia; order Carnivora; family Felidae; genus Panthera; species Panthera tigris. The sequence goes on from NC_056660.1 coordinate 203,857,146, forward strand.
TTTCTTCAAAACTAAGGCGTCTGCAGGCAAGGAGCTGAGAGCACAGCAACTCTGATAGGTTTCCCTGGAGCCTCCTGTTGTGGTGCCTGTGGTTTGCATTCAGGTGGGGTCATCTCCCAGCTCGGAGATGAGACCTGGCACCACCTCCATCCCAGGGGGGCAGAGACCGCTCCGAATCAGCTGCCCCTCCCTCCAGCTCACCTGGCTGGGAGCAGGGCCAGCCAAGCGTGTGGCTGCCTCTGGGCCCATCCTGTCCACGGCCTGACATGTTTAGGCTCCTCTGTGCTTTAGTTACCAAGGCCAGGCTGGTAAGCGGAAAGCCCAGTGGCCCGGGCCCCTTCTGTGCCCCTCCCTGTCCTCTCTGCTTCAGTTCTGGATGACATCCTGTCACAGTGTTGTATGTCAGGGAAGAGGGGTCATGGTTCTATACTTCCAGAAGTTGCCTGGGAACTGAATTCTAAGAAACAACGACAAGGGTCAGAAAGTGCATTTGCACAGTCCTCTCTGTGCAAGGGGGCCAATGGGAAGTGTAACACATTTGTGTACTAGACGCTGTGGTCTGGGCCTGACACTCCAGGCCCTTTGATTCTGCCCTTCCTAGATAAACCGGGTGGGGGCTTATGCTATTTTGGCTAAATCTTCAAAATAATTACAATTTTGTAGAGAAAACAGAAAATGCTGGTTTTGCAAGTTTGGGTTGGCTCTGATCACGAGGTTGAAGATGTGACAATTTTTTTCCCCTGGGATCCCAAACTCCATTAGGGCAACAGTTAACGACATCCTCCCGAATATGTTCCGGTTTCCCTGCCACCTGGTCACACTTTCTGTGGCATCTCTGTTAGCACAGAGCCAGGGTTTGGAACCGGGGTGCTGAGAGCCCGAGGGTGGGCAGAGGAGGCCTGGAGGCAAAGGTCTGTGACCCTGACAGAAGAGGGTAAGGAACAGATACATATTTGTGAGGGCTTTCTACCTTTCGGGTTATCTTTTTGCTCACGTTCAGATTTGGAGACTATTGGGGTGGTAATAACCCGTTTTCATAAAATGGGCCCGACTCTGCTATTTCTTTATCCCGTTTAGCTCATTGTGCCTGCACAAATAACTTGTTTTGTTTCCACTGAGTTGGCTCTCTGTTTCTGAGGCAAAAACAGAAGAACTGTACCTCCAAAATCTCTCTTCACTCAACAGTCAATTCAACAGGCATTCAAGAGAATTACCAAACATATACGCTTCCTGTCTGACTGTATTCACACAATCCTGCCTAGCCTCTTGGCCCGTACCTCTCTGTAGGGTCAGCCATAACAGAGAAAAAGTGCATTTGGTGCCCAACCTTGTCACCTCCGTGGGTACATCCAGGAGACTGCTCTCACACCTGGGAAGTAGGGAAGTCCAGTAGGGGTTGCTAACTCAAAGTATTTATTTGTAAATCGAGTACCCAGTTTTGCACTAAAAATGGTCTTAGAGCACACCAATAATCACTAATAGTAAAGAATCAAAAGTCAATTTGGTAAGCGCAGGCATTGGATTTCTGTATCATTATTATTTTAAAGGATTACTATATTATAAACAATAATAGCAGCTACCACTTGCTGAGTATGTACAATGTGCCAAGCACTGTGGTAAGCGTGTTTCATGTATTATCTAAAACATCCTCACAAGACGTCATGACACCAGGTCTGTGATCTCCGTTTTGCAAATGAGGTGACTGAGTTGTGAACAAACTACTTTGCCTGGTGTCTGCAGTGAGTGCCAGCCAGGCTGAGATGTGGCTTTGTTGGCCCTGAGCCCATGTCCTGAACTGCTCACCACGTCTTCACTCCCTTTCCCCACTCCTCAGTGGGGGTAGATGGCATCCTCCTTGGACTGACAAACACCCCCACCCTGGGGTAAAGGGTCCTGGCTAACCTTACCTCTCGGCTTAGGCCTTCCCCGGGAGTTGGGTGGAAAAGGGGAAATGATAAAGTGTTTGAACCTAAAAATTTTAAAAAAGCAAAAAGGGACAACGTAAGAGTGAACAGAAAGGGAAATAATTCTAGGGGAGAAGTCAGAAATAAACAACTTGGGTGGTGATGATACCGAGAGACTCTGTTTTCACTCTTCCTCTGTCGTTTTGCAAGACAACCAGTCAAAATGGAACGGAAAAGGATTACAGTTCCTTACTGAGTATAACTAATTTAACAGGAGCATTGTCCATTTTTTACATAGAAACCAAGCTGAGTCTTTCAAAACATACATCTCTTCTAAAAGCCCACCACAGATAAAGTCAGATTCAAAGCCCGGCCGTGACCAGCAAGGCTTGGCACAGTCTGGCTCTGGCTAACCTTCTGACGTCTTCAAACATCGCATCCCTACGTCAAAGCTTGTGCCATTCTTGCTGGCCTCCTGCTTTCCTCCAGCAGCTCAGCCTCAGGAGCTTTGCACTTGCAATATCCTCTGCCTGAACAGTTCCTCCCCCCACCCCTGCAGATATTCATGTGGCCTCTCTCACTTCACATATGTCTCTGCTATAATACAACACGCCAGCAAGGCCCACTGCGACCTCCTCATCTAAAGTATCACCAAGCTCTCTACACACACACACACACACACATACACACACATACACTCACACTTATCGACACTTTCACATACTATCTCACATACGTTTACACATTCACACATTTTGCACATCCACATACCCACTTTCACACATTCTCACATGCACATACTATTCACCCCCTTGCACACACACTTGTACACACTCCACACACACTCATGCATATTCACTCTTGCACCTACACTTTCACGCACTCACACATATGCTCACTCACTTTCACACACTCACCCTCAGACACTCTCATGCACATGCATGTACTCATATACAGCGTGGACACTTTTTATCCTCTTTCTGGCTTTTACTTTTCTTAATAACCCATATTACCAGCTGACATTTATTTTTAAATTTTTTATTGTCTGTCTTCCCCAATTGGAAATGAAGCCCATGAGTCTAGGGCCTTTACCTTTTTTTTGTAATCAATGCTATATCTCCAGTGCCTAAATAGTACTAAACACGTAGAAAGGGCTTAATTAATAATTTTTGACTAAATGAATACATTTAAGTCATCAAAATAAATTATTTCCATCTCCACCACTGCATGCAGTTCAGTATACTTTCATCAGAAAATCCATGGAGGAAAAAGTCAGAAAGGCATGAAGGCTGCACCTTCTAATATAGAATAGCTGTGTGGATCCTGGGCTCTTGAAGCCATGACGAACCCCATCTGTCCAGTGGCACGAAAAAGTCTCTAGTTCAGGTGAACGGCACTTGGTGAACTTAGGCTTCCCAGAAGAATCTGCAGAGTAAACAGAAAAGGCAAAGCATGAAATCAGGAGGGTAATGTATGGTCCTAATAAAACACCTATTTAAAGTGGTAAAGAAGAACCACTTTTTCTAGACACAGTCTTTTCCTGGGTCACAGTTTCAGAGCTTGTTGCCTGCCAGTTATTTCTCTGTCAGCTCTTGATTCCAGGAGCAAACTGTTTTGTCTTCATTGCAAACATTATTTTTTAGGGCCTATTTAAGAAGCCAGAGCTAGAGAGAAGGTTTATTTGGAAGGTGACCCTAGGGACAGCAAGTAAGGGCAAGGAGGAGTGGGAAGGGGAGAGTTACCATAGTGGCCAGCTAGGGCCCAACTCCACAGTGGACCCTCTGAAAAGCTGTAGAGTGTGTCCTAGAGAAGGATGGGAGGCTGGGCTGTTTATCCACCAACTCCCACCACCCATTGCTTGAAGGCTACCCTGGGGGTGTTCATGCACCTGCACATGGGCTGAAGGTCCTGCCTGACTTGGGAGAGGCCTGGGCAGGCACCTGAAATGTCCCGGCAATGTTCATGATGGCGACTGTCCACCACAGATGCATGCACTGACATCAGGTGGGACAAAGGATGTGGCGTGGGATCACAGCTTCCACTATAGGGCCCTTCCTCCCTTTATGGATTGTTTGATAAAAAGCCACTTAGGTTTGCATTCTTTTAAAAGATTCAGCCATTACATGCATTAAATAGATGATGACTAAAAAATTCATGCATACGTATGTGTCAACTCTAGTTTGGGAAGTGATGACTGCCCCTAAGTGTTAGGATATTAGCCCAAACTCCTCTGCATCTATGAAATCTGCAGCAGACAAGTCTGAGGCAAAACCGACTTTTGTATATCAATTCTCATTGTTCTCTGACTTCCAGGGCCTTTTTTGGAGATAGCCAAGTTTCTTTTTTCTTTTTTTCCTCTCCTTATCTGATTCTACTTCAATTATACTGTAAACTTAATACATTTGTTCTCTGATCTAAAGCTCTCATCCCTGAGCAACAGGGAGGCTCTTAATTTTAAAGTATCTTTATAAATACTTTAAAATATACTTTAAAAATAAACAGCATGCAACCAAACACATAAAAATTCCTGATTCCAAGTTCCAGGTTCACATCTGGTGTTCTGAACCAAAACATGCCTCCTTTTTTTCCTTTGTCAACCTCGTAATGAATGGGATGTTATAAACCTTCTAAATAAATCCATCATTCAACTATCCACTCGACAAACACTTACTAAACATCTACTTAGTGCCAGGTTCTCTTCCAAGAGTAGAGCAGGAAACAAAACTGCTAGCATTCTGGTCCTTATGGAATTTCCCTTCTGGTGGGGGCTGGGGGGAGGGGGAGTCCCATGTAGAAAAATGAGCAGGGTAAGGACATAATGGGCTGGGAAATAGAGGCCCCATCCTCCTTCCACTAACACCCATATTTATGCAGCAAAGAAGCTCAGGCTGGGGAAATGTGTCCTTGTTTCTGAACACCTGCTGCCCCAAATAGTCTGGCCACAAGAAAATGAATCTTCAGGAAATCCTGAGTTGCAGATAGGTCCTGCGACCTATCTGCAGATAGGGGTGGCAGAATGTCTTTATTAATAAAATTCCATGGTCATATTGTTGTAAGAAATATTCCTTTTCCTGTATTAGCTAAGGGATTCACAGAGTTTTGGGGAATGGATAGGATCTGCTTGGTACCAAGGGCAGATGGTCAGCCCTCTCTAGATGGTCAGCATTTAAGAACCCCCCTGAGAGCACTGAAGTGTAGGAGCCTGTGTGAGCTGCTACAAGTGAATATAGTGAACAGGGTGTGTGTTTTGTTAGGTAAGCACCTATTATACGGTAGAGTATCTGGAAAAGTTCCTTTTTCTATTAGCTGAAGCACTGAAAAGGGTATTTTCAGATCCTTCCAGAAAATAAGTAATTCATAAAACATATTTAAGCCACCACTACTTTTAATTCCTGCAGGTGTGAGGAGAGTCTTGCATATTGTGACTACTCCTCTGCATGCAAGGCAAGAAGAGGAAATGTGCCGGGTTGCAAAGTGAGAGATCCGTGTTCTAGTCCTGGCTCTGATACTATTTAGCCCTGTTCTTCCCAAGCTGTTTGGGCCTCAGGCTCCTCAATAGAGAGGCTGGAAGAGATGAGATCCAAGGTACTTTACAACTTCATTTTTACAATGAAATGACATATACCACCACTAATAACAATGTACACAACCAAAACGTAATTTTGGCATTTGAAACAACCAGAGAGCACCAAAAGGAAACACTACTCAGTTTCTTCTATTTTCTGTGCCACAAGCCTGCCACATCATGGCAAGAATAGTAAACCCAACTCAAAAACTTGAAACAGAAAGGAAAAAAAAGCCCAAAACTTTGTTAGCTGGGGAGAAAAAAACCTAAAAAATTTAATTTAAAACACATTTTTCTTACTTAAACATAGTACTCTTGTTTATTCTGTTTCCTTTTAACTCCAGATGTATAGAAAGCCCTGTATTATCTTCTCATTATACATAAGAAATAGGAGATTTCTGGTTGTGGTGCTAATGTGATGAAGTGTGTGTCTACACAGGCATTCAGATACAGACCTAGTGCAGCAAAGCTATTTTTAACTTGTCTTTTTTTGGTGTGTATTTTCACGGTCCACCCTCCTTTCCCTACCTTCCTCCTTTCTTTTCCTCTTTCCTTCCTTCCTTCCTTCCTTCCTTCCTTCCTTCCTTCTTTTCTTTCTTTCTTTCTTTCTTTCTTTCTTTCTTTCTTTCTTTCTTTCTCTTTCTTTCCTTCCTTCCTTCCTTCCTTCCTTCCTTCCTTCCTTCCTTCCTTCCTTCCACATGGGTATGTCCTGCTAAGTGCTGTAGACAGGACTAATTCTCAATGGCCCCAATGATCCCTGCTTCCTATCATTTATAAGCTTATGTATTTCATCTCCTTGAATAACTTGCTAATCTAATCTACAGAATGTGGCAGCATCGAGGGGATGTTGTATCTGTGATTAGAGTATGAAAACTGTGGCTTCCACCTCAGCAGACTTTCATTCTTCTTGGTTTTGATGAAGAAAGCTGCTGTGTTGGTGAGAACCACATGAAAAGGGACTGAGAGTGGCCTTTGGCCAATAACTAGCAAGAAAATGAGGCCCTTAGTCTAACAACCCTTGAAGAACTGAATCCTGCCAGCAACCACACAAGCAAGGATTGAAGCTGATCCTTCCCCAGTCTGGCCTCAGATGAGACCAAGCCCCAGCTGGCACTTTGCAGCCTTCTGAGAGTCTGAGTAGCAGAAGTCCCAGCTGATGGGTTAATTTGGAGGAAGGATAGGGAATAATATTAGCTGAGTTTTATTTATACTGAATAAATGAATCCAATATATTAGAACTTGGAAGTGGTGTTCAACAACGGCATAAGCCACTTTTCTTAGCAAATGGAATGCCTCACAGTGCGTGTGGGGAAGTATGTAATTTCTCTGTTGGAGGCAAGAAGAACTGTAGTGTAGCTGGCTGCTTAGCTCCTTCTCTGTTGCTTCCTGCTTCAGCTGTTACTACTGTGGCTGAAGATAGCTGGCATTTCTAATGTTCAGCTCCTTAGTGTCATGCTGAGGTTTTTCCAAGTCTAAGATGTACTGGCTTAAACTTAAAATGAGCACCTCTCTGATTATCTCTGAAAATCCTAGTAGAAGCTTGCCTTTTTTTTTAAGTTTATTTATTTATATTGAGACAGACAGAGAGCGAGAGAGAGAGCGAGAGAGAGAGAGAGAGAGAGAGAGCAAGAAAGTGCACATGCATACATGCAGGGCAGGGGCACAGAGAGAGAGAGAGAGAGAGAGAGAGAGAGAATCCCAAACAGGCTCTGCACTGTCAGCACGGAGCTGGAGTGAGTCTCAAACTCATGAACAGTGAGATCATGACCCGAGCGGAAATTAAGAATCGGATGCAACTGACTGAGCCACCCAGGCCCCCCAGAAGCTTGTTTTACATTTCATTATAAAGACAACAAATGGCTATTATACATTCTCAGGTCCTCTCTGATGAGCCACAAACAATAATTTTGAACTAGTATAATTCCTGCTCTTTCATGGTTTTTTTTTTAGCCTAAATCTAGAGACAATGTAGTTCAATATCCACTTATAGTATCTCTGTAAAGAATGCTGCACTTCACAAGAGAGCCTACCTTCAGCCCTTACTAGAAGAATTGAGTATTCTAACTCGAGTGGTCCCACATTTTGAAGAAATGTTAGTATTAACACTGATCAGCACTCAAAATCTTGAGAACAGATTTGGTATTTATTTTTATTTTCTCTTTGGAGCCTTTATTTTGAAAATGTGGATTTTGACTTGCAACTCCATATTTATTTTAGTTATAATTACCATGTTACATACATCACCTTCCATCTTATATCATGTTGAATACTTTACATATATTGTCTCCTTTAATACTAACAATAATTACAGAAGGTGGGCATTATATCCACTTAGAGATGGGTGAAAAACTGGAGTTTAGAGAAGTGAGTTGCCCATGTTTATACAGCTGTAGGAAGCAGAGGTGAGACTGAAATACAGGTGGTGTGTGATTTTAGGTCTAAAGTCAGAACTAGCAAAAAAATAGTAGCTTTTTTGTTAGACAATTTTCTCTGGCTTCTCAAAAAATTCCCAGAAGGGAAAAATGACAAGCTCAGATGTGCTCTTAATTCAATTCTCAGAAATCAGTAACCTGGCAAGCCCTAAGAGCAGCATTTCCTAATTGTAATTGCACAGTGGAATCAACAGGGGAGCTTTAAAAAATACTGATGCCTTGGCCTACTCCCAGAGACTTAAGTCAATTTGTCTGGGGTGCAGCCAGGTTATCACTATTTAAAAAATTTTTTTCAATGTTTATTAATTTTTGAGAGACAGACGGAGACACAGAGAGAGGGAGGGAGACAGAGAATCCGAAGCAGGCTCCAGGCTCTGGGCTGTCAGCACAGAGCCCAACACAGGGCTTGAACCCACGAACACTGAGATCATGATCTGAGCCAAAGTCAGACGCTTAACTGACTGAGCTACCCAGGCGCCCCTGGTTATCACAATTTTTAAAAGGTCCCCATGTGTTTGCAATGTGTTTGCAATGGCACAGGCTGAGAGCCATGTAGAGAAATAAAGTTATAAGTAAGCACTGAAAAGTTGGCTTTATACATTATTAGGTTCTCTGATCAGTTCTAGCAGAGCTTTGTATCAAGAGTAACTCTTGGTTTGAGCACCTGGCTGGTTCAGTTGGTAGAGCATGCAGCTCTTCATCTTGGGGTCGTGAGTTCAAGCCCCACACTGGGCGCAGAGCTTAAAAATAAAAAAAGAGTGACACCTGGTGTAAACTCCCATGAGCTTCATACAGGAGAGTGTGGGAAAGATATGAATATTAACTTTCACCTCAAAAGAGTAAAATAATCCTTCATGACGAGCACTGGAGAACTAAGAGATAGTTTAAACAGGTGCACAAATGGTACATGTCTCAATGCTAATCCTGCCTAAACTTCTGATAAGACTATAAAATGGTAATGGGAATTATTAAGAAGTTAAACTGGTATTCCTACTGCAGTTATCATTTAGAAAGCTTGAAGAGGGTTTGACCAAATTCACGTCTTTAAATGATGATCGAATGACAATGTGTTCAAACTGCAATGATAGAAGAACAGTGTCAGAGGGAGCTGGAGGTCCCTCTGGTTGCAACACGTCACCGTTGACAGTGACCATGGCTGATTCTGCCAGTCAGACCAGCTGGGGTGGCCAAGGTCGGCTCCCCTCTTCACTGGCCAGTGGCTCTCCCCTTGGGGGGAGATGATCTTCCTGACAGTATGCAGAGTGAGAATGTCAAGTAGCAGTTACACACTGAAGAAGTCTTGTGTTCTTACTCTCCCTCATCAGACATGCTTTTCTATCCTCTACTCATGACAAAGAAAAAACAAAAACAAAGGAAATCTCACGCCAGTTCCCAAAGTCGGCTTGGTGCTGGGTGTTAGGGGAAAGGGAAGAAGAGGAGGGGAAGGTTGGTGGGAAAGGACAACCTTCTTCAGAGAGCTCTGGGTTGTGGACTGGAAGGCACTCAGCAGTCATCTGCCCCGAAATGTGGAACATCCACTGGACCACATCATGAAAGAGGAAATATTACAATGAGAGAGAAGCATGACATACATTGGACCAAATGCCTTTTGGGTCCTTTTTGGTAGATCTGAGCTCTGCTACGAGTAATCATCATATAAGTGTTTGCTGTGGTTATTGTTTCCATGCTCGCAGTCAGCTGGGACTGCCAATTTATGGTTTGTTAACTGTTGCTACCTATGAAGAGCAAATGCTGAGCATGCTGCTAGATCTGAAATTTATCCTGCATTTTACATGTAATCATAAGTCCACTAGTGCTAGTTAACACATATGAAGTGTATGTGGTCATATCGTGACAGCTATTTCCCTCACGGTTTAGAGGTGATTTTCTGTGGTTATCTTCTAGATAGTCATAACTACTGAAGTCTGAGTTCTAGATAACTAGAAGATGTTGCTATATTATTATATATTAGTACTGAAATAAAAAAAATCCAAGCACAGCCTTTCTCTGTGTTTTCTTGACAAGCAGTTAAAAAAGAATGCTGTAAGTCTATGAAGAAGCAGCAGGAAGGAAAATTAGGGGCACCTCAGGCAGGCACTGTGGGGCTGGCCCAAGAGGATCTCTGGAACACTGAGAATGCTACGTGATGCTTTTCTCTAGTGACCTGGGTACCCGTGGCACAAGTGTTATCAGCTTCTTGGCAATGATCTTTTCAGAAAAAGCCCATTAAAACAGAAGAGGGCTGAATTGGAATTTGGAGAGTTCTGGTTCTGTCATGAAGAGTCCCTCCAACTATTTCAACTCTCTGAGCCAAAGCCACCCTGAATGGAATGGGCTGGGTGGTTGAATCATATTTTTAAGGTTTTCCATTTCATTTATCTGTAGAGGAATCCAGCCTGTAAGTATTTTCTGGGGCTTCCTGGGGATGGGGTTCTGTACTGAGGGGTCCTGGGTTTTACACAGTACTTGTAAACAGATTCAGAGGACTAAGCCTCCCCCCCACCGCTTGTGGGGGTCCTCCCTTTTGAAGCTCTGCTTTGAGGCCACATATCTTTTTCCAAAGTACTTCTGTCATTTACAAAGTGCTCTTCTTTCTGAAGAGCTTCAGGAAATCAGTTATTCCTCCTTATACACACTCCCTTTCACTGAAGGTCATGTCCTTGATGGATGCTGGTCAAAATATGGTAAAAGAAATCTGTAAACTTCCTGGTTGATCACTATTGTCAAAAGTCACTGAACTACTTTATAGATAACATAATGTTAAAGAGCACATTAAAGAAAACTGGTAGGCTTTTGTTTTTAACCTATGCCATTGCCAAGTAGTTATGAAACCACAAACGCTGAGTTTGCGTAGGCTATTGGCACAAAAGGCCGTGAATTAATGGTAGAAATTGGCAAAAAAATTTAATACAGTATTTCATGTTGGACAATACTGAATGTAAGGAATTCACCTTCATAGTTGCTTTCCTTTATGGTTCTCCGAGGCACTGAGGAAAGCACAGCTGTAAAATCTTCTGCTTAGGTACTTACTGTTTCAGAGTTGAGCCCAAGCGTTCCCAAGTTCTTTCCTGAAATGTTCATCTTTTTCTTTCTATTTCAAATTAAACTCTAGTACGCTTTTAAAAATGGATTCTTGGTGCATTAAAAAAATTGTAGGGCTGACTAAAATAAAGGCTTGGTGATCGTGTCCAGGTACTTTAGGATGAATGTCAAGTCAACTGAACTGAATGGCAAGTCGTTAGTATCTTGGAAAAGTGTTTTTGGCACACGCCGTCTTCCAGGACATAGACCTGAACAGAGTCTACAGGCAGCTCATGTGGATGGCAATGTCAGAAAACAGAGTGTGACCTACTACTACCAGCACTTAAGCATTTATCTTTTTACCAAAACTTACTTTCTGTTGCTTTATTTGGTTTTCATGGAATACTTTATAAAATGTGCTGAATTTACTTCCCTTCTTAGGTACTTAACGATTGAACATGATTAATCCTGGTTTTCAACACTCAGAGGCGTTAATCAATCATCTTTCTCCTCTTTCCTTTCTTGTCAATAGCACGTAGCTGGTGCATTTAGCTTACTTAGTGTTTTCACATTATTTCATTTAATTGTCCTGGACAGAGTGATCATATACTTCTCTAGCTAATTTAAAATTTTCTCTCTTCTCCCTAGATTTCATCAATTCTCTTAAGACTCACAGGGCTTCTTGGTGGAATGACAGGGACACTATTTTCCTTGGTGTTTTTTCCTCTGGCTAGAGAGGGAGATGTGCCAAGGCAGCTATAAGCAGCCCTAAGTTCCAACAGTGTAGCCTGCTGGAAGGTAGAAACAGGAACATCACTTCAAAGATACACATTTACTGCCCTGCAGAACTGACCTAGGACAAAGAATTGCCACGGTTTCATTATTAAAAAAAAAAAAAAAGATTCCATATAGCATGGTTTTGAGATGTCCAAGTAACAATTAGCCCTACATTCAATAAAATCTATTTTCTGTTTGGTTAAGGTAAGGGACATCCTAGATAAATATCAAATAATTATATAATCAAATATGTTGGATTATATATATTACAAATGTATTTATAATAGAAATTATACATTATATTTATAATAGAAATTACATGTTATAAAATTATGACACAACAGAATCAAATATTAAAGATAATATAATCACATAATTAAAATATAAAGCAGGAGGATTAACTAACTGGAGTAGGTGGAGCTTCTGGACAGCATGTACAATAGTACGGCCACCACAGAAATACAGTTAGGAGTTCTTCAAAAAGTTAAACAGAGTTACCTTATGACCCGGCAATTCTACTTCCAGATATATATATACGCAACAGAAATGAAAACATACGTTCACAGAAAAACTTGCACAAGTATGTTCATAGTAGCATTAGTCTTAATAATGAAAAGTAGAAGCAACCCAATGTCTGTCAGCTGATGAGCAGACAAACAAAATGGCATAAACATATCATAGAATATCATTTAGCCATAAAAAGGCATAAAGTACTGATAACGTGCTACGCCATGGATCAAGCTTGAAAACGTTTTGTTACACGAATGAAGCCAGACACAAAAGGGTACGTATTAATTACATTACTCCATTTATAGAAAATGTCCAGAATAGGCAAATTCATAGAGACAGAAAGCAGATTAGTAGTTGCCAGGAAATGAGGGAAAGGGAAATTGGAAGTGACTACTAATGGGTACGGGGTTTCACGCCAAAGTTGAATTGATGGTGGTGATGGCTACACAACACTGTGAATACACCAAAACCTACTTTTAAATGGTTAAAATGGCAATTTCTTAATGTGAATTTTATCTCAATAAGAAAATCTATCTAAACTTTTTAAAGCAAGAAGTTATACTTACTCTAAGATTTATTACATATAATTTAATTTTTATGTTTTCTAAGCCTTACCTTTTCAATTTGAAAATCACTTTTCAGGGGCACCTGGGTGGCTCAGTCGCTTAAGCGGCCGACTTCGGCTCAGGTCACGATCTCGCACTCTGTGAGTTCGAGCCCCGCGTCAGGCTCTGTGCTGACAGCTCAGAGCCTGGAGCCTGTTTCAGATTCTGTGTCTCCCTCTCTCTCTGACCCTCCCCCGTTCATGCTCTGTCTCTCCCTGTCTCAAAAATAAATAAACGTTAAAAAAAATTTAAAAAAAAAAAAAAAAAAAGAAAATCACTTTTCATTAATTTTAATGAATTTTAACTTTAACGTTGCCGTGACACAAGAGGGATCGCCAACTCACTGAACAGAAGACACCACTGAATCCTTCGGTCCTATGAAAATATCCTGGATGAAATTTAAAGTAATTGCGAATGGGGCTGTCAGGTTCTTTTTTTTTTTTTAAGTTTATTAATTTATTTTGAGAGAGACAGGGTGTATGTCATGCATGTGAGTGGGGGAGGGGTGGAGAGGGAGAGAGAGAATCCCAAGCAGGCTCCGTGCTGTCAGCGCAAAGCCCCACACGGGGCTTGATTCCATGAACCATGAGATCATGACCTGAGCTGAAATCAAGTCAGAGCCTAACTGACTGAGCCACCCAGGCACCCATCTTTTTAATGAGATTATCCCAATTCCTGAAAAACAGTAGCTGAAGAGTCTATAGGCAGAGTTAACCTGTTACATGCTGGAATCCCCTGGGGTTTAAAAAAATGCCGATGCCTGAGTTACAGGCTTCAACTGGAAGGTAATTTATAGAATTATCAATTTAATTATCTGGTCTTTGGATTTTTAAAAGCTCCCCAGTGATTTTATTATTTATTATTATTACTATTTTTTAAAAATTTTATTTATTTATTTTGAGAGAGACAGAGAAAGCATGAGCAGGGGAGGAGAGAGACAGAGAGAGAGACAGAGAGAGTGACAGAGAGAGACAGAGAATCCCAAGCAGGCTCTGTGCTGACAGCACAGAGCCCGACTTGGGACTTGAACCCATGAAACTGTGAGATCATGACCTGAGCCAAAACCAAGAGTTGGACCCTTAACCAACTGAGTCACCTAGGTGTCCCAAAAGCTCCCTAGTGATTTTAAAGTGTAGCAGAATTTAAGAACTGCTGACTTACATCTTTTTCCTTCTGAGCCCAGAAGGCATTGTGCTTGTTTTTCACTGCTGGAGCCTCTTGTCTGGTTCTCATATGCAAGTTGTTGGCCAGGAACAGGAGGAAAAAGTAAGTGTGGGGACATTCTAATCCAAGCCTAAAAGTATGGCAGTGCTTTGCCAACATCAAATCTCTGTCACTGAAAAATATGAACCTCCTGAAGTTTAAGGGAAGCGTTCTACTGCCAGAAGAAACCAACTGACAAATGAGACTTTATTTTCCCCATCTTGTAATTTTGCTGAGGTCACTTCATCCTCGTTGATAATGATATATTCTATCACGTAATTTCATTTCCAAAGTTTGGAGTTTCAGATGCAATAAAACATGGTCTTTTGTAGTGAGCACACCAAAGTTTTTTGGTTGTAGGATTAACCACTACATTCACCACTCAGTTATTGATGCGTTCATTTATTCAACAAACAAATCAATGAACACCTGCTTATAAATCAGGCTTCAGAGTAACACGTTCACTTGCTGGAATAGTGTATTTGGTCCAAGGATCATGACACACAAGACAGACCATTTTATTTAAACAGGCTGGCCCCATTCCCCGAGAAAGAGAATCAGCCCAGTCATTCTTCCCTAACTTTTGCTCTGTGTACGTTTTCTGGCTTGGTGGAATTGCTATTACCACTTTTGAATTCCCAAGTCTATATTCAGATTGAAAACCTGTTCCATGTATATATTTCTATTTCCACAAAAGAATGGCCAATATGATAAATACAAGGATAAATATGGTGGATGTGGACATGGTCTCCACAATGCAGAAGCAGAGAACATTTTTTCTATAAATACTTACACAGGAACACAGCTTGTCATTCTTTTGTGCGCATGTTTTAATTTTTAAGGTATTTATTGCTACAGTAAGGCAGCTGTGTCACACTGCATTCTCCTAAACCAAGTGTCCTCAACCGGGGACGAGCTTCCTTCCCAGGAGACATTTGGCAGCGTCTGGAGACATTTTTGATGGTCACGACTGGTGGAGGGAGTGATACCGGCATTTAGTAGGGAGAGGCCAGGGGTACCGTGAAACACTCTGTACTGCACAGGACGGTCCCTACAACAAAGAGTTATCTGGTCCAATATGTCAATAGTGCCGTGCTCCAAACAAATAAAACCACTAACTTACAAAGTAGTTCTCCAAAATTCACATATGTACTCACAGTGAAAAAAGCTAACATAAAAATCTACATCTCCAATCTCCTCTACCCCTTTACCTCTCTAAACTCTTTTTCTGCTCAACAAAGAAAAAACACCTTGCATTTTTAAGTCCTTCAGATTCTGTTTTATTTTATTTTGTTTTCTTTGGATTTTTAAAACAGACTTCCACACAGACATTCCAAATTTTAGTTATTCAAGAAGCACTTATACACCATCTATCATGTGTAAGGCACTCCCTAGGTGCAATGGAAATTTTAAAAAGAACATGACAAATGGATTCTGCCTTTGAAGAGCTATATAAGCTAGTACAGGAAATAATACATGTACATATGAGAAGTAGCTAACAATAAAAGGCAGTTAAAGATAATAATTGCTTTAAGAAACCAGAAAAAGTAGTGAATAATAAGAGCTGAGGGTGGAGGGACAGAGGAAGGTTCCAAAGAGGACCAAGGAGAGGGTGATGAACTCATCCCAGTTTGCCAACATGGAAAAGTGCTGACGGGTGATCACCAACCAAATGCCACTAGGGACACATCTGTACACAAAGTTAGTGTTATTTACCCTCCTAAGTACTGAATCAGAATCTGCATTCTCACAAGATCCCACGTCATCTGTATGTACAATAAAGACTAAGAAACATTGACTTAAGGCAACTGACTGCCAGCCAAGGGCTCTAACTGGATCAGTGGTTCTCAACTCTGGCTGCACATTAGACTGACTTGGGGATCTCTAACAAAATACCTTCTAGAGATCTAATTTAATTAGATTGGATCATGCCTTATACAACATTATATGTCAATTTTATCTAAAAAAAATAACACTATTTCAACATATTGAGTAAAAAGATTGGTGTGATGCCCGGACATTGGTATTTTTTCTAAGTGCCCCACATGACATGTGACTCTAAGGTGCAACCAAGGTTGAGGACCACTGAATTAGAACAATGAGCTTCTATGTTAGATTAAAAGGTCCCTCAAATACCAAGTCCTGTGTGGAACAAACCAAACAAGAATTAGCAAGGTGAAACAGCATGCATTGAATCTCAGGGGGAACTGGACAAGCCCCTGTATACAATAAGGATCTGATGTTGAGTGTGTCTGTGTTGGCTCAGAGGGAAAGGCAGTGTGGTAAGAGCACAAGCCTCTCTTGTGGGTGACCTTGCTGGGGTCTCCCAGTAAGGTCCAGCCTTAAATTCCACTTGTGTGGAGCAAAACATATGCTTACAGCTGTGTTTCAAGGGTTCTAAAGTTGCAGTTTCAAGTATATATGGCAGTGAGAGTGCAGCTGCCTTAATTGTGGGAGTCATGGAAGTTAGTGTTAGATTCTTTGCCATAATCCTGGGAGCAGAGCCAACCCTAGGCTCCAAGATGGCCCCGTGTCAGTCCACACAGGAGAACAGCCATAGTCGGCTTTGTGGGAAACTTGCAACTTCTCAACAGAACACGTTATGCCAATCCCTGGCATCAATCGACTGCAACAAATTTCCTAAGCCTTCATAGTTCTTCATTCATTGGCTCTTTCTGGAGTTCTTTGTTGCAGAAATCTGTGTTTTTTAGAGAGACGCTTCTCAAACTTTAGTGTGTAAAGGCATCACCTAGGGGTTTCGTTAAAATGCAGTAAGTAAAATTCAGTTAAGTGAGGACTGAGATTTTGCAACTTTTGTTAAGTTCTCATATGCTGCCGATGCTGCTTCTGGTGACCACATTGTGAGGAGCAAGAAGTTAGATCTGTGCTGTCCAATATGATAGCTTCTAGCCACATGTGGCTATTGAGCATTTGAGATGGGGCCACTGTGACCAAGAAATTGGATTTTTAATTTTATTAAATTTTAAGTAGTTTACATTCAAATTGAAAAGTGAAAATGGTACAGAATTTTTTTTATTACATATAACTTTATTGTTTCAGTAGGACTACATTTCACTTTACTGAAAATTTAGTGTCCCAATTGAGATGTGCTGTAAAACACACTGGATTATGAAGAATTATTAGGCTAAAATAATGTAAAAATTCTTAATAATGTTTTTATCAGACTGATTACATGTTGGAATGATAATACTTTGGGTATATTGCACTAAGATATAGTATCCAAATTACTTTTAGCTGTGTTTCACTTTTTTAATGTGGCTACTAGGAAATTTGAAATTGCATATGTAGCTCCCATTATATTTGGTTTAGATGTAGAACTGCTTTCAAAGGAAAACCATATTTAATTAAAAAGGAAGAATTCAGAAAATATATCGCATCGGGCTTAAACATGAAATACCTTTTAAATGTTGCTAAATTGGCAAACTGTAGATTATGGTGTAGCTCTAACCCCCACTTCAAAGCATCTATCTCCTCTGGTCCACTCTCCTGAGACAGTCAGAGTTTTCATCTAGTTCATAGATGTTCAAGGGCTCCTCAGCAGAGCCCCTAAAACTTCTTTAATTTTCTTTCCTACCTTTTTTTCTTTAAAACACACCCGCCCCCATTTCTGATCTTAGATCCTTGCTAAGTAGGGCTAATATGGAATAGTAGAAAGAGCACAGGCTTGGAGGCCAGCGGGATTTAGGTTTGAATCCCAGATGTGCGACTTACTAGAAATATTATATAAATTTTGTAAGCCCCAGCTTCCTCAGGTATAAAATGAGAGCAAAATATCTACACAGCTGATGAAAATTAAATCAGATTATTTACAAAAGTACCTGTCATATGGTTGGTTTTCAACAAAGAACCACCACCATTACTAAGAGAACAAATTCAGCGTTTCTTGTGGATCCTGACTCCATCTATTGATATTTTTGAAATAGATCAGGTCATTATGCATTGCAAGGACTTAGCCTAGAAGTATACCTCATAATGAGAATCCAAAGCACTGGAATAGTTCACTTAGAAAGTCATTTAAGACTAGGCAAATCTCTTCATAATCCATGAAAATGGAAGCTACCTTCTTATCCGTGCACCTACTTGGTCTTAAATGTAAAACAAACTTAGCTCAGAAGTAAGGGACTCCCGAGGTTCAATGGCATGATTTCTCAAAACGACACTACTTGTATTCTGGACCAGATAATTCTTTTTTGCAGGGGGTTGTCCTGTGCACTAAATATCATGCATAGGATATTCAGCATCATTCCTAGCCTCAACCCACTAGATGCCAGTATCACTCCCCTCTCCCCCAGTTATGACTAACAAAATGTCTAGAGGGACATTGCCAAATGTCCCCGGGGGCCAAAAATCACCTCTGGTGAGAACCACTGCTCTATGGGAATGTATCACCCACTTTATAACTCTGATTATATTAAACTCTGATTATATTAAAAAAATTTTTTTTAAATCTTTTAATTGTTTTAATGTTTATTTATTTTTGATTGAGAGAGAGAGAGAGAGAGAGAGAGAGAGAGAGAGAGACAGAGCGTGAGCAGGGGAGTGGCAGAGAGAGAGAGGGAGACACAGAATTTGAAGCATGCTCCAGGCTCTGAGCTGTCAGCAGGGAGCTGACACAGGGCTCGAACTCACGAACTGTGAGATCATGACCTGAGCTGAAGTCAGACATAACTGACTGAGCTACCCAGGTGCCCCTAAAAAAATTTTGTTTTAAGTTTATTATTTATTTTGAGAGAGAGATAGAGATAGTGAGTGGGGGACGGGCAGAGAGAGCTGGAGAGAGAGAGAGAGAGAGAGAGAGAAAGAGAATCCTAAGCAGGTTCTGCACTGTCAGCATGAAGCCTGATGCAGGGCTTGAACTCATGAACATGAGATCATGACCTGAGCTGAAATCAAGAATCAGACGCTCAACCACCTGAGCCACTCAGTTGCCCTGAATATAATTAAATTGTAAAATTGCATTTAAATAGAATAATTTTTACTGTATAGAAGTAAAACCATTTCACTTAAATGATAGTTCTTTTTAATTTTCATTGATTGAGTTCCTACTATGTGCTAAGTTCTTGCCATTTGCTTTCTCATTTCATCCTTAAAACTCTTCTGTGAGGATGTTGTACAAAAGGATATAATCTTCATCCTATAGGTAAAGAAGCTCAGCTTCAGAAAAGGTAAATACTCTTTAGTCAAAAACCAAACTAACAAGTAACAAAGCTGGGATCTGAATCCAGATTTTTCTCACTTCAAAGGTTTTTTTTCCCCTCATATGCTGCACTGCCTCTTTCCGTTTTAGTTGGGTTTTCTCTTCATTGTAAGGTTACTTTTTTGGCATTAGTCTCAGAGTTATTGGCTTTTATGAACTTGTAGAGACTAGAGCTTAAAGGTTAACTGTCCTATACTTGATTTGAGAAGATCTTATACTTCATCTTTTACCCTCATTCTATGAAGCACATAGGAAAAGCATCTTTATTATCAGAACCATATATATTTCCTAGAGAGCAATGTCAGATCCCCTCATGGAAATAAGAAATAGTCCTTGCATCTGTGAAGTTTTCAGTCTGGTGGGAAAATAAGATTTACAGATATGAAACTATGTGAAAATAAACGTTTTAGGATATATTGGAATAGAAAATGAACTATTTCAGGATATAGCTATATAGAACTTTATAAAGAAAGGAAAGACCAGTATGAGTTATAATAGACCTAGAACCTTTAATAGAGAAGTTCTGGTGGGAAATAGACAGAAAAATGGTGATCAAGTTTAGGAAGCAGATCATTTAAAACAGGCATTATAATTCCAAATTTGCCATTGTGAATTAAGGGAAGAGGTTAGATGTATATTGCTGAGTATCTAGTTATCTGTTGGTTGGACAACTCTTAAGAATCATGGTCCACATTTGCCTCTTTCTCTTCCAAGTCAGGCTTTCTGCTAACTTCTAACCAAAAGATGGATAAACACATAGAAGAGTCAGAGAAGCAACATTTACTTCAGACATAAAAGAGGATTCTGGGAAAATGGCTTTGACAGCTTCAAAAAGAAAACAGTTTATATGTAGTCACACACAGTCTTAGAGCTAGTCAATAAGGCCACCATTTCATTTTACAGATGAAGAAAATGATGTTCAAAAAAAGAGAAGTGAATTGGCCAAAGTGGCACAGCTGGTAAGAAGATTTTACTTCCCTCCCTGAAGAAAAATCATGGTTGCTAATTGTGGTCATTATTATTTACTTTGGATCTACCAACCTCTAAGGCCCTACCAAATTTCCAACCGTCACGTTTACAGAGAGCAAATCCTGAGCCTTACAATCCACGACAATATTTTTTTTAAACTTTATTTTTACTTATTTTGAGAGAGATAGAGAGCAGGTAGGATAGAGACAGAGAGAGAGAAGGAGACACAACCCCAAACTGCTGCTGATAGCATCACAGAGCCTGATACGGGGCTCGAACTCATGAATCACGAGATCATGACCTGAGCCGAAATCAAGAGTCGGACACTTAACCAACTGAGCCACCCATGTGCCCTGACTCCACAACAATATTAAGACCATGTTCAGGGTTCCAGTGATCAGAAAAATAGGTATCTGAGTAGGCATTTTGAAAGCTTGTAAGAAACTAAACTAAAGCATTATTTTAAGTACTAATGGTCAACCATGTAATGAGTTCAGAATTCCATGCATAATCAACCTATTTTATTACACTAGATGGCAGCAAATAGGTATCTAGGTGTATAGTCAGTAAACCAGGAAATTGAAAACAAAATGAAACCACACAAAGACTGAGTCTAAATTTGCCTAAATCAAGTAAAAGTTCCCACAATTATCAAGCTCTTGCATGCTCTTGAACATTCCTAAAGAAGTTGTCGTTCTTCTTACATGTTTTTCTATGGAGGTTCCTCCTTACACATAGTAGGGTGCTAAGAATTGTGATGAACCGTTCAACATTGAATTGTGTAACCACTGATGCTTGAATAGGTAGGGCAGTATTTTATATATTTCCAGAATCCTTGTCCTGGCTGTCAGAGGCAGAGCAATCATCAGTGAGTGGGGGATAGGAAGTAGTGAGAAGAGGACTTGGATAAGATGTTGCAGGATAGGACATCAGGATGCATAAGACAGAAAAAGCATAAAAGAAGGCTGTGAATGCTGGCAACAGAGGTATTTAAAATTAGAAAAAGTAGGTTAGATAATCACTAGTGGGACTGAAAGATTATCTAGGTTATTCTAGCTTATTGTCTTCAAAGTGGACCATGCAAGCTGATCTATTGGGGAGTGAAAACACTAAAACTTTTATTTCTAGGTTTGGTATATCTCAAGTAGGATGGAAATTAAGGTTTAATAACACTGAACATTTAGAGTCACACGGAGCCTTCACTCAGCCTGTGTGTCAGGGTCACAGTCATATTTGGTAAGAGAGAAACCCTCAGAAAGAGTGGGAGAGCCACCGGTGGTTCAGAGGATGAGTTAGCAGTTCCTTTACTTGTCTCTTCATGTTAGAGTTATTTTTCATGTGGAGTTATTCTACATGGCTGATTTAATGGATAAACACATTATACTGATATACATTCTGGTGGTTGATCATGAGGTAACAAACAAGTGGCTTGAAAGGATTCACGTAAAGAAATCTCATATAAAAAGTAACTCTAATGGTGCCGGCCCATGTCAGCAAGAAGGAAATGAGCTAATACTGTTCTTATTGTAGAACAGTCTCCAACCAAATCTGACGGGAAGTTCACTTCCCAAATGGGAAATTATCCTAAAGACCGTTTGAAATACAGATTGACATCTACTACAACTAGTGTTCATTTTTTGAACCTCTAACTTGCTGTACCTTGTGCCCCTTTTCAGGTAGGAGATAGTAATGAAAAGCAAATACTGAAGTAAATGTAACCTTCAAGCTGTGTATAAACTATTAAATGAGGACTCCCCCTGCAAAAGAAGTAAACTTCAAACACACTGAAGGAAGTGTGTTCTATTAAAGTTTTGTTCTATTAAAGTTAAAATGTTTTATAATATTGCTTGGTTCAACTTTATCAACACTTTAAAATTTATATGTTTATATACATCGTACAATGAACAAAATGTATACGATTCACAAATAGGTGAGCAATGTATATTGTGAGCATGTGTTTAAAAATTGCTTTACTAATGGCATATAGAATCCAAGTTTCAGTAACCGATAACTTTTGCAGATAAATGAATAAAAAATGGAGCAAGAGGCTTAGGGACTACCAATGTCCCAACATAGCACAGATTCCCAAATTCTTAGTATTCAAACTCTTTCCATTTTATTCTACTCTGCTTTCATTCCCTCCTCAGGTTTGACTTATAGGGTACACATTTAGGTACACAGATCCAGGGCACAGACCTGGGCTCCTCCTCCTTTTACAACTCTCCACATGCCTTCATCCTTAAAGGATTGCTCTCTGGGAAGCACAAACAAAGGTAAAAGTAATATTAAAATGGAAGCATCTGCCCATCAGATAAAATGCAACTATGTGCAAAAGACAGACTCCGATATTAGAGCAGAAAGACACTGCAGTATAAGCCAAGTGCTTATTCCTATAATTAAATCTTTTCACATGAGCCCTCATAAACAAGAAAATTACTAAAAATGTATTCTCCTTTTTAAACTGTACAGGAGAATGAGGAATGGCTTAAAAATAAAAGGTTGACATGGGTTTGGAGTAAATAGTCTGATATGCTGGGGCAAACACAAGGGGAGTTTCCTTCACAGATGAGGGGTTTCCATGGCCCTGATGGGTTTTCTTCTACGTTGGCTCCCTTTTCTTTGTAGAGTTTGGCTGAGAGGCCATAATCAATGGTCTGTGTAAACTGTGCTACAGAAGGTATGAACCCTTCCTATAGGCCAGTGCTTCCAAAGTGTGGACCTACAAGTCTGATCTACCTCCACCAGGACCACTTGGATAAGCATCCAGATTCCTGGGCTCCACCTGAGATCTACTGAATCAAATTCTCAAGAAGGGGCTATTTTTGATTTCCCTTGTTGATTTGTATACTTTTGACTTTCGATTCTCAGGCAAAATGTGCTGTCTGGTAACCAGAAAAGGAGAAGAGATCAGAGGTTCCCCGACTGGCCCAAGATCATTAGAGGCTCATCTTTGAAAGACTGTATATTCATGTTATGGGCTTCTGTAAGATGTAAAACTTCTGGCTCATCAAGAAAATTAAACACTAGAATTAAACACATTTAAGGAGAGATTGTAAATCTTCATTTTGAAAAGGACTTGTTTAAGCTCTTCTAAGATGTACCTTTGCCTAGGTGGTGGGTAGGGCACTGAGACAGATCCAGCTAATACTACACACAACTATGTTCCAGAAACACATACATTTAATGCTCAAGATAACCACAGATGGCAGTTTATAGATGGGAAATGTAAATGTCCTCCTAAATTCATTCAGCTGGTAAGAGGCAGAGGTGAGATTTGTACCCAATCTCTGAAACTCACAACCAGTGCATTTTCAACTGCCTTTGTGTTGCTACCTTTCTAGTTCTAAAATTCAGGGTACCACTGGCAAACAGATGAGAAAAAAGGTAAACTATAGAGGAAACAGAAAAAAAGAAGGAAAGGCTAGCATATTTGACAAAAGAAAAAAGGCAGGCATTCCTTTTGACTATTTTATAGAACTACAGTAACTTACAACAGACGGGAGTAAAGGAATCTTTCTAGACAGATGACTTAGCACCCTTGAAGTTGTAGGTCAACAAACAGGAAATACTCACTTGGTTTGAACTAGAACACAGAGTTCCTGTCTTAGAAATTTTATAGGACTGTCAACAGTGACAAGTGGTTGGGTCAGCTGTTGAGTTTCACGTCTTCCATGGACAGAGCAGGCTTAATAACCCTGGAGCATGGTTCAGTACTGATTTAAGAAGCAATAGCTTTCAATTAGGAGCTACAGCTGCCACTTCCTACATCCACCAAGATTTCTTGGGTGGTCTTTCACCACGCTGCAATTATCAATGCAACTTTATTTATGGGCTCAGACAGGTCTTAGGACAGAGCAGGATAGTTGTTATCCACTGAGTCAATACAGCTGCTTGGTTAACTTGCCCTACGGTGCAATTTCACAAGGTTGACATTACTTTTTCTCGTGTGTTTTGTACTCGTGTTTTTTGATCAATGAATCGGAACTAGCTGAACAAACCTGAGCTTTAGAACAAGGCAAGGGTGGTAGAAGGAGCTAAGGCTTTGGGGCCAGTGTGCCCTGAGTCTGAACCCTTGCTTATTTGATTTTAGGAAAATAATATCTTTTCTTGTAGTCTGAGTTTCCTCAAATTCATTGAACTGGGAATAGTAAGAGTAATCTTACTGAATTATTATGAGATTGAACTCTAAGAAATGCCTGCTTAATAAATGTTTATCATCTTCTGCCCAGGATATTTGGGTGATTCATATTTCATATACTGAAGTTGATTTAAATATATTTGTTATAACAAGAGCTAACATTTATTTGGTACGGCCATCTGTCAGACCCTATGCTCAGAGATTTTGATGTATTATCTCATTCAATCCTTTTAACTGTGGTATGAGATGGGGACTGATGGTACCCATGGATGGGAAGCACCACGCCCAGGAGGTCTCATTTCAAATCCCATGCTCTCAACCTCTAGATCACCACTTCCTATTATTCTAGAAGAAGAGTTCTACATCAAGAAGACATAAGGAAGTGGCATAGCACAATGGTAATGAGTAAGAGTGCATGAGTAGGATGCCTGGGTTTGACTCATGGTTCTGAACTTCTCAGCTATGTGGGCAAGTCACTTATTCTCCCTGTGCCTCTATCTCCTCATTTGTTAAATAAGGATAACAGTAGGATCGTTAGGATGACTCATAATGATTTAAAATACGTAAAGTGCTTAGAACAGCACGTGGTAATGTAAGCACTACTGTAGGTCTTCAACACGAACTAAAAACAACTTTTTTCTTGCTCCTTTCAATGATTACAAACCTTCCTCACAATTTTGCATCAACTAATAACTTTGCTAGTGCCTTATAAAAAATAAGATCTCAATTTCTTTTTAACACAATAATCCATTCGGGCCTCTTTGTGTTGTGAACAGTACTAAAACCCACTTAGGTCAGTGAAATCATAGGGCAAGAAAAAGAGAGAAAATAAAAGCATGGTCTTGAAAAGCAGGCACTCATCAGACCAGAGACCCATCCGACACTGTAGCCACACCCATCACATGCAATCTGTGATTTTGAAAACTCACACTTTTGGGGCGCCTGGGTGGCTCAGTCAGTTGAGCGTCCGACTTCGGCTCAGGTCACGATCTCACGGTCTGTGAATTTGAGCCCTGAATCGGGCTCTGCGCTGACAGCTCAGAGCCTGGAGCCTGCTTCGGATTCTGTGTCTCCCTCTCTCTCTCTGCCCCTCCCCCACTTGTGCTCTGTCTCTGTCTCTCAAAAAAAAAAATGTAAAAAAAATTAAAAAAAATTTTTACTGTTTATTTTTTAGACAGAGAGAGAGAGCACGAGTGGAGGAGGGGCGGAGACAGAGAGAGAGACACACACACACACAATCTGAAACAGGCTCTAGGCTCTGAGCTGTCAGCATAGAGCCCAATGCGGGGCTCGAACTCTGAACGCCAAGATCATGACCTGAGCCTAAGTCAGACGCTTAACCGACTGAGCCACCCAGGCACTCCTAAAATCACATTTAAAAAATATTTGTACTGGGTGTTGTATGCAAGTGACGGATCACTAAATTCTACACCTGAAACTGATATTACACTGTATTTTAACTAACTAGAATTTCAATAAAAACTTGAAACTACAAAAAAAATTGTACTGGGACATAAGGCTGAGGTCGAGAATACAGCAGAAGACTTACTAAATAAAATCAGTACAACTTGCCCTTTTAATAACAAACTACCACCCATCTTTTGGATTGATAATATCAGTCTGGAAAATATTTTTGAATAAGCAAATTAACTGCACAGATATGACTGGGAGAATAGGTGGAAATGGAGGAGCAGAGAGAAATAGCTGGAAACAGTTCAGCCAGTCACTCTAAGAAGTATGTTTCCCGTTTCTCACTGCTCCAAGAGACACTATGGGCCAGCTGCAAGAGAAGCCCATCTCTTGGTCCATGTGTGTCTACTAACCTTGGGCCCCTGGCCTCTTCTCAACATCTTTCTTACCGATAAATGGCTGCCACACACCAAGGTTTCTGTTTCATTCTCGACACTCAACCAGGGTATCCACTGAAAACCTGGTCCAGCCTCGAGAATCTGGAGTTTCTCTAACCCCTTTGAGATGTGCAAGATGTTGGGAAGGAGACAGAAAGATTACAGAGGTGCCTGGGTGGAGACTGAAGATTTCCTGGGAGCAAACCTCTCAGATGTGAACCAGATACACCTGAAGGGAACATGTGAGCAGTGTGGCTTCTTTGGCATCGTATCATAGGAAGCCCAAGCCTTGTCAGCATTTATGAAAGCTCTCAGATTCATTGTAGAGGTCCTTAATACCCAAGTGGGGGCCCTTTTTACCAAGGATGGAGAAACCGGGCAAACCCTATTTCCAGGATCTCTTCCCCCTACTTGACAATTCCATTTTTTCCCCAGCAAAGTCCCCAAGGAGCAGACTAGATGAAGTCCAATTTATGCTAATGAAGGCCTATAATGATATAAAATCACCTTAGAGTTTCTATGTGTAAACGGACAGTGGTTACTTGCACTCATGAATTTACGATGCTTGGAAATGTGTTCAAGATAAAGGCTATGTCACCTACTTAATTGGGGAATTTGGTTCAGAATCCCAAAAAAGACAACCACAATTCTGGTACGAAGAATTGCTTCATAAAGACTTTCACATGCTGGATATATTTTTATTGTAATCACTGCTCTCACAGATTTTATTTCAACTATTAGTACTTGATGTGATTACAAAGTGATAAAACATATCATTTTAATCATTATGCCAACACTCATATATTTAAAAACATTATCTTTAAAACTGAGTAGATTGGGAAGTTTTAAGTAAATCCCAATGAGGTTGTTACCACTCAAAGGATTTTTAAAACTCTTCCTTGGGAATTATCTTTTGAGTTAAATGAATTCATGCGCCACATAAGAAAATCAGTCTTACTACTTTTTAGTCCCAACCCATCTAACTTAATAATACCGTGAAAGTGTTCGGAGCAAAAAAATTTCATTATGTGTAACTGGCTGGTACTGGCATTTTCCTACTTGCAATTTCCCCAGGCAACTGTGGATAACTGGGGTAGTAAACATAATGGAAGCATTTAAGTGTTACTGTTGCTGTCTATAATATTATCCCCAGTAAATTCATACCCTCGTGTATGACTTCGAATAACATCATGGTGTAAGGAAAATTGGGACAAAGAGGCTTCAATAAGTTGTAAGCACTTCAGGTGTAAGTTCTTCTTTCTTTCTAGCCCCTGGCTCCCGTCCGTCTACTTCCTGGATCCCTTAAGATAATTTTATGTTTGCAATAGTGCTCAGTAAATACTCCCAATCCACTAGTAGTGGGTTGAAGGTTGAAATCTACCTTTCTAATTTATTCTTCCAACTGAAATCTATGTTTCTTAAAGGAAAGGACTCTGGTTCTCCCCTGGATGGCTGGCTTACCACCAAAATAAACAGGATTTTCAGAACATTCTGTTTTCTCAACCTGTCACACTGCTTTATAGCAGTCAAACAAAATCCTTGTATTGGGCTACTTTATTTTCAAAAAGACTGCAGAAATTACCCTACTCCATGTCCACGATCATGCTTTTCAGATTTAATTATTTTAACTAGTTCTGATAAATCATTTCATCTCCTTTACTTACTCTGGCTGTTCTTTTTGTGCTTCAGAAGGTTGCTTATCCAGAGTAGGAAATAAGGTCCAGGGAGTAGACCATAATTTTCCAGATGTCTGTTTTCAAGAGCTCTTCAAAAAGAACCAGACTTTTTGGCTTTGTCTCCTCTTAAATGGGGTTTTATGGCTCTGTATTACTTTGCAAATATCAAGGGCCCTGTACCTTATTAGTTTGATAATTTCCTCTTTTGCTGAATATTAATCTTCAGTTTATTTTCCCCAGGTTCACTAATTAAGGTATTTTGTTTATTTTAAATTAGTTATTATTATTTTACAAACAGTCCTTATTCCATTTATAAAATTCCAAATTCCAAATCCCTTTTAAAAAGTATCCTGCAGGACCTCAGATCTTGGGGTTGATACATTTATATGCTTTTCACTTGTGTTAATGAAATGTTAATGGCTTCCTGCACCACTGCATTTTCAGAGCTGGATAGCAAAAAGGAAGGAAACTAACATCGGCTCAGTGGAAACTTTCATGCATGCTTACGAAGTTGGTTGTATTTATCCTTGTTTACAGATCAGCAGTTTGAGGCTCAGAGGTTAAGTGACTCGTCCAAAATCCCACAGCTAAGTGACCAGCAACGTCAGGATTCAAGCCATGCCTGTCTGAGTGCTTCGGCAAGACTTCTAAGAGGGCTGTGCCTTTGAGTTTCATTTTTCAAATACTCTCATCTGAAGGAAGTTTTAGGAAAATCACTTGTGCTTTCTGAACCTCTCAGATGAGAGACATTATCATTACTGATTCCAGGAACAACAAATATTGGTCAGTTTTAAGAGGCAAGATCTCGAGAGCTACAGGTACTGCAGTTTGTCACGGTTTATTGAGGACACTACCAAGTAAGCTAAGTGCAACAACCCAAATCTGCAGGCAGCCGTGCACAGGAAATATTTCCATTTATTTTGATTTCTCTTCCTTATTGTTATTGTTATTGTTAGACATGTAGAACATTCATAGACCAAGGGAGTAGGGTAAGAGAAGGCCAAATGAAATCTCAGCTTTCTGATGTTTATGAACGAAGGAGGGTGAGGAGTCCCTGTTTCCAGGCTTGGGGCAAAGAGAGGAATAAGGCTCTAGGAAAAGCCAGGAGTAGAGATGAAGCCAGGAAGACAAATTATTTTCCCTTTCATCCTCCAACACACACACACACACACACACACACACACACACACCTTGCAGTGCCAGCCATGTCCCCCTTCACCAGAAAAAATAACCAGACCTAGTCACATGACAGAGATTCTTTGCCACCCTGTTTCACTATTTGGAGCAACCCATAATTTCCTCTCCTTTGAGAGGAAACCTGAGAACTCCTTATGAGTTACAGAGTCCCAGAACACTTGGAAGCAATGTGCACATCATTGTCATACCTGATCCTTGTGAAGGTAAGAGTGTAAATATAAATATTTGCATTTTGGGGGTGCCTGGGTGTCCCAGTCAGTTAAGCATCTGACTCTTGGTTTTGACTCAGGTCATGATCTCAGTGTTCGTGAGTTTGACCCCGTGAGTTTGACCCCCGCATCGGGCTCTGTGCTGACAGCATGGAGACTGCTTGGGATTCTGTCTCCCTCTCTCTCTGTCCCTCCCCTCCTTGCTCTTTGTATCTCTTTCAAAATAAATAAAAATAAACTTTAAAAATAAATACATATATATATTTCTATTTTTGAAAAGAAAGACATAGGCTTCAAGAGGTCCATGACTTTTATATGGTGGAGCAGGTACACCAGGCCAGGTTTTCTAACTATGCTCTTTCTACTTATTCTTGTTGCTGGAAATCTCTGGTCTTTAAAAACTTAAAGGGCGCCTGGGTGGCTCAGTCCGTTGAGCATCCGGCTTCGGCTCAGGTCATGATCTCACGGTTGGTGAGTTCGAGCCCCACGTCGAGCCCCACGTCGGGCCCTGTGCTGACAGCTCAGAGCCTGGAGCCTGCTGTGGCTTCTGTGTCTCTCTCTCTGCCCCTCCCTTGCTCATGCTCTTCCCTATCTCTTCAAAGTAAATAAACATTAAAAAAAAATTTAAAAATAAATAAATAAATAAATAAACTTAAAAACATTTTTTAAACCAAGGTACTTTACACATAGTGCAAAGCATAAATTTAAGTTTACATTTCAATGACTCGACAAAAACACGCAGTGTCATCCATATCCAAACCAAGATACAGAACACTTTTTTAAAAATTTATGGTAGCATAAAATCTTGGACCATTGGGTAAGTCTATTCAAGAGGGGGAAAAAGCCATATTCAGGGAAATAAAACTTTAGACACTTGATATACTTGTGTAAGATCCTTTTGCCTGGAGGGGAGAGGGGAGAAGCCAGCTAGAGTGCTGATTTTTCTAAGCTATCCCCTTGTAATTTCACTCATGCGTCCTGAAAGTTGGTAAGCCTCTCCACTCTTCTTTATACTTTCATATAAGATCTTCTAAGAACATGTGAAAGTTAAAGAAAAGCATCAGGTTTTCCTGTCATTTTTACTTAGGCTTTTGATTTTCTTATAGTATTAATATCATACCACAAAGCTCTTGGTTGCAGTTGGCTAATTAGTCTCACTCATAATGAAAAAAGGACCAAAATCCCATCTTAAACCTTACACAGTGCAGCTCAGTGTTTTCTAGTCAGATGGTTCTCAACCGTAATGTTATAATTACACCATTTTCTCAGCAGCACCATCCACTATAATTACAGTCAAAGCTAAGACTATGTTTATAGTGTACTAAAGAGGATGGAATTGCTTCATTTTAAGTGATTCAGTTACCTCCTCTGTTGGTCACAGAAATGTGTGGTAATGGAAGAGTCATGGTCTGAATATACTTCTCCAAACAACAATTTTGGATACCTAGAAGTCAAAAAAGAAAATAAAAACCCCAAACCCCAATATGAGAAAGCACGGGAGACATGATTCCTGGTCTGGCTGCCACAATGACTCCTAATTTGAAAATCTAGGATGGGCAAGGTGATGGAGACCAACAGGCTGGTGGCCCCTGTGGGGCCTAGAGGATGTCCTCACTTGATTTGCTTTGCTGCCCATCATGCCCAAGCACTCCAAGACCGTCTGCAGGACCAACATCGTGGCAGTATTTTCTATCTAGGCTCTGAAGCTACATGATGATGACTCATCCAAACACAGAAAACTTCTGTCCTGAGGGACATTCATTCCTTTAAGACATATTTCATTCATTGCCATATGGGCCAGTTCTGGGTACCAAGTACATAGCAAGGAACAAGGCAAAAATCTCTGTCCTCATGGAACTTAACTATAATCTATTTTAAACTTGTCTTTTGACTATTTACCTGGACGCATAAAAAGAAAGCTTTTGCTTTTACTAGGAGGGACTGGAGATTTATCCATATTAGCTTGCATGTCAAACCCTCAGTTGGGTATAGACTGAAAGCTACCATTTTCTTACTATATGGGTATGGACTCAGTCTGGCAAAGAGAGAAATGGGAAGTGAGTGGAACATGCTGGGATTATGTTTGCTGGGTCCGTTGGTAGTCAGCTAGGAGACAGCACCTGTCAATTCTGTGACACTGAGAGAGGTCGAGACAGATACTGCATTTTCAGCGCACCTCTCACTTGCTTGTCCAAAGCCTCTGTTTTAAAATGTTTCATAAAACCTTGACGCTCTTTGCCTTGTCCTGCTCCGTGGAACCTTTGTGTAGGAAGAACAGGAGACAACACTGTGGTCAACCGTAAAGGATGACTTGGTGGGAAGACATATCTAGGTACATGTCTTGTGATTGTATTTTAGGGATTATTTCCCAAGTATATGGGGTTTTGTTCTTTTTCTTTTTAGAATAGGTGTAGGCCAAGTTATGAATAAATTTTGAAAGCTTTTAGGCCAATAAGCAAATGCATATGGTAAAAATGATCCTCTCCTTGGTTCTGAGACATCTAAGAGCTGAGCCTAGGGCTCCTAGAAATCAGTCAGCAACATTAAGGCAACTGAAGAGTCCTGGAAATGAAATTCTATTATTTTTGGTTATCATTTGGATTTCTTCTTATTTACGTGAACTTGAATGACTATGTTACCTGCACTGCTTTCAGCCTCTAGGCTCCCGACTTGGGACATTGTGCAGAGGTGATTGGGGAGAAAGCAGGCCATGTGGCATGGACAAGGGCAGGGGTGGCTGGCCATATTCCAAATGTTCTCTGTAGGCTTGTAAATGGCAAGCCGTCAAGCTGTGGCTTTAAGAGAAAATAGCTAGAAAGTAGAAATGAGAAAAAGACTCCATTTAGAAAATTGCAACTAACTCGTTCTCTCTTCTTTCTCTTTCTTTTTGATTTGTGACTTAATCAAAAGCCTGTTGGTTATCTTTCCTATGTCTTGTTTTATGAGTGGTGAGAGGCTAACCCACGGGGGCAGAATGTAAATGCTCTGTGGCCGTATCATCCCAGAATCTCTACTTGGATACAGCAGTGTTTACTATAATGTGACTTCAGCTCTAGGAAAATGTTTGCACCAGTGTCAGACCTAGAGCAGAGCTGTTGTGCAAGCAAATAACATCACACTAGGTAATAGCAGCAATGAAATCTTCCAAACTTGAGCTCAAATACGACTTAGAACCACAACCTTAAATTTTAGCCAAGTCGTTTATATTTTTCCTTGCCAACTGAAACCAAGGACGCCTTTCAACATCAACCCTCATGATTACACCGTGCAGCGTAACACATTAATGTCTAGTTAGCCAGAATGCAAACATTTTCTGGTTTTTCCTACAGCAGTTCTCTCAACTGATGTGTTCTTATGAGGGTCTTTCCTACTTTTCAGAGAGATAACACTCTGGTCACTAGTAAGGCTAATTTCATGGGTCTCACCGGGAATATGAATTGTCTTTACTAGGGGATGGGGATTGAGATTGTTTATGAGGTATTACTCTATTTTTATTATGGAAATACACGCAAACAGATAAAAATATGCAAATACACACAAAAATAGAGAGCCTGGCTTAGTGAACCATGTTAAATAATAATAAGAGTAACACTAGTAAAACCATGTACATTATGATTAATAATAACAATAACACATATATTCATCACCCAGCTTCAAATATTATTAGCATTTTACCAGTCCTGTTTTGTGTAGTTTATCTATTTTTTGGTCATTTGCTTTTACCCATAACTACCTACATGGCTATCTCTAAAAGCTAATAGACACTCCTGTTAAAAAATTAATGGGGCGCCTGGGTGGCTCAGTCGGTTAAGCATCTGACTTCGGCTCAGGTCATGATCTCACGGTCCGTGAGTTCAAGCCCCGCGTCAGGCTCTGTGCTGACAGCTTGGAGCCTGGAGCCTGCTTCTGATTCTGTGTCTCTCTCTCTCTCTGACCCTCCCCTGTTCATCCTCTATCTCTCTCTGCCTCACAAATAAACATTAAAAAAAATAAAAAATTAATACGAATATTATACCTAACAAATTATTAATGATCCCTCAATACCACTAAATGCCCAGTCTGTGCACAAATTTCTAAAAAATATCTTTAAAAATGTCTTTTGACAATTCATTTGTTTGAATCAGGATGCAAACTAGGCCCACACAATGTCTTGTCTGTTCAAATCCATGACATTTCTTCTCTCTTCTTTTTATTGTGATTTTTTTTTTTTTTGGTTGAAGATATTTTCCTTCAGCTTATTGCATCTTAGAGTCATTTACAATGTTCCTCTATGCCTCTTATTTCCTATAAACAGGCAGTAAGACCTAGAGGCTTAATGTAATTCAGCTTAACACTCACGAAAAGAGTCTATCATGGGTGGTGTGGCAAACCCCTGTGTCAGGGACATATAATATCAGACGTTGGTAAGATTGATCTGGGTTCAAAGTGTTGTCAGCCTGAATCACCCAGAACAGAGTTCACTGAAGTATTTTATCATTCACTGACAACCTTGCCCAAATCTATAATTTCATTAGGGGTTCTAAACTGGTGATTTCTAATCCTACCATTTCATCTATACATATATATTCATACACATATTCATATTTATATACACATTCACATGCTAGCTAAGGTATATATTAGCAAGAGAGAGACACAAGAAGAAAACATTTCTTCACCAACTATTCAGTTACCCTGAAATGCAATTCATACAAAAAATTCAAAGAAATAGCGTATTTCCCTTGATGTATCAATTTTTAGAATAATGAGTACATACCCTTGTAACCTCCAAAGGTGACCATTTAAAACAATATATTGGTATGAACTTACTGATGAATCAAATTTTGATGCCATTGTTGAGAGACTGGAATTACAGGAATAAAAATGATGAAGTCATTTCTCCTTTTTCGGCTATTCTGGGCATTTTGGAGAAAAAAAATGCACATTGTGTAATGTTGGCTACCTTTCCTTTTCCATTCCCCCTTTCTCCACTCTATCATCACAATCCCTCTGAAAATAGCAGAAGGCAAGACCAGAGACTAGATGACATCTAAAAATCCACACACCTACATAAACTTTCCAGACAACCCCGGTGGATATTTACTGAAGGATGCACTCATACTCAGAGAGGGATCAGTACACCCTGAATGTCTGAACACTCACATGCTAGACGCACAGCATGCCCAAATCACTGACCAGAGCTGTGAAAGTGCCAGTTACCTGCAGCCTGTGCTCCCCTGAGCACCAGTGGCCACTGAAGCAGTAATAGGTAATCCCTTGAAAAGAAGTTCCCCAACCAACTATTTTCAGGAAGTGCTAATTTTTTTTCTTTTTCTGGGACAATCGTAATGCACCCAAGCAGATTAGAGAATCTGAGTAGTTCTGCAGTAAAGAAGCCTGTTTAACTCTGCATGGCCTAGTATTTCCTAAGCACTGGGGAAATGGTGGGCTAATACATGAAGGGCAGAGTTCTTTGCAGGAGTGTGCAGAGTATCATTTTTGGAGGGGATTTTTTTTCATATATATGTGTAGTGGGTTAAATTGTATCCTTCAAACATATGCCCAAATCCTAATCCCTAGTACCTGTGAAATGTGATCTTTGTTTGAAAAAGGGTCTTTGCTGATATAATTAAGGTAAGGATCTCAGAATGAGATTATCCTAGGTTAGAGCTCCAAATTCAATGATGGGTATCCTTATAAGAGACAGAAAAGGAGAATAGACACAGAGCCAGGGGAGAGGCCTGTGAAGATGGAGACAGAGAATGCAGTGATACATCTACAAACCAAGGACCATCAAGGATTGGCAGCAGTTTCCAGAACCGAGGAGAGAGAGGCATGGAACAGATTCTCCCTCAGGGCCTCCAGAGAGAATAAACAGTGATGACACCTTGATATTTGACTTGTTGCCTCCATAACTGTGAGAGAATAAATTTCTGTTATTTTAAGCCACCAGGGTTATGGTACTTCGTTACAGCAGTCTCAGGAAACTAATGCAATACCTATGAGCTCCATCAATGCAGGTCTGAGGGAGACCTCTGGCATTTGTATTTATTGAAAATGTCCACAGGTGATTCTGATGGACACACTCACCAAGAACCAGCATTTTAGGATCTTGGGGGTTGAAGGGTTAGTCACCTGCTTATATTGACATCCTGTTAGGATTTTAGTCTGTGGCTGTGGCTCTGGATGCACCAATCAAGCCTCCAGCCCTTTATCTCCAGGTCTCTGTTTTTCAAAGAAAGTAGTCCAGAAAAAATATTTATGGGCCATCCCTTAAGAGGTACATTAGAACTGTTACAGGTGGTGACAGTGGCCAAGGCTGTGTGAGTAGAGGAAAGGATTTACGGGTTCAAACAGGGGAGGGAGACCAGCTTTTGTCAGATGAATCATATGATCTCACTTGAAGGGAATTCTCATTTTGCAGCCCAAATAAAGCTGAGCTTCCCTTTTTTTGGTAGTTGAGAAATCTTGGTCTCCTAAGACTTCTAATCCTTCTGGACTCAGTTTGCTTCTTTCACTCAGCTGCCTGAAAAGGCTGCTTCTTTCATCCCAGACTCTTTCCATATGAAAATATTTTATTTCTTTTCTTAGGTGTTCTCTTTCTTAGCAGCCTAGCTTCCCCAGGTATCTTTTTGATATACTTATCTCCCAGGCTTTGGGTATCTCCAAAAGGAGCTGGAGACTCCTCTCTTGTCCTGGCAATAATTGATGACTAATAACAAGGTACCTGCTTTTATAAAAACCTCAACAAGGGGAGGTATGCAGGGCAGGAAGGAGTTGGCATGTGTTATTCTGGTTTGAAAACTCACATCGAGGCTGACTATACCCTAAGAGATTATTTAGTCATGGTTTAGCCAAGATTGTTCAGTCACAAACTAAATTTGGGGGAAGGCACCAAAGAAAAATTTCATCTAATTCACAATTTTTGCCTTCATCCAAGAAAGGCAGGGTATTTAGAGTAGGGCATAGGGGGTCTCGAGACAATGGGTAAGGATAGTGAGGTGTCATGAAGTAGGGTGGAAATTATCCCCCCTCTTTCTGTTCCATTGAGCTCCTGCTCCAATGCTCCGGCACAGCCACAGTTCACCTGTAGCGTGAGTCAAATGGGCTGTCATAGGTGCTGGCCTGAGTATGTCACCACTAGTTAATGTATTATTTGTTGCGGCTGTGAAATTTGATCCAGGAATCCTCCTTAGAGCTGAACTCCTGAAGCAAAAACAAATTTTAAGTTAGTGACTCCATATAAGAGAACCCTAACAATAAAACAGCACACGATTATTGTCAAAGGAATCATCCAGATAGTAAATGTTCCTTGGGACTGAGTTTAGTCTAGCAGGGGGTAAAGATGCTTTTTGGAAAAGTAGAC
Organism: Panthera tigris; assembly: GCF_018350195.1. Taxonomy (NCBI): domain Eukaryota; kingdom Metazoa; phylum Chordata; class Mammalia; order Carnivora; family Felidae; genus Panthera; species Panthera tigris. The sequence continues at coordinate 203,893,762 of NC_056660.1, forward strand.
AGTTTGTTTCGATGACACACACTTCAGTGATCTGTACAGCCTCATCTCTTGTCTATGCCTAAGGACAGTCTTTCAGGGAAAAGAGGAAGGAAAGGCAATAACATTTCACTAGGTGCCAAACATTTTACCTAATCCTGCCTGCGAAGCAAGTAGGCTGGGCTTCAGGCTGCCCTTTTGCTCTCTTCCCCAGCACCCTCTTCCTTAGGAAGAGGCTCTTGCCTGGAGCCCATGTCTTGTCCTCTGGTGTCTAGAGTGTGGCAAACCCCTCAGGCTTCCCCTTCCAATGCCCCCTGCTTCCCTGACTTAAACAGGCTAGTCCAGATGGCGGTGCTCGTGGCAGGACCCAAAAGCAGGGCTTCTGGGACGAGGGTCTCTCAGGCCATGAAATTAAGTTTTGCACTCTTTTAAGAGATTAAAGCAGAATGAAAAAGACATGTCCATAACATTAAAATTTATTTGTTAAATCAATTATCCTCAAACTGGGCTATTCAAACATTCTCTGAAATCTGTGAGAATTTTATTTTCTTAAAATATATACTACTCAGATGTGAGATATACTATATAAGATCTAGCCTCTTTCCTACTGCCCCCCCCCCAGTAGAAATGAACTTAAATTGGAGATAAGCTTTGGTGAGTGGGGTCAGGAGGGAGGGAGGGTACTTCCGGGGGCCCAGGCCACTACCGCTCTTTCTACCACTCTGCAGTGACAGCAGTAGTAAAGACCATAAAATAGCTAACAAGTATTCCATACCTATTTTGTGCCAGGAATTTTTCTATGTACCTATTTGCTCCTCACAATGACCCTTAAAGACAGCTGTTGACACCTTCGTTTATAGCTGGATAAGTTGGAGCTCGTGGCATATTGGCAGGATGCTGGGGGCATACACAGAAGGCAACTTGTGGTCTCCACTCCCAAACCCTAAAGTCCTCATCAGATAGCCTATGACATCAACTGGGACTAATAAGAGTTTGCCAAAACCAATACTGTCTGATAAGAGCAAATATTTCCAAGGCTTCCGTAGGACCTTCTTCTCTTCCCCATGAGAAAGAAAAATGGCAGAAGAGGAAAATGTATCTATTGCTCTCAAGTTTGAGGAAACAATTATGTTACTCATCTGCGTGTGTGTGTGTGTGTGTGTGTGTGTGTGTGTGTGTGTAGGGGGAATTGGGATGCCAAACAAATATCATGATAGTCTTCGCTAACACCTCTCCCTCCACTTCCCTTCTAGAAGCAGTTGCTCTCAGGTAATTCCTGGAACTCCACATGATATCAGTTTGACAAATATTAAGCTCCCACTTTGTGCAAGGCCCTGTTTAAATTGTGAAGGAAAGGACAGGGCATATAAAGATGAGGAAGACTATGTCCTTGCTCTCAAAATAACTCACAATCTAGAAGGGAAGACACCAGGTGTACACAAGCCACTTGAGTTGAATGCAAAAGATGGGCAACTTCAAATGCTTTTGGAATTCAGAAACAGAAAAGCTTCACTAGCGGAAAGGATGCTATCCAGGTGCTTCTCCATTTCTTTGGGGTTTGCCTGGCAGGAGCTTCATAGCGACAGGTGCACATAGCCACGTGTGCCGACAGCACTAGACCACAGATGGGCTCGCCTGCAAATATTTGCTTTCCCATTAATTCAAATTTGGAGTTTGAAAATTCTCATTTATTAAAGAATTTTAAGAGAGAATAAAGAAGTGTTCAAGGCTGCTTTTCCATAAAACATGAAAAATCAGAAGTTAGCCTGTAGGAGTAAACACACGATTGCTACTTGAGAATACCTCAAGGACTCATGAAGGCTATTCATCCGAATCCTAACATCGATGGTGATGCTGTGAGGTTTCAGGTTTAGGAGTCTCTTCCATTACACGGTTTCCTAACAAGAGAGTCTTCTGTCTTTATTCTTTGGCTGGAATTCAGTGGCAACAGTCAGTTTATAAAAGATTTACAGACCTGTAAAGTCAGGTTTGCCCTCACACTAGAGCCATGTGATATACTGACTATAATTCTTCATAAGATACGTATTATGTGAAAATGATGATGTATGCAGACAGTTGAGTTGCAAATTATTGCCTGTTTCATCCATCACCGAGCATTTACAGATGCTTTCATCTGACAGAGTACCAATAACAATGCCACCACTGCCACCACTAATAATAATAATAATAATAATAATAAATCCACATGTCCACATTGATTAGAAGATACTTTTAATCTACTTTACAATATAGTGTATTTCAGAAGAATTGACTGTGAAGTAAATTCATATAGTGAATCTAGTATCCTCATTAATGTCAGTTATCAAATTGAAAATAATTTTCTATAGGAGACTAAGACACAACAACCGATACAAACATGATGACTAGTCTATCCTCAGAGCAGCCATAGACAATCTGAAGCAAATAGGCATGTTTATTTACAAAAGCAAGCATCTAGTCTGGGGACTATAGTTTGCCAACCTGTAGTTTAAATAATTGTTGACCTTAAAAGAAAATAGCTTATTTTGTATCACAGATTGCAAATTACATGCAAATCAATTTCTTATAAATCATACTTTTTTTGAGAGAGAGAGAGAGACAGAGAGAGAGAGACAGAATGTAAGCTGGGAGAGGGACAGAAGGGGTGAGAGAGAATCTTAAGCAGGCTCCACACTCAATGCACAGCCCAAAGCAGGGCTTGATTCCATGACCCTCAGATCATGACCTCAACTGAAATCAAGAGTCAGATACTCAACTGACTGAGCCACCCAGGTCCCCCTAAATCATACCTTTTTTTTTTTTTTTGGAGTATTGGCCTTTTCTTTTTTAAAACTTTTTTTTATTTCAGAGGGGTGGGTCAAGGAGGGACAGAGGGAGAGAGAGAGAAAGAATCTTAAGCAGGGTCCATGTTCAACACAGAGCCTGATGTGGGGCTCGATCCCATGACCCTGGGATCATGACATGAGCCAAAATTAAGAGTCAGACACTCAACTGACTGAGCCACTCAGGTGCCCGAAATCATATATTTTAAGAAGCCCTTTGAAAGTTGTATAACTTCTTTTCTAAGTGATACATTTTTCATTTAGTAATTAATCACCTGAGTTATTTCTTACTTAAATATGTTATTTCATATTGCATATATTTGCCATGAGGCATACTCTTATTTGAACTACTATTTAATGGCATGTGTGTTTGAGTTCCATGAATCTTTATAAATGTGATGTAGTATCGTCTAAGTGTATAGATTAATTTGTATTAAAATCAGTGCACACCTATATAACAAATTCAAATTTTTTCCCCCAATGTACACGTGTATATTATCTGAAGAAACTGTTCATCACAAGTAGAAGCTGGGGTGGTCAAAGGCTCTTCTGGAATGACAGATTCAGGGGTTCTTTCCCTAGAGAGGCTCCTGTGTGCAGAAGCCAGAGCTCTCTTGAGAGCGGTAATTACAGAGTTGGTTTTGAAGAACTCAGCAGTGAATCAGAAGGCTGCAGGCTAGAAGAACTCCAAGGTCACAACCAACATTGGGAGGCTTTAGCTTTCTAGAGTCTAAAAAGTATTCACCACCCACTGAGGTCACCCAGGGTGAAAGAACGTTTATCTTGGATTTCATCCTTGAAAAATGTGTGTTATGCTTTGGAAGAGAAACCAAACTAGAAATTGGTGTATAGAGCACACAAAGGGCCCACTGGGATTTTTAGGGAGTTACTTAGTCATCCTTCGCAGACTTAAAAAAAAATCAGTCACTTCTAAGATTCAAGGCTTTTAGAGGCCTATGTCCACAGATTTCTAAATACTTTCTTATTGTTTGGGTTCCAGAAGAAAGAAAAGACCTTGATAAATGTTTATAACCAGTAAGGAGCTGCAAGTACTTGAGGAGGCTGGCCTTGAGCTGCAGGCTTACTTCCCACTCCCACAGTGCCACTAACACTGGCTGATGCATCTGCACAGAGAACAGCTCTCTTGTAGATTAAGTAGGAAACGTCTACCTACCCCCGATTGTGGCTCAGCAAATTGCTAGGAATTGAGGAAGGATAAAAAAGTTAAGACCTAGTATTTATCTTACAAAGAATCTTTATCTCCCAACAATTACATGTGAAAACAGGACAGTGTATGATAAAACACGAACAGCTGGAGAGTAATGGCAGGCATTGTCTGGGTGTTTGGGGCTGGAAAAAAGTCACTGCCAAGGCCATATTTTGCCTTGTAATTGAACACTGTTATTTGAGTTATCAATAATATGCATTGTCTACACTTTATTTTGCGTATCCTGGGAGAGATACAAAGTACTTTCACTGACAGTATCTTCTTTACTCTCTTGTTGGTCTTGTCGGTCTAGGGACGTCTTTTCTCTGCACCTCCATTTCTTCTTGTGTAAAGTACGTAATTCTGTCTGTCTTCCTCGTACTTCAGAGAAGCAAGGGGGGGGGGCGGTAAATAGTACCTGTAGGATGCTTGGCGTTACCTGGAGATTAGTGCTATGAGTCAGGAAGGGCTACCACTAGTCTGGGTGCAAGAGAGAGCCAACATAAACACTGTTTCCTTAAAAGGGATCATAATAATCTGTGTTTACTTACTGAATCATTTACTGACTTATTTATAAACAGTCGCCTGTCAAGAATTCAATGTCAGCTTTAATTTCAGAACCCATTGTCAGAACTGCTCTCTAAAGCATGTCTGAAGCTCAAGTTGTTTGTTAGACGTAAATCCTGCAGATTCTAAGATACCATCCCTGCTCTGACACACTCCCCTGTGTTGTGCTTATTTTAGCCGTATTGTCAGCTCGTCAGCCCATAAAGTTGAAAATATCTGATGAAAAAGAATGCTCAAAGCTGAGAGGGTCATTCAGCTTGGATGGGGGCAATGATGGGTCACAGGCAGGAGTGGGGCTATGCTTCCCTCAGCAGCTGAAGTGCCAACAGAATACCACAGTGATGACATAGAGGTCCTGTGACATACCCTAAGACTAGACCATGACACCAGTCCCATGACCTGAAGTTAAGGTTCTGTGGAAGGCTTTTGGGAAAGACTGTACATGTTTATAGCAATGGACAAGAGAAATTTTTCTTCCTGTATATATTTGTCCCTCTCCTTTCATAAATGCCTGCTGGAGGGCATAGAGGTGCTCTGTGCTAGCCAAAGAGTAATTATGCTATCAGGGAAAACCTGGATTTTTTTTACATGTGTGCGTGTGCGTGTGCACAAAATCCAGAAACTACTCATTAAGCACTTGGCATGTGTCAGGCACTGTGGGAGACAAGGACGTATACAATAGAGCCTCTACCCTTGAGGATAATATAGTCTATTACAAAGGAATAGAAAGCATACACAAGAATCCATTAGGTTGAAACAAATGACATGATATTAAGGTCCAAAATAAAGCTGAGTATAGGACATTTCATCCAGTTCAATCCTAATACCTGTTGGAATAAAATAAGGGCCACGAGAGAACACAATAAACACATTGGGCCAGATACTATTCTAACTCTTTTAAATATATCAACACTTATAATTCTCACAACAGCTATGAGGTAGGTACTGCTAGCACCCCTATTTTAGAGACAAACAAACAAACAAACAAACAAACAACAAACAGCCAAGGTACAGAGAGCTTATGAGACTTAGGAAAGATCACTCAGGAAGTACGTGGTAGATCGGGGACTTAAACAGTCTGTCTTGCTATCTTGCTCCACAGGCTGAGTTTTGAAAAGTACTGTGTTATATACTCTTTCCTTAAGAGAAAGCAAGGAAGGCCTACACAGATTCCAAGATGGAAGTACTCATCCTCTTGGGGGATAAAGTGATATTTGAAATATGCCTGAAAGAGAACAATCCATGAAGGATGTTCCTGACTCAGAGGAAAGAAGAGGGAAGTTCTGGTGAAGGGGTTATTAGGAATAGATACAATGAAGCAGGAAAAGCAGAGACACGAATGTGGGTATCCATAGCATACAAGGGCGATAAGGCTAGAAAGGCACTTAGGATCCACATGATGGACCTTCTTGAATGCCAAGGAGATGAGCTTCTTCATAAGGTAGAAAATAGTGGGGGGCTACTGAAGGTGTTCAGGCATAAGAATCACTGCGTGAGACGTAGGCAGGAAGAATGAACATGGGAGCAGAGAGCAGGATGGCCTGGAATAGGGAAAAGCAGGAGGTAACAGAGAGAAATTAGCAGACGAGGACAGGAGTCTGGCTAAGACCATAAGATACGGACATGTAAAGGTGATGATGACTGTATCAAACTTCTGTCTCATAATCATGTTTCTATTGAAAAGTAACTTACGATGTGAAGGAAGTTGTTTGTGAGCTTATAAAACTGTAAGCAATTCATTTGTTGTGCCCATCTAAGATGATAATCTTTTGGAATCCTTTCAAAACTTAACTCTGACCTTGGTCATTATGTTTATGTTCAGAATGCCCATTTTCATAAAATCTTGGACTCATTTATGCTCCAAATGCCAGTCAATGAAACTTCAATATTTTCCTCCGGTTGGATATTCATTTTAATTTCAGGTGGAAATGCCATTGATCACAAAATTTACACTCTCACAGCAATATGCAGTAAATTCAGTGAAAAGGAATGGCTTTTAAAAGTGAGATAACAAAATCTCTTTCAGAAAGATGTGCAGGATATAGAAGTCTGTCAATGCGGCTTAGCAATGTAATTTGGTGTACAATCCGCACCTAAAGTGGAACCTGGGGGCTGATGGTTAAGGGCGTCCAAACAGTTAGAAAGTGCCTACATCACTGGCTTACTACAGAAAACCCATCATGAGAAGACTTTGGGCTTCCTGGTACAGAGGTGTTTGGCAGGCACTTAGGCAGTGATTCCAAATCTGGAGACAAAGAACATCTGTGTTTCACAGAGGGGACAAAAAGGCCCACACTTGGGTCAGACCCTGGCCAATGCATACCCTTCTTCTACTGTTACCATATCGTAGCCTTTGCCTGTAAGGAAGCTGTCCTCGGAGTGTAAACCATTTGATTCCTAGCAGTCCTTTCCACAATGGGAACAGGGTAATTAATGTGTAATTAACACAAGTGGGGAGATCTGATCCTCCATGAGGGTTCCAGCCAGCCCAGAGGCCCCATAACAAAGGGTGCTTGTGGGAATTGTTAAATGTGGAGAAGGATGGGTAACCAGGGAGCTATGAAGGGTGCTTCCATTTAATTAATTCATATGCAAGGTACCGTTCAAGGTACCATGTTCAAGGTACCGTTTTAGGCCTGGTGAATTACACAACTCTAAATAAGATCCAGCTGTTCACAATCCCGATGGGGAGATAAGAGAAATATGCAAATAGCTCTACTGCAAAGCAGCATTTGATATATTCCTTAAAAGTGGTATAAAATAGCATGATCTCCCTCGAAGACGAGCATGGAGAAGGGAAGTACTGCTTCGGGCCAAGCACTGTGTTCTGGCTGAGCCTTAAACACGGGCAGGATTTATATTTACGGGCAGGGTGAGGTGGAAGGAAGATTGTTCCAGAAGACGGGCTGAAATGAGCAAGTCCCAGGGGTGGGAAAGCACAGTGTTGTTGGGGAGTACTAAGTAGGGTAGACTTATAAGCGGGGATGAGGGATGTTGGATTTCAGTGGCTTGGGGTAGGTTTGAAGTTTGAAATTTGAGTTGTTTAGAGCAGAGTGATATGTTGGGTTCTTAAAACTGTCATTGGCAGAGGAAGGTGGATACAAGAAGGGAGAGATGAGGAGGGGGGAGAAGGGGAGAGGAGGGAGACTGCTACTCAGGGGTTACTACAATAGCCCCAGAATAAACTACAGGTGGCCTGGAGGGGTGTGGTGGCATCTATTTACGTTAGGTCAGTTCTGCCTGGAATTTGCCCCGAGGGGGTGTAATTTGTTTTTCCTCCATGGGGGTTTTGCTTTGAATCTGAGAATTTAGAAAAATGCACATAGGAAATGTATGAATTATAACTGCGTAATGATCAGACAGTTCACGTTGAACACTAGCTTCGTGTGTGAAGTTATCTCCTGAGTGAGAATATGAGATTGCTGATGTTAGGACAATATCTTACTCATGTCTTTCTTCCCCAGGGTGCAGAGTTAGGGCTGGGTGGCTAGCAAAGAATTAAACGCTTGGGATACAGTGACAGGGAGGTGATAAGAGCACCAGGGTCTGTCGCATCTCAATGAGATGCTCGGATGATAAAGGTGGCCCTGTGTCCAAGCATGTGCACTGTGGAAAGTGTGCACTGGTAGCCACATCCACGGATGGGAGTAACTTTATCCAATCAGTCCTGGGATGGAGGGGAGCTAACTTTTGAAAAGGAGAAGCTGGAAAGGTAGTATTCTGCCTTGTGTGGGCAGGTCAGTATCTCTGTGATATATCACAGAGAAAGGATAATTGGTATTCTTGCTTATCACAAAGACAGAAAATCAACATATGCCAAATGACTGGGCAGGACTTTCTTCAACACGTCTGCCATACCCAGAGGTTGTATTGCAACAAGGCTCAGCGTGACTTTACAAAGAAAATGGGAAAAATCGTACGACCCCTCCGAGGGAAAGTGAGGAGCAGAGTCCTACGTGTGTGGAGGAGAGACCAATGCAGGGCGGAGCATGCACGTCAGTAAGACATTCTCCTTTCTGAAGTTTTTAATTTTAATTCCAGTACAGTTAGCATACAGTATTATATTAGTTTCAGGTGCACAATACAGTGACCCCACCATTCTATACATAGGAAGACATTCTTAACTGATTCCTTTTCATTTCCTTGCAGAAAGTAGCAATAAGTTACATTATCTGCTGCGTGAAGGCTTTGAAAAATACTGGCTGGGAGAACCCAAACATCACTAAAAAGCCACCCCTTTTCTAACCCCTCATATTAGGGGGTTATTAGGGAACAGACGAACATGGTGGAGGCTTCTAAAACAGGAGGGTTTGAGTTCTGCGCACAGGACCAGCATATACGCTCAGACACCATGAAGGGGATCTCTAATGGAGCAGTGGACAAAGTTCCTTGGGAGCACAGAGGCAGAGCAAGTCTTTGGTTCTAGCCGATGTAGAGAAGCGTCCCCACAGAGCTGATGTCTGAGTTCAGTCTTGGGGATGAAGGGGAGATTGTCAGAGGACAAGAGGGTGATGTGCAAAGGCGTTTTAAGGAGAAGAGCTTGCTTGAAGGCAGAATTTTGGATCATAAGACGATATGGTTGAAGGGAAAGCTTTACTGTCAATGAGATCACTAGATAAATAAACATCTCAAAATCATACTGACAACATAATACACGATTTGTAAAAGGAGGCAGTTCCTAAATTCAATAAACGAATTGTTGGTCCACAATTATTTTATCTTTTTTTCCCCTTCACATTAATTTGGCTTTACTTAACCTCTAAAGACAAGCAAATTAGAGAGATGAAAAAGCCCTCTTGTAGAGAAGCTGAAAAAGACATCCTTTAAAAGTATATATATATATTTTTGCTTATTTATGCAAATTCAATCAGTCATTTATCCAGGTACCAAATCTCAAATAAGGCAGAGAAAAAAATTGGAGCTTGAATACGGTAAAGCATGGACAGTATCACTGATGACAGAAAAAGGACTGAAATTCTTACTTGTCCCTAGGCCTGGATTAACTCTTTGCAGACTCTGGGAGGCTCTGCCAAGGATAGCTGGTGTGGCTGGAACAGAAAGAGAAGAAAACCATTAGTCATCCCTGTAAAAATGGTCTGATGTGACTCTGTTACAATTTCACTTTCAAGTGACAAAATGTGACCTGGCTCAACCTCACAATAATCCTCTCCCTTGTTTTCTTTTTCTTTTTAAAATTAAAATTGTACCTACCCTCTAAAAAGAACTCATAAATATCAGAGCACATGGAAACCCTGGTGTTAGTCACCTCTGGTCTCATGGCTAGACGTGGTCAGAAACAATGGAAAATTGCCTTCCTATAACATCTGAGTCCAAGCTTGAGCCTTGCTTGTGAAAATGCAGAGGGACATAAATTCTCGTTTCAAAACAATATTAAAAACAGTTCAAACAAGTTTATTCTTGGAAATAAACATGTGAGCAATCTTGGGGGTGGGGTAGGGATGAAGGGAACTGAAAAGTTGCACAGGAGGGACACAGGATTTGTGACGTGTGGCATGCAATGAGTCATCTATTCTAAAAGTGGTTATAATTCTATGGGTACCACTATTAGGTTGCATTAAAAACAGGAAAAATGGAAAATGATCAATGCAGTTGTCTTTGAACCTCTGAACCAGGTTGTTTTGCTACAACTGTTGCTACTATGCAACTGTTATCTGGGTGGACAAGGGGATTTCTCTAGGATTCTGCACCTCCGTAGAGGGGCAACGTGGTCCGGGCTCACAATAAACTCTGGGAATCATGTGGAAGCGGGGAAGCTGCTGATGCTTTTGGGCCTCCGTAGAGGTCTGCAGAAACAATGCTAAGAAATCTCTCTCTGATTATGAACAAAGGGCAAGAAGCAAAACAAAGATGCATTGGGCAGCGAGCTGACTCACTCCTGTCTCCCCGAATTTCAGAGTCAGGCGGGTCCTGTCCACCAGCCCCGGTCCACTCTTCAATGTGCTTTTTCACTAACTGCTCCCACTGAGCTACCAGGAGGAAGCAGCTGTCGGGTGTGGTGTTCATAATATAGAACCCAGCAGATGAAGTCAGGATCCTCTCCCTAAACCCTGCAGGATTCTAACCTTTGTAAGATTTTTTTCATTCTGGGCATATCAGTGAGAGCATTTTTCCAAGTGAAGTTAGGCTTTGGGGGTTTTGGTGAGTTAATATTTTAAATTCTGTGCAACTATGACTTCTGAACTATGAGTTCTTTTTATTCTCTCTCTAAATGTTAATATTAGAAGCTCATTTGCTGCCAAATGCAATAAAGAATTATGACAGCAAAGAGAATACACATTTGCCCAGAATAGATAATGTATTACACATTGATTTTAACGTGACCAGAAGGAAAATTGCATTTTATGAAAATACCCTCAAGTCTACTTGACCAGAGGCCTTGATATCCTCAGTCTTTATTATTACCATTATCTAGAACATGCTCCCCTCCAATTCCTTACCACACATCAGAGAATGCTTTGTTTTATGACCCCTTGCCTTAAGTTGGGCATTAAAACATTATTTCAGTTGGTAAGTTTACATAATTTCTGACTGTAAATGACCTGTTCCACTGACAACTGTATGCACCTTAAGAAACTCGTGACAGCTCAAAGGAAGAGTAAAATTAAATCAATCACAGGACAGCATACAATCCTACGTGTTATTTTGGTCAAAATTATCCAGCAAATGTGTCTCAGCTTAAAACTGGGAACACTAATGGACACCAGTTTCCAGGCACAGATCAGCAGTAAAGCTGACAAATTTCTCCAGAATGATGACTGAGATGGAATGTGGGGGTCAATTATGAGGCCCCAAGGGAGCATGCAGAGCCAAACCCCAGGCCCGGAAATGCCTGGGGAGCCCTGGCTACCCCTGACTCGTCACAAATGAGGATTTTGCTTTCTTTGCAGACAGACATCTGGTGCTTTCCTCTTTATGGTATCAGCATTTGGTAACATTTTCATAAAGCAAAAGTGCTCCTCAGCTAACACTCTCCACAATGTGTGATGAGTCAAGACATAAAAGGAACAAATGGCGTCCTCAAGGAAAGGCCACAGATTTGCACCAGGCCCAAAAGGGTGCTGGTTATAAAAGTAAAACACAATGAATAAAACTGTCTCCTTAGCAAACAGAGGTGTCATGCTAAGTTGCTAATTTTAATTAGTGTCAAAGCTGTCCTTAATGTCTATAAGTGCTGAGCAGTGAGGGAAAAACGAACACATGCGACAATAAGCAGATAATGAACACTCTGACATATTTACATAGGAGCTTTTAAATGCTGCTGTTATAAAATGGTCAGCTGCAGCCCCGGCCTCAGCGAGCCCACAGTCTTCTGGGTAGGAATCTGTAAAGGAGCAGTGGGATGGCCCTTAGCAAGTCTGGACAAGCTTCCTGGGGAAGGGACTCTTTGAGATGGGTGCCGACCTTGGGATGAACAGGCAATGGAGAGAAAGGGAAAGGCAGCTGGGGCCAGGAGAACCACTGCACAAAAGTGAGACACAGGCTGGGTAGGTAAAGAGCCTCGATCTCTCTGTTGGGAGTGGGTGGAGCAAAGCTGAGCTGGGGTGTGTTGAGTTGGGGGGGATGCCAGGGTGCATTGGGGATGGTCGTTCCAAACAACTTAATTTTGATCCTGCAAATATTGGAGAATTCCTGCTTTGCAGTATCCTGAGTAGAGCTCCTCAGGGTGGACCTGCCCAAGAACAGGACCCCAAGACTAGAACTAGCTGCAATCAGATCTTTCCTACTTATGTGCAACCTTGTACTCAACTTTTAACTATGGCATATATCTGCCCCTGGTTTCTCCGTCTATAAAATGGGGACAGTGACAAGTATCTATACATGCAAGGTTTAAATCAGTTAGTACATGCAATATACTAAATATACAATATAAGTGCTTAGTAAATGTTAGATATTCTTATTATAGCTATTATTATTTTTCAGTTATTATTGCTAGCCATTACCCTGAAAGCAAGGGCCCATCTTTTCCCATGAAGAATGTGACAGTGTTTTTCACGAGGCTGTGTGAGCTTAGGGCTTTGCACTTAGGAGGACAGGATGCTGCCCTAAGCCCAGTGAGACCCTCCACTATTTACATCCTCCTGTGCAGGCTGAATGTAGACAGTGGGACTCTGGGGAGGTGATTTTGGTCAAAGACTCAGGCTGGGACTAAATGCAGTCAATTCTAGTTTTTGTAAGTTAGTGAATTCTCTACTGTACCAGGAAGGGAGCTAGAGGGGAAGAATCAATGTTCTGGGGAGTATCGTAATTTACCAGTGGTGCAGCAATGGCATTTAGACCCAGCTCCGAATAGACCGTGCAAACACAAGTCAATAAACAAAATAGTGCATGTGGCAGCCATTTTACACGTGACGAGAGGTAACGTAAAGGGCCTCACATGGAATCTGCCATAAATTAAGCATTGATTAATGTTAGCAGTTGTTATCCCTACGAGTTTAGGATTATGATAACGATGATGTAACTGTCATGAAATCTTTATCTCAAGACTGCCTCTGACTGTGATAATTATTTTGCAATACCTGCATCTGTCAAGTTATTACATTGTACACCTTAAACTTACACAATGATTTATGTCAATTTTGTCTCATTACAATCGGGAAAAAAACCTTCTGAGAGGTTTTGCTTTCTCCTTCAGGAAGGTTAGTTGTTCTCCATCCGACAGTCCTGGATACTGCTTTTACCCCCCTTGCTGTCACTGCTCATTTGTCTGTGCCCTTTGACACGCAGCGAGCTTCCTGGGGTGGGTATTTCATCTTTGTAACCTCTGTTAGGACAACAGGGCATGACACTTTTTAGAATCATGATGCCTGCTACATAAATGAGGCAAATGATGATGGCTTATAAATGCTCTATACTTTGGCTTTGAGGCTAAAAGGGAATCAAACAAAAATAATTTATTCTCAGCAAATTGTGTCTCTCCTTGGAAACCTCACATTTGATTGACTATTGCCTGTCTTTCTGAGGTCTGTTTATCCTTGACCATATAGCAGAAATCTTCTCTCCTTGGGTTTCAATGGCTACAGCTCTTTCCAGACCCACCTGTTGCCTTTCTGCCCTTCTTTTCTGTCAAACTGTGATCAACCTCACTAAAAAGTATTCAGTTTAAAGTCCTTATCTCCCTTCAACCTGCCCTTGCAGGTTCAAGGTCAAGCTCGGTATCTGGTCACACTGATGCCACACCCCAAACTATCCTGCTGTCTGAAGGCGCTGGCTGATGGCAATGGTAAAAAATGCGAGGTGCTTACGCCTCACATTGCTTATGTGCTTAAAAATGCACCAGGCACTACGCTAAGCACATTTTATAGATTTTCCCATTTTACCTTCACAACAACCCTCTGAAGTATTATTAGTCATGATTTATGGATGGGGGGTCAGAGGCCCAGACCAACTAGCTAACTTGTCTTAGGCTACCCAGCAATTACATGGTAGAATCCAAATTTGAACTGGAGCCAGATTCTGAATCCACTCCCGCTCCACTGTTTCCCAAACTTGCCTAACCATCAAGATGCACTGCGACATTTGTTAAACATACGGATTTCAAGGTCCTGTCTCAGATCTATAGAATCTGAATCTCCAGGGCCCTGGTCAATCTGTGTATTGGCAAGGTCCCCAGAATCTATTAGTTTATCTTCTATGCCCCATTCCCCAGCCAGGTGATTGTCATGACAAGGTGTATTGGCTCTGGTTGGAGTCCCTGTGTCCTCTTTGGGGCTCTACTGTGAGGACTTCCCACACACAGGTGATGCTCATGAGGGCATACTTGTGCTATAGAGCGCAGGATGATTTGTCTGAATACTGCAGACATTCTGTCAAGATATATTGATGGGGCGAGGTTGCTGGGGCTTTGAGCAGAAATACCCTTCAGGGGTCAATTCATGAGAAACCAGGTAAGACGCATGACAGTGATGTTACACAGCAGGTCCTGGAACTGCACTGTCTTCTTGGCCATGGCTACCCTTGGGCACAGCAAATCCTGGGCCTGACTGCAGGGATACTTCTAAGCTGGAACTTCCTTTCCTTTGTGGCTCACTGGATTAACTGAATCCCCATCCACAGTTTCTCCTGAATTAAAGCATATTATCTCATACATATTATGACTCTTGGCAGCTCTAAAGAAGCCTGTGTAATCTGAACAGGAAATCTTTGGACCTTTGGAACAGACAATATTACCTCCCCAGAGCTCAATGAGGGAGTGTGTTTCTTTTATACTGGAACAGTAAATCACAGAGCACATCACGTGAGATAATCGAAACAAGCAAACAAAAAGAACCATGAAATGATGCAGATGGTTTCAAGCACTTTTTAAGGCTAAAAAAGTTTCTTTATGAAACAATATATAACAATTTGGAAGAGAAACTATCATCAGGAAAAGCGCATGCTGAAATAAATCTGCAGTGGTCATATTTTGCTATAAATGTATTTTGAGAGTAGCTGGGTCTCAAGGTAAGAATCCATGTGCAGCGAGAGATCTTAGAGACCTCCTTTTCTCACAGGCCAGCCCCTTGCTTAGTGGGCCCAATGGGGGAAGTTTCCTAATAATAACTTTAAGTTTCACATATTCCTTTCCTGTCTGGCAGCGGTCTCCTTGGTGAATTTTTTTTAAAAAAAAACATCCTCCTGACACAAGCTTATGCACGTACTGAGGACATCTGCTTGCAATTAAAGACAGATACTGGGGCCTGGCATTTCAAATGTAACCCTTTGGGTGATAAAACCAGTTAAAGGTGCAGTGGCTGAAGGAGAACACATTGGTGGTGCGGCTTTTGTTGTCATGGTTGTTGTTTTTAAGGAGAACTAAAAGGAGCAATTAATATGAATTCCCGGTCTCAGCTGGCTTGCATCTTCCTTCAGCAGAGCTTCCCAGCCATTTGTCTGGCTTTCCCTTCCAACTGCTACAAGAACAGTTAAACACCCTGCCCAGCTAGCCAGCCGCTCCTAGAGCTGCTTTTCATTATGGAGACAGCGGGGGTGTCAACACCCGGCAATGGGCAGGAAGCCAGTCCCTGTGCCCTGCGATAGCCGGCCCGAGCATTCATAGACAACGCTAAGAGGAGCAACCAGAATCAGAGGTTGGCACTTGGCCAAGATCAATACTAGGTAGGCCAGTCGGGGACATAGGGCTGAGAACAGAAGGACAGACAAAGAGTATTGAAAGGTCAGACTGAAGCGGAGGGAGAAGGGCAGAAGTGTCTCTTCCCTTATAATGTTGTTTTAGAGGTTTTTAAGACCTGTGAATCCACTCATTAAAGCAGCAGGGTCAGACTGATTTAATAAGGTCCAAAGCTCAGATGGTGACTCATAGATGGTGTGCTGGGGCTGGCACTTCTTCCCAACTTTGTATTCAGTGGCATCACGTCATCGACTTGAGATCAGCCAAACTGGGAATATTTACACAATAAAAGTGGGCAAATGCTACACATCCAGGCCCCCTGCCATTGAATCCTATGGAAATTCCGTCCACCTTTCAAGAGCAGTTTGAGTGTATTCTCTTCCATGAAGTGTTTTATTGTCTCCCATCCCCCCATCCCCCCATCCCTCCATCCCTCCATCCTTTGTGTTTTTACGCTTAAAAAAATACCCAGACTGGGGCACTTGTTATTTCCTGTCCACCATCTTAGTTATCTGATGTGCCCAATGAGTGAGAAATTCTTTGAAGCTTGAAGGCAAGAACCATGTCTCATTCTCCTTTGGGTTCACCATCCCATTAGCATAGTTTGTTAAATACAGTGAGTGCCCCATACATATTCATGAGATTACGGAATACTTCACCATGAACTCTTCCAACAAGGGAAGCTGGGAGGCATCACGACCTTGCTTATATTACTACTTTGAATTTATCAGACATCCTGTGGCCTCTGGAGTCTGAATTTGCACAAAAGAAGACTCTCAAACACGTTATTCGGTCCTATGATAAATGCCCTCCAGGAACCACGCATGCTCAAACCTGAGGCAAAGTCAGCATATTTTAACCCATTTTCATGGTGTCTAGCTCCTTAATAGTGTTCAGTGAGGGAAAGAAATAATGAAAATAAGATTGTTTAATTTTCTCACTTCCCTTCCTGTCACCTGGGTGGTTCACTTGCCTGGCTTTGCTTACAGCAGTGAGCCAGTCTTTTAATATCATGGCATATGGTTCCCGGTGTCCGTTTACGAGGCTGAGACTGGTAGCAGTGACTCTTACGTCCTGGGAATTGGTTGTTTTGGCAAATTTATGGATCTTGTTTAGCCAAGGCGCCATTTCAGAAGCACAGCATGCTAAAGGTGTCCTAAGAAAGCATGTACTTTGCCAGAGGTTTTAAGGTGTATTTTCCCCTTTCTGGGCAAAGGCATTTTTTATAAACAGGTTGGTCTGGCTCCTGCCACTCTGTCTCTTGTTTCCAAGCTCTACTCATCAATTTCCACATAACAGTTCTTGAACAAAATCTTGTTCCTTTGGGAAGTAGGTAGTTGAGAGCTAGGGAGCATGATCTCCAGTCAGAATTGCTGTGTGTGAGGGGGGCCTGGGTGGCTCAGTTGGTTAAGCGTCTGACTTCGGCTCAGGTCATGATCTCACAGTTCATGAGTTCGAGCCCTGCGTCGGGCTCTGTGCTGACAGCTCAGAGCCTGGACCCTGCTTCAGATTCTGTCTCTCTCTCTCTCTCTCTGCCCTTCCCCCACTCCCTCTCTCTCAAAAATAAATAAACATTAAAAAAAAAGAATTGCTGTGTGTGAGTACTTAATGGCATGCCAGGTGTGATCCTAGATGCTGAGGATACAATGGTGAAGACAACAGATGGAATTCTGCCTTTCTGGGCCCATGTTCTAGTGTGTGTAGGGGAAGACAGCAGACAGATAAACAGATAGTGCCAGGGGGCAGGGTAGGGTAGCCAGATGTGTCGAGAGTGGCTATTACAGACCTGAAAAGCAGGGTGGAGGAATTTGGGCTCTGAGATTGGTTTGAGGGATAGCAAGGAGGCCCCGGTGGTAGTAGAGGGAGGGGAAGAGGGGGGAGAAGAAGGATCTAAGGTTGCAGAGGTGCCCAGAGTCAGATATCGCACAGTCTTGCAGGCCAGAGTGAGGACTTGTGAACTGCTCACCAGGTCAGTTTCCATGACCCCATGGGACCCCAGTTTCCATGGGGTTCCATGAACCCCAGTGAGGTGCAGCTGCTGTTGCTGTCAGACCTGTCCCACTATGGTGTATCTTTCCCACTTGAATCCCTTACTGTAATTGGGGGACTGGGAGGTATTGGCATTGGGTTCTGAGACTATTTGGTATATGGCTCTAATTCACTAATTAACTCTTATCTCACTGTACTTGATCTGGGTTATAGACACAAACCAGAGGGCTTTTTTGTTTTGTTTTTGGTTCATGATATATTTATTGAGCAACTGTTTTGTGCAAGGCACTATGCTAGGCATTGGGATATGGTGGTGAACACACTAACACAGGTCTCAAGGTTCATTTCTTTCTATCCCCTAAATGGGTCTTTAGCCTCAGATCAATGTATCTGCTTGCCATCTGGCATATTCCTGATTCTAGATCTTTGCCTCATTCTTCTTTCTTTCTTCAGAATGGGGAGAAGATCAGAGGTAATTTCCATTTTTAGAGCGAGGATAGTACTTCAGGAAATGAAATAATGTACATAAACTACTTAACAGAATGTCTGGCACATAGTAAGTATTAGTAATTATTTATATACTAGTATGTATTTATTATTACAATTAACTCTCAATTAATGACATTTATTATTTTTGCTACTTATCTGATAGTTACTTGTGCCCTATACTGTATGTTGCACTATTTTGTTTGCATGTGTTTCCATTCTTGCCCCCTCAATTAGATTGCAAGTCCTTTGAAAGTAGAAACCACACGTTATCCTTTCTAACCCTGCATACACAGGCCCTCAGGAAATATCTGTAATATGATGCCTCTCTGACCTTTTATTCTAACAACCCCTCTTTTGATGTGTACCTGCCTGATTATAGGTATGTTCGTTAACAGAGCGTCTTGGTGGTAGGTCACGTACATCCTATAGATCTATTTGTCGCATTTAGATACAATAAAAACAACAACAACAATAACAACAACAGAAAACTTTGACACAGCTTCGCTCAGATACCTGATTCAAAAGGTTTAAATTCATTTTCTGAAGGCCAGCTTTGGAAAGAAATTGTTGGAGCTCTGCTCTGTGGCTAACACGGGACCAGCTCCAAGAATTATTTCGCAGTGGAAAATGGAAGCTCTACCCAACAGTGAATGGAGACGGGTAAGGTGACAATCCATCACAGACACGTACCTTGGCAGCAAGGTACCTGATGCTTGTTTTTTTGCACTTTGTCCTTTTCCTTATGCCTTCTGTAGTTCTTGGCTCCAGTGAGAAGCAACCTTTATGGGTGCCGAAGCTCACTTCTAAATCTAACTTTAAAGTTAGAGTTTCCAAAATGGACAATTTACAGGCGGAGTCAAAACAGTCAATCAAGTCACATAACATCCACTTAAAGGGGAAAATTATACTGGGTGTAAAAAAAAAACTTATGACATTTTTCTGGAAGGAACATGCTGAAACTGAAAAGTAGGTACATTTCTTTGTAGCTCTAGGGCAGGCAAAGTCTTACAGCGTAGAATCTAAGTTTTGTTTCCTTGCTCGAATTTTGTTTAATGTGATGATGACATGACATAAGGAAAAATCAAAAGCCTTATTGATAGTCCACATGTGGCCCCTGCTCTGGCCATAGACATTTTGCACAGTGAGTCTTTGTGGCGGCCTGAAGGGGCACCCTGCCCATAGGTTTTCTGGCGGGACAGGGACACTGTATGGCTTTAAGTGTTCCCTGATCGAATGTGGGAAAAGAAGCAGCTAGCCAAATTCTGAACAGAGTTTTTATTGTGCTGTGGCCAGGAGGTGAGGGGGAGGGAAAAGGACAGGAGCCCCACACAACTTCTGCCCTGCTCTACTTTCTGGTGGATGTAAGTCGAAGGGACTGAAAGGGACACCTTTGGGTAGATGGGGCAAAGGAAAATCAGGGACCTTATAGAGTTCAAGTTTAGGATCTGTAGCAAATGCAACAAGTACACATATATTTATATTATTTAATTCACATCTATATTTAGTTTACATTTACATTTAATTTACATTTATATTTAATGAATGTCCTAGCAGGAGCTGGTCCAACAGGAAGAGCAACTGAGATCCCAAAGGAATCTTATCAGCCCCCTGCTCTAAATTGCAAAATCTCAATTGCCTAATTTCCTTTTAATAGAAGGACTATGTACGGAAAAGGAATCTCTAGAAGGTAGAAATGGTGGGGCCACCAACCTCATTTCAAATGAAGACCCCAACAGGACATTTCTCTTTCCAAAGAATACCATCAGGGGCACCCGCCTGGGTGGCTCAGATGGTGAGGCGTTCCGACTCTTGATTTTGGCTCAGGTCATAGCTCACGGTTTGTGAGCTCGAGCCCCGCATTAGGCTCTGTGCTGGCAGAACCTGCTTGGGATTCTCTCTCTCCCTCTCTCTCTGCCCTTCCACCCCCCCACCTCTCAAAATAAATAAACTTAAAAAAAGAAAAAAAAAGAATAACATAAAAAAAAACTCCTCTGGAAATTATACTCTAGTTTTGGGTTCTTAGGAGTTGTCATCCCAGAATCTTCTTTTATTCCTGCATCTTTTAAAGCCCTGCCTGAATGACTGACTCCACTTGTAGTTTCTTCTCTTTTGAATCCACTTCAGCTATACTTCTGACCCTTTCCTTCCACTAAACCTGTTCTTATCAAACCCAAAGCTCTCTTCTTAGTTCTTAGATTTCTCAACTTTTCAGATGCATTTGATTTAGTGGTACCATTGCCTTTTAAAGACATGTTCTTTTGCCTAGTTTTATGATGCCAAATTTGCTTGTTTTCCTTTCTATCTCACTGGCTGCTCTTTCTTGGTCCCCTTTCTTGGCTTCTCTTTCTCCTTATTGTGTTGCAGACTCTGCTTCCAGAGCCTTCCCCCTCCCGCCACCCCTCAAGGCATATCTCACCAAGTCTCATGGTTTTAAACATCATCTATATACTGACGGTTCTGTAATGGTTTCTGTCTTCAGCCTGAGCCTCTCCACTGAACTCCAGATTCTACTCAGCCTCTTTTGGCATCTTCACTAGATATTCAATATTCAATATTCTCAATCGAAACACAGAACTCTTGATAATTCCTAACAAAACCTGATCCTTCTCAACTTATCATTATCTCTGTAAACTATTTTACCATCTAACCTGGTACTTAAGCCAAAAACCTGGAAGTCATTTTTGTTTCTTCATTTTCCCTAACTCCTACCCCCCAGTTCAACCCATCAACAAGTTATGTCAATTCCATCTCAATTCAATTCTCTCCATCTCCTTTGCTATTTTTTATAGTTCAAGCTCCCAACATCTCTTTCCTGGACTATCAGCTTCCCACCCAGTCTTCCCACCTCCCCTTTGTTACCTTTCAATTAACCACTAAAACATTTCACAGAGTGACCATTTATTTATTTATTTATTATTTATTTATTATTTTTATTTTTTTAGATAGAGAGAGAGAGAGAGAGAGAGAGAGAGAGAGCCAGGGAGAGGGAGAGAATCTTAAGTGGGCTCCTGGCCTGATGCAAGGCTCAATCTCAGGACCCCAGAATCATGACTTGAGCAAAAATCAAGAGCTGGACACTCAATTGACAGAGCCACACTCCCACAGGGTGACCTTTTAAAACCATAAATCAGATCATGCTACTTCACTGTCTAAAATTCTTCAATGGCTTGGTGTGTATACAGAGTAAGTCCAAACTCTTTATAATGGCCTTTCTCCTTCTTCTTTCCTAACAGAATCTTAATTTTATTCAGGAGCCCTTCCTCTCCAAGCAGCTCATGTACCTCAAGGGAAGCTGACCCAACCCCTGCACTCTAAGCAGGTGTAAGAGGGTGGAGGGTCACTCTCATATGCTTCAGAAGTCAAGAAAGAGGATGTGGCCCAAAGGGAATCTTACTGAGGGGATTAAAGAAAATTTAAGGGAAAAAATGTTACAGTATGCCATAATCTCCTTGCTTTATCTACTTCAACCCAAGCCCAAAGATGAAGTTGATACACCTAAGACAGCAAAGACAAAACTCTTGGAAAAGAACTTTGGAGTCACTGGATTTAGTCAATCTACCTCTGGTTTTCTAGTTATATGTATGAGTTTTCTTGTTCTTTAAATCCGTTTGAATTATGCTTCCTGTCACTTGCTCCTGATCCTAGTACATTCCAAGAGTAGCTCCTGCTTTCTACTTTTACTTCTTATACCAATGTCTTCTTATCATTATACTCCAGCTCTGAAACTTGCTCAACTAATTCAGTTCCAGCTCTTGCTGTTCCTTGCACCTAAATGACCTGTGTGTGATTGACTGAGGTCTCAGCTCAAATGGTATCTTCCCAGGGATGCTTTCTCTGATCAAATAATTTGAAAGAGGTATCTGCAGTCACTTGTGGGACAACACACTGTTTTATTTTCTTCAGAGCCCTTATTTATCTTTGTGTTATTTTATTCATTTAGGTTGTATTCTTGATTGTTTTCCTATTTTTTTCCCCATGAGAATATAAGGCCTGAAAAAGCAAGAATCTACTTTCCTGGCACAAAATAAGCATTCTATAAATATTTGCTGAATGGATAAATACATGAATGAAGCCCTTGGCCCTGTAATAGTTGGAACTTTACCTACTTCCTGTTTGTTACCTTACCTGCAACAAGTTTAAAAGTTGTAGGCTATGTGTTCTACAGATGCACCTGTAAGTATTTTCCTGGAAACTTGATGGCAATTCCTTAAAATCAGCAACAGATAAGTGGTTGCTAATTTGCTTAGCTGGACATAAAGGGCTGTAAAGCAGGAAGAAGCTTTGAATGCAAATAGTTGGTCATCTAAAGGGTAGCTACTATCTTTTCCCCATCTCCAGCAATGGCATCATCACTGTTTTCTTAGACTCTTAGGCTTAAAATTTTGCACTTGTCTACAACTCCTCCTTTTCCTGCTAGTTGTCAGAACATGATGTTGGTTCTTTCTTTCCTTTATGGATTTCCTAGGCTCTTCCCGTCCTCTCCTTCCCTGTTAACACTTCCCTAATGAGGCCTCATTTCTTCACTCATGCCTTACTCCAAAGTCTTGTGTTATCTCTGTCTGGATCAAGGATTCCAGTCCATTCTTTGTATGCTTGCTGGATTAATCTTCCTAAAATACCATTTGCATTCTGCTATGTCCCTGCTTATGAACTCAACTGGCACCCTAAGTCCAAATTCTTCAGTCCAGCATTTAAAGCATTCCTTCAGGGGTGCCTGGGTGGCTCAGTTGGTTAAGCATCTAACTTTTAAGCTCAGGTCAGGATCTCATGGTTCATGGGTTCAAGCCCTGTGTCAGGCTCTGTGCTGTCAGTGAGGAGCCTGCTTGGGATTCTCTGTCACCTCCTCTCTCTGCCCCTGTCCCACGGGCATGTGTACTCTCTCAAAATAAATAAATAAACTTAAAAAATATTTTAAAAAATAAAGCATTTCTTTAGAAGGCTCTGCTCTACTCCTCCAACTCCTGTCTCACAACTTGTGAATGCAAACAGATGCCTCAGACAAGACAGTGTCCTTATGATCATTAGCCCGTGTTCTCTCTTCTATCTTCTTTTTTTTTTTTTTTCAACGGTTTTTATTTATTTTTGGGACAGAGAGAGACAGAGCATGAACGGGGGAGGGGCAGAGAGAGAGGGAGACACAGAATCGGAAACAGGCTCCAGGCTCCGAGCCATTAGCCCAGAGCCTGACGCGGGGCTCGAACTCACGGACCGCGAGATCGTGACCTGGCTGAAGTCGGACGCTTAACCGACTGCGCCACCCAGGCGCCCCTCTCTCTTCTATCTTCTTAACTTTTTTCTCTTTATCTTTTCCTGCTGAACGTTTCCATCTTGCCCTTCCTAGGCAAAATCTCCAACTCCTTGCAATACACCCCTCCTTTCTAAAACCTCTCATAATTGGCTTTATTCCAACATCTGTTGACATTTCATCCTTCCCCTTGAACTGGCCACTGAAGTTCTCCATCAGTAATTTTTCTTGAAAAGATTGCTGAGGAGGAACATGGAATGCAAACTATTTGTATACAGTTACTATCATTAGGATGATCTCTCCAAACAGGAAAATGTGACCCAAGTGTATGCTATAAATGAGTAGCATAACAGTGTTAGAGGACACAGAGACTTCTAAAAAAGTTCTTGAAGTCACATTGGAATGTGGACTATTTGGAATACTTATTTCCAATAAATATAATCTATCCAAAGCTTCTAGGAAATAATTTACATTGTTTTCCTTCCTTGGACATCTTCCTACCATAGATTGGCACAAATCAGTATATTTTAGAAATATGCCAATTTATAGCCACATAATTTTCTTTAATTAAAACCAACTAAGTGTATTTTTTGTTTTCAAATTTCTACTTCTGTAGTGTGGTTTTAGTAGGTAACTTCCTGTTTCTTCAGCTTAACCACAATACCTATGTATATTCATGACCAGTGGCACGCATGAAGGTAAATGAATGGTATGTCCATATTTCTGAAAATGTCTTCTCTACACCCATTTCTTGATGATCACAAATATTGGGATGACAAACTGATTACATATAATCATTTCAGTCAAGGCATTGCCTAAATGCCTCGCTCTTTGCTAGGTTCTGTGGGCTCAGGAAAAGTGTTGAAGACATGATTCCTGGGCTTAGAAATTACAGTCTAGTTGGGGAGCAAAACTAACAGAGCAGATGCTACCAGAGGTTCCTAAGGCCTAAAATGTTTAGAAGTCATTGATGAACAAGGAGTTTGAGAAGTAGGAGAGCAGCACAATCAGGAGAAACTTGATAATTTTTAGTGTAAGTAATGGGACTAAAATTGATTGTGAAAGCTTGGAGAATGGAGGATGCAGATAGATGGGCAAATGAGGGAAATAACATGCCTCAGGGAAATGATAAAAGGGCAAGACTGGCTTGTAGCTGCATTGCTAGGGACAGGTACGGCCATGATGAGAGGTGGTGTGTCTGGGAGGAGAAGGAGGAAAAGCTGGATATTCAGTATGGAGCCAGATGGCCTCAAAACACAGACTTGAAGCATCTGGCAACGGGGAAGCCACAAAGATTCTTGACCTAGAGTGTGGTGGGACAAAAGGGCTGTTTTAGGAAGTGGCACTCTTCAGCTGCATGCCTGAGGAATTGAGGAATCTAAGGGACTCTTACAATGGCCCAGGAATAACCTCTGGAAGTACTAAGGTCATATCCATTATTCTCTGTTGTTCCTACTTGTTCAGAAGACCTTGACAAAATAAGGCTTTCCACATGACTTAACTTCTATGTGAAAGTTTCCTTTTCCATATCTCCTGCCAAGTCTCCTAAGAGCCATCCCCCTAGCTTGCCTCCTTCAGTGGATGATGACTTCCTCTTCAGTACCCCTCTCACCCTCATGACCATTAAGTGCTAAAACACATAAGTGATCCTAAATTTGTGCTTGCTAAAACATCAAACCCAGCAGTGTCCAAAAATTAATAAAAATGTTCATTTCTTGTTGAGAAATAAAAGTAAAATGTTATAAATTTCTATCAAATGTTCCCCACCTCCCTGCAGTGTAGGCTATGTCAAATTCCCCCTTTCTCTTGAGTTGGGGCTCCTGCAATGCCATGTTGGGAAGGTTCTAGAAAATTTCAACACTTCCACTTAATGGAATAATCTCATTCTGATATTAAAGACTCCATCTGTTCATTTTAAGATAGGGCTTCTCTGGCAGAAGAGGGAGTAGAAGGCCCAGGTTGGCCCTCTAAATACATTTATTTGCTTCCTCTCTGCAGAAGGCTGTGGGAAAAGCCTAAAAATTAAAAAATAAAACGAAATACCTGATTCAAATCATAATATTTCAGAGGTTATCTATACAAATACTTGAAAATGTATGAGGTACTCGTAACAACAGAATAAGGCACTGTTTCTACTCATTCATTAAATCGACCCATGATGCCTGATAACTTACTCTTCCTAGCATGTGACTGGTATGACTGAAATATCCCTGCCCTCAGGAAGGTTATATTCTATGGCTACCCTGTCAACAGTATCAACCTGGTTAAAAACGCTCAAGACGACATCTGTCTTGTGACTTCCTGAAAATAATCTAATTTCTTTAATGAGCAGAGAAATGAGACTGTGATGATGAAGAAACTAGAGAATGAATTTGGAAAATAACTAAAATCTTAGTTAAACCTCCTTTAGTTATCTAACTCAGTATTCAACCAACACAGCCATAAGTTGTATATAAAAATGGTTTCTGGAGTGGGGCGCCTGGGTGGCTCAGTTGGTTAAGTGTCCAACTTCAGCTCAGGTCATGATCTTGCGGCTTGTGAGTTGGCGCCCCATGTCGGGCTCTGTGTTGATAGCTCAGAGCCCGGAGCCTACTTCTGATCATGTCTCCCTATCTCTCTGTTCCTTCCCTGTTCACTCTCCCTCTCTCTCTTTCTCTCCCTCTCAAAAATTAATAAATATTAAAAAAATGGTTTCTGGAGAATATGCAACGTATTAACCTAAGTAAATGTCCAGCATTATGTACTGAATGCGTATTTCTAACAAAGGTTCAAGTCTATATGGTGGGTTATTTATGCCTCTTCTACTTCTCTCTCAGTTAACAGCAGCACATCAGTGTATGTGCCCCAAAATATCCTTATTTTCTCTGTAGCATTTTTTGTTGTGGAGGTTAAAAAATCTTTGAGACACAGTCTTGTAAACTGGCCAGGTATAGAGTTCGTGTGAAGCAGGTATGAATTTTCCAGAAAGTCATCAGCATGTAAAGAATGCCACATTATTATACTTCTCTAAAACTGATTTGAGCGTGACTCTGACATCCCCAACTCTTACCAAGTTGGTGGGATATTCAATTCAATTCCCTCTCCTGAGTTGAGAAATGTCTTTGGCAATCTTATTCAGAGATAAATATTTACAAAAACAAAATTCATTGTCTGTCTCTTTCTTCCCTTCAGGTCCCAACTCTCCTTAACTCCAAAGATGCTCACCTCTCTCCCCAGTATTTATAAACAAACCTAGGAAGAAAAGTCCTGTTCTAGACCTGCAAATCCCCGGGAGCCAAGAGAATGTGAAGACTTGGCTGTCTTTCGGAATGGGAGCTGGAACAAAACACAAATTAATGCATCAATAAATGCTCCTGTCACATTTGAAATGTTAAGTGGCCAGTGTTAACCTTTCATTCTTACAAAATGACTCAGAAGTGTTGAAAGGCAGCAATTTTGAGTCATTAATTCCTTGGAATTGTAACCTAGACTAGAGTAGGAATTTGTGTTCATGCAAAACTGTTCTCTATGTCTTAGAGAGCTTGCTACTCTGGGTTCTGTGCTCTTTGGACCAGCAGCGTCAGCATCACATGGGTGGGGGCTTGTGAGAAGGAAAGAAACGCTGGCCCCACCCCAGCCTTCAAAATAAGAACCTGCATTTTAACAAGTTTCCCAGGTGATTCATATGCACATGAAAGTTTTAGAAGTACTTCTTTAAGTGTTTTTCCTCCTGTTTTTTCTTTTCTACTTCTCAAACACTAGGCATAATCTTTGCATTTCTTAGGGACCCCCCCCCCAAAATCTTCCAAATGGGTAATGAAAATTAAGCTTTTGAAAGGCGCTTCCTTCTGTTCTGCAACCCTTGGATGAAAACTGTGTCAGAACATCTGGGATTAGGTAATCGATAGACTTTCAATGGAAAGTCCATTCCAATTTTCTTCTAGATGGAACAAGGCATAGTTACACTCTGGTTCTGTTCACGCTGCTAATTCTACTAAATTGTGTATGGAGGGACTTCCAAGCTGGGATCTCTAAACTGTAATTTGAGAAATGAAAGACCAGCATTTGGTCCGGGTTCCAAACACAGCTTACCGACTGCTTACTACAGAGGGCAAGAAAAATGCCCTTTGAGCCAGGGTACAAGTAGTTTTCAAAAGTCATTTGACTTGCAAAAATTCTATTTGGCCTATAAAATTTACACTTGGCTTAACCATTTACACTGTGCAATGCCAGCTTATTTTCCAACCAGATATCCCCTTCTCTGAATGTCCCTAACTTTAATATGCCAAGGATCAAGAACCAGTTTGTCCCTACTCCCCACCCCCACTGGAGATTAGACAAGGAAAACAGATTAGATTAACATTTCTTTTTTTTTCTTTTTTCTTTTTTCTTTTTTTTTTTTTTTATCATTTCCACGTTTCATGACATTTAGGTACATCAGTCACTCACTCATTCGTTCATTTACATTTTTGTCCACTTTCAAGTAACTGTTTTTAAGGCAATTTTATGTCTTCAAGACAATGTCAAAATCAAATACCTGAAATAATTTACACATGTTTTTGAATGATACTCTCCAAATTACACAGCTTCCTATAATGATGCCCTGGTAGAAAATGCCACCAAGAAATACTTGGCTCACTCATTTCTTAAATGTATTTATCAGGTGGTAGTTATCTGCCCAATCAGTTATCAAACAAGAATAAACAGCATGAGGCAAGGGTCATGGAAAGCAAATAGTATAAGACAAATCCCCATGCTTGAGTAGATTACAGCTTCATTGGAGAAGCTTCACTGTCTCACACAGTGAGACAACTGCAAAGATGAGCCAGAATTAACAAAGCATTACTAGAGGGACTTCCAAAAACGCTGCCTGATAACTCACTAACTAGGTCAGTGGTGTGGTCTGAAAGTTGGAGCAGTCTGGGAAACCTACATGGATAAAGTAGGACTTGAAGCAGAGCCTGGGGGATGGCTAAGGTAGGAGTTACAGGAAAAGAAATGCCAAGAGGGCACAGTCATAGATAATGTTATACACTTATTTTGACTTTGAAACAGCTTTATCTGAAATAACTATAAAAAATATAATTTCTCCTCTGGAAGAGCAATTTGGAAGCAAGGCTTGATTTGTAGAAGGTTCTCTCTGGATCTCAACTTTATACAGACAGTAGAGGAGACTTAGAGGGCCACACTGCATGCTGGGTAGGCTGAGAATTTCAGACCAGGAACCATTACAGCAATATTTGCGAGGCTTGGGACCCTGGAATCGGATGGCAATCTCTGGAAGGTGCAGCTCTTCCTCTGAGAGCAGGTGCAGTTCTAATCTAAACCAGGAAGGATAAACAGCTTCCTAAATCTTCATTCAAGCAAATATCTTGAGGTAAAACTAAATAGCCAAAAGTTTTATGATATCAAAAATCTAAAACAAATAATAACACATTAGAAAAATACTTGAGCAACAGTTACACAACCGCAGAGACGTTCTGGTCTAGAATGTGGTTACCAAATACATCCTCGGTATGGTCTTTCCATTCTTCCCATTATTATTCCTCATCAGTTAATACTGCCTGATGGAGTCACCATTTGACACGGCACTAGTAAGGCAAAGTCATTGCAAATTCTTGGCCTCTATCCAAGGAATGCTCAAAAGTTGTTAAAAATCGAAGTGCCAGAAAATAGTTTTATCTTTATCTCTGGGGCTGTGACTTGTGAAGGAACTAAAGAACAGTCAAGAGTTGTGGTGAGTTGCCAATACTAATCCTCCATGTGTGGCAAATCACCTATTATTGTGAAAATTATTAATATGTCAAAATTAAATGGCTTTCCTAGCAGGCTCACTGGCAAAACATTTCCAAGAAATGTTATGCCTATAACTTTAGGTCAAATAAATGAGACAGCTCATCTTCCCAGAGACTTAAGTGAAATGCCTACTTTTTTTGAGTTTCCGTAAGTCATAATACTATAGAAAGGCCAAATTGATGTCTTTGCACCAAAACTATTTTTTTTTTTTAAATTTTTTTTCCCACGTTTTTTATTTATTTTTGGGACAGAGAGAGACAGAGCATGAACGGGGGAGGGGCAGAGAGAGAGGGAGACACAGAATCGGAAACAGGCTCCAGGCTCCGAGCCACAGCCCAGAGCCCGACGCGGGGCTCGAACTCACGGACCGCGAGATCGTGACCTGGCTGAAGTCGGACGCTTAACCGACTGCGCCACCCAGGCGCCCCGCACCAAAACTATTTTTACAATGGGGCTAGAGTCGTTCATTCGTCATTGAGGCAGAAGAGCTAATTCCGTGTGTTTGTGTTACAGACTTTCTTTTTGGAAATTAAATACCTAAATTTGGTGATTTTTCAGTCAGCCTACTCTAAGGGAAGCAGGTAAACTACCATTTCTCTGGCATTTCACAAATAGCCATATTAAAACCAATATACCAAGAATCTATAGGCATATTGCTGCTATTTGTGAACTTTAGTAAAGACATTCATGTTTTCATTGCATGTTTTACCATATCTGTTGCCTCCTTTACCATTCTTAATTTTTTTTTTTTTTTGACGTTTTATTTATTTTTGAGACAGAGAGAGACACAGCATGAACGGGGAAGGGGCAGAGAGAGAGGGAGACACAGAATCAGAGGCAGGCTCCAGTCTCTGAGCCATCAGCCCAGAGCCTGACGCGGGGCTCGAACTCACGGACCGCGAGATCGCGACCTGAGCCGAAGTCAGACGCTTAACTGACTGAGCCACCCAGGCGCCCCTACTCCTTTACCATTCTTATCTCTACTTTACCTCTAGCTTTTTGGCTCTTCATCATTCAGGATAATAATTTCTCACCTAAGTACAAAATTTCCTTCACCAAAAAAAAAAAAAAAAAAAAAAAAATCAAAATAATAAAAATAAATGTCTTTGTTGTATTTCATGTATCACCTCCCTAGATTAGAACTTGGGCATTTTCAGAATTTTTAATTCACAACAGGCAGAAATGAAGACATTATGTGGCAACACTCTGCACAGTGCCTGGACACATAGATATTTAATATGGAATAATAATATTATGTTATTTAATAACCACTTTCCATGGGCCAAACACCATGTTAAGCATGTTCTCATTCAGTTTGTGAGAAAAATCTCATGACACTATTATGCAAGTACTCTTATCACCATCATTTTAAAGACATGACTAGTGAGGTACAGGGAAGGTAAGTAACTCACCCCAAGTCACAAGGTGCTAAGTAACGGAAGTGAGATTTTAAGCCAGGCAGAGGGTCTAGAGTCACATGAGTAAACCCTACAGTCTAGTTGATATTTCTTTGGGTGTTTCTATGTATGGAAACTTTCACTTGGGTCATCATTGGAATCCAACAGCAACAAACAAAATGGACATGAAAGCAACAAACAAAACAGATCATTGAGGGCTAGGGTTTGAGTGGACCTAATTGTTAAATGGGCCACAATTTTATAAACAAAATAATTGGGTCCCAGAGTGGTTAAGGGACTGATCAAAACCAGACAACTAATTAGTTGAACTGAAAATATAATCTAGGTCTCCAGCCTTGTCTGTAAGGTCTCTTTCTACTGTGCCATGCACTCTTTCCCCTTTCTTCTTTTCCTCCCTGCCTCCTTATCATTCCTCTGCCATTTTATTCCTCTACTCTAGGCAAGGCTCAGGGCATGAAGATGTTCAAAATCATAAAGACAGAGTATGAGTTATAAATTAAATAATAGTGCAGAATTAAGCTGGCATATACTTTATATATTCCTTTTGATGGCTTTATCTCTACTGAAAAAGTATCGGTTAACAGGTTTTTTTTTTCTGTGATAGATAACATTTTAATGAGAAGTAAAAAATGTAGAAACATATTAAAAGATATATCTATATTGGACTAATTGATTACATGAGATTTTTTTCACTGTTCTGATATAGCCTTAATTTGGGCAATGTGAATTGCAAGTGTGGGGGGGGGGAGCACAGAGGTTAAGAGGATGAGAGACAGTGGTATAATAGGGACGGGAATAAACTTCCAAAAAAAAAAAGGAATGATTTCAGTTGTTAAAAAGATACCGGCAACAAGTACCTCTTGCCCAGCAAATGAACGAAATGGTAAACTGGGTAGAATTTCTAATACTTGCTATTGAATGGAGACTTACATATATAAGGTCAAATTTTATAATATTTAAAAAATCTAGCAGATGTTAAAAGGCATGTTAGTGTTTACAGGCAAAAAAAGTTAATTTGACGTTGACTCATTTCAAATGAATTATGTCCTAAACACTTATTTCTGGGAAACATTTAGGTTACAAAAACCAGTACAGAAGTTGGGGAAGTATCATTCTTATTTACTTGTTCTTTTAAAATACTGTGTATGGTCTCTTTAGTTCTAGGTGAAGGCTGGCATAAATCTTTTCAATCTTTCTACTGTAAGCAACCTTTGAGGAAGTAAAATTAGGTATAATAACACTGGATTTAGGATGAGGAACATTCCCATACTGGAGAGTCAAAGCACTACAATGTGCAAATTGCAGTTTTGTCTTAATGAAACTGCCTATCATGGGGTTTCCTGTAGGAAAGGAAATGATATCATTAAAATAGTCCTCATTGAGGAGAAAGGTCTATTTTAAATAAAAGTGCTTCTGTGAATAAGCTCTGAAGTGAAGATCTGAGATTGTAGCCTATCAACAATACATCATGTTCCTTCTCTTTGTAACCCCTTGTTTCTGAGAAGACAGGGAAAAAGACAACAAAAAATAACAACTGTAAAAATCTGTATATTGCTACATACCGAGCTGTAGGTCATGTGTAAGGTGAGGTTGTGTTTGAACACACATGGTAATTTGATACAGTAAAACAACATTTTAAATTCTAGCTGCCAGTGGTAACTACCTACTGAAGAGCTGTTTCAAAATAGTAACTGATTTACTACTTGGCCGGGTGTTCTTCTTAAAACTTGTTATCTGTAATACCTGATTTTCAAATAAATGATAAACTTACAATATCCTATCCTGAAGGGAACCTACAGTTCATTCCCTCAACAGAAATGATCTCGTCTGCTTAGATTTTCCTCTGGTTGAAGTTCAGAACTCTTTGGCTAAGTGAATGCTATTTTCCAACTATGATATGAAGTCTCCATTTTCTTCTACAATTCTGATAAATGTCAGAAAGGGCAAACTTGCAGAGAGCGTGACATTGTTCATGTATTCAACAAGTGTTTGTTGGATGCAACCAGAGGGTGCTATCCTAAATACCATGCTAGATACTGAGAGATGAATGAGACATGATTTATCAAAACTTCAGCTTATAGTCTGATAGGAAATATGAAATACACAAAAATATACTATAACTTATAACATTTTATGTATAAACATGTATTATGTATGAAGGATATACATAACACGGGGCTCAAATGGTTGAGAATCTGATGATGCAAAGACTCTACGAATGCCATGGCAGTATCTTGCAAATGGTGAAATTTGTACCTGCAGAGCCTAAGCTCTTTATGTGGCTATACCTCAGTCCTCATTCAAGTTTCACGTTAAGTGCCATCTATTCTGTGACCGCTGTATCTAAAAGAGAGCCCTCCTCAATTCTGTCAGAACATCTTGTTCTTTGACTTCTGATGCTCACACATGATTTGTAGACATGTATTTGTCTATTGACCTATTTAGTGTCTGTTGCTTCTCCACTAGATTCAAAGCTTCAAGAGGACATAAACTACATTTGTTTTGTTCCCTCATATATACCTAGTTTTAACTACAGGGCTCAGCCTATGGGAGGGGAACAGTAAACATATGTAATGAATGAATTATAGCTGAAAAGAACAGGATGAACAAAGAGATAGCAGTGGATAAACAAGAATCGTTTAGGAAATGGCAACTATTTCAAACGCCTAAAATACGATAAGTGGTGACTAGGGTTGGAAGGTGGGCTGGGACTAGACTGTGGGAGACTGAACTCCAAGCTAAGAAAATTTGGACTTTATTATTTGGATGCCATAGCCATATTTTTTCCAGGCTAAATTTAGATATATTGTGTGCTCATTGGCCAGTGGGCCATCTGAAAAAGTAGTGTTTCACAAAACCTGGGGTATAAGATCACACAAGTAAAGTCAAGGAGAAAGAACTAAAAATTCTTTGATGGGAGGAATGAGATGATAGCTGGGATGTGAAAAATGAATCCAATTGTTAATAAAGGGTCTTCATCAATGTATTTCTTCATCTGAAAAATAAGACATCTCCAAATTTTGCCTGTATAACCCATTGCTCCCCAAAGGTTTTGGGGTTGTGGTGGTCTGAAAATGCATCTCTCAGATCTCCTACCGCAAAAGCATCCCTGGCCTATGCCCGCAGTTGCTGTGTTCTGAAATCCATCCAGCCAATGACTTAGCATGGCAAGGACACCAAGGCAGGTCCATTCCTGGGAGACGGGGGATTCCTCTGTCAGTTGACTTTGGCTTGAAGACTTCCCACTGGCTGCCCAAACTTTCCTAACATAGTACTGCAATCTAAGATCTTTCCCCTCTTCCTCTTTCTTTCTTTCTTTCTTTCTTTCTTTCTTTCTTTCTTTCTTTCTTTCTTTCTTTCTTTTTTAATGTTTCTTTATTTTTGAGAGAGAGAAAGAGCGAGCAAGCAGGGGAGGGGCAGATAGAGAGGGAGACACAGAATCCGAAGCAGGCTCCAGGCTCTGGGCTTCAGCACAGAGCCCAATGCAGGGCTCGAACTCACAAACTGCGAGATCATGACCTAAGCCAAAGTTAGATGCTTAACCAACTGAGCCACCCAAGTGCCCCTTCCTCTTTCCTATCTTTTTTCCTTCTCTCCTTCCTTCCCATATTTCACTCCTTCTTTCATTTCTTTTCTTCTTCACAGGGGTTGGTCCTGAATTGTAGTCTGACAGCTTGCCCAGTCTCAAGTTTCTTCTCCAGTTTTCTTCACAGGCATTTCCTCTAAAATAAATCTCTTGTACCTCTTATCTCCCAGTAAATCTCTTGTAGGACTGAATCTCAGAAAACCAAGACTAATATAGCAGCCAAACCTTGCATTCCCAGAATCTCAAAGACTTGAAAAAAATAAATGATTTCAACTGGTCAGCCAGTAGCAAGCCACTGTGGAGACCCCAAAACACCATACCATGAACTTATGAGCCACTTTTCTTTGCTTCTTCTCCTAAGAATGAAGTATGAGCCAGGTAAAATGGCTGCCAAGCTTTGAAATTTTAAAAAAGTCTCAACGGATTAGAGGGGTTCAGATTCAGGTTAGATTCACTGCCAAAGGTATGCTTGCCAAGGAGGACCCAGAGGCTGGAAGAACATGGCTAATCTCAGCATCTAGGACCTTCTCTCTTACTTTTCATTTCCCCCTTGAACATGCTATCCTCACATTTCCTCCATACTCTCGTGATTTCTGTCTGGTCTTCTTCCTTTAGAAATTCCCTTTCCATTCTTTGACACTTGAATAAGAAAAGAAGAGTAACTCCTGTCACCCACTTATAAAATTTTGCCTCCTACCATTCAAGGGCCTCCTAAGAGCCTTGGCTGTCAAGAGCCTTTCATGATTCCTGATTTACTATTTAGTCATGTTCATATTTTAGTGACAGTCACTAAGGCCACCTCATCTTCCAAGGTTTTTCTTAGTTACTGGACCATTACTTCCCCCACTCCAGCATGGTACCAAATGATAGAAAACATAGTCATTAAGGTGGAAAAGGAGGTTGAAATTTCAAATGACACCTGAAAAAGATTAATCTTGCAGAAGCAAAAGATTACTGTAACAAGAATTACCAGAAATGAATCTGGCCACTTGGGGCCTTCCTACCTCCCTTCTAACTAACTTCCTTCCTTCTTTGAACCTGTGACCTAGAACTTGTGTCTATGAAATCGGTCAGGACACTGGACTTTACCCTAGTTCTTCTAAGAAGTTCCTGTGGGCAGGCACCATTAGTTGGTTACCAAAATCCTCTATACATGTGCCCTGAATTGGGATTAGCCTAAACTAGTTCAGGCATCCCATTCACCTTCACCAGATGCTGGCCCTTCTGACAGCCTTTGTAACCGGAGGTAGCAAGAGACAGAGTTCTGACTAAAGAAATTTAAGTGGAAATTGGCTGAAGACTTCTGGAAAGGTTTCAGATGCCTTACAAAATGGACAGGCACAGGCAAAGAGCTTGCAGACATCATTCTCTTAATCTTCAGGCCCTGAATATGTGTGTGATGTCTGGAGTTACAGCTACCATCCATTCATCATGCAGAGACGATCATGAAACCCAAAAGCCGACAGAGGGGTAGAGCAGAAAGCCAGGCAAAGCCAGAGATCTTGATGAGATCTCAGCAGCTTAAGATGCCCGAGCAAATCGGAGATCACTTACTTCTAAACTTATTTTCAGTACGCGGTAAATGTCCATATAGCTTGAGCCACTGTTGGTGGGATATTTTGTTACTTGCGCCAAAAATAATTTAAAGCCCCCTCCCCACTTCTCTCTGTTTCTGTGGCAGAGACTGTGTTCCGCTGTGACGGTTCTGGTCATGGGGTTCTTCTCCCACTGCTCCAGTTAAACTCTTTCCTCCCTGGACCGAAACTGATAAAATGGATTTGTATACACACTGAGCTTTAGGTTTTGATTCCACAATCCTGAGAGTTTTCAAAAACTATAAAAAGTAGGGTAAGATGAGGTTCTAAGCTTACAGATTTTAATGGAAACAAACAAACCCTGTGCTTTCTACACCGTATAGTAGAATGGGAGACACAACTGGAATTTTAACAACAGACATAAGAACGAAATGCCACAAATGTAGTTCAAAGCCCTATTTCATCATAATGTCACTTTCTTTACATAGTATAACTCATCTTTCAAACTTATCTTTTTGGTTAGTTTAACTTGAGGGTTCAAAAATGAGAACTGAACGTTTTTCACTTTCGGCACTATACTATTAAGCAGTGCCTTTCAATCTTCTTTGACAGTCCACAAAAAGCAATATATTTTACATTTGACCCACAGGTCCATCACTTATGTCTTGGTGCGTCACTAAACAATACTTAACATTATGATGAATGGTATAACCTTCCATGTTAAAGAATACAAGATGTGTCTTACTCTTCTGTTCTTGCTACCTCATTAAAAAGTATTAATTGATTACTATTAATATATATTAAATATTAATTAATATACATTAATATATAATCAATAAATCAATTGATTGAAATATTAATTATTACTAAATAAATCTCATGGCGGTCTGATGATTGCTACTTGTAGTGCAAAAGCCATTGCTGAATACAGGTAACTTTTTAGTGAAAATGAATCTTTCCAGTGAGGGTTTTTTGTGAAAAGAATCTAAATCCATGACATAAAAGTACGGTCAGGCAGAGAGGGTAACAAAAATATAATAGTTAAAAATTTTTTTTCCCACATTTAGTAATATAATTTAACAGCCACAATAACCCAGGAAGATAGATAAGACTGTCATTTACACTCCTAGATGGGAAAACCAGGGCTTAACAGAGGTTAAATGATTTGCTCACATCCACACTGCCAAACAGTGCAGAAATTTCCATCTTGGATGCCTAACTCTTGCTTCTTCTAGGTTACCCGTAGGGAATCAGAATCAGTCCAAATTGTATTTGAGAAAGTCAATAATCTCAGTTGTAAATCAATAAAAAATACCTGCTTCGTTCACTTTGCCAGGAACTCTTGAAAGTAGATTCAGGTGCTGGATGTTTTCAACACTCAGAATTCTCAGGAGAAGTTAGTAGTAAGTTCTCATCAACATCAAACCTCTCTGTTCTCATCTTTATAAATCTCGGTACCTCTACCATCCATGTTACACAGGAAGGAGCCTCTTCCTTTTATCTCTCCAAGTCCCACCCCCTTCCTTGATACTCAAGTTAGGCTCCTTCTCTTCCCTGCCGTCTTCCTGACCAATCCCCCATCTATCTTGTCCCCTTGCAGTTTTCTGAATTCTACCATCATTTATAAACTATCACAACATTTAGCAATTGATTCTGGTGCCTTGTTATTTTGCGTTTATCTTATGTCTCAGTCTTTGCTCCCTGATTAGACTGTAAGCTGTCTCAGAGTAAGGATAACAAAGCCTTTTATGGCTGTATCTTTCTCAACCTTTAGCACACTATGGAACGCCTAGTTAGTGTGTTTAAGAAATTAGTTAACTATTAAAAACTGCCAGACTTATTTTTATACTGTTTCCTCCCCTCTTTCTTTTTCCAGTTTTCAAATTTCCAGACAAGAGATAGAGTTTTGAGCTATAAATCCCGTTAAAAACAACTTTGACACACAGTAAGTTTTCATTAAATGTTTAGGGATGAATAAAAAGCTGAGTAAGAGGCAGGAAAGATAAGATCCAGCACAACTGAAATAGAAACGGCTTCTTTAGTATTTGACAGCTAAGGGCAATTACCTTACATATATTTAATACAGTATGAAATTATAATAAATCAGATTAGATTTTAGCAATTAATGACATTAATCCTGTCAGGGATGGGAGAGAGAGGAGAGTAGTAGGAAAATTACATTTGCATTAAGGCTTTACTGAGATTTTAGAAAATAACAAACCTATGATGTGTTTGGGACTGTAATTTCTTATTTGGGAAAACTGTTTCAGAACCACTTAGAGAAATGTATCTATTACTGGGTCAAGTCCCCCCACATCCCTCTTGCAGTGAAGTGAGATTTTTTTCAAATGCCTGTGGCAGTAATCTTCATGAATAGATTAAAACAAAATAAATAAAAGTAAAAAGTTGCACTAGCAATTATACAAACCACAGTTGAAGACATCTGATTACTCATTTGGTGGTTAACAAAGCAGAGTTATAGGTCTGGGGGAAGAAAAGGGAAGGAAAGAAGATTCTGGTCCTTTTCAAAAAGCATTCTTTTCTGAAGTTAGAATAAGATATAGTAAGAATTGATTCAGATTTCTGGACACAGAGTGGTAACAGTTTGCTGATCTAATATTATGTGAAGATGAAAACTATTTCTGCAGTGACTGAATAAGTCAGTAAATGGGGTAGAGAGTATCATGGCACCATACTGCTCTCTTTAGGGCCAGAACTTGATTCCGAATCAGTCTGAAGAATTTAGGCACAGCCTTGGGTAACCTGTAGGACAGGGTCACACTCTGTACCTAGAGGCAGAATTGATATTCATCTGTTCTCACTGGCACAGCTCTGGTTGTGATGGGCACTGTGGTTTGCTCTCCAGACCCCTTCAGTGAAGGACTTGTTACTCCAGATGCTGGAGGTGTCCTAGGCCAATAGCCTTCAGGTTCTCAGCCCCTTTGAAGGATTGCCTCAGCAGTAGAGGGCTGCCTCAACTGAGGGCAAGACCCTTGCAACCCTCAGTGAGTGATGTGTACTGGGGCAGAATGGCCTGGCCATCTTAGTCCCATCAGAAACAATTATGAAGGGCCATTCTGGCTCCAGAGTTCCTCATGGAGTTAGCTGAGGTTGCCACGAGCCTGTTTTGCAGCTTGACTTCCCCTCTGCTCACTTCTGCTCCCTTTCTCTCTCTTCCACAGGTATTAATTGATTAAGTGGTGTCCTTAATAAACATCCTGTATGCCAATCTCCATTTCAGAGTCTGCTTCTTGGAGAACCCTACCTATGACATAGATTTTTAACATTTTGAAAATACTTCCATGCTACCTGGTAAAAAGCTATTAGCCCAAGCCCCTGAGGGCCCCACAGCCCTCAGGCTGTGCCTCCTCAGCCCTTCCCTGGGATTTTCTGGTTGTTTCCATGATCCAGTGACTAAAGGGACAATGCTCAGCCTAGCAAAGTCACGTTCTAGGACTCTGTCTTGGTGCCTAGGCCCGGTTTCTTCTGCCTGTATTTGACTGCCTGTGTGATACCTGCTATTCAGTCTTTTAAATATGACCGTGGCCTATTGAAACCAGTGGGTAGCAAAAATGTCTGAAGCCACCATGAAGGGGAACAGTAAAAGAGTGGAGAATGTTTGCTCCATCTAAAAGGGGCAGAAGCTACTTAGATCCAGCCAATTGTCTTAAGAATTCTGGACCAGGCTTGTCTAATTAGTCAAAGAAAAGCCAGAAATAAGAGTATGTTTTTGTTAAATCATTCAAATTTTAAGTGATACTAATCAATTTGACTTTATAAAAATGCTGCCTGGGTAAAACAAAACATCTCCATGAACTAGATATGGCCCACAGACATAAGTTTATGAGCTCTGTGATTCAAGATCTCTCTGGTTCACATGGCACTAGGAGGCTAATTCCAGGAGGATTTTTCTCCCTGATCTGGAATCCATGGAAATGTGGAAATACCTGCAACTTATGCAAGTCAGAAGACCAGGCTAGGGGTAAGGATGCCAATATCTACCTCAGATGGTCTTGATTGACTTTCATTCTTTTCTTCCTTCCTTCTTTCAATTTTATTTATTAAAAAAAATTTTTAATGTTCATTTTTGAGAGAGAGAGAGAGAGAGAGAGCAAGCACACGAGCGAGCAAGGGAGGGGCAGAGAGAGTGGGAGACAGAATCTGAAGCAGGCTCCAAGCTCTGAGCACAGAGCCTGATGCACAGGGCTCGAACTCATGAACAGTTAAGATCATGACCTGAGCTGAAGTTGGATGCTTAACTGACTGAGCCACCCAGGTGCCCCATATTTTTAAGTAATCTCTACATCCAACATGGGGCTTGAACTTACAACCCCAATCAAGAGTCAGATGTTTTATAACTGAGCCTGCCAGTGCTCTGGTCATAACTTTCAATGAGGTATGTGATACTGACCAAACTTTCACTAAAGCTATTGATATCATACAGGATAGCTTTGTCTGCTGCCCCTGGAAGTGGTCACAGAGAGAGACTCAATGACTCAAATTTATACTTTCTGGACTACAAAACTGAATGACCCAGAGCTCTGAAATTATGCCAAATAATCTGAGTGTAAACAAAGTAGCACTCTCTTGAGAAGCTCCTGTCTACGGATACCCTTCATAGTTTACATTCATATCTGTACTCTCAAGTGACATATCTATTTTCTTAAGTTTTTCCTTTTAAGATGATCTCAAGTAATTGGTCCTTAATTTTTAAAAGGTTTTAAGAGGCTTTGGCTATGTGTATTTTCCCAAATTCTCAATACAGATTTATAGAAACACACTTCCTGAAAATGACAGGACACAAAGTTCTATAACTACAGGCAGAAGATGAGTCTGACAAGTGCAAGATGCAAGCATAACGAGTTCTGGGGATTCACAGCCATTTATGTGCAGAAGATCAGTGGACAGTTACTTAAATGATGAAAGATTAACTGTCTTGATTAAAGGTATATTGCTTTTCTAATTTACCTTGTGGAAAGGAGTAGAATAACTTGAAAGATGAAGACTACTGTTTTGGCATTGAGCAAACACTCCCTTTAAGAACAAGTTGGGGCCAACCCCTAAAAGGCCCCGGTGTTGAAATAGCAGGCAAGAAGAAAGCCTCAAGCGGTACCCAGCAGCCTGTGTACTGACTTGGGAAATTTTACCATAATCCCCAGGTGATGGAGTGGTGCCCGAGCATTTTTTTTTTTAATTCTTACAAAAACAAACCTGATTCTTTCAGTCCCTGCATATTCTAACATCTTTCTGTTACTGAAAGGAAAAAACTAGAAACTCCTTACTATGGCATAAAATGCCCTCGACAACCTGGCCCTGAATCTCATCTTCCACTTTTATCTTTCCTTGCACTCTGGGCTAGAGAGCATTAGAGGGCCTCTTTTACAAGGGCCACTAATCCCTCCACGGGGGCTCTATTCTCATGACCTAATCACCTCCCAAGGCACGCCCCTAATATCATCACCTTGGGGACTGGGATTTCAACCTATGAACTTTGCTATTCAGACCATAGCAGCCCATTACCCAGGTACCCAAGTGGTTACCTGGACAATCCTGAAACGCCCTATGCTCCTTCACACTCCTACACTTTGTCTACCGTGTTTCTTCCACCAAGGATAACCAGTCTCTCATCCTTCCCTCCCAGTGTCAGTGATGAGTCTTCTCCACTCATCATTAAAGACCCAATTCAATGATAGCTTCCTTCCTTCACTTTCCTTTGAACCATTTCAGAACCATAATTACTTCTTCATTTCTGCCTATTGACTATCCTACATTCGAATCCCTCTAAAAAAAAATGTTCCTGAGACTGTCTCAAATTCCTTGGTGGAGTTCTCACCAAATACATCACTGGGTTTCCTACTTGGTACTAGATGTGGCAGGGTGAGAGCTAGCAATCATTCCAGTGTCTCCTAACAATATCACTCTGCTCTCAGGGCCTCCCGGTCTCCTGGCAAAGCTCATGGAGTAGCTCTACACAGTACTTTGCAAATGGAACAGTCAACCATCGATACA
Organism: Panthera tigris; assembly: GCF_018350195.1. Taxonomy (NCBI): domain Eukaryota; kingdom Metazoa; phylum Chordata; class Mammalia; order Carnivora; family Felidae; genus Panthera; species Panthera tigris. Next base: position 203,935,508 of record NC_056660.1, read on the forward strand.
GGACCTGAAGCTAGGTAGGCCATTGAGGACGACTCACTCTCCCTTGAGAATGACAGTTTCCTGGCTGTTGGAAGAGACCTGGGAACAATACTGTAGCATCTAATTAGTCTTGCCTCAACCCCGGAACCACGGACAGTTGGAGCATTGGAACCATGGATGCCAGTGTTGGCACCTTTCTTGGGAAGGACAAAGTACTTCTTCCAGTTGTTCTTACCTAGTGGTATGCTGGAATGAGCTCTTACCAGCTCATGGAAGTGAGCTGGTTGTCAAATTTTAAGGAATTTTGTGAGCTGGTTATTAAACACAGTCACTATTAAAAATTAAAACATATAAAGTTAAATAAAACATTAAAAATAAATGTAATAAATACTTAAAACCCATCAGTTCATAATTATTTTACCAAATTTAATTATTATCTATGACCTTGAAATTATTGATGTCTGTTGTATCTGTATGATAGAAATACTATATAATGGTGGATGGCTGTGCCTCTTCCCAATGCCTTTTTCAATCATACTGGTGGCTGGAAGTTGGCCATGGTGGGCGTATTTATACCATGGAAATCAGCAAATGCTACAAATCGCTGCCTCTCCTTCCTCTGCTCCTGCCCCACCACCAAGAGCAGTTGGTGAACATTTACCAGCATACCACTGCAAATGATCCTTGCCAATTTACCTTGAGTGAACACAACCTGCATCCAGCCTGTTCTAATCATTTTTCATTGTGTCCTGTGGGGATGTCAGGGACTGGCCTCACAAGTCTTATAGGTTGAAATGCAATAGGTTACTAGCAAAGCAGAGTGCAGTGCTTATAGGCCACCCTCTCACTTAGGCTGGTGAGTTGAGTTAAGAGCTAATCTGCTCAAGACTGATCTCCCTACAAGCTGGCCTCCAAGAACAGGAGGTGGATTCCTGCAATGCTCTGTGGAAGAGTTCTGGTCCAAGGCTGAAGCCAATCAATTCTATTCAACCTGAAGGCTTGGACCTCAGACACTTGATCGTGCCAGGCAAGAGGCTGGTACTACCTGTAAGCACAAACACTAAGCTGGTGGGATTGGGCCAAAGTTCTCACATACACTTCAATTGTATCCTGGCTCTTGATCACACCAGGGAAGAAGCTGATGTTTTCCTCATCAGGTGACTTAAAAATCCCACAGTCAAGGACCCTGACCCTGCAAGACTGTTGATGTGCTACCCCCGCTTTTGGGAAAAGACAAAGTGGGGTTATCCACCTGCTTCTGCCATCTGTCGTCTCTATGGGTTTCCCTGGCTGACTGTAGCTCCATGCTTTCTGCTTGTCCTTGTTCATAAGACCCTCCCAAAGCAATCAACGCATGGTTCGTTTTATCTACTGATTTACCTATCTACTTCTCTTCGTCTTCCTTGGAGGCAGGGACACATTTCATTCACCTAACACAACACTTCTGAAGCACCCACTATGTGCTCCCTGCTGGGGTAGGCTCTGCATGCAGTAAGGGATAAAGCAGACCTGGCAGAAAGTCAATAGTGAACTGATTTTAATGCCGGTCAGCGACAAAAGCTGGCTGCAATTCACTGATTCTTCTCCATACTCTCACGTGCTTCTCTCTACTTGTGTTTCGACAGGCCTTTCTTCCATATATACCATCAGAATTTTCTCCTAATTGGTCTCTCAGTCTTTAATTCTCTACCTTCTCATTTATTTTAGAAACCAAAGTGAAAATCCTTTATTAGGAAACTGACTCCACCTTTCCTTAGCTCCCATCCTCAGCTGCCTCTTCAATCCAATAAAAACATAATAAGGCAGTCAGCTCCAGTCCCACAGTCAGACAGATCCCCTTACTGCCCTCAGAACATCACTCACTCAGTCCACAGCTGCCCCTTTGTTAGAGCCAATCGCTCACTTGAAACACCCCTCGCCTTCAGCAGCCTGCTTCCTTTTCCTCCTAAGCTCCACTTAAGATCCATTTCATCCATGAAACCTTATACAGCAAACTCTCCTTGGTCTGCACCACTCCGGGTACTCCACTGATCCCTCTAAACTGGATCACATATCTTCTTCATTCATTCATTCATTCATTCATTCATTCATTCCCCCTGGAGATTAAATCCACCACAAGACATAATAAAAAAATATATGCAAAGAAAAATCAGAACAAAGGAAAAACAAGATCCAAAGGAATATGATAATTCCTGGGAAATTTTCATACAGAAGCAGTGCCATTGGGCTCTGAATGTTAAATGAATAGAAGTTGGGTTTTCAGCTCTTATCTTCCTGGTAACCAAAGCAGACCACAAAGCACAGTTACAAGGTTAACAGTGGCCATGAGATAAAAACACAGTACATTCTGAGGAGAAGCAGAATTTTTACTATGGCGTTTGGCATTTCTCCCACAGGTCGTTATACCATTTCTCCCATGGGTCATTACAAAAGGGAACTGTGTGCTCTACATCATTGCTAAGGTTATGGGAAAAATTTCAGAGGGCTGCTTCTCATAAAATGAAAATCAGTTGAAGCAATTCTGCGAGGTAGGTAATAACGGAGTAGTCAATACCAAGTGGCTAATGAATATATGCTGGCTTCTATCTATATTTTTAGGATTATTGCAGGAAGCATCATTAAATCAGAATTGAAATGGCATCACATTATTTATTAGTATTAATCTTCGGCCTTGGATTGTAAGTTTCTAGATGTTATGGAATGTGCCATGAATACATTCTATGTTGGTGGGTCCACAAGTAAAAACTATTATTGTAATACTACATCATTTATGTCTTTCACAAGTGTAGTTTTCCAGAAGCTAGAGGACATGATGAAGTCATCACTCTAATGGCTATGTTCTAACATTTCTCAGTTTTAATTTCGAATACAGTAAATATCAATATAACTCCTATAAATAAAAGCTCTTTGGTGTCTTCAATAATTTGGAATATATAAAGGGGCCCTCTGACACAAAAATGGGACCTCCTGTTCCACTACATTGGTTACTTACTAAGTATGTATAGAAAAATGTTAAAAATTTACAGTATGTGTGCTTTATTGTTACTAAAGTGAGCATTCTAAAGGGATTCTACAGTTGGCACTGCTACCTCTGTGGCTAGGAGGAAAATGTCAGCTTTATCTAAACTCAGCCCTGGTCATGACATTACTTTTGTTTCTTTTCCTCTTTTTCTATTTTAAAGTTTTTGTTTAATTCCAGTAATTCATACATCACCCAGTGCTCATCCATCACGACAAGTGCCCTCGTTAATCCCCATCACCTATTTCACCCATCCCCTATCCACCTCTCCTCTGATAACCATCAATTTGTTCTCTATAGTTAAAAGTCTGTTTCTTGGTTTGTCTTTTTCCCTTTGTTTGCTTGTTTTGCTTATTAAATTCCACATATGAGTGAAATTATGGAATTTGTCTCTGACTTATTTTGCTTAGCATTATACTCTCTAGCTCCTAGCTCCCTAACTCCATCCATGTCACCGCAAATGGCAAGATTTCATTCTTTTTCTTAAGTCTGTTTATTTATTTTGGCAGAAAGAAACAGAAAGAGAGAGAGGGAGGGAGGGAGAGAGAGAGACAGTGCACAAGCAGGGGAGGGGCAGAGAGAGAATTTCAAGCAGGCTCTGCACTGTCAACATGAAGCCCAATGCAGGGCTCCAGCTCATGAGCCCTGAGATCACGCCCGAGCCAAAATCAAGAGTCGGATGCTTAACTGACTGAACCACCCAGGTGTCCCAAGATTTCGTTCTTTTTTATGGTTGAGTAATATTCAATTGTAATATATATACATATACACCACACTGTCCTTATCCATTCATCAATCAATGGATCCTTGGGCTGCTTCTATATCTTGGCTGATGTAAATAATGCTGCTATACATATAGGGGTACATGTATCCCTTTGAATTAGCATTTTTGTGTTCTTTGGGTAAATACCCAGTAGTGCGATTGCTGGATCATAGGGTAGTTCTCTTTTTAACCGAGGGAACTCCATCCTGTTTTCCACAGTGGCTGCACCAGTTTGCATTCCTACCAACAGTATAGGAGGGTTCCCCCTTTTCCACAGCCTCACCAATACATGTTGTTTCTTGTGTTGTTGATTTTAACCATCCTGACAGGTATGAGGTGTTATCTCAGCGTAATTTTGATTCACATTTCCCTGATGATAAGTCATGATGAACATTTTTTCATGTGTCTGCTGGCCATCTGTATGTCTTCTTTGGAGAAATGTCTGTTCATGTGACCATGACATTATTCTAATGATATATAAAATGCAGTCTTAAGATTTTCAGGAAAATGAAGATAGGCATGTAAGAACTATAACAAATGATGAAAGGTTTAGGGTTATTTAATCCCGAACTGATTCCTCTCAGCTAAGGACTGCATTCATCTATGTGGGAGAGAGGAAACCCAGAGAAGGGAGCTATTTGGATCCACAAATCCACATCACTTTCAAGGACCGTCTAGCAATTCAGTAGATAAAGACACAACCACGACAAAGAAGAGCTATAGAAGTTGGCAGTAAATGGGGATCACATTTGAAAGTTTGGGAACTTCTGATTTAGAAGACAGGAAGGCTAATGTGATAGCATACACAAAGATATAAGATATTTTCATGAGCAAAATGCTGACAAAATTCTGGCAATGCAAATACGTTCCCCATTCACAAAGAACCATTTAGGTTAAATACATAGTAAAACTCTGATGGCAAGGGTTTCCAATAGAAATAGTGCATCGGGGATTGTAAGGGATTTTTTTTCATGTTCTAAGGATGATTCAGGTACAATCTCGGATGGTGACTGGGAGGAGGGAAGCTGAACTAGACTATTCTAAGTATGTTTATTGCCCTGTGCCCTTTTCAACCTTCAACTTCAAAATACTCTGCCTAAGAAACCAGCAGCTGAATTCCCAATTAGGAAGATCCGTCACTATTTCAAAGCCTCAAGAATGGTTAATAGCCTATTCAATTCAAAAGAGGAAACAGGGTTTGGATCAAGTATCTGAAATCACTGGCTATTTCCAGCGAAGGGGATTCCCCCACAAGTGGAAAATGTGTATGATGTGCTCTTGGAGCCTCACTTCAAATTCCAGGCCCAGGCACTACATTCCAGAGCACTCCCTTCAGAGATACCTTCAGCAGGGCCACTCGTTTCATGGCCCACTAAATACAAATGGGCCACCTTGGGAGGTGGCTCTACCAGTGTAAAGTCTGGGATCCAGTTAGGGAAGCAAGAGTGAAGTGACGATGCCTCACACTTCTTCAGCTGCCCAGCGCTGTATGTACATATATGTATATAGATCTAGAATGTTCACCAACTCAGCTGAATGTTTTTGCAAAAATAGTTTGTTTATGCAAAAATAGTTACTTTGACATCCATATTCATAGATAAGAGCTTCTAAGAGACAGCTTCCCTTGGCTCAATCTCCCATATCCCAAGGAAAACATAGAAAGCACAATAAAACAAAAATTAAGCTACACTGACTCATTAAATAAGCATTTGTTAATTGTCTACACAAAACATTTTGCTAGATGCCGTGCAGACCTACGAGATACGGTACCTGACACAAGGCATTTGTATCCAAGGAAACGATAACAGGGAATCACACAGCTGACAATTTAAATCCAATATTGATTTCTATAAATGCTTTTTACAGTGTCTACTGTTTTGTAATAATGAACAATGCTTGCACAATTAACTAGCATTTTAATAAGAATGATGCTCTGAACTCCATGCTTCTAAACGACAAATTTATAACAGAACTTTGAGGGTAGAGGCCAGGTTTTCCACTGCAAACTGCTTGGCCTTCATGGAAAGTTTTAAATCATTTCCCTCTTATCATTGCCTTCTCGAGGGCAACTACTACCCTTATTAGCCAGACTAAGGTATCTGTCTCCCTTGATAAGTTGGCATTACTTTGAATCTGATTAACAGAAACTTTCTGAAGTTTTAGAAATCTATAGGTAAGGCTGTCAAAGAGCATCTTCAATTCAGCTGGAGACTTGGTTTAACAACCTGAATTAAAATGGTAGCCCCTCCTCCCCCAAAAGCCTTCTCTTTTATTTTCACTGACCTCAATGAATTTTGGCAAAGGTGTGGAGATAAATGTTTTCTAAGACATGACTGAACTCTACATCTTAAAAAAAGAAAATAATGGGAAGTTGGATTAGGCATTTACCCAGAGAGTACAACCTGAGCAGCTAAGGAAAGAATCCCTTGGCTCCCCAAACTGTCCATACCAACTGGTGCAGGAAAACAGAAACTTCAACATTAGAGATTTATTCATTTGGATGAATCATGGTCCCCTATCAAAATGCTCATACCCCTTAGTTATCACATTCAGAATACTTGGCAAGTTATACCTCAGCATAAGTCATTTTATCTGGTTCTTTCCACGGGCCATCAGTTTGGGGCACAGGTAAATAGGTTTGGAGGTAAGGCGAAGGTCTGGACCTCTTTCAGGAGGGCAGGCCTGGTTAGGGATGGCAAAGGAATGCCTTGGCAGCAAAGGGCAGTGGGAGGGTGCTGAGTCGAGCAGGCACGGGGAGGATAGGAGACAGGAGAGAGGGAGCCTCAGAGAGAGAGGTGTGAAGGCCTTTAGATGATGAAAACCGCTGTGCCAATGGCACAGTTCTCCCTGGCTGGCAAGGTTCGGTGCAACAGTCCTTGAGGTGATTTGCCCACCCCTGGGGAAGATGGTGGACACCGAGGGATAGCAGGAAATACCAGGTCTCATTCCTCATCTTCCCTCCCTTCAGCTGCAGCTATGAAAACGTCTAACTCGCAGTAAAAGTGAAGCAGTTCAAAAAGCAAAGATCCTACCCTCTGGTTCTGAACGAGAAAACTAGCCTGAGAAATGACAGAACGAGGGCCCGGAGAGCCGTTCGCCTCACATGGGGTCAAAAGTTCACTTCACGAACCAGGCCGCTGCCACTGCTTTGACCTAATGTGGAAAGCGTCTGCCCTGTTTCTGGGCCTTCTAAGTGCTGTCAACAGCCCGCACAGCTCCTACAGACAGCCCCTGACAGTGTTACAGCTGTTTCCTCGCCTGCCAAAACCGCTTCAACTTGCAGGGCTCCCTGCATTCTTTTAAATCAGGGCTGGAAGCTATAGCTAACGGTAGATGATTCAGCTCAAGTGTTTCTCATTTTGATGGCAGAACTGTATATTTGCCTAATGTGGAATGCTTCGACACAGAGTCCCCTTTGAGCCACTGTGAGGTGGGTGGCCAACAGGGAGTTCTCTTCTGCTCAGCTTTTACTGTGCTGAACTGAAAAACAAGTTGCTAGGCTTACATCAGGGAAATCGACCACGGTCCCAGCAACGCGCGTGCGCGCGCACACACACACACACACACACACACACACACACACACAGCAGTATTAAGAAATCCAACATGGAAGGCCAGGAGTCTTTCACTGCTGTACAACTCGTGAGCAGCTCTGTGAGTTCTAGGTACACTCGTACTATGTTTCTGATGCTGCAAATCTGTAAGTTACCCATTGGAATGTCAGTAACATGCGCTTACTGTCATGAGTAACAGCTTCTTAATATCAAAATTGCCTGTTTTAGATGCTGGTTTATAGTCACATTTCCCACAGTAGAATTCAAGCAGCAAAAATCCAGGGATAATTCTATAACAGAAACTTTTTAACATTCTGTAGTCGGTTTGCAATCCAAGCATGTGGCAAAACCTGATGAACTGTGTTTGCTTTTAGGGAGACAGTAGCTCTTGAATACTGAACGGATTCGTGTTTCCATTTCCTTGACCACATCTCTAGGATGCTGCCAACACAGCAGTCCTCCTATACTAAACACCAGCCTTATTAACTTTCCCCACAAAAACGCTTCTTCCTTTCTGATTTTCATTTTATGTCTCTTTAAATAGTTACAGATAGACTCTTCTGGAATCTGTCTTTTTATTATTTTGAAACATTACATGTTGAAGTAGAAGCTGGCTAGAGCTTATTTCTTTGGTTGGTTGTGTGTTCGGGACAGAAAAGCATATCGATATGTGGACTGGTCCAGCTGTTGTGGAGGGTGGAGAGTGAGTCCTCCTAACTCATTTTCACTTCTCGTTTTGACTCCCTCATCATCCTAGTTTCACTGGAAAGGATGTCAGGCATGCAGGATGCTCACAATAAATATTTATGAAAGAAAGAAAGAAAGAAAGAAAGAAAGAAAGAAAGAAAGAAAGAAAGAAAGAAAGAAAGAAAGAATAAAAGAATAATTGGCCAGTGTTGCCTTTCCCTTCCCCATCTTCCCAATGACCTCCTGTTGACTCCTAAGGTCCCAGAGCCATTCACACATGTTTTCCCCTCTAGCTGTTCCTCTCTGGCTCTGATTTTCTCACCACCATTCCTCTCTACCTAAACTTAATGGTCTTGAGTTTTACTGGGTCTTGCCAAGTAATGGCACCAAATCTGATGATTTGCCATATTTAGTTTGTAATTTTGAAACTTGTAACTTATTCCAAGAATAGTAACTCAAAGCAATTGTCTCCACCTTAAATTAAACCTCATGCATGGGTAGCTTCTCAGTTCTCTCACATGTAGCACAAATGACCTTTAAATATTTAGGATGCACTGAAAGAATGAAAAAAAAACCTATACAAGCACATGCAGGTGCAAGTGAGAGTGCATACACACACATACACACACACAAAGAAGAAAGAGATACTACAGACTACTCTTTTAGGATGATGCAATAATCAATAGTTTTGAACTTCTACACTTAAATGCTAAAACTATACGCTGAGATACATTTTGCCTCATCTCACAAAACTCTAAATATGAAAAAGAAAAGACAACTCTGAGAAGAAAGGGAAGGCAAAGGGAAACTGCTAAAGAGTTTTCTTCTTAGTCAAGGGTAATAACAGGAAGACTGAAGAGTACAGAATAAATGTGGTTAACAAAACTGAAGTCTAAAGTCAATGGACAATAAACACGATCTCAAGCTAATAATGAATTCAAACATTTGAGATCAGTTGAGACCTACCCAAGATCTGGGAAATATTAAGTGGATCAGTAAACTACTCGTTATTGCTGAGGATTTTTGGAGGACAAAAACAGGAGATATCACAATGTATGAATAGGTTTAAAAGGTTGATTCTTAAAGCTATACCCTTAATCTCAATCTCCCCCAACCTTCTAGAATGAATTATTAGATGGTTTCTGAGTACCTAGAAAAGAAACAATAGGTCACTTGATGTCAAGATGGATTCACCAAGAAGAAATCATCATAGGAAATGTACGTCATTTCCTTTCATGGAAAGAATTATCTGACTGTTGTTAGGCGAGTGTTGCTCATCTAATGTTTCTCAATTTCAGTGAGACAGGTGGTGTAGTCTCTCATATGTTGTGAGTGACCTGAATAACTATAAAGATAAGTGAATTCACTGGTAGTTAAACAAAAGACCCAAGAAAGTTCATTAGAGAATCCTGAACAGCCTGGGGCACAATCCTCAAGGGCAGGTTACAATGTTTTGAATTTGGTTTTGTATAAAAGCTTTGGTAGAGGACCAAAAGAAAAAAAGGAATGCTTATGGATTTATCAAATCCAAGGATGAAAGAAAACTGGTAATGTTGTCATGGAGGAAAAAGATCTCATTAGATTCCACTAATGGACTAAAGTGAACTAAAATTCTCCAAAATTAATTTGGAGATGTAAAGTCCTGAGTCTGAATTTGAAATTCTCCTGCAAAAGTAGAGGGCACTCCTTACCACCATGTACCATGGCCTGCCCTCCAGCTGGCAGTCTGTGTTATCAGAGAAGCTTCCCTGACACCCCCAGACACTGCATCAATATGATCAGACACTGGGCATCATTTTGATTTTGAAGATGAGATTCAAGGAAGACCGGAAATTACTATAATGTTAAACAATGCACACTTGAACTCTGACAATCTTAGTCTCCCTGACTCACACCTCTCTGGCAACGACAGAAATTCTGGCAAGGATAAAAGACAAGTTCAAGATTGGCCCTGAGCCAATAGATTGCTCTTCCTGGGAGATTATAACTCACAGTCAGGGGCAGATGGGTAACCACAAAGTGTGATGGATATGGATGTGGGCTAGGGTGGGAAAAAGAGGCAATGGGAGACAACTCCAGGGGAGGGCATGCTGCCCCATTTGTCTAAGCTCATGATCTTGTTCTTTAGTTAGTTGTGGTTTCCGTGTGCCACGGAAGAAGTCTGTGAGAGCAAGTCAAGTCTCTGTTTCTTTAAAAGAAACAGCAGCAAAAGCTATCCCCTAAAGTTCATATTCCCATCTGAAAGAGAAGGGAGCCAAACTTTTGCCACTAAACAGGAAGACCAGGCAGTTGTGTTTGCACAAGGTTCCCAGGGAGGAAGGAGGAGGGATCTGGACTAGTGATAAGATCACAGCTCCCAGCCTGAGTGGCTTTCCCTGACCCTTTCTTTGGTCTTGGGAGTTCTGGACCAGAATTCAGATCCCTTCTGGCTTTGACAAGGGAAAAATAAAACCAAAAACAGAAAGGGGAAAAGAAAAAGAAAACTTTCCCAACTTAATGATCTCCTTTCCCCCTCATTCCTTCTGTCTTTAGTCCATCCATCCCCTGCCATGATTTGGAGGAGAAAAAACTATTTCAGTAAGATCCCTAAATATTCCCACCTCTGCAGCATCCCAGCCTTACAGACCATCCTCAGGAAAGCATAACACCTTCATGGGGTTTGTTTCTGGCTTTTGTTTTGTATTCATTTGTTCTCAAATTACACATGTTTTCCAATGTATTCCAAATAAAAGAAATCTTGTTTAAAAATTTGGCTTACTAGACTTAAAAATAAGCCCAGGCAGAGTTCATTTCATCCACAAGATCCATTTTTTTAATGTGCACTCACCTTGAGGTTTGGTGTTAGAAATGGTGAGACTGACCTCAAGTACCAGACAACAGCTCAATATTTTGCCCCTCTACCCTTTTCCCTTTCCATGTTATTTATAAACCATTTCTCCAACAAACTGATCTGCTGTACCCAGTGCCACGTGTTTGGGCTTTTTTTAGTCATACATTTTGCACCTTCATTCAGCTTTGGCCATAGTCCCAGGCCTCTGGCTCAGATATGCTTCATGGCCTGGCAAGAAGGGCCCTTTGAGGTCAGTGAGGACTTGGTAAGGAGGGGTGAAGATCAGCGAGTCTGGAAAGACACACTAAAGACAATGAAGGCCAGAGGGACAAGTTGCTCTTAGATTTTGACTTCCGTTATGTTTCCATGCAAACTGCAGCAACTCAGGCCAAAGGTTGGTGAAGACAAGGGAGCTTTGCATAGTAAATTCTTCTAAAAGCACACATGACATTCTTTTCACCTTCATCCTGTAGATCCCTGAGCCCAACTGTCCTCCTCTGTCACTGAGGCAACTTCCATGTACCCATATGAAGAGGCCCAGCCATCGAAAAGTTAAGCCCATTTCTTAAGAAGTAAGCTTTCTGATGTCACAAAGCCCTTCACTACTGGACACAGCCCCTTCGGCCGACAGGTATACTTGCCTATCAGAAAGCCTGGCACCCTCCAAAGTTTGCACCTCTTCTTTTCTTCTAAACATTTTGCCAAAAATTCTTAAGTTGTGTGGAAGAGAGATAGGAGGCAGAGGTGGATTGGGAGGTAAGCCAAGTGGGAGCAGAGAAGGCAAAGGGGGAGGAAGAAAGGATCCCAGCAGACTGAATGACTTCTGGGCTCTCTTTCTTTAGTTTTATAACAATAATAGCTTATATCTATTGAACGTTTATGTGCCAGGTAGGCTTGAAAGTTCTTTACATGTATCAACTTATTTACTCCTCGTCATAACCCTGTATGCTAGGTGCTATTATCCCCTTTTACATGAGGTAACTGAGGCACAAAGAGGTGAAAGTGGTAGAAACAGGATTCAAATCCAGTCTGTTCTCTGCATCACTCTGCTTTATCACCTCCATGTTACATGGACGCCTGTAATACTGGGCAGGTGAACATTCCAGGTTTAGACAACGTTCTCTCTCTTTCAGCCTTACTAACTCTGCCCCTCCTTTTTTTTTTTTCCAAGTTTGTTACAAATATTACATTGGTACATTTATTTAGTATTTTATTCATCGGAAAAATGAAGAGATGGTTATTTCCTGAAACTTCAAATGGTCAAAATTTGGGGGAAAGAGTTTTTTTAATTTTGATTGTAAACAGGTAAGCTGTGAGAACAGTAATAAACTGAAAAAGTGTGCAGCAAAAGGGGGCAGGAGGGTGCGTGGCTATAATTCTTATACACTGCAAGCTTGCCAGTGCTTAGCCGTAGGAAGGAAGCACAGGAAGTTGTAAGGAACATTCCAGGATTGGGGCTGGATAATGACAGACTGCCAGGAACTCAGCCTTCATCTATCAAGTCAGATGTACTCTGCACCCGAAAACTTGAGATCACACACACATAAAATGAAATTAAAAACAAGATGTCATTCTTTACATAGACATTTTTGTTTTATGAAAGGTGTAATCTAGGATTTCTTTTAACTATGCTATGCCAGGGTAGTGCTTATCTGTAGGCTGTTTAGGAACCAGAAGAATCATGAGAGAAAACCAGATTGAAGGAATTCTCTCATTGGAGTACCTGTCAGAAAGGAAGGCAAGCATCATTCATGCAAGCCAATGGAAAAACAAGATCCAACCAACAGAGACTTAATTTTGATTAACATGGTTTTCATGTAACTATTCAGTGGCTTCAACTGTTGTACAAATCAAGGTACAGCTCACAGGCCAGAGAAGCCAAAGGAATCTTTTGGATAAGACTATTTAATTGAGCCATATATGTAATGTTGTCCTGGGTTTACAAGAGCAATTGAGGCTCACATTTTATTTACCTCACCAAGGTAGCAAAGTTTAAAAATGGTGGGAGGGTGGTACCTGGGTGGCTCAATCAGTTAAGTGTCTGACTCTAGATTTTGGCTTAGGTCATGATCTCACGGTCATGAGATCAAGCCCCCAGTCAGGCTCTGCACTGAGTGAGGAGACTACTTGGGATTCTCTCTTTCCCTCTCTCTCTGCCCCTCCCCTGCTTGCTCATTTTCTCTCTCTCTCTCTTTCTGTCTGTCTCTCTCCCCCCCACCCCCTCTCTCTCTCAAAAATAAATAAATAAACATTTAAAAATGATAGGAGGTCAGGAACTGGAATCCAGATCCTAAGTACTATTGTTTCCAGTGGGTCTAGAATTCACAACAAATTCTTTTATGTACATAGATATGTATTGTCTTTTCTATCTTTTTTCTATCTTTTCTATCTTTTTCTATCTTTTTTCTATCTTTTCTATCAGGGAAAAAAGGCATCCAGGTGAGTGTGTGTGTGTGTGTGTGTGTGTGTGTGTGTGTTTGTGTGTTTGCGTGTGTGTATGTGTATACACATCCCAGTAAAGAAATTAAATAGGCACATCCCAGTAAAGAAATTAAATAGGCACATCCCAGTAAAGAAATTAAATATTTCAATAATAATGATCACATATAATGGTAAGGAAAACATCAGCCAAATGAAATCTTGCATTGTTTATGTTCCTTAAGAAAAAAATTATATGGCTAAAAAAATCACTTACCAAGATATTAACAATCAAGGATAAAAGAAGAATGAAAAACCACAAAAGGGGTAAACTCATGCTGGTATATCTGTCATGAAGGATCTTGTGGGGGATGAGATACACACACACACACACACACACACACACACACACACACACACACACACACACATGCACAGTTTATATCAGTGCTTGGCCTAGGAGTTCCGATCTATCTGCTGGTTAATATAGATAACTACTTAGTTTCATCAAAGCTTGCAGGATATGTGGCCTCTACCCTGTGATAGCCAGTCTCAGCTTTGCATCGGCACTGTGGCTTCTGCTGTTCTCGCCTCCTACCCAAAGTTCCCCACCTGTTCCTCTGCTAAACAATTCTGGATGCAAGAGTATTAAAAGTGAGGTATGGGGATTGTGTGGAGATACGCTGATGATTAAACATTCATTAAAGTAAAGTTGAATGATTTTACTATGAGTATAGTACCAGGAGACTTAATTTCATTTCCCATGAAAGTTATAATTTATTACTCAGAAGACTAAACAATCACTGCATGGGGGTAGCATAGCACATTAAAGGAACCCACAAGGGCTTGCCGTCAGCCACACCTGAGTTCTAGTTCTGGCTTTGCCCCTTGCTGAGTGACGTACCACAGTCTTCTCAAACTCTCTTGACCTCAGTGCCTCGTGGGTAAAAGAGAGCTACTTCAGGTATCTCACAGGATCTCAAAGGAATGCAAGGTAAACACATTGCTGCCTAAGTGTCCATTACACTGTAAATGCTGAATTCGCATCAGTACCTCTTATCTGGTGACTGGAGGCTTCTAAACTGTAAGGATTAAAAAAAATACTTTCTTTCCTTGCAAGATTTGAGAAACTCAAAGATTAGGGGAGGTAGGGATGAACCACCTTCTTTGGCAAGAGGTGGAATTCGGATAAATGGCAGAAGAAAGAACTGGGGAGAAAGAGGCAAAAATATCCCAAGGATAATCTTTTCCTGGTAGATTTCTGAAACCTGGAAAAAACCCATAAAGAGATGCAGGGGTCTTCATAAAGCACTGCTCTCAATGTAAGTTGTGTGTCAACAGTGTCCAAACAGCTTGAGGCTATCCTAATGATTTCTCTCATAGCTGTGGTCTGTGGACACCCCTGTGGGGACTGCACGTTGACTCCCTGTGAGCTCACCTGTTTAGACTGGTCAACCCCTGGTGCTCACATTTAAATATTTTGCTGCTTGTCAGCATCTCCACTAGAGGGCAGCAGGTGGAAAGAAGAGGATGTCAACATGGATTATTAATGTAGACACTTGGCAATAATAGCTGTCAAGGTGGGGTGCCAAGCACTAGGGGTACAAGGGGACAAGTTAATGGAGTGGAAAAGATGAGAGCCTGGGTAATTATTGGTTTTCCGTTTCTAAGTGAAGCCATGGGTAGCAGGAGAAGGAGTTCGGCATTAGTAGGAAGTTGGAGCAGGGTTTCCCAAACCCGTAATTTTTAGATTCATGTTCAAAGTTTTCCTAGAACAAACACAAACATATAACATTAAAATAACTTTCAAATCACTCCAGATCTTCTGCATTAGAATCTCTAGGTATAAAGTTTATGAATCTGTATTTTTCAAAAACTTCCCAGCTTATTCTGCGTAATAGCCACGATCGGTTCCCTAAGGATGTTGGAGGTCCCTTCCAACTCTCAGAAGACTAATTTCACTAACAACAAATATGCCTAAAGCAACCTTGAAAATAATGGTAACTTGTGTATCCCTCTAGTAACCTGTTTTTAGAGACAAAAGGGGCAGAAGTAACTGAAATTGCTAGTGTGGACCACCATTTACAGTTTTCAGAGTGCTATTACAGACACATTCTTCCTCAACCTTTTAATCCTCACAACAAGACTGTAAATAAAAAGATTTTAAAACCCCGCTTACAGTTAGGGAAACCAAGTTCTAGCTAGGCTGCCTTATGGTGGTAAGTCTAGAAACAGTGCCTGTTGACTACAGTTCATTCTGTTCCATCAGAGTGCTGTGCCTTTTCAGTTCTGTTCTTGACCTGGATTTACCATCTTTTCATCAAATGATTTAGTGGAACTCTAAGAACGATGGCCAAGTCTAAGTTATATTCAGAAGAGAAATGGAGACAGTCTTAAGAGAAAGCTGGGATGGCAAGGCCAATAGACCATCTCTAACTGTGTCTTCCGGAGCTCTAGGAAACAGAAAGAAGTGAACGGTGACAATATGTGAGCGAGAAAGATGGCTGAGGGTGCATGAATCAGAGCCCATGCTTCTGTGGTTGGCCTGCCACATGAAAGAGCAGAGTGATTTCATAGAGGCCTTATCTCAATCTAATTCATACATTTCAAAATCTTTCTGCTACTGACCTTTCTGTCAAGAGGGTGCCATTCTGCATGCACCTAAAGACATTTCCAAATTTTCAATGTTTCAAAATAGATTTTCAAGTGGATTCCACCAACTAGGTCACTTGCTCTCAAAGTGGAGCATGGAAGAATGCACAATGGAGCAGGAGTTTGCATGTTGGCCCCACTCCTGCCAGTAACTGCTGGAATCTTGGGGAAGTCACTTAACCCTTTTGGGTCTGGGCTTCCTCTCCAATAACCAGACAGAGGGCTGGTGCTGCAGATTCCAGACAGACCATGAGAATAAGTTTAGTGTCAAATGATTTTAGATTGGTGTCTAACATTTAAAACCAAGGAGATTCATATAAAATATTGATGGCCAACCTTGGGGAACACTCCAACAAGGAACAAATGAAATGGTTTCCTATGGCCCCTTCCAACGTATTAGACAATTATTTTTTACTATTACAGTCTTTCATCTGCCTCACCCACCCACATACCCTCTGCAAACACCTCCTCCCCCCCCCCCCCCCCCTCCTCACACACCTCCTGTGAAGGAAAGCCCCAGGACAGTAGGAGTTTTTAACTTTCTTGTTCACTGAGGCACTCCAATGGTGCCTGGCACCTAGTTGGTGCTCAAAAAATATTTGTCGAATGAATTCATGGTAACTTTGTGAAAAGTATAGTTTTTGTTTTCAAATGAGGGAAGCTAAAGACAATCCACTCAATCCAGAAATAAGACACGAATATATCTAATAAATTCCTGATTTATCACAATACAGACTTTGTTTTCATGGGCCGCTAAATAAGGACTATCAGTATATATTTATTTATGCCTATATGGTGTGTTTCTCATACATATAGTCAAATTGAGACTAAAAAATAACAATGGTGAAGTCACAAGGATTCTGAATATACTATAAGATCCACCTGTCAGCTGTTTGTTTCACTTGTAATGCTTAAAGAAACAGCACGGCATGGTTATTCTAAAGGCATGTGACAGTTCAGTATGTGGAATGTTCCATATTAGTGTAAACTTAAATATGAAGATTGATTTCTCTGGTGGTAAAAGGCAGGTCTTAAGACTGATGAAATTTAATCTCACACCAATTATATTAATTTCAACAGCTGGCTTTGCAGTTACCACACTCTCCCATGCTTCTTTTAATAAATGCTCATGGATGTCTTCCTGTTCGCTCCACCAGCCTTTAATTCTCAGAGCGGTAGAGGGAGAAGTGACAGGAAGCATTTGCTGGAAGCAGTCAGATGTGACAGTGCATTCATGAGGATTTGTTAGCTGATGTTTAAGTCACTGCGCTCCTCATAAACAAGCATGAGTGACAGGCTTTAAGGGTAATCTTCCAAAACAAATGTGACTCATAACCATTAGTGCAGCACATGCTACAGTTAACAACTCTTGTTCTATCTAACCTATGAGTACCTCTGGAGCATGGAATAGGCAGAATCACAGGAAAAGTTTAAAGGGGGAAAGAAGTTGCAGCCTTTATCGCAAATGTGGCTACACCAGGCACACCAGCCCTTAGATGGACTTTCCTCGTCAGTGACTATTTTATTTAGAACACCGTAGAAATTTGGAAATTCTGGTACTTTCATGATGGTTAACCCAATCTCCTTGGTACAGAATTATTTCTGTCGAAATATACAATGTCAGATTTAGCGTTTCAAACAGGTGTTTATGTTGCTAAGAATGTTTGTTTTTGAATCAATAGACCTAAAATTATAAGCTTCCTGGTGTTCCTTGCGAGTGTTTCTGACATTTGTGCCCCCCTTAAGGAAACCTGGGTTGGAGTTTGGGGCTTTATAATTTTTATTTGATTGTTTGATATGGTTTGCTATCATTTAGCAAGTATGAAAAAAAAAAGATGGGAAAATAACAGGTGTCTGTAACCATTTCAATTCTTAAGTTGCTCATTAAGATTTCATACCACTTTATGAGTAGCCCTAAAAATGATAATACCTTAATCTGTGTTGCATACTGACTGTTGGCAGGCACCTTAAATACTTCTAGCAACACTGCACAAATTTATGACATTATATGAAAAAGAATTAGTCCATCTGTAATTACTATCACAGAGCTTCAGCTGTAGAGTCCAACTAGTTTTCTACGGTTTGGGTCAAAGGCAGGCCTTTCTTTCCTGGGACTCCCACAATATTTTGTGCACGTTATATATACACATTCATTTTGGAGGTCTCCGTGATCTTTTTCTTCTAACCTCTTTGCTTACTTGGCAAACCCTAAAGCCTCTAAGTTTATTTATTGGTTTCCAGCACCTGCCCACCCCCTAAATCTTAGATGATGAATGAACGTATGAATCAGTGAAAAGGTAAGAGATGTACTGTAACCAAACATGTAAATATTTTATTTTTAAAAGTACTTAAACACACTTTCTGTAATTTGACTCCCACAACAATCCTGGCACTATCCGTTCAACAAGCAATCACCAGATCTGGACCAGTGGTTCTCAATGGGTGTCCATTTGCCCACCCCCAGGGAATGCTTAGCAATGTCTGGAAATGTTTTGGTTGTTACAACTGAGGGTAGGAATGCAGCTCCTACCACCTACTGGGCAGAGGTCAAGAATGCTGCTAAACATGCTACAATGCATAGGACACCTCCCACCACAAAAAAAAATCACCTGGCTTACAATATCAATAGGCCAAGTTTGAGAAACCCTCATCTAGGCCCTCCATCTCTGAAAACTAGTATAACTCTATGTTCTGTGAGCTCCTGTCCAACAATACTTTTCTGATTAAGTATATCCTGTAAGAAATTACTCAGTATTATCATATCAAACGACCTCTTGCACTCAATCATCTTCCTCAAAACATAGAAACAACTAACCTTGCATGGGAATAGCAAGTTCATGGTTAGATTCCTAATTGCGGGGTCAGGATGAATGTTTGGTTTGCTAACTCTGTTCTTTTAGAAAAGACAGATGGGTGTAGTTAGTACCTGGATACCTCCATGCATCTCAATAGGAATGAATTCAGAACATTCACCAGTTCAGCTGTTTCTTATGATCAGAGCTCCTAGGAGGATAGCTAGAGAAGCCTAGGTGGATTTAAATATCAGCTGTTAAAAAAAACCTTCAGAGTCAAAATGCTGGCAAGTGAATTCCATGTTTTGCATTTGAGAAAACCATACCTGAGTGAGTGGGAGGGAGCAGGAAGTGATGGAGCTAGAGAGAACTAGAGAGAGAGAAAGCCCTTTTGTTTGTCACAACTGAGTATCTTTCTATAACTTCCAACAATGATTCCCTGACTTAGTGGGTGTAGTGAACAACATATCTGGATCCTTTATAACTCAATCTCCAGCAATAAATTATAGTTTTAGTAAGCATCAATTCCAGCAATGCAGAAGAGCATAAATCAGGGAGAACAGAGGAGTCTTAGAGATCACATTACTCCGATTTTCTACCTATTTTTAATTTTCTGAATTATTTATTCACACAAAACATACCTGGAAACCTACCCTGTAAAATCAAAGTGTTATTATATGAAGCTGTGTTTGAACAAGAATAGGGCACCAGAGTCCTTGGCAAGTTAGCTCCATACTCCCACATCTTAACCCCAGCCCTCTCTGACCTATTAATTCATCCTACTTTGGGATAATTATAATTGGCATGGAGTACTTTTTGTTTGACTGTTTATTTTTGAAAGAGACAGAGAGAGAGAGAGAGAGAGAGAGAGAGACAGAGAGAGAGATTGGTGGACAGAGAAGGAGACAGAGGATCCAATGCAGGCTCTGCACTGACAGCAGAGAGCCCAATACAGGCCTTGAACTCAAGAGCCGTGAGATCATGACCTGAGCCAAAGACACTTAACTGACTGAGCCACCCAGGTGCCCTGGCATGGAGTATCAACCTAATTGCCCCCGTTATCCTTTTTAAAAAAAGTTTGTTTATAGAACATGAGTCAGGGAGAGGCAGAGAGAGAGAGAATCCCTAGCAGGTTCCACATTGTCAGCATTGAGACCAATGCGGGGCTCAAACCCAAGAACCAGAGATCGTGACCTGAGCTGAAGCCAAGAGTCAGACATTTAACCGAATGAGCCACCCAGGTGCCCCTGTTCTCCTTTGGAACTAAAGAGGAGATTAGCCTTTAGGGAAAACCTAACTCTTCCAGGTAACTACGCCACCTACTGAACATGCTATCTCATTTAATTCTCATGGATAATTTTATGAGCAAGGATTATTACCTTTATGTTTTAAGATGAGAAATGGAAGTGCTGAGAAGATCATTTGCTTAGATTGACAGAATTGATACAGGTTGAGCTGAAATTCATACATGCATATGTTTGGTTCCCAAAGTCTATTTTTATGGTATAATATTTTACCACACTATATAAACAGATTTGGTTACAGCCCTCCTCAAGATGATACACTTTAAAAGCAAATATCTTGTCACTGCCCCTTCATTACCCTCAGACTAAACATCACTAGTTCCTTCCACATGATTTCAAGGATCTTCACCAATAAGTCTGTTTTGTACTAGTTTGTCAATATCCTTCTTAAATCTTGATGTCTGCAGCTCACCAGATTATTCTAGATATGTTGTGGCCATTGCAGAGTCAAGACTGGTAATTTCCTTGTTCTGGACTCTCTATTTCTAATTAAAGCAGCTCCTTGGCAGCCACATCATAACAGGTTAGTTACACTGTACTTGCAATGAACTCAATAACCAAGTCTTTCACAAAGGACTTGCTGTAAGCCAGGAATCTCACTGCCTTTATTTGTGAAGTTAATTTTTTTAAACCTGGACAAAGGACTTTGCATTTATCCCCATCAAAGTTTATCTTGGTAGTTTTGGCTCCCAACTGTAGGCTGTTGAGATACTCTGGATCCTATGTCTGTCCTATAGCACGTTAGTTATCTTTATTTAGCTTTGCATCATCTGCAGATTTGATTAGCCTGTCTTCCTTGTCTGCACTCTAGGACACTTATTTAAAAAAAAAAAAGTCCAGAAGAAGAAGGCCTATCACAAAGGACCTAAGATAGGGCTTGGCAGGAGGGAATCTGTTCCACAGTACCACATCCATGTCTAAGAAATTATAGAAAAAATAGTTTTCGAGTTGAAAGGGACAGATTAGACATTTTTTCTCTGAAAGTTCTATTAACAGGCAACTGAATTTAGAGAAATTAAGAACTTTTGCACATAACCATAGTGCTGATTACCGATGGAACTAGATTCATAAGCAGGGTTGCTGATTGTTAACTTTTTTTTTTCTATCACACCATTAGATGGGATCGCTAATGGCCAAGAAGACATCTCAAATTTGTTCCAAATAGTTTCTTGACACAATTTTCTTTTCTGACAACTTGCCCCTTTCTCCTAAAACAGCAACACAAAAAGAAATTCCAGTGAACTGAAGACTCTTGTTCTTATAAGCTTGGTTTCACTTTCACTGACTTATATGGACAAATCCTATCAGAAAAAAAAATGGCATAAGAACAATGCTCACCCGACATAAGTCCTATATGCAAAATAGGGTCTATTAATCCTATGAAAGGTAAAACTTTGGGTAAGGAAGTGTAGATTTAGAAGCAGGCAAAAGAATATGGCATAAAAGTGTCTGTTGTGTGTAGCATAACTCTATAGACCTGTTAGGAGAGAGAGGAGACTGCTTCCCTTTACTTTGATAGCTTCTGGATTCATAAAAAATATGTGAATGATACAGAAGAGAAAACCCAGAGTTGATTTCATAAGCAGTCCTTGTACCTCCCTACAACAATGGGGGTAAAGCCTTGTGGGTAAAGGACTGGACAGCAGGAGACAGCTGTTCAGTGACCCAGGAGGTACTTTTCATGGAGTTTTTTTCCAAAGGGTAAGAGGTGGTTCCTGTCCCCATAAACTTTGGCTATTGATTTAGCTTCAGGAGGAGATGCCCAGTTGCTTTGAGAAAATTACCCATACCTCATCAGAAGCTTTATATGTATATCTGATAATTTATACGTATAATTTATACCAGAAGTTATATATTATATTAATTATATTATATTAACTATATTATATCATATATCATATATCATATCATATCAGAAATGAGGTCCAACAGTGAAAGTCTAAGTACTACATTAAATGTAATTAACCTGAATCTAAAGGATTTACTGAAGTAGCTCATGGAATCACCTCCTGTCTTTTTGACGTAATATACTATGGTTCTTTCATAGGCTGATCAGGTAAACCAGCAACTTCCAGGAATCAGATGAGATCCCTACAGAGGCATTACAGTTAGATAGTCACCAAGAGAATCCTAGGACACGACAGGCAGTGTAGTATGCACTCTGGCTTGGACTCTCACTTTTGCCCTCATTAGCTTTGTAAACTAGATATGAAATTATTCTTGGTGTTCTTCCCTAAGAGCAATATGGAAACTTCTTCTTAGCATTGCTGTGAAGATTAACCGAGGTAGTAATATAAGGGACTTAACACTGGAACCACTAACAAGCTTCTATATAATTATTGCAATAAATTTGTTTTAATTCTGTCTTTCCACATCCCTAATTCACCTAAGTGACTAACCTCGGGACCTGGCCTCATTCCTCTTGACATTGTGTCTGCCACACAGCAAGTGCTCAATAAACGCTCACTGAACTGAATTGACTTGCCCAGGATTAACTACTACCAGCAGCAGATTCAACTCATGCCAGACCCCTTTGCTGACTTGGTCAGATTTAATTTAATTAAAAATACAAGAACTAGAGCACTAAGGTTTTTATCAAACTTACCCTCTGAAGATTCATTACAAAAACTGTAAACAGAATAGTGTCTCATTTCGTAAAAGCTTATGCTGTAATGTCAATTCTATTGTTGAAAACACCTTAAATATTAGAATGCTCTTATCGACAGTGTTCTGAAGGCATTATTACAATTATCTTTAGCTTTCAAAACTTCCTTGTGCAATTGAAATGCTTCTTTTAGGCATATATTGTTACAAATCAAATTCTGCACATATCTGTTTGTTTATTTAGGCCTCAAGGTTTGCAGTCACTCACTTCAAAGCCAATAATAGTTACCTTATTGAATATCTGTTTTCCCCATGGAATCTCAACAGGTGGTCTATTTGTGTTACTTCCCCAATGATTTTAAACAAGTTATTTTCCTTCTATTTAACAGATGAAAAAACTGAGGCTCAGAAGCTGTAATAATCTACAAAAGGCTTTGTAGCAGATGTTGTCAGTTCTTTGCTGATGTAGATCCCTTAACCATTTTTTACAAATGTTTATTTATTTTGAGAGAGAGAGAAAGCCCACGTGTGGGGAAGGGGCAGAGAGAGGGGGAGAGAGAGAATCCCAAGCAGGCTCCGTGATTGGTGCAGAACCCTACGCAGGGCTCTATCCCACAAACCGTGAGCTGAAAACAAGAGCCAGATGCTTAACCAACTGAGCCACCCAGGCTCTCCCTTAACTAGTTTTGTGCACACAGATTCCCTGTGTGCCTTCACTCTGGACACCCAGCACCTGTGTCTTTGCAGCCCTCAGGCTGCTGGAGCCATCTTGATCTGCCCTTGGAGAACTGATAGTGTCTAGGAACTTACATCCGCCTGGGTCAGCCCTTAACCACCAAATGAGGGCTGATCTGGACAACTTGAAACACTGCTTCTGGACGGGAATGTACCAGATACCATCCTAAACAGTCACCTCACAGTACTTGATATTGCACCCTTGCTTGCTTTTTTTTTTTTTAATTTCTCTATCTTATTTCCCTACTTCCCCGTCAGCTTCTTCCTGGAACATTTTCTAACAATTCACTTTCATTTAAATCTTTGTCTGAACTTCTGGCTTCTGGGAAACTCAATCTTTTTTTTTTTAAGTTTATTTTTTGAGAGAGAGAGAGAGAGAGAGAGAGAGAGAGAATCCCAAGCAGGCTCCATGCTGTCAGTGCAGAGCCCTACGTGGAGCTCAATCTCACAAACCGTGAGACCATGACCTGAGCTGAAATCAACAGTTGAACATTTAACTGACTGAGCCATGCAGGCAACCCTGAAGAATTCAATCTTAAAAAAAAAAAAAAAAAAAAAATCACGTGACTCATAAATGGCAGAGCTGCATTTCAAACCCAATTCTGACAAAGTTCAAGATCTGAAATCCCTACCTTAAACTACTTCTCCTCACAATGAGAGAAGAAACAGGAGTCTGATATGATTGGTACAGAGATTTGCTTGCTGATCCTTTCCCCCAAGCACCTCTGTACGTTCTCTGAGTACCAGCCAAGCCACATGACCAGCCTCTTCTCTTCTTGGCAAGTTCCTCCACAGTCTCCCTCAGCCTCTGACAGTGTAAGCCTCTGGCTGATGGCTGCTGCCCCAAGGAAGTGATAGCCATGGGCAGGACCACAGCACCAGAGGGACACCTTGCATAACCAAATCAAATGAAAATCAAACTGGGCTCCTGTCAACTAACTGCAGAAATCAATCAGTGGTCTATGCAGTATCTACTGAATGCCACTGTGGGCTCAGTGGCAGCCAGTCTCTCATTACAGCCTGGAATTTCAGTCCTTTCCTTCTATCTTCCGGTTTAAGGCATCAGTTGACTGTCCCTATATCAGAGGCTCTGACTTTGGGTTCATAGCAATCCACTCCCAACCAACATGTTGGAAAAATCACCCCCTAAATTCCACAGGGAAGAGTTCTATTTTAGATACATCTCATGTAAATGAAAGTGTTTAATATTCTTATTTTTCATGAAGTTAAATTTTTTAGACCTAGGAATACAGGTTTTTAGCACCCATTCATGGAAATAAGACAGGTCACACAGGGAGTAGCTACACTTTTGCCTTTCACACCCACAATGGCTATAATAAACATGAGTTTGACATACAGATATAGCCAAGGTATGCACAGAAATTAATCCAGCTCTCTTATTCCTCGATCAGAGCTTTCCAGGAAGTCAGGCTTAATGATAGCTGCGAAGAGTGAGAATGTTAGTCAACCGTGCTTATGAAGTTCAGAGCAAACATCCAGAGAATATGGTGCTGGCATGGTTCACACAGGCAGCTGGGCACAGTCATACACAAGCCAGGCCTGTCAGAGCATGGCCCCTTGGGGACTTCGCTGCATTCTACTCCTTGCTACATCTGACCAAACCTCCTGATGTGGAGCAGGGCTTTCTGATGGACTCCTGCCCATTTCCCTATTCCCTTGCTATCAGCACAACACATTCTTCCATCACCAGCTATTGTTCAGAACAGCATAGTGCCTCTTGCTCCAACCAAGGAAGCAGCTGGGTCAATGGCTGAGCAGAGGAGAAGGGAGGGTAGGTCCTAAATGTTAAGAAGCCACAAAATGGTCCTTTCCTTTAAAAATGACCTCTTGTTAGATGCTGGCAAGGATGTGGAGAAACAGGAACCCTCTTGCGCTGTTGGTGGAAATGCAAACTGGTGCCCCTCTGGAAATCAGTGTGGAGGTTCCTAAAAAAATTAAAAATAGAACTACCCTATGACCCAGCAATAGCACTATGAGGAATTTATCCAAAGGATACAGGAGTGCTGATGCACAGGGGCACAAGTACCCCAATGTGTATAGCAGCACTTTCAACCAATAGCCAAATTATGGAAAGAGCCTAAATGTCCATCAGCTGATGAATGGATAAAAAAGATGTGGTTTATATATACAATGGAATACTACTTGACAATGAGAAAGAACGAAATCATGCCATTTGCAACAACGTGGATGGAACTGGAGGGTATTATGCTAAGTGAAATAAGTCAGGCAGAGAAAGATATCATATATTTTCACTCACATGTGGAACTTGAGAAACTTAACAGAAGACTGTGGGGGAAGGGAAGGGGAAAGAAAATAGTTTCAAACAGAGAGGGACGCAAAACATAAGAGACTCTTAAAAACAGAGAACAAACTGAGGGTTGATGGAGGGACAGGGGAGAGGGGAAAATGGATGATGGGCATTGAGGAGAGTACTTGTTGGGATGAACAGTGGGTGTTGTATGTAAGCGATGAATCATGGGATTCTACCCCCAAAACCAAGAGGACACTGTGTGTTAGCCAACTTGACAATAAATTATATTTTTAAAAAATATAAAAAAATAAATGAAAAAAAATGACCTCTTGTTTTGGGGGAGGCCAAGGGTCTCCAAAATATAGTGGTCAACATCACCAATTCAATCTCCGATGATGTGAATCTGGTAATTCTTACACATAGCATGTGGCTATCAAGAAGTCAAATGCTCTAAACATTATTTCTCATTCCACAAATTTGCAAAGTTTTACCAAATGATTAGACAATACAGAAAATACCAGTTTTTATTCATATTCAGAGACTAAGAAACTAAGGATTTAAGCAGTATAACTTTGAATTTTAATTTTGAGAGTTTCATATTTTCAGATGGGTTCTCACTGGAAAATTGGAAAGACCTGATATTTAAGGAAAGGAGCTGGGAAAACTGATCTAGCTATCCATATAATCACTAGTCAGAGTTTTCGTAATCTAAAGTTCAATGTCCAAAGGGGCAGAGAAAACTTGGATTTGGGATCTGCAGGCCTCATCATACCTCTCTATGTCTGTCAATATTTGAAATGATTTAATCAGGTAGGTGGGGCACAGATAAACGTGGTGTCTATCTGTGGGGGTTGGTGCTGGGGGACTGGTTCTTTCAATGCAGGATGGTAGGCAGTGACTGGTACATGGGGTACAGAGTTCAGTCACTTGGGAAAAGGTTGACAAGACTTAGGAAGGGCATCAGCCTCTTAGACATTGGTGTGTAGGACAGATTTCTGACCTTGATGGCATCTGAAGTATATAGCAGAATGAGATCATTCCATCCACAGAGAAAGCCCATAAATCAGGGCTTAGAGTAGGACACATGGATGCTCAGGGCTTCTTTGAAGCCACTGGGTTCTAGCTTCTATAGCTGCACAGCTATTTCCCACTGGAAGGGGGTCCTAATTCAGCCCCCAGTCTGGTTAAAACAAGATAACAGATCCCTAGTGACAATTGTGGGATATGACTAGAGAAGTCCGAGGTCAGGATTTACATTCTGGTTCATTCATTCACTCAAGAAATAAATGAAGATCTACTGTGTGTAGGGGAGGGGGATATAGGGAAGAGCAAAACATCCTTCATCGATTTTAAGGTTTGGTGAGTTTTAAATCCATATAGAGGGAGGGGATATAGGGAAGAGCAAAACATCCTTCATCGATTTTAAGGTTTGGTGAGTTTTAAATCCATGGACACTTTATTACACAGGTACATGGGGGTCATTTTGTTAATCATTTACTTGAAAACAATGAGGTTGCCTAGTTCAAGCCCAATCCAGACTTTGTCACATAATTTAAAACACAGATGTCATTACAACCTCATTGAGAACTGGGACACACAACAAATGTTACTTTTCCTATACCCTGATCCTACCTCCCCTTCCCATCCCCTTGTCCAGCCTTTTGGTGAGAGATTCTATTAACAACATCCTAAAACATTTCCTTCATGCTTGGGACATGATCCACCATGATTTGGTACGTGCAAACCTGCCAAAAAAATGTAATGAAGACACTGTAATGAGTTAAGGTTAAGGCTTAAGGCCAGTAAGTTGTTGTATAAACAGAAGCAGAGATTCCTGATAGATGTATCTGGTGAAATACTGTGGATTCATTTGAACAGATTTGAGAAATATGAGCCAGAGAAAACTCTGATTTGCAGCTGAGGCTGAAGAAGGGCTCCAGGCCCCTGGCCCTTGTGGTCTGTACAGTTACCACCAGCCAGGCCACCACAGAATCCTAGCTTTGTATGGTCAGATGCATCAGATTTCAAAGTGTGTTTATGTTACACATCATTACCGCCTTTACGCTGCTAACTACAGATCATGAGGAAGCTTCTCTTTGGGTTTGAGAATGACACTGTTGACAGCATTACTTCAACACCCATACAAGTGTTGGAAAAGCCAAAACAGGAAGGTGATGCCTGCTGCTTGTGAAAGATGAGGGTCGTGGCTGCTGGGGACTGCCTGATGACAAGTTAGAAGCACAGGCTATGGATAAGCTGGCAGTTAAAAGGAGCAGGGGGTAGGCCTTCAAAAATGCCTTTGTTTTGAAGGCATTTGTTCAAATGCTTAAACATTTGTTGCTGGCTTAAAATTCTATACCATATAGAGATTAAAATTAAGGTTTAAACTGAATTAACCCTAGGGAAATAACTCACTGACTTAAATTCACACTGAGGAGAAAACCATCAACCACAGGTTCTTCCCAAGAGGGTTTTCTCGGGAAAAGGTGCTGGGTGGTTGAGCTTTGCTGCTGGCTTAAAATTCTATATCATATAGAGATTAAAATTAAGGTTTAAACTGAATTAACCCTGGGGAAATAACTCACTGACTTAAATTCACACTGAGGAGAAAACCATCAACCACAGGTTCTTCCCAAGAGGGTTTTCTCGGGAAAAGGTGCTGGGTGGTTGAGGAATGCTGGGTCCCCTGCTGTGGAGGACGATCTCAGGCAGAGGCTGGCTGGGCTGGTCCAAGCTGGTGTGGACTTCTGCACAGCCAAACGTGGGTTAGCCTCCAACCAGAGGCAGGAAGCCCAGTGTGTCCATGAATGGAGGCTCTGGCCACATATCAAATCTATTATATCAGCCTCGTTCCTGTCTACCCCATAACCGGAGCCCCAGTTTAGACTACCGAACCAAAGTGGTGGGGATACATTTTGCATACCAGGATTGGCTCATCCCGAAAGAGTTGGAGTCTGAGGTGGAAGACTAGAAGCACAGTCTGTCACTGGCATGCGTGAATTGAATGTTCCAGGTTCAGACTATTCCTGGGCGGTCCCAGCCCTTTCATTTACTAATTAGCTGAGGCACAAACCTAATCACCCACACTGCCAGTTGCTTTGTAGGAGTGAGTCACTTAGCTATGCGTAAGCCTGACCCACCTCCCAGATTGTGCCCGGTGCAGGGCTTTGCTGCTGTCAACTTATCCCGCATACATTTCATTGTGCTCCATGAGGTAGGTACATACTCTGGTGATCATATAATATCTGGGGGTATGTCCAGGTCTCAGGATATAGTCATGAATGTCCGGAGACTACATGGGGAGACAGCCAGGCCTTTGTTCCATGGCAAACCCTCAGTGCACAGTAGCCTGAGCCATACCACAGCCACATGGCAGAGGCGGGAAGCTAGCTGTGCAGCCCAAGCTGGGCACGGGCAAGAGTTCTGGAAAACGGTACAAAAGGAAGGAAGCTTAGATGCCCTGCTATATCAGTGTGAGTATGTCTCCTCCCTTACAGAGCAGCTCCATGCAAGTACCACTTCACTGCTAACAGTCCAAGCTGTGTTCTGGGACTTCCCCGTATTAACAGTGAGTCATTGCTGATGCTGATAACCTTAACTAAAAATATGAGAACTTAGAGATGGATGGAGGAAGAAAGGTCTGACAGTTCCTGAAGTCAAAAATGCACACATAATTGGGCTCCAAGTACCGACGATTCTGTCTCCTCAACATCTCTGTGATCCATCTATTTTTTTTTTATCACAACCGTCACATTTATATCTTCTCTCTCCTGACCTATTACAATCATCTTCCTCTACATTCATCTCTCTCAAATTCACTTCCACCCTATTACCAGTAGTATTTCCAAAGTGAAAACCTAGCAGTGTTATTACCCTGTTTAAAACTCTTTTAGCAACATAAGGGGATCACAATTAAATAATGTTTACTTGTCTGTCTTCTCTTCTATAAACCATGGGCAATCGAAAGGCAGGAACATAAATTTAAAATTCATCCTTGGATCCATAAACCGGCCAGGAGGAGGTCAAACTTTCACTCCTCACAGATGACATGATACTCTATATGGAAAACCCAAAAGATTCCACTAAAAAATTGCTAGAATTGATTCATGAATTCAGCAAAGTTGCATGATATAAAATCAATGCACAGAAATCGGTTGCATTCCTATACACCAACAATGAAGTGACAGAGAGAGAAATCAAGGAATCGATCCCATTTACAGTTGCACAAAAAAACCATAAAATACCTAGGAATAAATCTAACCAAAGAGGTGAAAAATCTATACACTGAAAACCATAGAAAGCTTATGAAAGAAATGGAAAAAGACACAAAAAAATGGAAAAAGATTCCATGCTCCTGTATAGGAGGAACAAATGTTGTTAAAATGTCGATACTACCCAAAGCAATCTACATATTCAAAGCAATCCCTATCAAAGTAACACCAGCATTCTTCACAGAGCTAGAACAAATAATCCTAAAATTTGTATGGAAGCAGAAGAGACCCCGAATAGCCAAAGCAATCTTGAAAAAGATGTATGTATGTACACAAATGTATGGCCAACTAATCTTTGACAAAGCAGGAATGAATATCCAATGGAATAAAGACAGTCTCTTCAGCAAGTGGTGCTGGGAAAACTGGACAGTGACATGCAGAAGAATGAACCTGGACCACTTTCTTTCACCACACACAAAAATAAACTCAAAATGGATGAAAGACCTCAATGTAAGACAGGAAGCCATCAAAATCCTTGAGGAGAAAGCAGGCAAAAACCTCTTTGATCTTGCCCACAGCAACTTCTTACTCAACACGTCTCCAGAGGCAAGGGAAACAAAAGCAAAAATGAACTACTGGGACCTCATCAAAATAAAAAGCTTCTGCACAGCGAAGGAAACAATCAGCAAAACTAAAAGGCAACCGACAGAATGGGAGAAGATACTTGCAAACAACATGTCAGATAAAGGGTTAGTATCCAAAATCGATAAAGAATTTATCAAACTCAACACCCAAAAAACAACTAATCCAGTGAAGAAATGGGCTAAAGACATGAATAGACACTTCTCCAAGGAAGACATCCAGATGGCCAACCGACACATGACAAATGCTCGACATCACTCATCATCAGGGAAATACAAATCAATACCACAATGAGACACCACCTTACACCTGCCAGAATGGCTAACATTAACAACTCGGGCAACAACAGATGTTGGCGAGGATGAGGAGAAAGAGGAGCTCTTTTGCATTGTTGGTGGCAATGCAAGCTGGTACAGCCACTCTGGAAAACAGTATGGAGTTTCCTCAAAAAACTAAAAATAGAACTACCCTACAACCCAGCAATTGCACTACTAGGCATTTATCCAAGGGGTATAGGTGTGGTGTTTCGAAGGGACACATGCACCCCCCATGTTTATAGCAGCACTATCAACGACAGCCAAAGTATGGAAAGAGCCCAAATGTCCATCGATGGATGAATGGATAAAGAAGATGTGGTATACACACACACACACACACACACACACACACACACACACACACACACACACACACAATGGAGGATTACTTGGCAATCAGAAAGACTGAAATCTTGCCATTTGCAACTACATGGATGGAACTGGAGGGTATTATGCTAAGTGAAATTAGTCAGTCAGAGAAAGACAAAAATCATATGACTTCACTCATATGAGGACTTTAAGAGACAAAACAGATGAACATAAGGGAAGGGAAACAAAAATAATATAAAAACAGGGAGGGGGACAAAACACAAGAGACTCATAAATATGGAGAACAAACTGAGGATAACGGGAGGGTTTGTGGGAGGGGGGATGGGCTAAATGGGTAGGGGGCATTAAGGAATCTACTCCTGAAATCATTGTTTCACTATATGCTAATTTGGATGTAAATTTAAAAAAATAAAAAATAACATTAAAAAATTCATCCTCAGATCCATTAAAGTGCTTGATTAAAACTTGATGAAAGACTGTTTTGTGTCATCATCTGCAGAGGTCTGTGCTCACATCTTCCACTGGCACCATTTAAATTGTTGAGGCCAGGAGCTCCTCAGCCTGGTCTGCTACATCCTGCTGAGCTCCAGTGTGGAAGCGGTTTGTGATATCAAGAGGACCAGGTGACACAGGGTTGCTGATATACATGGATGCAGGCTATGGCATGACAGCAGAATGAAAGATTTCTTCTTGCCTCCTGGTGACAGTAAAGACAGCAGCAATCTAGAGCTCTGTGGAGGTTATCTTCGCTTTCAGTATGCATGGAAAGCCTAGAACTTCTTGAAATCATTTGACAGGCACACCATTTACTGGTTACCAACTATAACCATGACTCTAATCCTTGCTTGATATATATCCTACAGGTCTTGGCAACTTCTCAGGGCCCTGTGGGGCCTCACTGTCAGGGTGCAGGGAGGGCTTATTAAAAAAAAATACAATGTCCCTTCCACTGGGTCATTATTTCCTTTTTGTTAGCAATGAGAAGAGAGGTGTCTTTTTTTTCCCACATAAGTGCTGTGTCAGTTTGTATAAGTTTATAAAAAATGTTCAAATATAGGCAGAAAATATTATTTTGAGGATCCTGATTCCTTTAGGATGTAGCATCTCACCCCTAGTGCACATTTCTTACCTTGACTGATACAGAATGATGTAGCACCTTTTAATCTGCTGATAAAATACTAATTATGTGCTTTGCCTGCAATCCATGCCACATCCACACACATATATATAATGTACATTATACATAAATATTATAGATGCAATTTACACATATTATACACACACACACACACACACACACACACACACACACACACACACACATAATGTCCCATCATTAGGGCTTATGCATGGCCTACAGCTTTGAGAAGAACTATGACTTGCAGGATATGCTTTACACTCTGTCTCTTCTCTTTCTCTCCAAATACCATCTTCATTCCTCAAGACCCAGCAAGACCCGTCCTTTCCACAAAGCTTTTGCTATTGCTAAGCCTTCTATAATTTAACTCCAATCTATTGACCTAAGTTTACTTCCGAAGTGAATAATTACAAATGGAGTGCTCATGTATAGCACACTCTGGACAAATGAATCATATGCCTTCTGCAAAGTAAGTGCTCAAAAAATAGCTGTTGAATACTAAATGTGTAAAATAGAACCACTCATTGCCTGGTACCGTGTCTGTACATAGGATAAACTCAGTAGCTGAATGAGTTGTTCTTCATGTACACCTTCTACCTACACCTGTGCGCTTCCGTTTATGTTGTTCCTCTATCACATCGGCTATTCCGAGAGTCTCCTCCTGCTCTTCTCAGCCTTTTAAAGTCTTAAACAAGTATTGTAGTTCTGCTGAATAACACCGACCTCCTTCATGAAGTTCTAATTCACTACAGCAGGAGGTGACCCTCCACACTTCACTCCTCCTAAGGAGTGTAGTTCGGGGCCACTATTTCAATTGTTAATAGACATGGTCTTACACGGCAATTCTTTGTGCAGGTTCCTGATCTCTTAACTCATGGTAACTTCCTTGAGAGAAGAATCACTATATTCCTCATAGGCCTAAGTTGAATCTTTGAAAAAAGAAAGCTCTAAAAAAATATCTATACATTAAACTTGAAGTAACTATTCCAGTCCATCTTCATTTACTCTTTTTCAGAACATCTTGACCATATGTATTCATTGCACAATTTAGACCTTAAAGCTATACAGTTTCTCATTAATTTCTAGAAGTTCCTTATGTCCCAACTAGACTGAAATTCTTGAGGGCAGGGGCTAATATGCTCCCATGTTTGGTTGCTGAGGTCAAAAAGGATGCTCAGTTGTGGACTGACTGAAGTAGCAGAGATGTGACCTGATTTATAGCAGGCACTCCTTTGAGGAATATTTCAAAATCTTTATACACATTTCTCATTAAAAATCATCATCCCAGGGGGCGCCTGGGTGGCTCAGTCGGTTAAGCCTCCGACTTCAGCTCAGGTCACGATCTCACGGTCCGTGAGTTCGAGCCCCGCGTTGGGCTCTGGGCTGATGGCTCGGAGCCTGGAGCCTGCTTCCGATCCTGTGTCTCCCTCTCTCTCTGCCCCTCCCCCGTTCATGCTCTGTCTCTCTCTGTCTCAAAAATAAATAAACGTTAAAAAAAAAATTAAAAAAAAAATCATCATCCCAGGAGCATCAGTTCTGATGCAGCCAGTTGACAGTTTAACCTGTGAAGCCCCTCTGAAAATAAGGCACTGCTGGTCATTCCTGATTTTGGAGTAAGAAATTCTCCCGGAGACTATGTAACTGGTCATGAGAAGCAGATGTAGAGACTAATATAAGGATGAAAGACAATGAGAGGTGCACCTATTACAACATCGGAGCTAACACAATGGTGCACTGTTCCATGTTTAGCTCTCATTAAATTTCTCCCAGGGCAATTAGACATAATGAAAAATCCTCTCAGGGCCAGTATATTTCTAACCACTCATCTGCCCAAGCAAGAAAAACCCTGCTCCAGGCTTCAAGTGCCAACCTTCCCTAGGCATAGAGATGTGGCATCTTTTACCAGCTCCTAGGTAACTTTTCTCCAAGTAACACTTGCCACATGGCTTCCTCAGCCGTGTCACATCTTTTCCTGACCAAACTGATTTCAAATGAATGGTTTCACGGTGAAACTACAGTGGTAGCAGGTTTTTTTTTTGTTTTTTTTTTTAAATTCTTACCTGTATCTTTAGTCTGCCTTATATAATGGGAGACAACGTAAGAACAATTTGGCTGCAATCTGGACCTGGCAGAAGAAGGACCACATGGCCCCCGAATGTCATCTGAGATTCAATCCACGTTGTCACGTGACCACTCTGGCAGAACTCATCAGATAGATGGGCAGAACTGGTAAACACACTCATGTGCGTGCACGCTCATGTTCAAACATGTTCATCTATACCTTCTTATGTAGACATCATACTCATCCATAACAATCCCCAGGCCATTTTAAGGTAGAACCCTGGAGTAGCCACATATTCCAAAAGAATTTTGGTTAGCCCACTAAATTAAAAAATTAAAAAAAAAAAAAACAGAAGAAAAAAGAAATTTTTTCCTTTGCTAAATTACTTATTCTGTGTAAGTACTGGTAGGCTACATGATTTGTTTACAATAAGCCAATGCATCTTCTTATCTCTGTTACCCCCAAACAGCAAACAAAAAACTATCAAAAAGCAAACATAAAACCAGTTAATGGTGGTGTTTTCTCCACTCTCCTTATGAAGTTAAAGGTTTATGTCAAAGCTAAAATGTCAAAGCAGCTGAAATAGATGCTCTTCGCAGCCTCTCTAGGTCTAAAATGTAACTTGAGCTCTACTCTTTCAGCTGGGGCTATGTTTTTAATTTTCTTTAAAGATTTCCTTTGCCATACTTTTCATTTCACAGGTTTTTTTTTTAAATTCCTCAAGCCTTGCCCAGTGGAGTGAAAACTACCTTAATGAAGAAAGTAGAGATTAAACTACCATGACTTTGGAACAGCAGAGGCTCTCAGCTGTAATTCTTTGGCTCAGAACCAGGGTCTAAAACCAGCCATGGGAAAAGCTGCTGACATGGAGCCTGCAATTCTCTCCATGTTTGACTTGCATAATGTTGACATTATAACACCAGAGAGACCCAAAAATATTTCAAACAATTATGACTTCTTTTCTATAAATATTTTAAAATTGCTTTACAAGATAAAATAACATATTTTACCCTTCTTGTTTTTTTTTACTTTGGTGGCCCTCAGCAGCTCACTACTACCGATTTATTTTTGGCTCAAAGGTCAGGGAGGACATCTTAAGGCACTACCTCTGTTGTTAAACTGTGTTTTCCAACATGAGTTGCCCAGTGAGTAGGGGAGTCAGCTACTCTTAAAGCAACAACTGAATGCAGTGTCAGAGCATAGGAGAAATAGACTTTATTTCTTATGTTGGACACTCAAGCAAGGAAAAAAAAAATCACGCACTCAAGACAATCTTTTAAAAAGTCTCGTCCCCCTTTATAAGCAGAGTTTACTTTCTGGACAGAAACATCCTTCTTCTCATTCCCTTTCATTACTCATTCTCGCTCCAGTTATTTCTGCTATGAGACATACGTTTGAATGTACTGGGACTTCACTAGGAAGAGTGTATAAAAAAGGAAGGAGACTTATAGAGATGGCCAAGGAAATCATGAGTTCTGAGTACATTATTCAACTCTTTTCATTTGTGTCTTCCTTCACACTTTGCCAAATGGTAACCATCCAGAGTGTGAGAGGTGAAATTTATTTGAAACCTGCAGTTTCCGTTCTCAGAGAATATGATTCAGAGACCTTAATTTTGAGCTCTGGAAATAGGCGATGATATCCTTAGTCACGGATGAACAGAGTGATCAGTAGGTTAATAACCAACCTTCCAGTGCAATTTCAATATCTCTCCCAGGACCAAGAGACCTGGCTTGCTTTCAATATAAATGTCCTCAGCATGATTTGCAGCATTTATTTTTGATTTGAAAAGATCAGATGCCAAAACTGTATTCCTCCTAAAACATCCACAGAAAAGTCCACCCAGTTTATGATTTTAAAGCTAAGACCAGTTTCCCATTTGCTGCTACTTAAAACTTACCTCTTCTAATTAAAGCATCCAAAGAACTTATATTTAACAAATAAAGTTCAGTGTTATTTCAAAACACTGGGGGTGGGAATGGGAAAGTAGAACTCACCTTCACTCCCAGAAAAAGCACTGCTTGATCCTGCCACTGCCAAGGTCAACAGCAGCTGCCAGAGATCCATACCTGTAGGACCTGCAATCATACAAAAAGAAGTAATCATACAAAAAACAGTAAGATAAAAGCAGACCATTATCATTACACACTGTTTATAAGCTGGCTAAACCATGAATGAGCTGACATGCATGTCAGTTCCAGAAGGAATCCCAGTAAATCTTTCATTGCCCCAGAGTCTCATATTATTATACTTTTCGTAAGGGCAAACAGTAGGTTTGTAATAAATTCTATTTCCCACGTGTGCTTGCCTCAGGAAATAACATGGACACTAGAGAGTTTCCCATCTTGGCCAACAACCCTAGAAACACTTTACAACAAAGGACCCCCTCCCCCCTCTCCCCCCCCCCCCCACTTCAATAATAGGGCCAGTGTGGTTTCATGTTAATTTGATCTGGAAATAGAAAAACCTGTCAGCAGTATCACCAAGCATAGGGCCTTGAGCTGGACAGGCCATAAAAGGAAAAACACAACAAACCGCTTGTAATAGTAAAACTCCTCCTGTGTTTCTCACTGAATAAAGGAGCTCAACTAATACTTAGAAACCCATGCTGAGGAGCCATCATGAGGAGGTGTAGCTAGAAGGGAGCAGAAAGGAGAAGGTGAGAAGCACAAGAAAACAAAACACCTGTGCTTCCTAGGTGGCCTGCCTAGGATACCCTGCCTGTCGTGGGTTGTTTTCTCTGAAAGGCCCAGGAGTGTGAACACCCCCGACTCAAAGAAAGGTCAGTTGGAGGCCTTGCTAGCTATCTGGGTGTGGCCACGCCTTAATCCCTTCAGTTTGATGAATAGGGGAGCAGATCATGCCTCAGCCAGCCCACACTTTTACCTGGGGGAAATAAGCTTCTTTGGAATAAATAAGCCAGATGTCCACTTCTAGGACCTCTGAAGAGACAAGTTTGGGCTGGTTTAAAATGAACTCAGCACACTGTCCTTTGGAGAGCTGTTGCTACATCTGACAACTAATGCCAACTACTTTAAAGCTTAGTGGCAATATTTTCATAAAATTACATTACTTACACATCACTCAGGCATACCTGATCATCACACTGGGAGCTCCACCGGGGCCTCTATTGGCCTCATTTTCTCTATGGTACATTCTTGACAATAATGAAATAGCCTTTCTCATTACCCCTAATCAGGCTGAAATGATGAACAAGAACATTTGTTCTCATGGGTAATGGAATGGTGTGGTTCTCAGTAATGGCTGTGTAATTCTGAATACGTATAAAGTATGATATTTCAAACTTTCATTTCTAGATAGTGGATGGCCCATCATTTTTTTGTTGTTGTTCCATATGATTTCACGTTCTTAAGAAGTTCTAAGAAAACACATCTCTACATAAACTGAATATCTTCCTGGGTCTGAATACCCATGTATATGCCTATTGTATAAAGAATGCCCTCAAACATTGCCTCGCGGAGTCACTGACAGAACTGAGTGGCACTGCATGTGCACACACTGCCAATTACAGGATTGCACACAAATGTGAGTTGCAGTTATTGTAGCATCCATGTTTTAGGTTCCTAACCTGGAAGGCTCTGGGCTAACGGCCTTTGCATCGTCCTCATCTGCTTTGCAAATGTGAACCACTGAGCGGCTCTCTTTACTGCTAGGTGAATAGGCTATGTGATCCTAGCTGGAAGCCGCCAGCAGAAATGTGTAAAAAGGGCAAAAATAAATATGTGAAAGGCTGAAAATGCCATCCTTTTGTTAACTGGATATTTCCTTTTAAAATTTATTTTTAAGGTTTTTTTGTTTTGGTGTGTGTGTGTGTGTGTGTGTGTGTGTGTGTTCGTAAGGAGGAAAAGCATTGAGGAACTGGGCTCTGAACAGTGTTAGTTTTCCTAGCAATCCCCCAATGCACTTAGTGTCAGGTAGAGACACCTCCTCTGGCACTCGCTCTCTCGATATCAGGTTGTAACAGGGAGTTCCAGTTCTAGGCAGGGTTTTTTGCTTCCCAACTGAATCAAGATATGAATAGGTCTGCCTTTCTAAGAAGGCTGCTTTCTCTGGTTTGGAAGTCACATCTTCAAATATTTCAAAGACACTTGGCAGATGCCAGAAACAAGCGAGTTTTGCTTCAGATGAATTGTAGTTGACTCCCTCTCGTCCCCAAACTTTTGAAAGCTGCTGCCTGCAAATGAACTTCACCTCTTCCAAATTTTCACAACATATCTCCATAGAACGCATTCTGTCTCATAAAGAAACAAACAAATCAGAGTCCTTAGAGCAAAATTAGCCATACATCTGTTTGCACACCCCTACAGAAAAGGAGGTATTTAAAACTGCTATTTTACCCCTAGGAGATAAGAACAGGTCACTGCACTGAGAGCACTGCATAGGGCCCCAAGTCTCGCTCCAACTAGGGAGCAGAGAAGAGGATGGAGAAGTGTGGCTGGATTCAGGAAGAGCTAACTGCTTCATCCAAAGACTAAAACTCTCCTTCCACTGTTGCTGGCTCAGTGGGGTTGACTCTGAAAGTAGTTCCTTACTGAGCGGTCCCCAGAGCCAGCATGTGGCTGGGCTCATGGACATTCTGTTCGATTTGACTAGAGGCTGCTCCCTTCAGTTTTGCAGAACTCCATGTGGCAGCTTCTAGGTGAAGGACCCTTCTTTATTAGGTTTTAGCTGAGAGAAAAATGTCCCTAGGAGAGGACAAAGTGTCAACCCACAAAGTCTGAAACTTTAATGTAGTCCATCAGTGATGTGCCCATGTGAGAAGGAGAAAGTACCATTATTCCCCTTCCCCACCATAAGTCTCTATGTAGAGGCAGGTACTCCAGAGGAATCTACCAAATTGTACCTTAGCCTACTGGGTTCTTATTTTGCAATGTAAGTTTGTAATATTTTTCTAGGGAAAATACCTCTGTAAATTTCTACTGATATTTATGCATTCTTTGGCTATAGCCTCACAGCAAGATTTTCATTTGGGGTGGGGCGGTGGTTGGGTTGGGGAGACAAGTTTCTATTCTTGCATAATGGAACTCACACCATTTCCACTTTCAAAGCCTGAGGCATTTTGCCTGCCCATGCCCCCAACCCCCACTTCCACAAGGGAGAGCTAGCTGAAAAGCAGTGTAATCCAGCTGGTGTGAGTTTTCATTCTATAAACTGCCCAGCAGAGGAGACCTCCAAATTACAGTTAGGCCTGTGATATACTGACTTTTATTCCTCGGCTATAAAACGGTACATAAACACATGAGAAGAGATGGAGATTAAACATGATATTTTTTGCCAATATGTTATAACCAATTCCAGGCCAAGAAAGGAATCGCTTCCATTTTTTTTTTAATCTTAAAATGAGCAAGTAGTTGTTGAATTCTTAGTTCTAGAATTGTGCAGGGCACAATGGAGAATACAAAAGCAATCACAATCATGGTTCTCTACCCCAAGAATTAGGCAAGATAGGCACGTGAAATTATGAAAAGAGGAAGTGTACCTAAAAATGAAAGAAAGATCAGAGTGGGGAAATAATCAGCGACTGAATGACAGAGAAGATTGTGCTAGGTAAGGAATAGTGGGGGTAGTATGTGAACATGCATTATGGGTAAGAGCTCAGATGGTACAAATGTCCTGGGTATGGCTTTGGATCTGATTAGCTCAGGGCAGTAGTTGGAATGAGCTGGTGAGATAGAGAACAGGTTTGAAACTATGAATAAAGGGGAATAAAATTGGATTGGCAAAGGAGGACTAGCCCGAAATAGCATTTCAACTCATATTAATCAGAAAGTTACTAGAAGTTTTGGGATAGGCAAAGCATGTGTAAAATGGATTATTCTTGGGCTAAATCTGCTCCTCATACTTTCCTCATTAAGTATCACTGAGAAATACTGACAAGATATGGTGATGACTGGATATAGAAGATGATAAAACATGTCTATTGTAAATGACTGAATATATGTGTGGAGGAAAGATGGCGCTATTGATAGAAATCGGAACTTTGGGATCAGAGCTGTTTAGAAAGGATAAGATCACATGACTGTCTTGGGATATTTGGTATTAAAGTGATTTAACAGTGATTGAAAGACTTGTGGAAATGTTAGAAATGTCTGGTAGGAAGATGAAGGTAGGAGACCAAAGACTGGGAGAGAGAATGAGGTCATTACTGGATTTTAGAGATATTTACATAGAGAGGATGAGTACCAGATGAATTTAATGTGAAGACTAGACTATTTCATGAAGAACCCCCATATCAACTTTATTAAAAGTAATCCTAAAAACCATGTTAAGCCATATAGGGGAACATGTGTTCATATCTGGTTTGTAATTTGGCAGGGACAAAATGAACCACCACCCACAGCTACCTACACCCTCTGATTTGTATCAAGTATTTAAAAGGAAAGAGGTCAACAGCATCCCTAGAAGAATGATGTTAGCATATTTATATACAGGAGGAATAGCATGAAAGATTAAGGAACTTGTAGCCCTGTTAAGGCAAAATACCAGAGTGTAAGCTGAATTGATAGAAATAATATATCCCCCAATTTTCATTTTACTGAATTAGCTATTCTGATACCAAAAAAGTAAGAGCTGATTTAAAAATCCCTACAGAAGCAGAGGTGTTTATATTGCAAAACCAAGACTCTAGTTAGATAACATAATAAATGTGTACTTTCTGATGCAGGTGTTGATTAGTAATGAAATATTGCAAAACTGAATCGAAGCGATTTCCTGGTGAAGCTGTGCTAAGAACTCAATGCTGAAAAAGAGGCTAATCCAAAAGAGTATTTGTAACAACCCATTGTAATTAGTACTGGGCACTTATGTGAATAGTTTGCATTTGTTCGTGTCATTACCCACTTTTTATAGTGGTGGTCACTTGAAAATTGTTCAGACCTAAAATGCCTAAGGTCATTTTATTTCTTTCCCGTTAAAGAGACAGAAAAAGTTCACAAACATTACTGACCTCACTAGTTTTGCTGAGATTTCTCTCTTCTCAGAATCTAATGGGGAATACAGGATAGGAAATTATTTTAAATGTGTAATGTGTGAGGGAAAAAGGCCTTTCGGAATATTATATATACTAAGTCTCCTTTTTTATAAAACATTTAAAGCATAGACCATATGCACCTGCATTAACCCATTCAGTTACCAATTCAGTGTCCGTGGTGCATTGGAAACAGGGTTAACGTAACTGAGGAAATAAGTATGCAAAATTTTTACAAAATTTCAATTAGATAGTTTAATTAAGCATTTAATTAAGTATATTTGGGACAGGTTGAGACGTGAATCTAGTGAATCTAGATTTTTATGAAATCTAAATACAGATCAGTATTTCTGATGAAATGTTGGCATTCAAATTAAGATGTGCTATAAGTGTAAAATATACACGGATTTTAAAGGCTTGGTACAAAAAAGGGATGCAAAATATTTTGACAAGGCCTATGCTTACCATATGTTAAACCCATATTTTGGATTGCTGGGTTAAATAAAATATATTATTGAAAACTAATATTCCTTGTTTCTTTTTATTTTTTAAATATGATCAGTAGAAAATTTAAAATCACATAAGTGGCTTTCATTATATTTTATATTTCTCTTTGACAACACTAACATATACATATTATGGTTCGTATGCTTGTACTTGCATTCAGAAACATTAAACTGTTACAGTGGGCATATATGCTTTTGTAACAAACAATAATAAAAAATTATATTTCTAATGATGTATCAAATCCTGTGGTTATATTTTAAGAGGTCGTCCCAAATGCAGAATGATGGGGATTGAAGATTCACTGAAGAATTAGGCATGATTATTTTTGTAGGCTTTTTTTTTTAGGGTACTCAGTATGCCTTAGTTTACCGTTAGAAGGGTGACAATTCACACTGTATCTCTCTTTAAGTCATAGACAGTGGTGCACTGATAAATGTGTAACAACTGTCTCTCTGGAATTCAAAGAGAGAGAGAGAGAGAGAGAGAGAGAGAGAGAGAGAGAGAAAGAAGGACCATGATTGGTAGCATTTACCACTTTCTTTGGTGTAAATACCTTCACCAAGGCGGATTTTAAGTTATCAAGTCACTGAACCTGGATTGCCTGAAGTCACTGAACGTGGATCCACAAGCGAGTACAAACAGGACCCAGCACACCAACAGCTCAGGAAATGAATGATGTTATCTAGGCTCCATGCAGGTGACAGGTACAAAGATTAATCTGCTGACATTGATAGAAGATGTAAGAGACAGGACTACTGAGTGAACCCTGGACACAATTTCATTTGATGCCATCTGTTTTACTGTTTGCTGATCATATTTAGTTAATAATCATTGACAGATATTTTCCCAAGTCTTTAGAAATTAACATCAGCCTCTACCATAAATGCCATCTTTGATCATCATTTACAGAGAGGTGAGCTTGGGGCTAAGTGCATGTGTTCTGGAGTCAGAGAGAGCTAGGTTCAAATCCTAGCTTTACCAAACCTGTTTACTAGTCTCTAATATAAGGATGATAATCTTATTACCTTTTTCATAGGAAAATCAGGAGGAGATTAAATGAGATGTTCTATTGAAAGCATTTTACATGTATCCAATAAATAAGTTCTTTATTAGACTCTTTCTGATACTAGTAATAAATAGATTATGTTTTGTAATGCTTCCATTGGGTGGATTGGGGTTGGGGCTCTCATCTATATATCATGAAATAGAAGCCTAGGGGGGTGGTAAAGCAGTCAGTAAATATGTTCTCGGGTAGCCACAACATGTACAACTCCCTTCTTCAATCATGCACTTACATCACATAAGGGTCCGAGGAAAATGAAGAGTCATCATAATGTAATGTGTGCATCTTCTAGGATAAAGCAGGAATGCTGCTCATTTTTGCTTGGGTGTATAGGCAATTGTACACCTTTGACATGGATGCCCAGTTGTGGGAAAAAATCTAGAGGCTGGTTTCACCCGTAATTACTATCTCAGCTGTTGTACAAAAAAAAAAAAAAAAGTCTATGCTGTTGTTAACTGGGTCCAGATCATTTGTCTTGTGAATCATGCATTTCTAGAGATGAGAACTGGGTAGATGAATTCCAATGATAAGAGGCTTGACTTCAAGCTAGGACTTTCCCTGTGAGAATACAAAAGGCAGCTGGGTTATAGGAATTTTGGTATTAAACTCTTCCTTTCTGGAGAAGTGAAAAAATACAGGCCTTTTCAGAACTAAATACTTAGTGCTGCCCCTATCTTGGTCTGCATGGGCATTCTGCTAGGAGTGGACCTTTATTGGTGCATGGG
This sequence comes from Panthera tigris, assembly GCF_018350195.1. Classification (NCBI taxonomy): domain Eukaryota; kingdom Metazoa; phylum Chordata; class Mammalia; order Carnivora; family Felidae; genus Panthera; species Panthera tigris. The sequence goes on from NC_056660.1 coordinate 203,979,100, forward strand.
GCAACCTGTCTGAGTTTATTAGTAAGACTCGGTGGCACTTTGCAGTACCTTGACATAACAACTACCCTTGTGGAGGGTGGCCAAACTCACCCAGCTTGACTCACTTGGTGCATCTACTGATTCACAATGTGGGTATGTCTCTCACATCAAAGAGAACATCAATTGCATAGGTACGTATTTGAACAGTGCGTTCCTTTTTGTATCATACTTTATACCACTGCACCTACAGAGTCATTTTTGTTTTTCCAAAACAGAATTTGAAAAAGCAAGTCTCTTACTGGATTTCTGCTGTGTCTCTCTCTTTTCACAAGTGGCTTTTTTTTTTAAACCATTTATTTTTTTTAGTGCGATACATCATGTAGAACATGGAGAATATACTTTAAACAAAGTTGAAGAGGTTGAAATTTCTTTCAAACTCTCAGACGGAAATTGGTTTTGTTTTACCTAATTTAATAGGAAATGGATAGGCTGTTGAAGACATGATCACAGTGAGTGAAGTCTTCAAGCAAAAACATTCGTTATCTTGATGAGATGATAATCTGACAATGATTAGTAAAGTAAGTCAGTGCACTAAAAGGACTTACTAACAGACCCAGATAACATATAGAGCGAACATTGGGAGAAACTCTTCTTTCCTTTCATCAAGTCCAAAATGAACTTGTTCTTTTAAGGCAAACAAGTTGAGAAACCAAGAGTGAGGCAATATGATCTTCTGGACAAAGCATTTCCAGAGAAGGTGTCAGCAATCCCAAGCCTTGGTGCCAGCCCGACACTGCCTGACCTGGTAACTCAGGCACTCATTTAATCATTGTGGGCCTCAGTTCCCTCGTCGGCACACCATCCGTGATTTTGTGGTAAGCCAAATCCCAGGCTGCGCAATGTAATGAAAGCTGCCATTCTTTGAGGACTGCTTGTCCCGACGCTGCCAGGCTCCTTGTCCTTCTCTTCTTTTAGCTGTGAGTAACTGGGGGCAGGAGGTCTGTCTCACGTACATGTTGTGTCCCCAACAACTAGCCTTGGGCCTGACATAGAGTAGATGCCTCCCCTAAAAACTGCCTTATTATTTCATTCAACTTTTACAAAGACTCTGTGAAAGACAGCCTCATTTTAACGTTGAGAATACAAAAGTTTAGAGGAACTTTGAGAGGTTCCATGAATCCCCCGACAGAACCATGCCCAGAGTCTCCAAGGCCTGTCTTCACCTTCCCATGCTGCACCGTAAATATGAAACTAGGCCAACCGAGCACATGAGCAGAGTACCAGTGAGGCAGGAAAGCTACAGAGGGCAAGAAAAAAAGAAAGAGGAAAGTTTGGATTCGAATTATGGACAGGGTCAGACCACAATATTTTCAGTGCTCCGGCCTGTCAAGGGCGGTAATAATTCATAAATGCTGACACAGTAGGTTCTTTAGGAGTATTGCTCAAGGGATATAATATTCATCTCTAGGCCTTACAGCCTCCAAGAGCACCTGGCCTACTTGCGGGTACATTACTTAAGAGCTATAAAGTGTGTGCTTTCCATGACATGGGGCATCCCCCCACCTCCTTTAAGCCTATATATATAAATAGAAAGGAGTCTACTTGGCCAGACTGACTGGCTGCCAGATAGATGGCAGACACGGGGCAGATCAATGTCAAGTCTCAGCTCCAGGAAGTTTATAATATACCACTTCACTCTTCGAGATCAGAGGACGTGTAACAGTTTGGACTTGGACCATTCATTGTTAATAGCTTTAATAGAAGATGTCCTCTAGAACAGTGCTGGGTCACAGAAATATAACGTGAGACACAAGTGCCAGCCACATACGTACTTTCGAATTTCCGAGTAACCACGTTAAAAAAGAAAAACATAAAATTTTAATTTTTTAATATTTTCCTAAGATATCTTATGTACCCCAATATATCTAATATATTATTTCATCATATAGTAAATATGAAAAGCATTGAGGTATTTTTCATATGGAATCTTTGAATCTAGTGTGTATTTCACGCAGCCCATCACAAGTGACGCAAGCCAGATTTAAAGTGTTCCACAGTTACATGCAGTTAAGTGGCTACCATGTGAAAGTGTGCAGCTCGGGGACACAGAGACTGTGGGTGTCCATGTGGCCAGCTCCCTGGCTACCGCAGAGTGTATCTGCACTCATTACTGCTCATGAGCAGAATAAGCTGCTGAGAAGGGACCTTGAAACAGTCATTTTTCAAGACGTAATAGTTTCTTAAAGTCCTGGAAAGAAATAAGTCTTGCTACGAAACCAAGAGGCAGGATGCTCCAGTCCTTCCTAACATCTATTTTACATATAATTACCGAGCACTGAAATCTACGTACAGTTAAATCATAAACCCTTTGTTTGTGGCACAGAACTGGCACAGAGCACCAGATCTGTCACTGGTTATGGGACTTTCAGCAAATCATTTCTCACCCTCAGCCTCAGCTTCCTTATCTTCAAAACAGAATGTCTGGAGCATATCAATAGTTCTCAGCCTTGACTGCAAATTAGAACCATGTGGGAAACTTAAAAAAAAAAATGCCCTGCCTTTACCATATATAAAACAGCATCTCTGTGGTGGGGCCTGAGTATTAACACTTTAACATTTGTTATGTGATTCTAAAGTGCAGCTAGGGTTAAGAATCACTGACTTAGTCCAAACCAAATGTGCTATGATGTTTCAGTTTGTGCCAATGGAGCTCATATGCCCCAGGGAGCCTTCCTCAGCTGAGTGGAGGGAGAGAAAACAAAACAAAACAAAACAAAACATCAATCTTTCCCATCCAGTCAACCAATAAATGTAATTTTTGCAATAGAAAGCCTTCTATGCCAACTGGGGTTGAAATACTAAATATAAAGGTAGGAAAAGAAAATATTATCCCATGAAATGGCAAGATAAAAAGAATACATGTAATGGATGAAATCATTCATAGACAAGATCACTCAAGGAATGATGAAACATTATTTCAAAGTGTTACTGATGTGGTCCCCTCAAGATGACCATCTCTGGTTTTTCAATCAAACGCTAATTTAGGTACTTCCCTGAGGGAATTCTACAGATGTAATTAAGGTTACTAATCAACTGATTTTAAAATAGGGAGATTATCTTAGATCACTGAGGTGAGTCCATGTAATTATCCTATAAAACAGAAGTAATCAATGAGATGTGGCGGAAGAGGAAGGCTGAGAGGTGAGAAATGTGAGAGGGATTTCATGTGCTGTTGCTGGAGGGGACGGCATAGAAAACATGAGATGCAATGCAGGCAGACGAAAACAGGAGTGAAAACTGGCACCTAGCTGACAGCCATCAAGGGAGCAGAGAAGACAGTCCTACAATGACAAGGAATTAAATTGGGTTAGCAATCTTAAGGAGTGTGGAAGCAAATTCATCCCCAGAGCCTCCAGAAGGTAACAGAGCCCTAAAAAGTTTTTTTTTTTTTTAATTTCAGCATTCTCTAAGCAGAGAATTCAGTTGAGCCATGCTGTGTCCAGACTTCTGACCTACAGAATTGTGAAGTATTAAATGGGTATTGTTATAAACCAATACATTTATGATGATTGTTTATGGAAGCAATAGAAACTAACACAGTCTCTAAAAGTCCATTAGAGAGTCCTAGGTTGATTTCCTAAACATCAATCAGGAAGATAATTATCCAGTCACCTTTGAAACATGTCCAAGTGAATAAGGGCCTTTTTCCAGAGCACAGAAACTTGTGACTTGAGAGGCAATCTAGTTCAATCAATTAATGATGGATAAGGAATGCTAAAAAAAAAATTAGATACCAAATAATCTGTGGCTTTGTCTCCTCCAACTATCCTTGGCCAAGAGCACTTTAATCAGCCAACAAGAATGTGCCAATATGGAAACAGGTACAATAATCTCTCAGAGCTAGGTGATGCTCTCACCTGAAGTCATTCAGTTCCCTCTGTTCCAACTCTACGATTGCCAAATGAACTTCTGATTCTTATCTTACTTTCTGGGTTTCTTCTCTTTCTGGAAAACTAACACAATAACTAGCTGAAATGAAATTGCTTGACAGATGAAATGGAGCATAAATGAATGAACTGGCATTCTGGTATACTGGTCCATCTCTTGAGCTTGGCTAGTAGAAATTGAATTCCTAGAGTCTAATCACCTCTGGGTCATTTGATGGAATTTATTTTTTGAACACATAGATCTGGACATGAGATGATCCCAGGGAAAGTGAGAAACACTGTGCGCACTTGTCTGAATTAGTTTGTTGGCCTTGCTTCTCATCTTAACCCCAGGTCTAACCAGGGAATTAAAAAACAGATGATGTGTCAATGGGAAGGTAAATCAAAACAAAGGTCAAGGTCTATGACAGAATAGCGTAGGGGGAAGATAAGGATAAGCAGCATTTATTTTATGGAAAAGGTGGTTTGGAAGGGGGAAGTACAGGCTATCTTTGCAACATGTCCTTGTAAATTTAACATCTTGGCTCAGGAGAGCCTGTTTTTAGTCCTCTGCATTAAACATTTAATTCCCAGGAGCCTTGTGTTTACCACCCCATGAGACCACAACGTAACTCAGGAAATGGAAATTCAATGAGCTGGCCATGTTTCTCCTAAATCAGTTGGCTGGTGGATGATGACTGGAACAAGCAGGCTGAGCCAAACCCTGACCCACTCACTAATGAATCACAGAGACTGTCCACCTACCAAGAAGTCAAAGAAACAAACACTTCAATGCTTTTCCATTGTAATCTCTTTGGGTGATTTCAGTTTCATATCTTGTGGAACAGTAACACAACATTTATCTTCTAACCTGAAAACTGATTCAAATGAATTTTTTTTATATCCAACCTCTTGTGATCATGTTACCAACTAAGACTTTACTTCCAAATGAGGAAGAAAAGCTACAGGGAATCCCCAGGGTGGCAGTTTATATAAAGCCTCATGTAAATACTGCAGAACTAGAGAGCAGGTTCCCCAGACATAGGGACTAATACCCATAAGCATCTGAAATAACTCCTGCCCAATTTGAACTCAGCACCTCCTACCTGTCCCCAATCTCATTCCTCATATTCCCTGTCTTGATTGATGAGATTAGGGTTCTGCAGCTACCTGAACTAGCTACCTTGGTTACCCCATCCCTTTTCACAGGTAACTTGATGCTATAAGAGAGTGATTCTACCTTAGAATTCTCTATGAAATGTAACTCCTCCTCTCCCACTAGCCCCACTGCGTCTTTCCTGCCTTTTTTACACTTGATGCAGCCTTTCTCGTGGTCTATCTTCCTTTACTTTTAAGGCTGCTGCCAGACAAATCACAAACCTATTTATGCTTCCATGAAGCCTTCTACACTCCCCGTGAAACATAAGTGTTAACTCTTCTGTGCCTCCACACAGACTTTTTTTAACCTCTGCTATACACAATGCCACAGTCAGAAGATGATGAACCCATTTGTGGAATAAATGAGTTCTCAGTGCCTGTGTTACTATCTAACGCTCTGCAGGGCAGAAAAAATCCCACTTCCGCTATTTATTACTCTACCCCACCACCAAAGTACTTTGCAGGATTTGATGAGTGGACAGATATGTAGGTTGGTTTTGCTGGCGAGTATTGCTGGATATAAGGTGGGCCAGAAGCACTAGAAGTTCTCCCCTCCACCCAAGAATATCCACAGTATCATCTACCTATAGTTTCTGGATCTTTAGAAGTTAGTTTGGGTAAAAGAGAGCACAGCGCAATTTTGGGGTTAGAAGATGGGCCCAGGACCGAACTTTGGGCAGCCAGAATATAGTCTGAGGGTGCCAGGTATAGGTTCGAGAGAATTTCACAAAGGGACAGAGGGTCACAGGTCAAAATTCTGCCTAGGACCCACCTGAATGGCTGCGAATGCTGACTAAAGGCTGCACTTGTTTGGAATATGGCAGAACTCAGCTTCCACAGGTCAGCTTCCCCATGAGTAACCTCACCCTCAGTCCCTTCAGATTCCCCATTCAATTTCCTCTCTACCTTTGCAGGAGGGGCAAGCAGGAAAAGTCAAGAGAAAAAAGAAGATGTATCCAGGTGGTTTTCTGCTTTCCTTTTATCATCAGCACAGCACAGAGCATGCAGTGTAATTATTTTCCTGCAAGTTATTTGCCATGATCACCAGGTTACGTTCTTTAAACTACAACTGGTTTAAACATAAGTGGTTTTGCTAATTTTTCTCTTAATCAGAATGTCTGGAAGTCCGAGGTTAGTGCTGATGGAGGGAAGGAGAGCCAATGTGGAAGCCAGAAGCCCAGTGAGAATCCGAGAGTTGGAGGGAGCTCTAAGGACCATGTTAGTCTAAACGTTTCACTTCACAGCCGAGGTAAGCGAAGTGCAGTGAGACACCACTGCTGGTTACAGCCGAGCTGGGAGCAGCACCGAAGTCTCCTGCCCCTCCTCCAATGGTGTTTTTTTTTCTTTTTTACAACTCCACATTGTTGTGGAGCAATCACCTGTTGCTATGATTTCAAGAAGCAAAAAGCCACACTTACCCTCAGCTCACATGTGCTGTCATACGCAATATCATTTATCATTAGACATTCAGGACAAGCAAATCATAACACGTATGGGCATACAGCCACCCAGTTCTTCTGGCAGCCACAGAGGGCTGGCCACTACCCACCCTCAACAGGAGCTGAGTGCCCCCTGCCAGCTTCTTTAGGGTAGGAAAAGAGGCCTTGAGTAATTGAGAAAAAGAATTTACTCATAACCAGCCCTAAAGTCTGGACCAAACTGAACTGAAATTTCTGAAAATAATCCTGGATAGAACCTTGCAAAAATCTATCCTCTACATGGATGCCAACGTGATTTTCCTAAATTGCTGATCAACAGCCTCTAATTCAGACTCCTCATTATCAAATGATAAACTCCTAGAAAGGTACATCCAGCCCTGGGTAGTCTGACCTGGCCTCTTTTTTTTTTTTTTTTTTTCATGTTTATGTATTTTTAAGAGACAGAGCATGAGCAGGGGAGGGGCAGGAAGGGGCAGGGAGGGGCAGAATCAGAAGCAGGCTCCAAGCTCTGAGCTGTCAGCACAGAGCCCAATGTGGGGCTTGAACCCACAAACCGCAAGAGCCTGACCTGAGCTGAAGTTGGACGCTTAACTGACTGGGTCACCCAGCACCCCTGACCTGGCCTCTCTCTACCCTTCCATTCCTATCTTTCACTAATTTCCCAAACCGCCCCTTTCCTCTGTCCACTAGAGGGGACTTCTCTGAAGTTTCCAGACTCTTCACCTCTTTGGCCCCTCTGCCACCTGTCTTCTTCCCACTTTACCCATCTCTGCTACTCAACCCCCCAACCCTCAGATCAAGGTCACTTCAACTTAGATGCATTTCTTCACTTACCAGATAAAATTAGGGGCCCCTCCTCTCTACTTCCATACAGCCTTGACAAACCCCTATCAGAGCAATATAAGATAGCCACGATTTTCCCATCTCTCTTCTGAGATGCTATTTCACACAGTGCCTAGCACACTCCATTTAAAATGAATTTTGAAGGAATGAACAGAGACACCTGACACTGTTTTAAAAATGGGTATTTTAAGGGGTGGGAGCATGTCCTTCTGTGGAAAGTTCATCTGAGTGCATTTTAATGAGATAAAGTGGCATTTCCATCATATCAGGCATGGTGGGATAGCTTGATTCAGGCATGCAGTAAGGAACCCAAAGCATAGAGAGCACAAAAGCATAGAGAGCACAAAGCATAGCTAGGCTAGAAGCACAAAAAACCAAAGTAATGTTTTCTTTTTCTTTAAAGTGTATCTTTTCTCCTTACACCTGTCAGAATGGCTAGAATAAGACAGACAGGAAATAATAGGTGTTGGCAAAGATATGAGGAAAAAGGAACCCTCATGCACTTTTGGTGGGAATGCAAATTGGTGCAGCCACTGTAGAAAACAGTGTGGAGGTTACTTAAAATATTAAAAAAAAATAGAATTACCATATGATCCAGTAATTCTACTAATGGGTATTTACCCAAGGAAAGTAAAAAAAACAACTAATTCAAAAAGATATATGCACCCCTATGTTTATTGCATTATTAACAAGAGCCAAAACAAAACAAAACAAAAAACAAGAGCCAAGATATGGAAGCAACCAAAGTGTCCATCAACAAATGAATGGATAAAGAAGATGTGGTATAGGGGTGCCTGGGTGGCTCAGTCGGTTGAGCGTCCGACTTCAGCTCAGGTCACGATCTCGCGGTCCATGAGTTCGAGCCCCGCATCGGGCTCTGGGCTGACAGCTCAGAGCCTGGAGCCTGCTTCCGATTCTGTGTCTCCCTCTCTCTCTGCCCCTCCCCTGTTCATGCTCTGTCTCTCTCTGTCTCAAAAATAAATAAATGTTTAAAAAAAAAATTTAAAAAAAAAAGATGTGGTATATATACATATATATATATATATATATGTATACACACACACACACACACACACACACATACATACCATGGATGGTATATCATGGATGGATCTATAAGGTATTATATTAAGTGACATAAATCAGAGAGATAAATACCATATGTGGAATTTAAGAAACATAACAGAGAAAAAAAGACACAAAAATTCATACTCTTAAATACAGAGAACAAACTGGTAGTTACCAGAAAGGACGTGGGGTGGATAGGTAAAATAAAGAGATTAAGAGTACACTTATCATAATGAGCACTGAATAATGTATAGAAATGTTCAATCATTATATTGTACACATGACACTAATATAACACTGTATGCTAACCATATAAATATAAATATATACCCAAAAAAGTGTTGACCTTTTCTAAGACTTCAGAAAACCTAGAAGAAAATGAAAAACACACATGGACCAGAATCAAAACTATGAAGTGTTTCTTGAACGCAAATTATAATCTCTATTGACGTTCTCAAAATGTATGAGCCCCTTAAATAATCAGAAAACTAGCCTTTCATTCAAAGAACAAAGTTTGGAAACCCAAATTATATCTCACATGTTCAGCTAAGGAGTATGCCTTCAGTAGACTAACATTCATATGTTCTGTTTTGTTTTGTTTTGTTTTTTGTTCTGGCAGTTGACAAGAAGTTAATTTGCTTAAGGAAAATCCCTCAGTCAAGCCTTTCTAGCTTTTCCTTGCCGTTTTAATGTGGTACATGCTATAGCCCCACAAACGTGTTACTCCAGTATAATCTGCAGTGTCCTAACTAAAGTTACTGACTGGGTCTTATCTGCACAGTTTTTGTGTCCTGTTTGCTTCTTGAATCTGATTAACCAGAATATTTCTCTTACCTCTTTTTAATATGTGAAGTCACTTGACCTAATTTATGTGTAGAAGCACTACACCATTTGTTTCAATCTTTATATTCTGTGTAAAAACAAAATCCAATTTATATAATAAAATCATTTCTCTAAAAATTTAAGTCATTTTCAGATAAAAAATAAACATGCATTTCTGATACGCAAAAAAATCTGTTTTTTCTGATAATATTTTATGAACTCCAGCACAAGGAAAGGGGGTTTTGTTTAGAGTAGAAAGGAGAAGGTTGAAGAAGTAGAGGAAAGAGGGAGCAAGGGAAATTAGGGCAGTTGGGGAAAGAGTGAGGTGGGAGAAGAAAGAAAGCAACTGGCTGAGCCATCAGAGATTTACACCAAAAAAAAAAAAAAAAGAGACCTGACTCTCAGCCTCTTAATCAAAGTTAAAAAGAACGGCACGCTAACAAATAGTCCGGCAGACATTCCTGAAGTAGAAGCCGGATTTTCATAGGGTTTCCTCTGGGCTTTACCGCAAGAGGTTTTTAGATGCCCTTTTTCATTCAGTCATGTGTGCAAGCAGACCTTATTATACAAACTTGGTTAAAATCTGTCAGAAAGAGGAGGCATGAAGGTGGAATATGGTGAATTTCTTGGTCACTGCTTGGCATGTCTTAATCACTAGCTTCTCGGACTTGCTGCTTTCACTTATATACGGCACAAAATCTTCCCCAATCAATTTTATTCCCTCTCGTGAGCCCCGCCACCCCTCACATGCGTGCGCGCGCGCGCGCGCGCGCACACACACACACACACACACACGCCTCTGGTACCAGAAGAGTAGATGAAAGCACACGACCATTGCCTCATATAACAACCTCCCCCCACCCCCCGACCTTTGCCCAGAACGTCTTTGGGTTCTGCCAACTGAAGTGAAGGCCAGGCCTGGGCTGGAGCCTCGTGAGACCCATCACAACATCACAGTAGAGCCAGCCAGGCCAGAGGAGAAGGCAGCCAAGTGTTAAAATTCAACAAAGAGTATGAGCTGGACAGGCTGACGACAGTGATAGGCGTAACTAACTCTAATCCTGTGGTCTAAGGAGCGCAAAAATGAAAGCTCTCAGAGGGCAGAGGTGTCCATCTGCTATATTCACTGGTGTTTCACTGATGTATACCAAGTGCCCAGAGTGTAACACTTTGAATACTTGTTAAATGAAGGATAAATGAATGACTTCCAAAGCATTAGTGCCCATTGGAAATCTTAGCACACTTAACTGTTAAATGTTTAACCATAGTATCAACGATGCAAAGTAGTGGACTAGAAAATTATTAGTACTACCTACATATTAACTGGATATTTATCCCACTAATAGGATATTTGGGTTGACTGGCAGGAGGACATAGTACTGAGATTACGCGGGTTTCTCTTTTGAATTAACTTGTAATAAAGAGAAGTAGGTCTATGAAAAAAATCACAAGTCAGCAAAAGGTGCTACACACTCAACATTTAGTGAATTAGGTCCACAAGCGGCACAAGAGACAAAATAACTGCTTTCTAGCTCTGGAGTTTCACCGTCTTTCTTGTTGTTCCTTACATGGTTGGAACAGTCATGATGATTTCCAGCACCGAGTGTGGGCTGAGTTGTTATAAATGCAAGGCTATGTTACTAACATTCCTGCGTATGATCAACACTCCCGTCCATACTATTAATACGAGAAGACTGCTCATGATTTGTGACCACAGCCGGAATTAGCAAGACCTGTTGTTGGTGAAAACTCCTTTCTGCCTACTTGGCTTTCCTAAGTTTGTATGCAAGAAACCATTCTACGACATCATCCACACAAAGTCCTATAATATAAGAAAACCTCACAGGGGAGCATTCACTTGACTAGGTTAATTAACAATGACTACATAGGAGTCTCATTAATTGTGAATTGGAGGTTAATTTATTACAAACTCATATTTTGGATGTGTAGAGGCAGCCTTCCTGACGGAGGTCTCTAAAACACATTTCTGAAGTTGAATTCAGGGGTCCAGAAACACTTCCTCCCTCAACTTGGTGTTCCTGCAGTATTTGTAGCACAAGCCAGAAACACAGGAGTTACCTGGCCATCTTCTCTACCTCCTCTGTCCCCATTTCCTCTGTCAACATCACCTCTTCAGCATCTTGAATTCGTTTCATGCCCTTATCCTCTGTGTTGCTATCACCAAGTCCCAGCCACTCTGTCTCACTTGGACTTCAGGAATGCCCTCTTAACATCCAGTAAGACTCCCTCCAATCCGTTTTTTACACAAAAATTATGTTTTGAAACACAATTATGATAATGACACCCTTCTGAATAAGACATTCAAATGACTTTCCTTCTCCACAGTACTCATACCATAATCCATTAAGGTGGTCTCATATTTACCAGTTGTGCTTAATAGTCACTCACTCTACTTTCAACTAGTAATGGAATCCAGTGCAAGAAGACATTTCCCAGCCAACCTTGCAGCAAACTGTGTCATGTGACTCAGTACTAGGTAGGAGGATGTGAGCAGAAGTGGCAAGTGCATCTTTCAGGGAAATGAACATCTCCTCTACTTCCCCTTCTCCACTCCTGTTGGCTTGGATGTTGATGTGCTTGGTCACTAAACACATGGATAAGAGCTACCTAGATCTGGGGAACACTTCTGGAAGTCACTCTGCAGAAGAATCACAGAAAATGTGGGTTTGAACACTGGCAAAGGACCGAGGAGCCAATGGTTTTTTGACCAGCCAGCATAGATCTTTCTAGCTTATCCTGTAAAGAAGAAGGTCATTTTCACCTAATATTTTAGGTGCAACTATAAGGGTAGTTGGAAAGAGTAATTACACAGGACTTGCACAAAAACATAGCCTGAAATTTTATCCTTAATACCTATTTTTTTTTCTTTCTTTTCTTTTCTTTTTTAAAGAAAGAAAATGTACCTGAATGTATAATGTGACAGGGCTTTTTTTTGAGTCCTTTATTTTTTTTACAAGAGTTATGAATCCTATTAGTGTGCTACAACCGGAAGTGTTTTTTACTTTAGAACCTGTGAATTGTTTTATTGGGGGAATTATTAAGGCCACAGAAATGACCACCATAGTCAGACAGAAATATTTTGGTCTAATAAGAAAATGGGACAATCTATCCCACCCTATCCCAAACCAAATTTCCAAACCTCAAGTTAGTAAAAACAGTTAATAAACACTGGTTATACAAAGAAGTGTAGGGAAGTATAGGAAATTTGGAAAAGGAGCCTGTCCTATTAGTGTCGTGGGTTATATTTTTCCAGGTTTGGGCACCCAGCTTCCCAAAACCAAACTGTATACTGAGCAATGTATTTTGAAATGGTGCCAGTGGGACAAGCATGAGGCTCTCTGCTTCAAACAGAATTTTATTCACAGATGCTTCATATTTGTACCAAGGAGATGAGCTAAATCAAGAGTAGGAGTATGTGATGCTGGTTTGCAAAATGATTGTTTTTCCTGAAGCCAATCTTTATTTTATTTTTCTGATAATAAATGCACAATACTTATGTAGAAGTTTGGTAAGTATTAATACAATCTAAAACAAATTATGAATTCCCTTTCTGTCATTCTCTTTCCAATAAAATTTCTAAAGAAAGCTGAAAACAGACCCTATACAAAAAGCTGTCTCGTGTTTTTTCTTTTTCTTCTTCCATCTAACATTAGTCTCTTTAGTACCTGCAATTAGATTGCCACTTTATCTAGGAAACGCAGCTTTTAGCAATTCTTTGTTGATTCCAATGAAATCAACCTGACTCAGCTAATATGAACTGATTAGATTGAGAATGAAGTCCTAATACCAACTGCTGTCCAATAGTAATTACTTGACATTAAATTTTGGGTGACCCAAGAAAATTCTATAAGCTTAGAGAAGTTTCAAGTAAGAGGATGGGGAGCTTGAAGACATTATAAAAGAATCCATGAAGGACCCAAGATGTACTGAGAGAGAGATACATGAGAATGGCTATGCACAGCAGCAGAGATTGGATGTCATTATAGTAAATCCCAATTACATGGAATTATATGGCAGCATCCTCTTCCTTGCTGGCTAAAAAAGCATAATACCCTCCTGCCCAACCACCACCACCCCAAAATACAAAAACTGAATATAAAATTTAATGGCTGCACTAATTAATATTCCCTCATATTCTTGTTTTTCTAACTGTGAGTCACAGCCTATTATACTGTAGGGTCAGTCTAGTGGGCCAAACCCGGCTTTGTTTGCTGGCCTACTTACACAAATAAAATGGTGCTATAAGGCTAAATGTTCATACCTCCTGCCCCAATTCATATATTGAAACTTTATCCTCAATATGATATTTGGAGGTGGGGCCTCTTAGGAGGTGATTAGGTGATTAGTGCCCTTATAAAAGTGGTCCCAGAGAACTCCCTGTACTCTTCCACCATCTGGGGATATAGTGAAAACAGCTGTCTATGACCCAGGAAGTAGGTCTTCACCAAACATGGCATCTGCCAGCACCTTGGTCTTAGACTTCTCAGCCTCCAGAATTGCAAGAAATAAATTTCTGTTGTGTATAAGCCACTCAGTCTATGGTATTTCTGTTACAGAGCCAGAACAGATGAAGACAAATGGAGAGGAGAAGGGAGGAGAATAAGATAGTTTCTTCACATGAACCTTTGTGCTGGCCAACATGGCACTGCAAGTTTACACTTTGAACTTCCTCCTCTGTGCCAACTACTGCAATGGTAGGTAGGTTTGTTTGTTTATTTGTTTGTTTGTTTATTTATTTATTTATTTATAACTAAGACAGTAGTACTGGAAAATGTTAAAGAGCAATTACAAGCCATGGAAGGCAGATTGAGGAGCTCCAACCCACATATGGTGGGAGTTCCAGGAGAGAATTTAATTCAACTGCAAGAATCATTTTTGGAAAAGGTTATTATTAATTTTATAAAATTAAAAGAATGGAATGAGTTTTCAGATTAAAAACCCACAATACTCACCGAGGATTACAAATAAAAAGTAAATTCACAATAGGGCATCATGATAAAGAAAAACAAGGGACTTCAAGTAAGAGGCCGATTATCCACTAATGAATTCAAACATACCAGTAGAAGATTTTTCCTCAGGAACAACAAATGTCAAAACACAAATGAAAACCTTTAAGTGTCAGAGAAATAACCATCTATTTAGCATTTGATACCTAGCTAAACTGTCACTAAGTCTTGTGGTGAGCAGGTGGTGGAGGGAATATGAAAACAGTTTTCTACCTAAAGATTCTAATTTAAATAATTATTAAAAGAACTATTTTTCCAAGAAGACATCAATCATTTTAAAAATATACTGAAAGTCTTTTTTAAAATGTTCTATCCCAACTATTCCAGTTATTATACCCATATTTGTTGACCCATTTCTCTGCCCCCCATTTAAAGCCAAACTTCTCAAAGGAATTACATTAGACTCTTATTCTCAATTCCTCTTTGTCCACCTTCCTAAACCCATTAAAGTTAGGCCTTAACCTCCACCACTCCAATGACATAGATTTGTCCTTGCCACTAATGACCTCTACATTGCTAAATCTAGTGGTTAGTTCTTAATCATCTCATTTGATTTATTAACATCCAACATAACGGATCACTCTTTGAAACACTATCATAATTTGGTATTTCGACACTATTCTCCATTTATTCTACTACCTCACTGGATACTTCATCTTGGTCTACTTTGTTGTGTCATCTTCATTTCCCAGCCATGTGACACTGGAATACCCTTAGTCCTTATCATCCACTCTTCTCTACCTACACTTATTCCTAGGTGATTTCATTTGTAATATGTCATTAATATCATCTATATGATTATGTTCTCCAAATATATAACTTTAATTCAAAACTCTTCCTTGAACTATAGGCTTATACATCCAATTGACTAATAATCCCCTTGGGTGCTTGATAGGAATCTCAAATTTATAAATCTATAAACAAACTTTTGATTTTACCCTCTTAACCTTTTCATTCCACAGTGTTGGTCATTTCATTAAATATCACCTTAATCCTTTCAGATTCTCAGGCCTTTCAGTCATACCTTGAAAACCAATCCATCAACTAATTCTCTTAGATATACCTTCAAATTATATCCAGAATGTGATAATTTCTTTCTTTCTTTATCTCCCTCACCCAAGTCACCAATATTTCTTATCTGGATTATTATAAACATTTCTTAATTAGTCTACATGCTTCTGGTCTTGAAAACCCTTATCCCCAAATATATAAGTCACCCATCAAGATCTTGCTAAAACAAGAAGATGTCAGTTTTTTTGTTCAAGACCCTCAGGTGGCATCCCATCTCACTTAGAGTAAATGCCAAAGTGCTTACAGTGGTCTAAAAGTCTTACTTGGTCTCCTTTGACCCTCTCCCCCCACCATTAATCACTATCTCTGCCTTCATCTACCACACTTTTCCTGCCCATTCTGCTCCAACCACACTGGACTCTTTGATGTTTCTTGAAGACCCCATGCAGTATATGCTATTCCCTCTGGGATATTTTTCTTCCAGATTTTCATCAAATAGCCATTAAAATATCATTTCATCTTTGAGCTCTTCCCTGAAAACCCAGATTAATAATAAGTCTTATAACTTATTCTTCTCCATAGCACTTATCTTTATTTGTTTTCTGATTTTTATTTATCTCCTCTTACTAGAATGTCAATTATATGAGTTAAGGGATTTTATCTGTTCTGTTCACTGCTATATTTCCAAGCACCTATAACCACAGCAGGCCAATAGAAGACATACAATAAGGATTTATTAGATGACTAAATAAATGGTGAGGAAAAACAAAGGTAAAACATGATAGCCAACTCAAACAAATATTGTTTGTAAAAACAATACAGGCCACATTTTCTACTGATCAAAAACGGTGAAAGAAAATTTTAGATGAGGAAAATAGGTGAGTTTATCTCAAAGAACAATTAAAATGTGTTAGATTTTCTACTTTGTTTGGGAGAAGGATAGATAATCTGTGTGAAATGGGAACACTAATGTTGCTTGATGTGGGAGTGAGTGGCCCAGCTGAGGGGTGCATGGGGTGTAAGGTCAGCACTGATGATGTGGCTGTCGCAGGCTTCTGCTGCCTTAAGAATCAGCACAGTTGTTAGGGGACCCACATCAGGGAAGACTGAGAAGGTCACACCCCACACAGACTCTAAGAAGGGAAAGAGAAGGTGAGCATAATCATGGTCTTGGGAAAGTGGCAGGCCTCACATAGTTTAGGAATAGATGTTATAGACTCATGTTCTGTGGATGTTTTTTCTCAGTAGGCAGAAATGAGAATCGTTATTGCCAGGTAATAACTATATGTATTTGAAAAAAATGAAAGAAAAACCTTTGCATTTTTAGCTTTGCAAGGAAACATTTCTGAAGAGTGATTATTTAAGTCAATACCTAAAAAAAACCAAGTCTGCCAAAATATGCTTCAAGACATTGTGGGGGAAAAAAGCCCCAAAAGATAATACAATAGAAACATCCTGTACAAGTAACATTTAGACCAGGAATGCAAGGACAGTTCAATATCAGAAAGATTTAGCAATATAATCTACTGCATTAATAATTTTAAAGAGGTAATCAAATGGTTATTCTACCATGCAGAAAACCAGTGTTTATAATTTAACATTTATGATAAACTCTTAATAAACTAGAAATCCAGAGTTTTCTGAATCTAACAAAAATATGTCACCCAAAAACCTGTACCTAACAGCATACTTAAAATGAAACTTTTCAAGCATTCTCACAATTATGTGGCACAAGAAAAAAATGCTTATTATAAAGGCATACTATTTACATGGCATGGTACCTTATGGATAGGAAAGTTGAGATCAACAGGGAAAAAAAAGCCTAGAAACGTTTAAAGCATATATATGATCTTAGAACACAACAGAAAAGGCACTGCAAATAATGGAGAAAGAATAGAGCTCAGTAAATGGTATTGAGACAACTGGTTTTTCACATGGAATAAAAATAGATCCATGCTTTACACCACATATACAAATTAGGTCCATGTAAATTCAATGTCTACACATGTAAAACAAAACTTTGAGAAATAAATTAAAGCAACTTAGAGTACAGGCGGGATTTAAATATAATATAATCATGGAGGAGAAAGTGATTGCTTAAGCAAGGCACAAAATGCAAAATAATAAAAGAAATTTAACTTTATCAAAATTTTAAAATTGTGTTAAAAGAGGTCATGAAAAAAATTAAAATGCCATCAACAGACAGGAGGCAAAAGTTTCAACAATATATTTTTCAGTATATGAAAAAGTATGAGTCATATGTATGAAATATAAACACATATATTAAAATACATATACATTAGGATCATACACATTTACACGTTTTTGTAAATCAATAAAGAGAACAGACAATAAAAGAGTAAACAAAGAGTAGAAATAGATAATTCAGAGGAGGAAATCCTAATGGCCCTATAAAAATGATGTTCAATTTTACGAATAATCAGAGTAATGAAAATTAAAACAATGAGATACTGATTCATATCTACCAACCCACACATAATTACGTCTGATAATAAGTGTGAGCAAGGACCTGGTGGGAGTGTAAATTGGTAAGAGAGCACTATGGAGAGCAATTTGTTAGTGTCTACCAAACACGAAAATGCACATATCCTATGATGTGGTAAGCCCACTGATATATACTCCAGAAAAACTCTATTACATGTATCCTAAAGGAAATGTCTAAGGATATTTATTTCAGTACAACTTATTTTTGTAAAACAACTGAATCATTTTAAATTTTCAGTAGTATGGGAATGGATAAGTTGTAATATTTTCATGAGATGGAGTAATATACAGAAATTTTTAAAAGAATGAGCAAGGGGAATATAAAAACATAAATTCTGAAAACAGAATGTTTGATAGTAAAAGTAGTGATTGCCAGAATACCACAGTCCATATTTGAAGTAAAATATATGGGGGTACCTGGGTGCTCAACTCAGTCAGTTGAGTGTCAGATTTTGGCTCAGGTCATGATCTCCTGGTTCGTGAGTTTAAGCTCCACATCGGGCTCACTGCTATCTGCCTGTCAGTGCAGAGCCTGCTTCAGATCCTCTGTCCCCCTCTCTCTGTCCCTCCCCCCACTTGTGCTCTCCTAAAAATAAATAAATATTTAAGAAATAATAAAGCGAAATATATGAAATTTTTATTTATTTTTTTTTTGAGAGAGAAAGTGTGCAAATACATGTGCATGAGACAGAGAGGGAGAGAGAGAAGCCCAAGCAGTCTCAATGCCCAGTGCACAGCCTGACATGGGGCTCAGTCTCATGACTGTGAGATCATGACCCGAGCTGAAATCAAGAGTCAGACGCTTAACTGGCTGAGCCATCCAGGCATCCCATGAGTATTTTACAATACACAAATAATTTGTATTTCATGCGTACAATAATCATGTTTTATGTATGTAGCAAAATTTAAATGTATAAAAACAGGACTGTACAAAGGTCAACACATGGCAGTTGTTCCGGGGTAGCAGAGAGTAGGGTGATGCTGAGAAAGGCAAAACAGGGAACCTCAAATTCACCTGTGTACTTTGTTTCTTTACAAATAGAAGCTAGGCAGCACACATGGGAAAAATATTTACTTTTGATGTATTCATCTGGGTGGCAGGTACATGGACACTTATTTTAGGGTCCCGAGTATATTAAAAAAAATAAGAGTATTAGAGAGCTCTAAATCTATATCCCTGCCCAGGGTCAAAAATAACAAGCCCGCACAAATTTATGCAGATAGAAAGATAAAAAGAGGTTCTGATAAAGAGGAGTTTGTGTAGGGCACCCACTCCTGGACAACACTGACAGAGGAGGGTTGGAATGGTTACTCAGGTGAGTTCCGGTCACTGAATCCATGACTGTCACCCTCATATGCACCCTACCCACCCTCATGGCTCAGCAGTTGGCCTTCCCCAGACACAGTGTTATATGACAAGGAAGGGGAGCTTTCTCAATACCTGTTTCTAGGCTAGGCTGAGGAACATTTTCTTCATAGATTCCAGAGAAAAGCCACAGAGTGGACCTTCCGGGAAGAACGGCAAATCACATGTGAGATTGCACAGGCTAGGTCCTGTCACAAGGCTTCCCAGAGTTCTGGTGCCAGCCGTGTCTGATTAGTGCAAAAAAAAAAAAAAAAAAAAAAAAAGCATATTTTTTTACTAGCTTCAAAAAAGTCAATTTAAGCACTTCACTCCAGTGAAAAACTGATTTGGGGCACAATGATTAACAAATGGTTCTCAATCTCTGTCCCTGGAAGTCACAAACACATGCACAGCCCTAGGTAAGCTGGACCTGGGGAATCTTATTTAGTCACGTGAGTCACAACAAATGGGTACGCCAAAGCTGGTTCATCTTACTCAAGTAGACCACTGTGGAACCTTCCAGCAAACACTTACTAAAACAAGAACCGAAACATTTTACAGACTATAGCGTGTTTCAGTTGGTTGAGAGCCATCATAATTAATAATACAGTAACAATAAAATGACAGCACAGGCAGAAGCCCTGTAGCGTAATGATCCAGAGTGAGCTTCACACATCTGTGGTTATGTCAGTTCCTGAGTGCAAAAGCACCAGAATGCCACATTCATGGTCTCAAATGATGGCAGAAAGTATCTGGAGATAGGCCATGATTCATCTTCTTTTCTTGTCACAGGAACCACTGAGAAGAAACTCAGAAGCTCCTACTGAGAATTCCTTAGAAAGAGAATCAGTGGCTTAAATAAAAGGATTTTACTCTTAAAAAAAAGATATTCCTTGGGGCGCCTGGGTGGCGCAGTCGGTTAAGCGTCCGACTTCAGCCAGGTCACGATCTCGCGGTCCGTGAGTTCGAGCCCCGCGTCAGGCTCTGGGCTGATGGCTCGGAGCCTGGAGCCTGTTTCCGATTCTGTGTCTCCCTCTCTCTCTGCCCCTCCCCCGTTCATGCTCTGTCTCTCTCTGTCCCAAAAATAAATAAAAAACGTTGAAAAAAAAAAAAAGATATTCCGAATAGGCTTCCTTTTATATTTCATGTATGCAGAAGTATTTTCCTTATATATTTATTCTGCATGTCATATAATAGTATCCTTCACAACCATTTCCCATAGAGTTGACCAGCAGCTTCAACTGCTTCCCTAGAAAACACTCCAGCTATTCCTCTCATTAAAAGAGACGAAAAGCCAAGAGGATAGGTGACCGACTTAGTTTGTGCCAACAATCTATCTCTGAATATGACAGAGCTTGTGCAAAACAGGCACTCCTTATATGTTAATAAAAGATTGGGCACTGGTAGTCATTTCTAGAGCCCCAACTGAGCAACTGAGTTGCATCAGTATTTAGAAAATTTAAAAGTCTGTGATTTGACATCTAATTATTTCCCAGTCTGAAAAGATTTTATTTTTCATGTTCCAATGTGGTCCCCGCCTTACAGCAAAAAGGCAAAGTATGCAATAGATAACACCGTATGTGCCACTCTGAGTTCCATCATGGCTCTGTCTTGCCCCTTCAACTAAACTGGCAACATCTGTTATTCTCTAAGACAGTGTGGACATTTCCTTCCATGTCAGTCATTTCAGAGGTAAGTGCCCCCACTCATTCACAAATGTTTGACTGTCTGAGTCTTCCTCATTATCATTTCTAAAACTGAACATCCACATGACAATTTCTCCTCTTTGATCACAATTTTAATTGTTGTAAGTTGTAGCCTGTTTAGTGCTAATGTTACATTAACTTGTTGCAGGTGAGGAAGGGGGGCGCGCGCGTCATAGGGAAGGTGGGCTGAAGAGTCCCTCCATTTGTTCACTTTTCTTTTGGTCCTGAGAATGAAGTTTGGCTCCATTTTTAGTTAATAATAGGATGTTTTTAAATCATAGAACCAAAAAAAAATCATAGATCTTATATCTCAAAGATGAAGGGATGACAAGAGTGAATGTACTTCATTAACTCAGCTTAGGCAAGGGGGGTATTTCCACTATGGATCTGAAACCAGCTGAGACCTCAAATGGAGCAGGAACTGAGTGACCTACCACGAATTAGGCAGTGTCTGTGACACGGGCTTCAGTTAAACACAGTGTGGAACACTCACTCTCATGAAGGCTGTCAAATTCAAAACTTGCCAGACAGATTCACCTTCAGGACTCAGACATCTTGTAGTTGTAGGGAATGAGCTGCCTTAACTGTCGGCAAAGACACACAGCCTTCCAATCTTCAGCGTTGCAGATAGTAAGAAGATGGCCAGAATTTTAACAAGTAAAGAGAAATGTGTACTGATGTATATACTTGAATATACATGTCCTACAGGGTTTATCAGCTCACTGTGATCTGCATATCATGAGATATTGTTCCTAATTCCACAGCTGGATCACCAAACTAAATCCCATTACAATGAAACTCCACCGAATTGTTCCACTTAATTTGTGCTCTAAACAGATACTACTCCTTTGAAATACACTAATCTGTGAAGCGGTCTTACTGTAATCACATACAAAAGTGGATCTATTCCCTTTGTTCATTTTGGGGACGATTACCACACAGTCCCTGTTGTCCAACTCTTCTGTCTCCAATTCATCATTTAATTTTCCGCCAGGAATTGAAAGTCTATCTCCAAACATGAAATTTTCTTGTTTAATATTCTTTGATGACTTCCCTAAGGACCCTGAGTCCTTGCTGACAATCAAGGCCCCAAACAACTTGTCCTGGTCTATTTTTTTTTTTAATTTTTTTTTTTTAACGTTTTATTTATTTTTGAGACAGAGAGAGACAGAGCATGAACGGGGGAGGGGCAGAGAGAGAGGGAGACACAGAATCAGCAGCAGGCTCCAGGCTCGGAGCCATCAGCCCAGAGCCCGACGCGGGTAGTTGTCCTCAGCTACCAAATCAGGAGTTTTCTTGCTCAACTAAGAGTTTTCTTGCTCTGTAGTTCCAATGTATTTTCTTTGTCACCTGAGCTCACTCAGGTTACCACAGCCTGTCTATGACAGTGAGATGTACGCTGTCTTCTCTTTACCAAACTATCAATGTCCTTTGGACAGGAGAGACTTACTGAATATATTTGCTGTTAAACTGACACTGCTTCATATTGGAAAAGGTGCCTGATAAATGTGATCATGTGGGTCACAAAAAAAAATCTATTTAAAAATGATCTAGAGCTTTTCAGTTCTGCCCCTTCATTCCTCAGTGCCCAAAGGGAAAGAGATCTGACATCTGGAAGCAAGACCTCATCTCTGCCTCCTCCATTATCTTGCATAATGTCCAGAAAGTTATGAGCCCTGATAAAATGTTATTTTTCTCCTCCAGTAAAGGAGGCTTGGTTGAACGAAAACAGAGCCAATCTCACTACAAGGAGGCACATCTTTGGGTTTTGATCCTCTTTCCTCTGAAGGGACAAATAACCTTGTGAGTGAGAAAAGTTGCCCAGCCAGCAGCCGCAATGACAACCCACCTTGGCAGCAGAAAAGAGTGATAATTAGACACCAATTTCTTTTGTAGGATGAGTAGTGGGTGGGTTTTTTTTTTTTTGACTTGTTATTTCAAGATCAAAGAAAATATTTTTTTAAATGTTTATTTATTCTTGAGAGAGACAGACAAAGCGCGAGCAGGGGAAGGACAGAGAGAGAGAGGGAGACACAGAGTCTGAAGCAGGCTCCAGGCTCTGAGCTGTCAGCACAGAGCCCTACACGGGGCTCAGACTCATGAAGTGCAAGATCAAGACCTGAACTAAACTGGACGCTTAAACAACTGGGCCACCTAGATGTTCCCTGAGAAAAATGTTTTTATATTTAGCAGTTTTATTTTGATCACCATAGTTAATATTATTGCCAGGGTGAAAACGTGGTAAAAAGATGCTAAGACTGAATTTATCTGTATTTACATTGTCACTTTTAAGCTTCAAATAGGAAATGCCTTTGATCAAGATTGTTCAACAGATTGCTGAAAACAGAAAGTTTCTTCTGCTAAGTACTAGCATGCATAAATTTCTTACATAATACATGAGAAAAAAATTTTTTTTTGATATATGGGTGTTTTTTTCTTGTGTTGACAGAAATTTGGCAGTTACTGTGCACCACCCTTCACACAAAAAGTGGCTCAATCAACCACTGGCCTTTTCTTATAAATCTGGTAATCTGTGTCCCCTTAATAGAGTAATTATAGGGATGTTTTCCTATTTTCAATACAAAACTATGGAACAATGGAGTGTTTATTTTGGCCCAATGACTTTGTACAAAGGTCCCATCTATGATCTCCCTTCAAAATCCTGCTTATAAATTCCTAACACCCAACAAGTCAACCTGAGAAAAACCATGACTTTAGTCTTTCCTTTTGGCCAAAATCTTTAATTTGGAGAATGCAAATAAGACTTTCAAAATTACTTTTGAGCAGCTGAGAGAACCCATGAATATGCCAAAACCTTTCAACCCAAACTATTTCCAAAAATTATCTGCTTGTCCCATTTTTGATTCAGTTAAGAATTAGAGAAGTACATTTTATGTAACTACAACTCTCTGCCCAAGTAACATCTTCACTTTTAAAAAGAGAAGTCAGTTTTTTCTCTTCCTTTATTACAGGTTTTCCCAGCAAAGCAAAACAAAACAAAACAAAATTAAAACAAAATTAACTTAAGTAATATGAAATATATGTGCCAAAAGTGTCTTCAGTGATCTGCTTTTTAACTAGACAAGCTCTCTGGCAGATGAAAATCATTAGCAAGCAAAACTGTAGAGCTTTTAAAATGTGCTGGAAAAGTTTCAGAGAAGATATACAGCATAAATAGCTTTATAAACCCGAAGCAAAATTCTAAATCACACCTGGTATATCAGTTGTGTGAAAGGCTTAGGTTAAGAAACATGAATTAAATCTTGAGAGGCACTGGCCTCAACAACATTACAGCCTAAAGGGAACCTGTATCCAAGATGCCATCCTTTAATTGAAAAACATCAATATGTGTGTTCCTAGTGCCCACTGTTGCACATGTAGAGAGGTATGGGCTGGAGCTAAGGCAAAGGCACCTCAAGCTAAGGCAAAGGCACCTGATATTCTTGCAAGAAGTTTTCTTCAGGCAAAGAGCGCAATAGGACTGCAGGCCATTTCCCTCAGCACCTAGCCACTCACACATTCAATTTATCATTCAATAAACATGTGGGAGTGCCTATCATATGCCACACAATTTCCAGGGCCCTCCAAGTCGGTGATAAAGGTCTCCTATTTCATGGAAGTGACATTCTAGTGAAAGAAAATTGACAATAAGAAATAAACAAGTAAGCGAGAAAAGAACCATTAGATGGAATAAATGCTATAAAGAAAGCATAACAGGGTGATGGAAATGGGGGTGGGGGACTTACTCATCTAACTGGGACCACAGAAGATCTTTCAGTTGAGTTGAGATTGGATGACAAGAGGAGTCAGCTACGCCAAAATCTGAGCACAAAGCATTCCAGGCAAGGGAATAGCCTGGTGGATGAGGTAACAGAAGGAAAATCAGTGTGGCTGGAGCTTAGTCCTCAATTCAATCACCTATAATTGTGCACGCTTATGTCACTGTAACATGTTCTTCAAACCTGGGGCAAAACAAGGAAACCTACAGACAAAAACATACCCATGCCTGTAAAACACGAAGAGGTCTTAGGGTCTTCTGGACACAACAACAACCCTAAGAACCTTCATGTCAAGAGCTTGAGCTTCATTCCAGTTTGTTTTCCAGTACTGATATATTTGACCAGTTTCTCATGGTTGAAGGCAACAGAGAGAGCATGCAAGGCTAGTAGGACTGAGAAGTGTAGGATGTGGCTTTGAAAGGAACCATAACTGCTTATTTCCTGGGACCTCTGACCAAAAAGGAAACACTTTTCTTGATTCGTCAGGAGATTTGCATAAGATCACAAGATCTCTTGTGGTACAGTAATCTCTCTCTTGCTTTTGACTCTTTATTATGTTCTCCCTTGTATAATAGTTATTTTAGTATTGTCTTCTTGCCATTGTTAACCTGTAAGTGACTTCCTGTCAGAGACGGTCTTACTGATTGTTCTCTGAAGTACCGAATACAGTGCCAGGCACATAGGGATGTTCAATAAATGATAAATTCCCTGGGGTTGGCTTTGGCTTTTTTAGTCCAATATTCCAATTATAGGTACAGTAATGGTATCCAAATAATGTAATTGTTTTTCTTTTGCTGTATATGTAATAAATCCTTACGAACTTCTGTGCTGACATAGTACAGATGGATTCCCAGTAAT
Organism: Panthera tigris; assembly: GCF_018350195.1. Classification (NCBI taxonomy): domain Eukaryota; kingdom Metazoa; phylum Chordata; class Mammalia; order Carnivora; family Felidae; genus Panthera; species Panthera tigris. Next base: position 204,004,566 of record NC_056660.1, read on the forward strand.
GCTTTGGCACAAAGTAGATAATGTTGCTTGTTGAATGTATGCATGCATGTCTGAGTGGGCAAATCTATGAACAAATTCCAGCAAGAACAACTGTACCCAAGGCCATTTTATTCAATCAGCAATGGGTTCTACTGTATGTTCAGCAGTAAGCTAAGTGCTGTAGAGACAATGGTGAGTAAAACAGATGGTCCTGCCCTAATGGAGCTATTGGTATGGTAGGGAAACATATTGAAGATATCACGCATGTATGTAATTATAAGTGCTATGAAAGGATGATGATCAGAGAAGCGTTCTTTGAAGGCTACCTGAAAGACATGGTCAAGTTTATTCAAAAGTCAATGCCATAATCATGAAGTCTTTTTAGGAACCAGGCCTGTAGACATAGAGCAAGTGGTCAAGAGAGATGACAACTGATGGTAGCTCAAGTTGCCTCTGGTAACCAGGGATGGGTTACTGAGAAAATATTTGGAATCTTCCATTTTGCCCATCTTTAAAATTAAACTCAAACTTTTTATGTGTCTTGATTGTGTGTGGTCTTGTTTAAAGACAGAATATACCAAGCAACCTAAAATCGTCTTCTGCAGGCATTCTTTACTGTACCATGATTCCTTTACTAAATGCTTTAAATATAGCAGCTCAGCTATTTTTCTGAGGTAGACCAGGAAAAATTGAAATTTATTTTATGAGCAAAAAAACAATGCAGTGCCCTTGTTCTCCCATCATTCAGGAAAAATAGCTAAGTGAAATTCTGGTCAAACTTTCCAAAAAGCTTTGGGCTGAGGACAAGCATGGAAAAATTCAAGCCCAAAGGAGAAATTTCCAGAAATTTAGAAGCAAGTGAAAACAGAGGGTTATAACAGTTCAGTACTTGCTGCCAGGAACAAAGTATATACGATATTATTTATTGCTGAAAGCTTTTCAGAGAGGCAGCATCTGGTTTCAGTGAGGTCTTGCTTTTTCATCCCATCCAGCAGCTGGACTGAGCACTATGGCACAAGGAGATCAACCAATTGGCCAAGGTGACGCAGCGAGTCAGTGACTCTTTCCAGATTAGACCACAAGAGCCTCTGGCTTCTTGAATGCCAAGAATAAGTCACATGACAAATGGAGAGTTTAGCACTTTTTATTGACTCCAAGTGGATTCTTCAGCTTTAATTTTCTATTTGTGTTTACATTTTCAGAGTCCCAAAGAATAATTCTTTCTCCCTTTTCTCCAGTGGACACATCAGATATCAACTTGGTTCTCTGTGAATGCCAAAATTCCCCACCCCCCTCAACTAGGAATTATTCATCTAGGCTGAGTGTGCTAATGGCAGGACAAGTCAGAAATGGTCATGCAATGTTCCCCTCACACTGGAAAGAGGAAGATGGAGATCGAAAGGCTGGCTAACTCTGAGCAGAGAAGCTGGGCACTCTGCTTTGGTCATTCCAAATGTGCCTCTCTGAGGCAGGGGAAACACTGAAGAAGGTAAGCTTAATCTTCCAGGAGAAAGTGTCATAAGCTTTTACTTCTCTGTGCGTCTTTTTCTCTACCAGTGTTATTTCTCACAGAGCCCTGGCAAGAGAAAACACATCCCTTCATTCCTTCTGCATATGTCTTCCATACCAACAGGAGAAAAGGAGGCTCTGTTTCCTAAGCATATGTGTTTCTCACATCCCAAGAAGACTGTAAGGGAACAAACAAGCAACAACATGCACACACACAAAATACATTTAATAAGAAATTTCAGCATTAATATAATCGCCAGTGTAGTACTTAATTATTCTAAGAAGCAACTTCAGCTACCATCAGTTGTCACCTCTACTGACCACTTGCTCTATCTACAGGCTTGGTTCGAAACAACGGCACACACATCCCCTAATAGTATCAGTACAATAGTATCAGTACAATTAATTAATGATTAATATTATTACTAGTTTCATGAAATTAAAAAAAACATTTTTAGGGAAAGAAAGGGAGGGGAGGGCGGCGAAGGGAAAGGATTTTCACCATTTTTTTTTTAATGTCTAAACTTTTAGATGTAATCGGAGAAGACTAGAGAACTGAGCCAGTTAGTTGTGTGCATGAACTTGATGTATTGTGAAATGATCAAAAGGATATCAGGGAGGGAATAAGCCCAATCTGGTTATCAGACTCTGCAATAGCAATAGGGCACAGCATCAAGAGAAACCTTGCAAGCTTTTGGAGTACCCAGCGATGCCCAGAAGGCATGCCATTTTAATAACGTAAAACATATGTCTACGCTATGGCAGCAACCTAATTTCACTTCAAATTGGAACGAACGATACCACTAAGAAACATCTGACAATTTCAACACAATAGGAGTTGGGGAATTTTTACTCCAAACTTAATGCAGATGTCAAACACAATATGAATAGAACATCTCACTTTGTTTCCTTTACATCACAATTCTCTCTTAATTGCAACAGACGAAGTAATTTCTGACCAGAAAGACGTGATGACATTTCAAGCATAAGGACTTCAGTTTTGGCTTACAGACATCTTCTATCCCCCTTTGGCTTATTATTACTCGAAGGGACAGCCACAATACTATAAATATTGTACTCATTCATTCGGCATTTATTGCGTGTCTATGACCTGGGTACTAACCGAGGCCCAAATGTTAGAGTCATAAACAACACAGACACATCCCTGCCCTCCTGGAGCTTCTAACCTGGCAGTTCGCTCTTATTTCAAAGTTCAGTTATTGTTTCGATAAAGCTCAGTTCAGGTTTTAAAAAGGAAACCTTCATCTAAAGACAATTCTTAAGTTATCACTGTCTTTCCAAAACATATTTTTTCAACCCTCCAATTAGTCCATTGATATTAAACTCCCAGTTATGGTCATTCTTAGAAGAAAGAACTAGGACATGATTAAGGGTTTTTTTTCTTTTGAGAAGATGAGCTCCTAAATTATAGATGTCTAATGAGTTAACCAGTAGGTTCAACTACTACATGTCAAACTAAGAACTGTCACAAAAGCCTGGACGGGTTGCCTGAAAAAGATGCCTCCAAATAGTAAATGTAATCCTTTCTGGGCCAAAAACCCTGAATGGATTCCTTAGCAAGCGCCGGTGAGTAATTACACATTTTGGCAATCCAGTGCAAACAGCCAGGTTAAGTTTGCCCCAATCCTGTCCACGAGATCCTTTGTCCCAACAGGGCTCAATCTGACCAAAGGGATGCCCAGGCAAATGGCTAGGATGTAGGTCACTCTGCTTCAGCATGAGTTTCCACCTTTTGCTGATGAGTGCTAAGGTGTTTCAAAGCTACGTGAGCACACCTATATGTCTCTTCTTAGAAAACAACACAAAACAGAAAAATAGCCTTTTTATATTGGAGATTTCTTCTACCTTACCTTTTTTAGCTTTCTCTCACTGCCCCCGCCCCTCAGCCTTGCCTCCTTTCCCCTTATCATTTCTCTCCTACTTCCCCGGCAACAGGGTGAAACACTATTAGAAGCTCGTTACATTTTGTGAAGCTCTACAAACATTGTATGTTGCCGGAGAGGACCCTGAAGCCCAAGGTCACACAGTGGGGAAGTAGCCGACCCAGGATTCCAGGTAGCCCATCTGATTTCAGAGTCCTCAATTCCTGGACCATACCGCCTCTTTAGGAATTTTTGGCTTTAAGTCTTTATGATAAAGATGGACTGTTTCTAGGCATTAAGAGTAGCAGTGAAACATAAGAAATTAATGTTAATCTCTGCTACACTTGAGAAAAATCTAACAAATTCACTGAAGTGCTTTAAAGGAAGTAATTAAGGGGACAATTTATTAAGGTTTTACATCTCAATTGCACCAGTTTCAGGTCCTTTTTTCCTCCAGTTTTATTGAGAAATAATTGACGTACAACACTGTATAAGCTTAAAGCACACAGCATGATGGCTTGGTTTATAGATACTGTGAAATGATGACCATAAGGGGTTCCATTAACAGCCATCTTCTAATATGGATACAATTAAAAAAAATGTTTCCCTTATGATGAGAACTTTTGGATTTACACTCTTCATAACTTTCCTGTGGATCAAACAGTAGTGTTAGTTTATATTCATTATGTTGTGCATTACATCTGTGGTACTTATTTATTTTATAACTGCAAGTTTGTACCCTCTACCACCTTCCCCCTTCCCCCTCCCCTATCCCTCACCTCTTCTTTCTACGAGTGTTGTTCTTTTGCTTGTTTTAGATTCCAAATATAAGTGAAATCATACATACATACAGGACAAATACTGTATGACTTCTTTGACTTCTTTCACTTAGCATCATGCCTTCAAGTTCCAAGCATATTGTCCCAAATGGTAGGATTTTTTTTTTAATGGCTGAATAGTGTTCTATTGCATATCCTAATTTCTTTTTCCATTCATCCATTGCTGGACTCTTAGATAGCTTCTAGGTCTTGGCTATTGTAAATAATGTTGCTGTAAACATGGCAGTGTACATATCTTCTCCTATTAGTATTTTTGTTTCTTTTGGATACATTCCCAGAAATGGAATTACTGGATCATATGGTAGTTCTATTTTTAATTTTTTGAGAAACCTCCATCCTGTTTTCTAGAGTGGCTGCACCAATTTACAATCCCACCTACAGTGTAGTGGGCCCCCGCCCCCCGCTTCCTCCGCACCCCTGCCAGCATGTGTTATCTCTTTTTTGATAATGACTATCCTAACAGGCATGAGGTGATATCGCATTGTGGTTTAATTTGCATTTTCCTAACAACTAGTGATGTTGAACATCATTTCATGTACCTGTTGGCCTTTGTGCATCTTCTATGGATTCAGGTTCTTTGTTCATTTTTTAATTGAGTTGTTTGTTTATGCTATTGACTTATAGGAGTATTTTATATATTTTGAATATTAACCCCTTATCAGGTATATGGTTTGCAAATAATTTTTCCTCATTCTGTAAGTTGTTGTTTCACTTTGCTGAGGGTTTCTTTGGCTGTGCAAAAGCTTTTAGTTTGATGTAGTCCCATTTGTTTAGTTTTGCTTTTGTTGCTTATGTTTTAGGTTTCATGTCTAAAAAATCATTACCAAGACCCATGTCGAAGGCCTTTATTCCTATGCTTTCTTCTAAAGTTTCATGAGGTTTCAAGACTTACATTTAAGTTAATCCATTTTGAGTTAATTTTTGTGAGTGGCATTAAAATATGGGTCCCATTTTCGGGGCAACTTTGGCTCAGGTCATGATTTCATAGTTCATGGGTTCAAGCCCTGCATTGGGCTCTAGGCTGACAGCTCAGAGCCTAGAGCCTGCTTTGGATTCTGTGTCTCCCTCTATCTCTGTCCCTCCCTGGTTCATGCTCTGTCTCTGTCTCTAAAAAATGAATAAACATTAATTTTTTTTTTTAAAATATGGGTCCCATTTCATTCCTTTCCATGTGAATATCCAATTATCCCAGCATCATTTATTGAAAAGGTTATCTTCTCCATTGAGTGTTCTTGGCTTCCTTGTCAAATATTAGTTCACCGTATATGCTTGGGTTTATTTCTGAGCTTTCAATTCTGTTCCATTGGTCTATTTGTCTGTTTTTATGCCAGTACCATACTGTTTTGATTACTATAGTTTTATAGCATACCTTGAAATCAGGAAGTGTGATGCCTCCTGCTTTATTGTCCTTTCTCAGGATTTCTTTGGCTTTCATGGTTCCATATAAATTTTAAGAGTGTTTTTTTTTTCTAGTTTTGTAAAGAAAATGACATTGGAATCTTATTTGAGATTGCATTACATCTATAGATGGCTTTTAGTAGTATTGACATTTTAATAATATTAATTTTTCCAGTCTATGAACACAGGATATATTTCCATTTATTTGTACTTCTTTGATTTCTTTTATCAATGTCTTGTTTTCTGAGTAGAGTTCTTTTACCTCCTTAGTTAAATTTATCCCCAAGTATTTTATTATTTTTATACTATTATAAATGGGATTTATTTCTTTTTCAGAAAATTCATTGCTAGTGTATAGAAATGCTACTGATTTTTATATATTAATTTTGGGTCCTGAAACTGTACTGAATTTATTGATTAGATCCAACAGTTTAATTTAATCTTTAAGATTTTCTCTATATAAAATCCTTCATCTTCAATCAGAGATAATTTTACTTCTTCCTTTCTAATTCTGATCCTTGCTTCCTTCCTTCCTTCCTTCCTTCCTTCCTTCCTTCCTTCCTTCCTTCCTTCTTTCCTTCTTCCTCCCCCCCCCCCCACCCTAATTGCTCTAGCTAGGACTTCTAGTACTATGTTAAGTAGGAGTGGTGACAGTGGACACCTTGTCTTATTCCCTATTTTAAAGAAAAAGCTTTCAACCTTTCACCATTGAGTATGATGTTAGTTGTGGGCTTGTCCTATATGGTCTTTATAACGTTGAGATACATTCCTTCTATGCCTAAGTTGTTATGAATTTTTATCACAAATGGATGTCGAATTTTGTGAAATGTTTTTTTTTCTGCATCTATTGATATTATCATATGATTCTTTTCTTTCATCCTATTAATGTGATGTATGACATTGATTTATTTGTGTATGTTGTACCATTCTTGCATCTCAGGGATAAATTCCACTTGATCATGGTAAGTAATCCTTTTGCTTTGCTGCTGATTTGGTTTACTAGTATTTTATTGAGAATTTTTGCATCTATATTCATCAGAAATGATGGCCTGTAGTTTTCTTTTCCAGTAGTGTCTTTTTCTGGGTTTGGTATCAGGATAATGTTGGCCTTGAAAATAGGTTTGGGAGTGTCCTCTCTCTCTCTCTTTTTTTTGAAGACTTTGAGAAAATTGGTGTTAATTCTTTTTTTAAAGTTTACTTATTTATTTTGAGAGAGAGAAAGAGAACATGAGCAGAGGAGGGGCGGGGGGGGGTGGTGGAGAAGGAGAGAGAGAATTCCAAGCAGGCTCCATGTTGTCACTGCATAGCCCAACGGAGGGCTCCATCTCATGAACCGTGAGATCATGACCTGAGCCAAAATCAAGAGTCAGATGCTTAACTGACTGAGCCACCCAGGTGCCCCAGGTGTTAATTCTTCTTTGAATTTTTAGTAAAATTGCCAATGAAGTCATCTGGTCCTGAGCTTTTATTTGTTGGGAGATTTTTGATTACTGATTCAATTTCCTTAACTAGTAATTGGTCTCCTCAGATTTTCTATATCTTCCTGACTCAGCCTTGGTATGTTGTATGTTCCTAAGAATCTTTCTATTTCTTCTAGGTTGTCCAATTTGTTGACATACAGTTATTCATAGTAGCCTCCTACAATCCTTCGAATGTTTTATTGTCAGATGTAATGTCTCTTTTCTCATTTATAATTTCATCGATTTGGGTTCTTTTTCTTTTTTTCTTGGATAGTCTATCTAGGGGTTTGTCAATTTTGTTTATCTTTTCAAAGAACCAACTCTTAGTTGGGTTAATCTTTCCTACTGGTTTTCTCCTATTTCTGGTCTAATCTTTATTATTTCCTTTCTTCTGCTAATTTTGGGCTTGGTTGCTCTTCTCTTTTCTAGTTCCTTAGGGCACAGAGTTAGGTAGTTTATTTGGGATCTTTCTTGCTTCTTAATCTAGGCATTTATTGCTATGAACCTTCCTCTTAGAAGTGTTTTGCTGCATCCTACACTGTGGTAGGCTGTGTTTGTATTTTCATTTATATCAAGAAGCTATTTTATTTCTCCTTTAATTTCTTCTTTGGTCCACTGATTGTGGAGCAGACTGCTGTTTAATTTCCATGTGTTCATGAATTTTTCAGTTTTCCTCTCATTATTGATTTCTAATTTCATGTCATTGTGCTCACAGGAGATACTCAGTATGATTTCAATCTTCTTGAATTGGCTAAGGTTGTTTTGTGGCCTACCAAATGTTCTATCCAAGAAAATGTTCCATGTGTGCTTGAGAAGAATGTGCATTCTGCTGTTGTTGGATTGAATGCTCTGTATATGTCTGTTAGGTCCATTTGGTCTATAGTGGTGCTCAAATCTGTTTCCTTATTGATTCTCTGTCTAGATGATCTATCCACTGCCGAGAATGGGGAATTAAAATACCCAACTATTATTATATTACTCCTTCTGGCTCTGTTAGTTTTTGTTTTACATATTTAGGTGCCTTAATGTTGGGTGCATAAGTCTTTACAATTTTTATATCTTCTTGATGTGTTGCCCTCTTTATCATTACATTATGACCTTTTTTTGTATCATTTTTACATTTTTGATTTAAAGTCTGATATATGGATAGCTACCCCTGCTTTTTATTTTTTGTGTTTTTTTCTCTTTTTCCTTTTTTATTTTTTTTGGTTACCGTTTGTTTAAAATGTATTTTTCCATCCCTTCACTCTCAGTCCATGTGTGTCTCCTCTAAAGCTAAAGTGAGTCTCTTGAAGCCAACATATTGTTAGATCTTGTTGTTGTTGTTGTTTTATTCAATTCAACAATTCTATGTTTTCTAATTGGAAACCCTAATTCATTTATGTTTAAAGTAATTACTGATAGGTAAGAACTTACTATTGCTATTTTGCTATTTTCTGGTTGTTTGTAGATTCATTGTTCCATGTTTCTTATCATGCTGTTTTTGTGTGTTTTGATGTCTTTTGTTATCAGTACACTTTGACTTCTTTATCATGTCCTATTATATAACTACCATAGGATTTTCCTTTGTGGTTATCATTAGGCTTACATAAATTTATAATACCCTATTTTGAACTGATAACAGTTTCAATAAAATGCATAAACTTTATAATTTTACTTCTCTTCCTGGTCACATTTTAAGTTTTTGCTTTTAAAATCTACATGTTATTTTATTGTAACATGAATTTTATAACAGAATATTGTAGCTATAAGTTAATTTTACTACATTTGATTTTAACTTTTAAACTAGAGTTTTAAGTGAATTATGCCCCACTATTACCATATTGTAGAACAAAACTATGACTATACATTTACCATTACCAGAAGGATTTACTCTATCTTTTTATGTTTTTATGATGTTAATTAGCATTATTTTAATTTTCAAAGAACTCCTTTTAACATTTCTTTTAGGGCAGGTCTTGTGGTAATAAATACCCTCAGCTTTTGTTTGTTTGGGAAAGTCTTCATCCCTTCTTTATTTCTGAAAAACAGCTCTACTGGGTATAGAATTCCTGATTTTCAGTTATTTTCTTACAACATCCTGAATATGTCATCCCATTCTCTCCTAGCCTGAGAAATCTGCCAGTAGTCTGATGGGGGTTCCCTTGTTTGGAACTTCTCTCTTCTCTCTTGCTGCTCTTAAAATTCTTTGACTTTTGATGATTTAATTATAATGTGTCTTGGTATAGTCCTACTTGGGTTCAATCTATTTGGAATTCTTTGGGCTTTATGGATCTGGATAACCATTCCTCTCCCCAGGTTTGAGAAGTTTTCAGCCATTATTGCTTTAAATATACTTTCTGTCCCTTTCTCTTCTCCTGGATTTCCCATAATGCAAATATTCCTTTTCATTGTGTTCCATAATACCCATAGGTTTTCCTTACTCTTTTATTCTTTTTCCTTCTCTGACTGGGTAATTTCTAGTGTCCTATCCTCCAGGTCACTGATTCTTCTGTATGGCCAAGTCTACTTTTGAAACTCTGTATTAAATTCTTCAGTTCAGTTATTGTATTTTTCAACTCTAGGATTTCTATTTGTTTTTTTGATGGCTGCTATCTTTTTGTCAAACTTCTTGTTTGTTCGTGCATTGTTTTCCCAATGTTATTTAGTTATCTGTGTTTTCTTGTAGCTCATTAAAATTCTTTAAGAGAATTATTATTAATTGTCTGGCAGTTCACAGATCTCCATTTTATTAGTGTCCTATCATTGGAGCTTTATTATTTTCCTTTGCCAGTGTTATATTTACCTTTTTATGATCCTTGACTCCTTACATTGCTGTCTCCTCATCTGAGTAATCAGGCTCCTCTCCCAGACCTTACAGGTCTCTGCTTTGGCAGAGACAGTTTCTCACCAGTCCGCTCACTTTGGGTTTCTGTGTGTGTTTGCTGGTAATGTCCTTGGGCAGGTGGCACCTGCTTTTATGATCTATTTTTGAGCAAGGCAGTTGCCAAGCTCAGAGGATGGGGATGGTGGTAGGAGTGGTTTGCCACTGGCTGAGAACAGTTGGATAGGACTGCTGGCTTTGTTTCCTACTTAAGTGAAGCTGTAGGATGAGATCCACAGTTGCCTAGATTCTTAGGTCAGGCTTACTAGATGGTTGGGACTGGGTACTATATTCAGTAGTAGATGGGGCTATGAATTAGCTTCCCTGCCCTATCAAGACAGACCTATACAACCTGTTGTTTGAGGACCCAAATCAGTCCAGAGTGTGCATTCAATTTCCTGGTCAGGTGAGACCACAGACATAGCCAAGGGTTGTGCTCTCTGTTCAAGTGCCTCTATATGTAGGGCTGCTGAATGGGCTCTACAGCTTCCTATGTGCCCGGGTCTGGTTCCCTGGTTCAACAGGCTGAAATCTGTATTCAGCAATGGGTGGGGCTATGAATTAGCTTCTCTGCCTGGGCACAGCAGGAGAAGCAGTTCTAGAGTTGGTAAAGCATGCTAGTGGCTATCCTACTCAAGCCAACCTGCATCCCAAGTTCCCTGACCAAACAGGGCCACTGGCTTTGCTCTGCGAAGTACCAGCTCTGCCAACCTCTTGGTTCAAGTGTCACTGGACTACACAGCTTCCAGTAGTTATCTCCAGCCCTTCTGGTCAGATGGGGCTGGAAGATACTCTCCATGGTAGGTGGAGCTGTCTCAGCTCTCACGCCTGGGCATGAGCGTAGGGGCTGCTCCAGACTGCTCTCAGTTTCCCAAACAGGCTCTCTGATTGGGAGGAGCTGGGAGCTACCCTCAGCCTTGGCTGTGAATTCATCTCCCTGCCTCTGCATACATTGGGAATGTTCTATGCCTGGTACTGGCTTTACTCTGGGGATGATCAACTCTGCCTGCTCGCCTCTCAGCTCAAGTGCTGCTAGGCCACACTGCTTTTAGGAGTTGTTACCAGGCCTTCTGGTCAGATGGGGCCAGAAGGCATTCCCCATGGTGAGTCGGACTATGATTCAGCTCCTTGTTTAGGGCTAGCAAAACTCCTCATTTGAGGATCCAAATCAGGCAGACTTGCACTCCATAGAGTTCCCTCGTCCGAGTATACCCTGATTTGGTTCTACAGATGAGCAAATCTTCTGGCTGGGTTTACTACGAGGACACAGCAGGCATGAACCTGGTCTGCCAAGATCCATGTGCTGCTTGTTGCAAGTCCCTCTCATTTTCTCCATCATAGTCAGATTCCCAGTGGCTGAGATTCCCTGAAATCCCCATGGTGCAAGATTAGAGTGGGGGCTCCTGAAAAGAAACCTACAATGTTGGGGGTGGTGCTAACTGTCCCCCTGGGGTTCTCTTCCCAATGTAGGAACTGGAGGCTCAAGGGAGACCTCTGCCTTTGGTGCTGGCCTTGTGGAGGGGCAATGTGGTCAGTGTGTAGCTGCTTCTTTTACTCTTGTAATCTGTCTTAGCCTCTGTGGTGTAGGGTGGTTCTTCAGCTGCACCCTCTGTTTTAGGATTCTCTCAGTGGTGCCCTATTCTTGAATAGTTGTTATTTGTTTCTCTTATGAGGGGGAAAACCTATGTTACCTTGGTGATGCTAATCCCAACTTCAAGCCTTTTGCCTGTCCCATGTGGGAGCACGTTGACAAAAGTCAGGAACAAATACCAATTAGAGGTTACAGTGACCCACATGAACACATAAGTAAATAACAAAAATCTCCTCTATAATATCACAGTCATGCTCTGTAACTCGCTCCAAAAGTAAGCCAAATGAAGCCTTTGTTTCTATTAGCATTTACTATTGTTATTCATTTCATGGGTCCAGAAGAGCCTTTGGTGGGCATAGTTCTTAGATTTATACTAAGCAACTCGATGGAGAGAAAGCTGAAATAATGGCTCCCACAAGACCAACGTACCTAATGAACTCATTTACAGGCCTGTAAAACAGACGACATGGAAGGATTCCTACTGGCCTCCTTACCAAAGCTTTTACAGCCCAACTCCCTTCTTACTGGTTATGAAGCCTGGACCACCCACTAAATTTTCTCCAGCTAAATAAACAGTTATAGTTGAGAGAAGTGCAAACTTCTGGGCTTACTGTTTTTAGATCCACCCAGTGTTCACTCAAGTCTGAGTTCCAGCAGGTAATAGACAAATCCCAACAGAATGAAACTGGGATCTTAATTAAGCCTTGCCGCCAAATGCATGAAATCATTAGGTTGGTCCTCAACCTGTGTCTACCATCACTCTTCTTTCCATTGAACAACTGCCTGACTCAGAATAGCCAATGCTTTTTAGACGAAACAGATCATTATAACACTGATTCCATGGAAAAAAGAAAAATGGAGCAGCTTATAAAGGAAGTTCCATTAGTAAACTGACAGCATTTAACAACAGACAGACCATATACCGGGAGATGAAGAAGGAAAAATATGACAACAACAGTTGTAAACAGTAGCTGTCTGCATGAGAGAGACACTAGCCTCTGCCAAAATAAACTATGAGGAGAAGAAAACTGTTTACCAGTAAGGCAAAACTGGTTTCTGGGTTTGTAATCATTTCCCTTTAGAGTCGTTCTTTGGTTTTCTGAAAGGCACCACGCTGAAGGTCTATACAGAATTCTGATGAGAACAGGGGGAAAAATAGCAGCTAGTATGTATTTAGCAAACATATATTAAATGCCCACTGTGTGTAAAGATGTTGCATTTTGGTAAAGCCTGCATCATGCTTTATGACCTTGTGGCATAAGCACTCTTTGCACTTTCAGTCGGTGTTCTTGATAAAAGATGACTGCCCCCTCCTGGCCACCTTTCATGAGATTGTTTTAAGAATCTGTTGTTCCCATCACCTGTCCTCATTGCTCTTCCTTCTCTGAGATGTCACAAACTTCCAGTGAAATGGAGTGTCCCATTGGTCTTTAAAGGGCTAATCTACTTTCAGATGACAGAGACTAAACACAGGAAATCTTACAGAGCTCCTTTATCCAATAGGGCTGGGATCATATTACTTAGAGGGACCCTCCACTGTCCCTCCCACAATCTTTTCTTTCCATCTTCGTCTGTCATTGTGTAATGACTACAAACCTTCACCAATGTTCTCACCATGGCAGAGTTCCAGAGACAGGCCTGGGTATTACCTCACCAGAGATCCCAGTCTATTTACTGCCCTAGCTGCTTCTCTTACTTAGGCCCTGCTCCAATTTTCCATTTCTATTTCTCAGACCCACACCTGGTTCTGCTAACTCTGTACCCTGAGACTCTGTAATTGGTCTCAGGGTATCTTTACATTTCTGAATCATTTCTTTCTTCCTGCATCTAGAACCATTTATGTCCAGGATCAGAGCTAGGTGGGAGTTTGCATAAACCCAGATAAAACTTGCTTTTTGAGGATAAGTTTTAACAGGAAGTAAGAGAGGTCTGGTTATTAGAGAAGCAAGGCTAGAAATCCTACCATGTAGTATAGTGAATTTATCTTCTCAATGCAGAATCTCTGGACCTTCCTATCCAAGGAGGGGACCTTGCTCATGGTGGATTTGCAGAACAAATCTGGACTGGGGACCTGTACCCAGAAGCCACTTGCAAGCATCAAATTCCCACCTGCAGAATCCAAAGCATAGGTGTTAAGATGGATCCACTGACTTTAGTAAATCTTTTACTATAATTAGCCACTCGTCGTCAAGACCAGCTGAAGAACTTGCCAATGTTGACTAGGAAAAATAACATCCAGAGCATAGTAGGTTTTATTTCACTTTGATTTTCCTGTAAGTGATAACATAATTTTTTCAAAGACCTATAGGATCATAAAGAATTTTCATACTGGCCTCATTAATGTTGGTAACCAACTCACACTTAACCGCTAGAAAAAAGGAGGCAGGGAAAGGAGGAAGGTAACGTACATAAGTTAAAGTCACAGACAATCCCCAGACCTCTTCAATCCAGTTGTTTTTTTTTAACGTTTATTTATTTTTGAGACAGAGAGAGACAGAGCATGAACAGGGGAGGGGCAGAGAGAGAGGGAGACACAGAATCTGAAATGGGCTCCAGGCTCTGAGCTGTCAGCACAGAGCCTGACGCGGGGCTCGAACTCACGAATCGTGAGATCGTGACCTGAGCCGAAGTCGGCCACTTAACCGACTGAGCCACCCAGGCGCCCCTTCAATCCAGTTTTAACCTCATCCTGCTAAGGCTTTTATCAGAGTTGCTAAGAAATAACCAATGTGACATATTTAAGCTTCATCTCATCTATTTCCTCTCCCAGGCTTCTACTTGGGCTGCTAATGAGCTGTGAAGTGGCTAAAGACAGCTGGCCTCCACATGGGAGGGAGAAGACTACAAGCTGGATAATCCACAAAATCACGTGGATACCACGCAAGAAGGCATACTCTTGTTACTCCAGCTCCGGTAGATAGGAATGCAGAGTCTAAACAGGACTTTTTCTTCCAAATAACTGTCCCTACACAGTTGAAATCTCACAAAAGAGGTACTTTTGTTGTTGTTTAAAGCATTAGGTCTCTAGCAATCATCTGATTATCAAATTTGGCTACATTAGCCTACTGAGATGCAGAAATGTACAATAGTTGGTAGTGAAACACAACCTGCCAATGGCAGAGCCGAGAAACAGCTTACAGCAGGGCACTGTTTTCCTCAGGAACCTCACTAAGGATCTCTCTAATTCAACCTTATTTCCTTGATCATTGAAAAAAAAAAGTTTTCTCCCAGAGCCATGAATCCAGGATACCAAAGCAAGAACCTTAAGGTGTTAAAAAATGTTTAGGGTTGGTGAGCTGGGGGGTGGGGAGCAGTGACAGCACCACAAGCCGAGAGGTGAATCGGAAGTGGCAGAGAGACCTGGGGAAGAGGATGTGTCAAAGCTTTTAATTCAAGTCAAAACCAGTTATGGGCAGTTTACTTGTTCTGTTACCTTTATTAATTAATAGTCTTAGCCAGTTGCCAATGGGCAGCTCACAAGTATAGGGCCCTAAAGGATTTAGATACAGAGTAATTTTTGCTGTAGAAAAACATGCAGAAATGAATATTGTTCATCAGTACATATATATGTATGTGTGGATATATATCCGCACATACATATATATGTACTTATATACCCACACATATATATACACACATGTAAATGAACACATAGAAGTACAAATATAAACATATATTCATGAAATATCTTTACAAACAAAAACAAAATCAGAAAAGGTAGAAAGGCAGATGGACTATTCTCTAGGTAAGAAGGAAATGCAGGTGAATTCTAAAGGAATTTGAATTTCATTAATTCAACAAAGATTTATGAAATGCCTTCCACATGCTGGGCCATGCTCTAGGCACTGAAGATACAGCACAGAAAAACAAGGGAAGCAAAGGAAACAAAAACGACACAATTCTTGCCTTCACAGAGCTTATATACTCGTGGATGCAGGTCAGGCAATAAATGAGTAATATCTATCAGGTGATGAGTACTATGGAGAAAAATAAACAATGGCATCCAGGGAAGAATGTCTGGAGGGGGTGAGAGCGTGGAACTTTTAAATGAGCTGTCAGGGAAGCTGACGCTATGAAGGACAAAAATCTGAACAGAGATCTGCAAGAGATGAAGAAATCCAGGAGGACTCCTGGAGGGACAGAACTCCAGGTGGGGAGAGCAAGTGCAAAAGCCTCGAGGAGATGCTCGCTTGACACATCTGAGAAAGAGACACGATGACAGTAGGTGAGAACAGGCCGTTCTGTTACAACATGTGTTTCTGTAACAGCAATTAGCTCATAGACTATTGGTTAATAGTAGGATAACGTTGGTATAAGATGGCAACAAGATTTTCCTTAGGCAGAAAGAGCCAGAATAGGAGCAGAATTCTAACCTTAGCAGGAAAGGGGAAAGCCCTCAGCTTGGCTACTGCACAGGCTGGAGTGTCTTCAGCTCCATTTAAGAGAATTAAAAAGGAGCACCTGCACCAGAGGTATCTCCCCAGAAATGTGTCCCCTCTCACTTGAACAGCTTTTCCAAGGTATCCTTTATTGCTTTCATTAGTGCTGAGGTTTTAAATCATGTAAGACAGGAGAGGTCTGCTCCAATCCAAATTTTCCCAGAAGCCTTGTTATTTTTAGAGTAGGTTTTGCAGAACACAAAGTTTTTCAGAACACATGGAGTACTACAGTAGAAACATCTGCTCAAGTGAAGCCAAGGATTACAGAGAACCGGACCACAGTGGGCCTTATTGGCCACTATGAAATGGGGAGGCACTGGAGAGCTTTGAGCAGAGGCATGCGATGATGTCATGTGCTGAGCACAAACTGGCGGGGGGAGGGGATCAGAGGAGAGAGGCTAAGCAAGTACAGAAGCAGGCAGACCAGATAGGAGCCTTTACAATAATCCAGGTGAGAGAGGATGGTGGCTTGGACCAGGAAGGTAGGAGTGGAAATGGTGTGAAATGGTTCGCAAGACTCCAATATGGTTCGGCCTAAGCAACTCAAGGATGGAGGTGTCACCAGCTGAGACGGGGATGGTTAAAGGATGACATAATTAAGGGTGATCAGTTCAGTTTTGGTAAAGTCAATGTTATGTGCCTATAAAGCATTCAAGTGGAGATTTCAACATGTCCAGAGCTCAGGGGAGATTAATTTGGAGCTTTTCAGTGTACGGGTATTATTTTAAGCAACAAGAGTAAACATATTCAAATTCCTATCAAAACCTGACTTCCCAGCAACCTACTGGCAGCTAGACATGCTAATATCTACAAAGCCCATGGACTTAATTTTATTTCTTAGCACAAAAGTTTAGATGCCTGGAACAGGAGCAGGAAGTGTTTATGGCGGCAGAGGAGTACCCACCCCTCCCCCAAAAGAAAAGGGTCTAAGGCTTGGTTCCTGGGTCATTCTAACAGAGGTTGGGGTAATGAGCAAAAACAGCAAAGAAGGCTTAGAAGGAAGACCTGTGAGATGTGAAGAGTATCAGGAGAGTGTCTTGTGTCCTGGACACCAAGTAAAGAAGGAGGGGGTTGGTGATCAAACAAGTCAAAGAAGAGGAAGACTAAGGAATTGCTACTGAACTGAGCAACCAGGATATGGTGAGCAAAGGTCCCAGTGGCCAAGCACAGTTTCAGTTTCCATCTGCCATCCCACCATGATCGGTGTAGTATAGACAACTCTCCCAGGGAGTTTTGCTGAAAAGAGGGATTAAAAAAATGGAGCAATGGCTAAATACACAGGATCGACAGCCATGTTTACTTTTTAATAGTACTGGGACATTACAGCATGTTTTTATGGTGACTGGAATGGTTCAGTGAAGAGAGAAAATATATAATACAAGAAAGAAAGGGGAGAATTTCTGGGGTAATATCCCTGAGTAGAAGGCCAGGGGGAAAGCAAGCGTCAAGTGGAGAGGTCCGTCTTAGCTCTTTGTTAACGGGAGGTAGGCAGAGCATATGGGCACCGATTCTGAGACACAGTGGATGTGGTGGTGGGAGGTTGTAGATTCTCTTCTGATTGCCTCTGGGTTTTGTTTTGTTTTGTTTTGCAGTAAAATAGGAATACCAGTTATCTGCCAAGAGGTAGGACGTGGGAAGTAAGTGTTAGAGGCTTGATGATAAATGAGAAGGTGTGAAATAGTTGTCTAGAACAGTAGAAAAGAAAATGGACTAGGGAAATAAGGACACTCCCAGACATTACTAAGGACTCTATGAGGGTAGTGGCTGTGCATTTAAAGAGAAACCAAGTCAGCATGGTGTGTATTTCCTCCAGTGTTACTGAGCTCTCAGGTACACGCATGGTATAGGTGGAGAGCTGGATATAATCTAGGGTGGAATTTTGCCAGAGAGTGTGATGAAGCAAGAGAAGTGCAAAAGATTATGATAATGAACTTCTATCTATGGTTTGAATGTTTGTGTCTCCTCCAAAATTCATATGTTGAAATCCTAACGCCCAAAGGTAATGGTATTAGTAGGTGCGGCCTTTGGGAGATAATTAGATCATGAGGGTAGAGCTGTCATGAATGAGATTAGTGCTCTTATAAGAGATCCACAGAGCTCCCTTCCACCACATGAGGACACAAGAAGTCTGTGACCTGGAAGATGGTCCTCGTGTGACCATGCTGATGCTCTGATCTCAGATTTCCAGCCTCCAGGACTATAGAAATAAATTTCTGTTGCTTTTAAGCCACCCAGTCTCTGGTATGTTGCTACGGCAGCCTGAATGGACTAAGACATGAACCATGGAATATGGTTGTGGTAAGGATGTTTATTTCTTGTCAGCTGCAAGTGGACAGTTAGCCGGTGTAGGCTTTAAGCAGTTGTCATAGAGCAAGTGACCATCCATAGATACACATTTCATCACATAGTGATATCTTTTCCTCCTTACTTTTAAAATGTTCCTTTTCCCCTTCAAGCTGGTGGAACAACAGTAACCTCAGACACGAACTTCCTGTTGGGAGATGGGTAAGATGTGTAATATCTCCACTCATACCATGAGTACACATCTCTTGAGGTTCACTACTTATAACAAAGAGTCTACCAACCACGCCCTCAAATGAGGGCTCTAGAAGATAGTGGAGGGGACCAGTAGCAGGAGTGTGGGACAGAACATTACCATATTGCTGTGAACTCATTTGCAGGTCATTTTCGTGCACATGCCTCCTCCAGGCTTCCCTACTGCTCTTATTCCATCCCTAATTGTAACACTTCTGGGGAGATTCTCAATGTCTTTTCTATTTTTTTCCCTTTTGACCTTCACCCATCAGTGAGCTATAGAATGAGCCCTCTCAGTCCCACAACCACATACAGTCTTGAGTGAGGAGACTGAGCCAGGCAGAACTGACCGGTGACTCTGGCTGCTGTGAGGCATTTACAAGTGTCTTTGCAAGAAAGTACCAGGAAGTGGATGCTACCCCAAGATCAAATGAGGTCACGACCCTGAATTATTTGAATATACTATTCTTTTTTGGCAGCTTGTGGACTCTAAAATAGCATTTCCCATCTGGGCTGGTTATTCTATTTGGCTCTGCTCCCCTAGCAGATCCATTCTAGGTCTTTCTCTCCTCCTCCACCTCAGGAGGCTTGCCTGCTATGGGCTGCCATCACCACGCTCGCTTGCTGGCTGACTTCCTACTGGGTTTGAACAATTTGGATTTGAAAGAGAGGTCAGAGAGGACTTCCCCACAACTCCTTAGAATCCTAAGTCCCGACAGGATTCTAGCTTCTGTCACCTGTCCCTCCTCTGTGGCACCTGCTTTTCCAGAACTAGAGTAACACCATTTCCTCCCACTGCTGCTTCACATATAGGGGTGGTAACAGCCCCCACCTCGTGGCGAGGGTCTGAGTGCCTCAACACACCTTGTTGGTGACTTCAACCCTACCCACACTTCTGTCAATCTCCCCTTCATTAAAGTCTCTTGAAATTTCTAAGTTAGACTGTTTCTTGACAGGACCTGGACTGATACAGCATTTCAAATTCTACCGTGTGTAATTTTACAACTGCATGTCAGTCCTGAAGCTGCTAGAACAAAGGAAGGAAAAGCAAATCTCAAACATGTGTAATATATTCATTCATTCAGTCAGTCAGTCAGTCAGTGAGTCTAGGTGAATATGCTAACACCTATGTCTTATTAAAAGTAGAGACAGAATACTTTTTTAATTAATTAATTAATTTAATTTAATTTATTTTTTTAAATATATGACATTTATTGTCAAATTGGTTTCCATACAACACCCAGTGCTCATCCCAAAAGATGCCCTCTTCAATACCCGTCACCCACCCTCCCCTCCCTCCCATCCCCCATCAGCCCTCAGTTTGTTCTCATTTTTTTTTTAAGCTAAGTCGTTTGACATTTATTTTTTTTTCATTTTTATTTATTTATTTTTATTTATTTATTTATTTATTATGTATTTATTTATTTATTTATTTTAATATATGAAATTTATTGTCCGACTGGTTTTCATACAACACCCAGTGCTCATCCCAAAAGATGCCCTCTTCAATGCCCATCACCTACCCTCCCCTCCCTCCTACCCCCCATCAACCCTCAGTTTGTTCTCATTTTTTAAGAGTCTCTTATGCTTTGGCTCTCTCCCACTCTAACCTCTCTTTTTTTTTTTCCTTCCCCTCTCCCATGGGTTCCTGTTAAGTTTCTCAGGATCCACATAAGAGTGAAAACATACGGTATCAAGACAGAATACTTTAAGAACTTCAGAATCATTTAACAGGGAACCAGCTCTACATATCCCTTTTTTTTTTTCTAATCGAAGTTTCACTTCCTGAATTAAAGGACACTTACAAAGGCTAGTGGTCACCTTTGTTAAAATCTTTTTCTATTAATCTCGAAACTATAATCATTTTGACAACAGAGCTTATTTAATACCATAGACAGCTGGTTATTAGATTATTTGAGAGGTTCTCCTAATAAAATCCCCTAAGTTTCTGTTTCAGAGAAAGAAACACAGGGAATAAGAATTTTAATTTACCTCAGGGCACAGGGGTGGCCCAGTCGGTTAAGAATGGACTCTTGATTTTGGCTCAGAACATGATCTCAGGGTTGGTGAATTTGAGCCCTGTGATGACAGTGTGGAAACTGGGATTCTCTCACCCTCTCTCTCTGCCCCTCCCCCACCCCCACACGCATTCACTTTCTCTATCTCTCCTTCAAAGTAAATAAATGAACTTAAAAAAATAATTTTAATATACTTCAAAAAAAGTCTTCAATAGTAACAACTGGCCCATTGGATAGCTAATTTGTGCTAAATGTCAACAGATTAGTAACACAGTCTTATATGTATCCAAGATTAGCAGTTTGGCTGTAAAGACTAAGGTCAAAGAATACTTCTGTTAATTTTCAATGATTTTGCTTAATAATCAACTGCTAATGACTACATCCTTATTTCCTCATAAGGACCTAGGATCCTGAAAGTCTAGGGAAAAATTTGCTATTACTCAGCTGAACTCAGGTCAGGGTGAAATTTCTAAAGGAGATCTATGAGTCCAGTGGTTTCATATCTTAAGGAAAATAACTTTTCAGATTGACCAATGTCACCAGTGATGTCAACATCAAATATATGTGAACATTTCATTGTGCAGGATATATAGTCTATAAAGTCTGGCTAGGAAGACTAAAAATGTACTTCTCTTAAGAATTAATAAATAGGAAACCTACAGTTCAACCTAGCGATGGATCAAAACTGCTTTGCTATGGAAAAGGAAGTGAACGAAGATGATACATTGGCAACTTTTTATACACTTTGTTACTAAAAAGTGTGGTAAATGAGCAAAGCCAGACAAATCTCAGTTCAAATACTGGCTTTGCCTTTGTTACTTCATTAATCTTGGGCATGTAAATTTACACCGCCAAGACCCAGCTTTACCACCCAAAATACAGGAAAAAAATATTAGTTTCCTTTGCTTCATAGATACCATTAATTATGAGATGTCCTATCTCACTTAGAAATGGCTTTTGGGGGAAAAATTACCACATTAAACATACTTATTATATAATGAACCCTGACTTAAGAAATATTCAACTGGATAAAATACTGCTTAGAAGATAGGAAACAGGACAAGATTACCCATTTTATTGAGTGTGTCACATGGAATGAATCACAAAGAAAGTAAAGAACCCATATGGCTCCTGGCTCCAGAGTAAGTCCTCAGTAAATACTGATGATTTATCGTTAGCATTAGTATTCCAAAGGAGAAGCATCCACTTAGATTTTTGCTCAATACATTTCAGTCCAAAATAACATGGAATTTTAGAAGTAAAACACATTGTCCAGAGATTTTTTTTTCCTTTCACTTTATAGATGATCTACACATGTGGTAGGATAAAGTGACTTAACGAAGTTATCTAATAATTGCAGAATCAAAACTAGAACCCAGATCTCCTATTTGTCTAATCAAGTGACAGTAGTAAGTGCTTCTCATGTGCCAGCCTTCTAATTGCTTTGTGTATAATATTATTGAGTCACCAAAGCAATCCAATGTAACAATGTAATAGATATTATCATCCTAGCTTACAGAAGAAAAAAGCTGAGGCCCACATAGGATAAGTGAATCTCACCCAGGCATGCTCTTGGTCAGAGTCAGAGCACTGATCCAAATCCAGGTCTACCCGATTCCAAAGCCTGGACTCTTTCTGCTGAGCTAATGCCTCCTGCTTGGCTTCTCACTTGCTCCTTCTTGGAATTCTTTTTTTTTTTTTTTTTTTTTTTTTTGCTGCTGCAAGTCTTATATCTTTTTAACAAAACTAACTCTTCAAGTTCAAGGACAATGTTACCTAAGTCTTTTGGACATGTATGGCATAGGACTGGACTCTGGGTAGGTGCTCAGGAAAGGTTTTCTGAGTGCAAAGAAAAAGAATTTTTTTTTTAATTATGACTTGTAAAAGCAAAAAACCATAAACACTGAAGCACTTGAAACTTGCAAACTATGGACAAAATTGGTCAAGTAATGACTTGTGTCTGGATGCCATCCCTTTTCAGGAAGTACT
The DNA here is from genome assembly GCF_018350195.1 of Panthera tigris. Taxonomy (NCBI): domain Eukaryota; kingdom Metazoa; phylum Chordata; class Mammalia; order Carnivora; family Felidae; genus Panthera; species Panthera tigris. Next base: position 204,027,069 of record NC_056660.1, read on the forward strand.
TCCTTGCTTCTTTAATCACTCTTGATTCATCAGTCCCAGGATTGGGCTTGAACAGAAATTCTCCTCAGCTCTAAGAAGTAGAATTCCAGCATATTCTCTTGTTGGTCCTATGCCAGTCCTGCTTTCTTTAATAGTCAACAACTCTCAACACGCATGCTCAACAACCCCGAAGGCAAGGCAATCCTGAGAGGCACAGAGGTGAAATCTGACTGTCCTTGAGAACAGGGAAACCACTTCCAACGAGCACATGTGACCCCATTGGATGTTAGGCATTAAAAAACCTAGAGCAATTCCTAGCTGAAAAGGGCAGCTGATGCCTCTTTTCTTTACATGTTTAAGAAGAATAAAGCCCCTCTTGAGCTAATAAGGAGATACAGAATAGAAGGTAAGAATTTCCTGAAAGACTCTTGGAAAGGTTCTATGACTGAAGTCCTCAGCATCCTTCCCCTGGCCTGGAGAACATGTCACACCCTTTAGAAGAACATTTCGCTCATATGAGACCAGACTAGAGGGACATGAAGGCAATGTGAAGCAAAGTAACATGGGATCTTTACCTATACTCTTCTGTTTTTCCTCCTTGAAACTGCCCTGCCCAGCCAGCTCTCTTCCCATTAAAATCTGGTCAAATGGACTAGGGCCCACAGTGAGGCCCAATCTGGTTGTTTTACTTCCCGGCCCAGATGAATAACATCCTCTAACCTGGGCAATGTTGATGAACTGTTGTTTTTTGAGTTAGCCTAAGCTTTGCAGGACAGCTCAAAAAGACAATCCCATCTTCATTATAACTCAGTTTATACAAAAGACAGAGCTATGGGTCTCATATTTAAAAACCATGTAAAAGATTGGCAAACACATAATTCAATTTTACGGTTTGTCTAATCAGTGTATAAATTCAGTGAACACATTCAATGTGTCTCTATTGCTTTCCCTAAGCTCCCCCTTTTATCTTTCCCTCTTTCATCTAAGCACAGATAGGCCTGCTATTCTGAGTCCTAATAAATTTTCTGTTGGGACATTTATAATGGTTTCCAATATCTTCCCACAGATATCCATAAGACTCTCCGTTTTATTTCCTTCAGTTCTCTGAGCAAATGTCACCTTACTAGAGGCATTTCTTGATGATCCCATATAAAATACTAAGTTCTTGGTCAATCTGCTTCACCTATCCTCTTACCCTGTTTTGGTGTTCCCCATAGCACTTATCTCTATGTGACATATCATATATTTGTTTATTGACCGTCTCCCTTCATTAAATGTAAACACGATTTTGTTTTGTTCACTGTGTAATCTCTACCACCTATAACAGTGACGAGCTCATAACAGGCTCTCAGTGTTCGTTAAATGCATTAACAATCTTCAAAGGCATTCTTCATTTCACATCATTGCCAAAAGGTGACAGCACAGTAAAAATACCGTATCTCTTCAACCACCTCTCTCTTTAAAATCTGGAATAGATCGTATCTCCACTCCTCCAAGAAGCATTATTTTTTAAAGTGAATCATGTGCTTATTTTACTAGCACATTTTGTATTTTGACACCATACCTATTTCTGAATAAGATCATCCTTGAGATCCAAAAAAGGTCGAAGGCATTTCCTGGAGTCTTTTGACAACCTTTATACCGCATTATAAGAGGAAGCTTTCTTTTTATTGCTTGGGCACAGGAAGATATTTGGAGCACAGGAGAAAAGTTGGATCCACACCTGACCTTGGAGAATTGTTTCAGAGACCCTGGTAATCATAAACTAAAGTTAGACAGAGCCTGGGGCACCACACCAGGCAGCAAGAGTACACCTTGTAATCAAAACTTGCACATACCAGGACATGTTGTACCTTTCCTTTGGTGATGTTCTCATATTCCATTTGAACACCATCTGAATCTGATCATCTTCCTGCCTTACTCTTTTTCCTCTGGATCAGGAGCTGACCACATGGAGAAAACATGAATACTACATATTCTCCATATAATACTGTATATTCCTCTAATTCGTTAAAGAAATTTGGATACAGGGATGGGTATCCTGTACCAATGTGATGAATTCATTCACATCACCTTATTTTAGAATTATAATCTGGGTGAAGTTGATAATGCTGCATGGATGTGGGAAGAGAAAGGGTGAGAATATTTGGTCTGTCTTAAGGACAAATTTTAAACCATAGTTCCTTTCAAGTTCCAAATAATTCATTTAGTGGGCATAATTCATAAGTATGATAAGGCACATTAATGGAGATCTACCCTTTCCAATCAGTTGATACTATGCAATCATGTGTTATAAAGAGAAAATAATTATAAATTTTGGGATCCTGAAGCAAAAGGTACACTGATAGTATTTTTAATTTTTTTAATTTGAAAAACATTTTTAATTTTGTCTCTGGTTTCTCTTAATTCCTAAAACTTTGAAAATTGACTTGAGTATATTTTTTAACATTTTACTCAGTAATTCTGTGCCTATACTGTTCTATACCTGTATTGCTGAAAATTTCAGGCTAGTGTCTGAATCACCAAAGTTAATCATAATAAATTATGTTGCAAACTATTCTCTGGACTTCAGTGCCTTGTCCTATAAACCATAAGAAGTGGATTTGATCTCTGAGGTCCCTCTTACTCTTACTCTTACTCCCGATGAGTTTACACCCGAAGAGCTTTCGATGCAAGCGCCAATGGACAAGCAATGCTCCTGTTTACAAGTCTGGATAAATACTTTAAGGGTGATATGGATGATTTGGATGACGACTCATCCTTCTAGACTGGTTAGCAATTTATCTAGTGTGATAGCAATTAACACAACACATGGAAAAGCTGCCATAAAGCTTAGCAAAATCACCCATCTGCCAAACATGGTCCTTACAGGATTTTTCTCTAAGCATTTTGGACACAGTTTGCAGATCAGCTTATTTTCAAAACTTTTCCAACTCTAGGGACTTTTGGTCACACACACACACACACACACACACACACACACACCCCAAAACCTGTTGTGTTTACAAATCTCAACACTTTTAGCCAAGAGCAGTTGTTCTCAACCAGGAAGATCTCCTCAAGGTGGCATCTGGTGATGTCAGGGACTTTTTTTTATTGTCACAAGTTGGGGGGGAGGGCATTACTGGCAGCCAGCAAGAACAGATAAAGGATGCTGCTGAATATCCTACGGTGTGCAGCACAGCCTCACAATAGAGAATTACCTACCCAAGATGTCAACAGTGGCAAGACTGAAAAATCCATGTGTAGAGAGCACAGCTTTGGATTTATGGTAGCCCAACCAAGTCTATGTGAAGGAAATAAGAATTCCTGGGGCGATCCTTGTCTTCCCAAGTCTCACCGAGAGTCTTCGTATTTGTTTAGAACTTACTGAGTACTTAGGGAGAGCCTAGATATTAACGAAGTGAGAGAAAAGTTAATTGGATGTAGGTAGAACTAAATACATTGTTTCTTGGATGCCCTTTCCTGGTCATGTTATGGAATAGGTTGACAGGCTGCCTTTTCTTTAAAGAACATTATCGAACACTTTCTTAGGATTGGACCTCCCAGAGCAACACTTGCCTCATTTCAACCCAAATCCTTGCAGAGTCAGTCCCAGATCATCACTCTTCTCAGTAGAGTCTCACTGACGGGCGTTGAGCTTACGTAGAGCCTGATGCACGTTGGATGCAAAGAACTATGATGGTTTTTAACAATAGAGTTATCTACTCTCTGCCCCCCACTTCAAGAGAAGAAGCCAGTTTAGAAAATGAACTCAACTAATTGAGCCCGAGTGTCCTGAAACTCCAACCCTTTTAAATTGTAAATTATTCTAAAACGTATCTCACACACCATGCCTTTTGCAACAGATGATACTAAATTTAATCTTTTCCTAATGATTTTAAGGCATCATGTTATGGATGTCAGCTGTGAACCCCTGTAACTGCTTTATGCAGGGAGACAGAGACAGTGGTCCAAACATTTACTTCACGAAGGTTTTTATGGCCCTGGTAGACCCACTGGTAAGTAATGCTAGTTTGAGCTCCCTACCCTCACAAAGTTACCAGAGACAGAGCGTAAGCATTTTCTGTATAAATAGGAAGAAATCCTGAAGGTCTGAAAGGTACTTTCTCATCCGTTGCAGATGCTGTGAATTCTCCAACAAAACTTGACTTGCAAGGATAGGCCAATGAATGTGCAAAGTCTGTTTTTTACATGATTTTGATATTAACTAACACTTATCAATGCTATTAGCCATACTCTGAATGGCTAAGTGCATTTCATCCATTATTTAATCTCAACCTCGTAATAACTCTGTGAGGTAGGTCCAAGTATTTATACCCATTTTACAGATACTGGAGGTGGAAGCAGAGAAAAACTGAATAATATGCCTAAATACTAAATAGATTTGAAGCTGGGTAGTCTGATGCTGAAGCTTTGTTTAAACCACAACGCCAGGGGCTGCAAAATGATAGTCTGTGGGCTAAGTGTGGACCGCGATATCAACGTTACGTGAGCCAAACAAACGTAACTTTTGGGGCCATGTCTCAAAATGGGCAGCTGGTGGGGTGCCCCTCTGGCTCAGTTGGTAGAGCATGCAGCTCTTGATCTCAGGGTTGTGAGTTCAAATCACATGTTGGGGTAGAGTTTACTTACAAAAATAATAAAATAAAATCTTAAAGTTGGGCAGCTTGTGTCTGGCACAAAGGCCCTGCCACGGGGCAGGCGAGGATTGATATTCAGCCCGCACTTGACTTGCACAGCCATGGGTCCATGTATGAAGAAAGGGGTGCCATTTCCTAATCTGTACAAAGGAGTCAGATGAGCTAGCAGCAAGCCTGGTCGGCAACACTAACAAATTGGACTATGACACAAAACTCCACATTTATGGCTTCTCAGGGAAGGGAAGGGGAAGGAAGGAAAACCGGAAGGAAGGAGGGAATCAGGACTAGCATTCCTCTGTAGCAACCAGTTCTACAGAAGGGACACATGCTTGCCTGTGTGAAACTGGCTCATTTCACACCTTTATGTTACTTGTCAAGAACGCTCCAAGCTTTCCGAGTTTGTAACCTCTGTACTACATTGCACTTCTGGCATTTTGTTTTAAAATCCCCTCCCTTCTCCTTCTGAACAAGGGTCCAGTCACAGTGCCTCAACTGTTTTGGCCCCCTCTGCAGAGTACCATAAAAGTCCGGCTCTCCTGAGCTGACTGACTCCTGCAGGTGACCAGGCAGGGTGGATTCTGTTTTCCTTTGCAGGCTGAAATTCTTGTTTTTAGGACACACTGTTCTCTTCAGGCTCTATGACTGATGGAAAAAAAAAAACCACCCCCCAAAAACATGGAAAAGAAGTTTGTTGTGGGTAGCCACGAATGGGGGAAAGACCCACGTATTTGATAACTGTTCCCCTTAAAGCACTTCCTTATGAACGTGCACGTGAAAACTACCCACGTGAGTGTTTGCATTTTGGAGGCATCACTATGTCTTCTCCTTAGACCACAGCAGGTCTCAGCCAGGTCCGGGGCATGTGAGCAATCAACAAAGAGCCACAGGGGATTGGCGACTGGAAGATGAAAGTTAGCTGCTGACTGAACAGTAGTCACTTGGAGGGTGCCAGATATTTTCCTAGCCCGCTAGAGCTCCAGTAGGGGCCACATTTGTCTCTGCAAGCTGATGCGGTCCAGCAGCTCCAAGCGGCCTCCCCATGCCCTCACCAAAGGGACTGTTGGCTGGTCCACAGAGACACCTGTTGTTAATACACAGCTAGAGGACTTGGAACGTCATCACACCTCCCCACATTTGGCTGAGGACATCAAGCAGTCACCACTCCTCACTGGCATGTGTCTTGTTTTAGTATGGAAGCCAGAAGGAATTAATTCTATCTGCTGGATCTCTACCCTGTACCAGGAGATTAGAGAGGGAAGATAACCTTTATTCTATCAAATTCATTGGAGCTGAGGAAAAGCAAGATCCATGAGAGTTTAGACCAGAAATGTTTAATCAGTCCATGTATCAGAAGGACCTCTTGAAGAAAAGACTGTAAATGGCCTATTGAAAAACATTTCTCCCCCACTGCTGTACCTGCAGAACATATTTTTATGGGAGTGGTAATGTGTGCAGCTTAAGACAAACAAAACAAACTGCATATTTTCAGGTTTCCCTGCAGAAAAGGATGCCCTATGATGGTGACTAATGAGATGTAAGTTGACGTCACCAAGTAGGACATTGAGGAAAGGACAGATGTGGCTAGCTTGTCTGCTTACCTTCTGTCCTTTATCCTTAACCTTCTTCTTGCTTAGAAACACGGTGCTTAAATCTCTAGCAGCCATTTCATGAGCATGAGAAAGGGGTCAACAAGGTAAGGATTATGGAACAGAAAGCTAGAAGAAGCTCGTGGCATTGGCTGACAGAAACTATCATGGGAACTGGGCAATTTACTTAGTTTTTCTGAGTGTCAGTTTCCTGAAGTGTATTACCTCCCTTGCAGGGTTTTTTATGAGTATCTAAATGAGATAATATGTGTCACACTGCCTCACAATGACTGATATAAAAGTCAGTCCAATCAACAAATCACTCCTTTCCCCTTCCCATCAGATCTCCAGAGTCAAGGAAAAGTTAAGCCCGACTTACTTGCTACTAGCTGACATTTTGAAAGTAGGCCTCTGTATAAAGTGGTTTTTTTGACTTGCTGTCAACTGGCGCAGATACTAAGGAGCAAACAAGGCCCGAGGCAAGTGAAAGAGATTCCCTTCAAGGTGAGCAGTAGGAACCAAGGTAAGTAGCAGATTGGGCCTTGCCGGACTGGAGCAGAGAGAAAGCACGGCCTTGCTCAGAAGAAAACCTAAGAATATCTGAGATACAGCAACCATCAGGAAGTATCCAAATCCCCTTATGGTCCAACGCATTCATCCCTCAGGGAAATTACGGCCAAATGGAAGAGTAAAGAGGGAGAGCAATCCTCTGCATGACCTCCAGCCTGGACACCTCCACACAAAGAGAAGGCCTGTCATTCTCTCCCCCAAGTACAAGCGTGCACAGTGTCTTGATACGTAAGTGCATGCAGGTCACCCGTGAACAAGCGACTTTTCTGATGTGTTCCATTTTTTAAAAGAAAATCTAGAACTCTACAATTTCTCTTTTCTAGCCAGCAGTTCTTTGGCACCATATAAATCTGATAATCTCTTTCTCTTCAAAGCAGCCATAAGCAAACCTTTACTGTAAAGGACCAGAGGGTAAATATTTTAGGCTTTGTGGTCCATAGGGCCTCTGTTGCAACTATTCTCATCTCTGCCGTTCCGTGAGACCGCAAACACTGGTAACACATGCAGGAATGGATATGGCTGTGTTCCAGTTAATTCCCATTTACAAAAACAGGTGGCCTATAGCTTGGCAGTCTCTGCTTTAAAGGACGCTGAAACCATGCAAAACTAAACAAGAAATGTTCAATAATAGGAAAGACTCTCTCACCAATAATCGTTACCATGAGAGCTTGAAGTAGAGGAAGGAAATGAAATGCGGAGAGTCAGGCATTCATTCCTACATTAGAAACAGTGCCTTTCACGCAAAGCCAAAGACTCAAATGTTTCAAGATCATTGCAGATTGTGATAAGGAAGGGCAGAGAAGGCAACCTGATTGCAGAAATAGGTTAACGTAAATATTCAAGTGAATAAAACAATCTGTGAACTGCGGCATGGGGGTTCCACGCGAAGGAATGAATGAATGGGAGACACCATTAAGAGTTTTAGCCTTTGACTCTTGAAGCACAAAAGTAGGACACGAGTAGTAAGTGTGTGAAGTAAGGGCTAGAGGCAGTAGCAGAACATAGGGCCCAAATAGGTATCCTTCAAACATCTGAGGCCCCCGGGTTCCTGGCCCCAACACCACTCAGCACTGGTGACACCGCTTTGCTTTCTTTTCTACTCACACACAAAATGTTCAGATAATGAAAATAACTTACATGGAATGGAACGTGGAGAGAGATGGGAAACAGAATTCCATGAAAAAACTTAGAGGAGGATCATCTGGCACAGCTTTCAGGAAGGCTGGTCTTTTGGCTGTTCTATGGCCATGTACTTCTTTTTTTTTAATGTTTATTTATTTATTTTGAAAGAGAGGGAGAGAGAGAGAAACAAGTGGGGGAGGGACAGAGAGAGAGAAAGAGAGAGGCAGGGGAGAGAGAGAATCCCAAGCAGGCTCCGTGCTGTCAACGCAGAGCCCAATGTGGGGACTGATCTCACGAACCGTAAGATCATGACCTGAGCTGAAATCAAGAGTTGAATGCTTAACCAACTGAGCCACTCAGGCACCCCTGGCCATATACTTTTGTTTCTACTGTTCTTCTTTCCCTGAGCTCCCCTTTGCCTTCTCTCATAAATATAGTAAAGTGCTAACGCCATTCCAATGTTCTAATGTATGCCACATTACATGCACACATGTCAATCCTCCTGATCCTTATAACCCTGTACGTAGGAGTTATTATTGTTCTCACTGAACAGACGAGACAACTGAAGCACAGAGAGGTCAAGGAATTATCCCAGGGCTATCCAGCTAAGAAGTGACAAAACTGAAACTGGAACCCAGACAGTCTGGCTCCAAAGTCCATGCTTCCAACTGCCACTTTACCCCGAGTTCACGGTCTTCCTCCTCCACATTCCAAAAGCCAGCCCTGACTGGGCACCTCATACCAATGACTCCACTTTACCCTCCAGTGTTCATCAGTACTTGACGTTTTCATTTTCTCGAGACAGTAATTTAACACAACTTTCAGGTACAATTACCAACGTATAGACTATAGGGAGGACAGAAAAAACATGGCAAAGGATACCATGGGGAAATAATCAGCAAAATGCAGACCGTAGCAAACTCTCCAAACAGCTCGGTTTCTTCAACAAATAAATTGCAGATAGAAAGAGAAAGATTCTGAACCTATAGATTAAAAGGAACTTACAGACTTAAAACCAATTACAGTATATGGAAATTATCTGGAGCCTGATTCAGACTCTGAAAAACAAATTATGACATTTGAAACAACTGTAATTTGAACACTACATGTATATTCAATTATTTAAAAATGTTTATCTTTTGGGGCGCCTGGGTGGCTCAGTCGATTAAGTGTCTGACTTCAGTTCAGGTCATGAACTCACAGTCCACAAGTTCGACCCCCACGTCGGGCTCTGTGCTGACAGCTCAGAGCCTGGAGCCTGCTTTGGATTCTGTGTCTCCCTCTCTCTCTCTGCTTCTCCTCTGCTCGCACGCTGTCTCCCTCTCTCTCTCAAAAATAATAAACCTTAAAAAAATGTTTTAAATATAATAAAAATGTGTATCTTTTCATAAGTGGGGTGATGGATATGTTAATTAACTAGATAGGGGAATCCCTTCACAATGTACACGTATATCACATCATCAGAAAGTACACTTTAAATATCTTATAATTTTATGTATCAGTTATATTTCAATAAAGCTGGGGAAAAAGAAGAAAAAATGCTCATCTTTTGGAGATTGATTCTGAAATGTTAATGAATAAAATGGAATGTTGTCTGGGATTTGCTTTCAAATAATACAGGAGGGGGAAATTGTGTGGGCAGAGATGAAGTGAGTCTGCCCTGAGTTGCTAACGACTGAAGCTGGGTAACAGATATTTGAGGATTCGTTATACTAATCTGCCTACTTTTACAAACCTTGAAAGTTTTATATAATAAGAGCTTTATAAAAGCTTGAAGGAAAGACACACTAGGGTTTATAATTAAACTTTAGTCAGGGAGAAGATTCTTGATTTCTTGGTATTTCATCTGTATGCCCATGCATAGTTTTGTTTGTTTGTTTGTTTTCTCTCAATGGGTATTTTAAAGATTAAAGGAAGAGTTTAGAGGAAATACAAGCGTGGGAGTAAACTGTTCTTATTCCTGAAAGATAGGCCTTGGAGATGCCGGGATAACCTGCAACTTAATTTCTTAATGAATGAATTTCTTGAATGGCACTAAAGTACTCTCACAGCAATGAAACATAACCCTCTGTAACCCCCTGGCCAACACTTCATCCTGCGGCTGACAAGCTCAAGGCAGAAAGTACGAGGAGGAAGAAAATCACACCCAGAGGTTTTGGGATTGGCGGATGAAAAGGAAACACTGAGTGGAGAAGATTATGGAACATCTACACATTTGACAGAGTGAAAGGTCATTGGGGTCTTGTTCAAAGCACCATCCCAAGAGCCCTAGGTTTCTATTCCGGCCCTGCAACCAATTGACTGAGTAATCTTAGATGATCACTCTACCACTGTGGTCCTCAACTGTTTTATTTAGAAACTGAAGAATCTGGACTAAAATTCACAGAAAGATCCATAATTTAAAAGATAAAAAAAAAAACCTTCAGGATTTATGCTCCTGCAAGCCAGCCAGAGAATACTAGCCCCTGCCACATTACCTACTGCTAGTCTAGTGAGAGCTGCTCTGAAATGTTACCACTGAGCCACAGAGCTCCGGGTTTTTGGCAAGACAAAGAAACAAGGTAAAATTAGTAAAGTTAGGAAGAGACCATACTGGAGTAAAATGGAATGTGAAAACTAATATGCTCTACATTGGGGTCAGTGTTTCAACTAAAGGGATAAATTATGAATGCAAATGACTAATGAGAGCAAAGCAGTTTTCTGTTAGCTGCAAACTCTGGGTATTCAACCACCCATGGGTGCCAACTGTCCTGAAGGCAATCTGTCCTTCAACAGCTGCAGTCGATATGCTGTTGGACAAGGCATACCTGACACAAACTTCAGAGGCCAAAGAATACTGGCTTAGCCTCCAGAAACTAGGCTCCCACAACACAGCACATGGATTTCCACTCGGAGCCTCAAGATCAGGCACAGTTCCAGATCTGCACCTCGACATAGATGCATCCAACATATCCGGCCTTAAACTCTCTGCATGCCATTAGCTCTGAAACAAGATTTTTTAAGAAAATACTCAGACCAGTTTGCCCAATGACCTTCAAAGAGAGAAAGAGTCATTGGAAACGATGAGGAAGCCTGGCATATTGAATTAACTGACTATACTTCTTGACCTTAAATTGCAGGAACTGCTCACTAGTCAAGAATTAATTCCCTCTACTCAGAAAGCCTAATTATTTTTGTGCTTATGCTTCCCCTTCTGACATAAAGTACCTCTTCACAAAGCAGGGAAGTTCCTGACTGCGTTGCCTCAACTGGTCTTGACAAAAGAAGAGATGAATCACCGGAGCAGCCTGGCACCATCTCAACTTGTAATAACTCTTTACCAAGGGCTAAATCATAGCTGGCCGGACACGGGGAGCTCTTCCTTTCTCCCTCCTTTCTCTCCTTCCTTTAATAAAAAGAGGGGCATTCACCAAGGATCACTCCTACTTGACATAATTGGTAGAATCACTGGTGAATTAGTGGACAGAACTACTGTCAAGAGAGGATCTATGTATATAGTAAAGGCAAGGACAGACAGGTTGACTTGATCTTCAGGAAAGCTTGTTGATGGCCCTCAAACTAATCTGTAGCAAGAGATGGAGAAGTCAACATAATCTCCTATATAAAGATGACAGAGAGGGAGAGAGAGAGAGAGAGAGAGAGAGAGAGAGCGCGCGCACTAATTACCTCTGAGATTTCTGAGCATCACCTCAGACTTCCTCTACTGCAAATGTTTCTTCTTATAATTTGAAGATATATATACAAGCTTCAGTTATCTGCATGAACAACTCTCCTCCAACCCAAATGAACCTACTACCCCATATGTCTGGGTTGGGCTAACTTTGAAGCCTGTGCATTTTTTCCTGATCTCATAGGAATGGGGCAGTAACAAAAAGCTGTCCAGAAGAAAAATATGGGATGGTAATGGGTGTGTGTGTGTGTGTGTGTGTGTGTGTGTGTGATACAAACAGGATGAATAGCCTACATAAGGAAAATATGCAAATAAATAGAGTAACCAATATTAATAATCTACCAGGCTGGCAAGCAACAGGTGAGATGATTGTAATCTTGGTGGAAAAATTAGCTAATAAATAATTCATAAGTCTCTGGGGGGGGTGAACAGAGAAAAAATTATATTTACTCTGTAGCCATACCATGTCACTCTCTAAGGAGCCCACTGCTGTATTCTTTTTCTGTGTGTGAATCTCCAAGTACACACAAGGTGACTGGAAGTACTTATTAGACTGTCTCTAAGTACTTATTAGACAGATGGAGTGACCTGAATGTGACATGGGAATACCTTCCTTCTATCCATTATTTTCTCTTCTCTTTTTTTCCTTGCCTATAAAAGTAGCCAGTACCCTTAAACAACACCTGCACCTTATAAATGTAATCTATCCTCCTCCTTAGATAAATAGATAGATAGATAGATAGATAGATAGATAGATAGATAGATAGATAGGAATTGGGAGATATGTCATCTAGTTCCATACAATAAAGTGTAGATGTCGGCATATTGTCTCAGTGAGGCAAGATTCAGAAATTCAGAGATTCAGAAATACCAAGAAACACTCAGAAACAGCAAGATGTGGGAGCTTCCATCACCTATCTAACGGGGGTTCTGTTGACAACTTAATTCCAACCATTTACAAGTTTGGCTCTGATAGTCAAGCACTACAAAAGAACTAATCCATTCATATAGCACTAGGTTATACCTTCTTTGCAGTTCATCTATCTATGAAAGACAATGTTCAGAAATAAACATCTAATATGTCAAGAAGACTCTCTATTGGACCTTTAAATTCTGGCTAAGGATGTTATCCATCTGTCTAAGCATCAGTTTGCTATACATAAGTTGTATTAAGGTAGTATGTTTTCTCTCTTATCCTCCTATTCATGCTAGGCTATGCTTAAAGGTACACAGAAATGCCCGACTTCCTCATGGCAAATTTCCAGAAGATAGAGTGTTGAATGAATGCTTAGGTTTGTAGGATTAGTTATGTGTCTCCTGGATACTGCCACTTTCATATATATCCATCCATGCTTGATGATGCTTGGGAATTTAAGACAGAAGACAACATCTGGCTCTTTTATTCTGCACCCCTCCCCAACAAGTCTTAAATAATCAGAGTCGGTTTCTAAATATTAGAAATTTAAATAGGGCTCCATTACATCTTGACCTATGTTACTAGTATCCAGGAATGAAGATAAAAATGACCCCTAAAAATGACCATCCCACCACTTCAATCAGCCAGGATACGGCTGCCAATAGTTCCAGCAGGAAGAGAAGTGTTAGGTCAGCCACAGAGAGTTAAGGTCCAGTCTTGGTGATGATGTTCCCTTTAGTTTCTGTTGTTCCTTTTGAGTTCCTAAAAATAGTTCAGCAAGAGAGCTTATGGAGAGTTTGGTCATGAGAGGTAGAATAAAATATATGCTGCACTATGGAACTTATATTCTCAAGCATTTTCTGGGCACCCATTTAGAACGCCTATTTTCTGCTGCAGTGAGTAATATTCCCAAGAAACTGTAAGATTCACTTTCTGTCCTCCAAGTGCTCGCTGTCAGTGTCTTAAAAGGCTTCTCTGTGCTGATTATGTAAAACCATGTTAGTTGACCTCTAGATATCTAGACCTACAACAAAACCACGATGGAGGGTTTGCAGCATGACCATAATGTAGGCAAGATAAGGAAAACTAAATCCACCTGCCTGTATCTTACTAATAGAGAGTCTGTCCTGGCAAATGAAAGCTGGAAGAAATAGTTCAAACCTAACACCTGTGTAAAATGTATACGAAACTGGTAATTGGGTATATGGATACAAAAGCAGTACTTCTAAAAAGATTTCTTTTGCTCTAAATTTATAAGCATTAACAGACTGAAAAGTTTACTTTCTTTTCTGCTATCCCATTAATTCTGCTATCCCATTTCCCATGAATAAGAAACACACAATGCATGATCCTTCTAAATTATGTGTTAGATCCCTCCACAACATTTATAATTGGATACCAAGGTCCTCTCAGAAAGTCACATACATAGGTCTGAGACTATGTATCCTGTATGTTCATGTAACTGCAAAAAATAATTTTTAGGTTCACAACCCTCCACTGAAACAGATTTCCTTTCCTTTTCTTTTCTTTTTTTTTACTTGAAGCCTGGAAGTGTTTAGGTATTTAGGCAGTTTGAAAAAATAGACTTGATAACTTAATAATATTTTTAAAATCCAGCATTAAAAGAACATTTTCCCTGATAGGATATACCAAATTCCTTCTCCTTTCTAAGGAAAGGCTAGCTTTATTCAAAGCAACAGCTTTCATTAAACACACTTTAAGTCCTCTATCTCCCCACCTCCAGAAACACATTTGGCACCAAAAGCTGTTTTCCCTACAAAATTATTAAAACTGGAAAACGCCCCAATCACTCATGGGGAGAGGGGAGCATTAGCCCTTTGAAAACACAATTTCCATTTTATCTTAAATGTACCAAATAATGGAGTTTCTACATACTAATAAGACTTTCCGGACAGCATGGATTCCAATTTCCTGTTACATTCCATTATTTTATTTGTGGTGATCTAAGCTGCTTCTGACATTCTTTGATGCCTCCACCCTTTACACACTTGCAGGCTTATCTGTGTTTTAAGTCAACTTTGCCCGCTGTTTGCCAAATTCCCATTTAACTCTCAAAATCTTTACCCAGGCAACACGGTTTTTGGTTCCCTTGCCTTGAATTTGAATGCACAGAAAATATGTCCTTTCAGGATGGCCCATTTGTAAAAGCTCTCTCTTAGGAGTACCTTTAGGCTGTGATACCAAAGTGTGCTCCATCAAAAAATATTTAAACATTCTAAATATATTTCTCCGCAGATTTGTTTTCCAAGTCTGCAGCAAAAAGAAAATCTGGATTATAACCAACATTTGCAAGTGTTAGTTTATGAGTTAGCATTAGTTCATTATATTTAAAAATCACTCTTTCCTCTCTATATAAACAAAACCTTAAGCCAAGTGGAACCACAGCCTTCTCCACCTCCCTGGGTCACCTCAACTACTTCTGCCTACAGAGGAAAAACTCTTCAGCATCTTCCTGAACATGCCTTCCCATTCTCAAACCAACGACAAGAACAAACTCCAGTTTTTAGCTCCACATATCAGAGACATTGTTCCATCAGTCAATTTCTATATGGCTTCAACCTGAATCATTAAGTAGTCCCTTCCCCATATTTCACTTCACTTCTTCCTTATTCCCACTATATTTTACTTTTCTCTATCCTAATCCTCATATTCCTCAACATTAGCCACTCATTGTTTTTCCCACCACTGTCCACTATATGGATTTGCTAGTTTTATAAACTCAACCAGCCTTTTGCCTCATCATTAGAGTCACGATCTAGTAGTCTGCAGAGCTTCACAGGGACCATACAAGTGGACATACAAGTGCAGACAAAAAGGGGTCCCTTCCTGCAGGTTTGACTTCTTAAAATTGCTTAAGGAATTGCACAGGAACAGACAGCAAGGAAAAGTTGGAATTGGCCAATATGACACAGGCAAGAGGGCAAGTAGAAGGGGAAAGGAGGCCTGTGATTTTTCTTTTACTCCAGCTAGTAGTCACTCTTCCATGAACTCCCAGTCTGCTTGCTGTTCAAGATCTTTACATCCAGGCTTATCTAAAACTTCCTAATCTTTTGCCCTGTAAATGCCACATGCATTCCTGCCTTCATGCCTTGGCGGGACCCACACCTGCTGTCAAGAATGCCCTCTCCCTCCACCTGCTCAATGGTGTCCCACCCACATGTCTGTTCTCAGTTCCAGCTGACCCCTTGGACAGCAGACCCCCTCATTCACACCTCCTGCCTCCTTGAGCAGGAGGAAAGGAAAACTGAGAAAAGGAATTGAGCCTCAGAAAATTTAAGTGATGAGCCCAGGGCCATACCTGCCTCTGAAACCCTTGTCTGTTTCATTATGCTAATTGCCTCGAAAATGCTTTAACACCAGACCTGTGTCTCACATCTCTCAGTGTCCTCAGCTTGTAGGCTGTGAGCACTTAATGAATATTCATGGGAGCTTATATTCAAACGAGGTCATATTTCCCCAGTATACCACTATAGAGGGAGAGAGCCAAGAGGCAGAGGAGAACAAGTGCTGGATTAAAATTTCCGTAGATAATCCACCAAGTGAATGATCCACAGGCATGATAATCCAGTGTTGGCTAGATACCCAATTCCACAGAGGTCTCCTGCTTCGTGTCACAATGTCAGAGCATAAGCACCAGCCTGTGCTTCCATGGCCGTTTCTGCTCATCCAATGAACTTGCTGGGCCTGGAATTAATCCTCGGTGGATGTTAGAAATATTATGACAACAGCTGGCACTGTCATTTGCAGTGTCCAAAATGGAACTTCCATTTCTTTTTTTCCCCAAGGAAGATTTATGTGTTTCTCTTCAAGTACCGGGCTTACTTCAAAATTAAAATATTCAATTTCTCTTCAACAGTTGGATTTTCTGATGATTTAAAACAAAGAAAAATGGCTTTCTAACATCAAACTAGCCCCTGTGTTATACAGGCTGTGACATATTCATGTTTTACATTCAAGGTAGTGTTTCTTAGAAACATGTTTTTGATGATGATTTTTGAATCTGTGCAAGTAAAAGGTGTGATACAATGGATGCCACCATAGTGCTTTTCGTAGGGGATGGAGAGTAGTTTTTATTAAAAAAAGAAAGAAGGAAAGGAAAAAAAGAAAAATGGCTCAATTTTTGTTTGTTTGTTTGTTTGTTTTTCTTTCTGAAACTTGGTCATGGAAACGTCAATCCAGAAAGACCAGGCAGGATATTGGGGGCCAGGCTAAGGCTGAAGCCCTGTTTACCAGGGCAGCCATGTCTATGGCATTAACAGCCTGGGCACAGCAAAGTGGCATATGCCAACGAAGGCTATCCCAGCTGTCACAAATGCAGTATAATCAGGCAAATTTGACAACACAGCTCTGCCAAGATAATTCATATTCCTGGGCCAGGGTTATAATCAGTTTGTGCAATTTTCAAATATTTTTGTGATCCTTCTATGCAATGGTACGCAGTATTCATAATATAATTCATGTGGTGATCCCATTACTGATAATAAATGTGGTCTTAGGCAGCACAGAGCCTAATCTTTCTGTAAGAATTAAGGTAGAAGCCACAGGGGATCCTATAAGCCATTCTAGTGTTTCAATGAGTAAAACTGGATCTCCGGGAACATTTCAATAATCAAAACTTCTCCACACCATTCCACAAGCTCAGAAGTTCATTCCATGGTTCTTCTTCCAAGTTCTACTGGTCAGCTTTAAGTGCTTGCCCAATTTTTGTACTTTTCCATGTGGGAATCTCTCTTACCAAAATGTTCTTACTATATTTTTCTTTAGAATCTACTGTAATTGTTAGGCTTTTTTTTTTTTTTTTTTTTTTTTGGCTTCTCTTCTTTAGAGAAAAAAAGTGGGGGAGGGTGTTTAAATGAGATTTAGAGTTCAAAGCTAAATAGAAGGGCAGTTTGTTTAGCTGGGCATATCCAACGCTGTTTCTTAAATGTTTATTTTATGGCTTTGTCCTACTTTAAAAGTCTTATTTAAAAGATGAATGACCATGACTTCAGAATTTGGACAGAAAAACAAAATGCCTAAGCCCAGACATCCAAATGAGACTCCAGTGGTAATTCATATCAGTGTATAATGATCTCCAAAGTAACTCTCTAGACAATAGAACACAAGAAGGAAGGCCATGTGATGAGCCTATCTATGCTTCTGTATGATAACTTGAATTATTTTGTGGTTGTTGCTGCATTGCTAAAAATATGCTGCCCAATAAAATGGCCATCAATGCATAAAACAATTTTGTGTGTGTTTAAATAGTGCTTTATTTGGATACTTAGAAACCAGGGAGTTCACAACATTATAGTCACTCATCATTTATGTTTCTAATAGAAAAAGTAAAGAAATCCTTTATTTCAATTCTATATTCTACTTCTGTTTTCACCTAGCTAATTATTATCTTATATGGTAATGATTAGAAATTGCCAAGGAAGTTAGAGGGTCCATTGTTAGGCGTGAAGGTGTTTTGTTTTAAGATTAAAAGGTTAAAAAAGTGAAAAGGGGGCCAGGCAAATGAGGTGGGAGGGCACTGGGAAGGTGGGAGAGGACCAAAAGAGGACAAAGTTAAGAAAGAGGAAGATGAAGGGGCGCCTGGGTGGCCCAGTCGGTTAAGCGTCCGACTTCAGCCAGGTCACGATCTCGCGGTCCGTGAGTTCGAGCCCTGCGTCAGACTCTGGGTTGATGGCTCGGAGCCTGGAGCCTGTTTCCGATTCTGTGTCTCCCTCTCTCTCTGCCCCTCCCCCGTTCATGCTCTGTCTCTCTCTGTTCCAAAAATAAATAAAAAACGTTGAAAAAAAATTAAAAAAAAAAATAAAAGAAAGAGGAAGATGGAGAAGATTGAGTGGGAAGGAAAGAATAGGTAGGGAGGGAAGTGAGAAGTAGAGAGAACAGATGGTAAAGAATGGAAGGAACAGACAGTAGGTAGAACCCTAGATCCCACTGAGGGAAACATGGGGGTAGGTAAGCATGTGGAATTGGTGTTGGATAGACTCAAGCTCTACCATGTAGTAACTGGATGAACTTGGGCAAGTCTCTTAACCTTGAGGATAGCAATATAATCCACTTGACAGGGTTATTGTGAGGATTAATTGAAACAATCCACGCAAATGTCTGGTACATGGTAAACACTGCCTAGATGTCAGCTGTGCTGATGAAGATGAGGAAGACTATTGGGGGTCAGGAATGTATGTGTTTGGCTCAGTGGAGAGTCCCTAAATGAGCAACTTACAATTACTCTCCACCAGAAACTTACATTAGAAAGGAAGATAAACATGTAGACAAAAGAATCACTATTATGTAAAATAAGAAATACTTGGTGGGTCTTCAATATTAACACATGCACAAAATTAATACACTGAAACCCTACCAAGTGAAAAAAAATGGGAAGTTAAAATAGAGAGCAGGTGAGATGTGAATAAGGTTTTGCATCATAGTTAGCAAAAAGGAATATGGCGACTGTGTACATAGTAGTTAAAAGAGTGGGCTTTAGAACTCCGTGCATCTGGGTCTAGCTCACTCATTTACTAACTTTGAACATGTTACTTGTTCTGGACCTCTGTTTATGCATCTATAAAAGGAGAATATAAATCCCTATCTTGTAAGATTGTTATGTGGATTAAATGAGGAAATATACAAATTTAGCACAGTGTTATGATAAAGGTGATGTCATTATTACTTTATTAGAGTTTAGTACTATAGTTAGAGTTCATCACAGATTTAGAGAATACTTTATATGAGAAAAACAAATACAGCTAGGCTCACTAAGCTTACAGAAAAGATGACAGGAGCCAGAATACAGGGCACAGGGAGTAGACAGAGTAGGTATGTTGTGGTGGGCAGTGAGAGGCAGAAGTGTAAGCACATTAAGGGCCGTATCAAGAAAGATAAGCAGCTGTTCTCATTTTCTGATGTGGCCAAGATAAGCCAGAAAAAGTGGAGTTTTTTTTTTTTTTTTTTTTAACATTTATTTATTTTTGAGACAGAGAGAGACAGAGCATGAGCGGGGGAGGGTCAGAGACAGAGGGAGACACAGAATCAGAAACAGGCTCCAGGCTCTGAGCGGTCAGCACAGAGCCCCACGCCGGGCTCGAACTCACGGACTGCGAGATCATGACCTGAGCCGAAGTCGGACGCTTAACCAACAGAGCCACCCAGGCGCCCCTCAGAAAAAGTTTTAAGTTAAATGTTGGCAGAAAAGTTCACAATATGTTCAGAGCCATGACAAAGATCCTCAACAGTATAAGCTTCCTTTGGAGGATTTTTTATTTATTTTTGAGAGAGAGAGAGACTGAGTCGGGGAGGGGCAGAGAGACAAAGGATCCAAAGTGGGCTCTGCGCTGCATGCTTGAACTCACAAACCGTGAGACCATGACCTGAGCCCAAGTTGGACACTTAACTGACTGAGCCACCCAGGCACCCTTTCCTTTGGAGGGTTTTTAAGATATATAGGAAGTAATCTTTACTAGTGTTTTTAAATACAAGTCTGCTTGCAGGCTGATGGATGGAGTAAATAACTCTCTTAGTCAGGTCTTCTACTCTAGAGGACAAATGGCATTTGCCTCTTAGTTGAAATATAGTTTCTTTCTTCCTGGAAGAAGAAAGAGGAACAAAGAAGGCCCACTATCTTGAGAAACTACATCTAAGAGTCTGGCATTATGGTAGATCACCTGTGTTGGATTTGTAGCAATTCTGCAATCTGTTCCACAATGATCTTTTTATTATGTTGTATTTCATGATCTCTATTCATTTTAATCCTACTGATGAGCAATATTGTAGTATAATCTTTATTTAGCAAACTTGGAGACTGAGGCACAAGGAAATTAAATTAGTGCCCAAAATAACCATGGAAGATAGAGTTTTTCAGCCTAAATCTATTTGTCAAAGCTTATGTTAAAAATGGCAGTGAATTGCCAATGAGTTATTAGACAAAGAAAAATGTTTCCCATACCAAAAATTGATACACTAAAAAATATTCATGATAATATTCTATTTGATAAAACTGCTCTAACTAGGAGAAAACCTTTCCATAGCTTAGGATCCAGAACCACTTTGGCCCCTTAACGTGAGGAGGGTTCAATCATCAGAGTTGGACTGAGATTCACCATGAAAAATTATGGTCAAATTGTATGAAATTTTCTAAAGAAAAATCAACGTCATAATAGTAACAGCATGTTAAAAGAAGAAGAAAAAATGAACCCTGAAATACTGAGCCTGTTAAGGATATCATTATGTAGAAGACTGTTATCTACAAATTTGAAAAAGTGATGATTTGGAACCCATCTTCTGGATTAAAAATAAAAAAACTATTAAATAATGATAACCAGGTATTTTTATAAATCATGCAGAGAGAGGACAAGAGGGAAATTCTGAACCATCTCACAGCATTAATCATTTATTTAAAGAGCATCATTTGAATTCAAACAAATGAGACTTTTAAAGGATAAAGTTAGAGGCTTACACTCTTTCACTCATGACTACCACTCATTCATTCAATTGGCACTGATTAAGCTCAGAGCCCTCTATCAGAATGTTATTAAGGGTTCAAAAGGAATAAAAGATATGGTCTTTGATCTCACAGAATACACACCTTAGATAGGAGATAATGTTTCATTAGGTTTCCTCTGGATAATTTAAAATCTAGAGTTATATATAAACAAAAATAAAGTTGCATGTGTTATAGGAATATAACCCATTTTTAGAAAATGAGTAAAGCAGGGAAGTTTCCATTTCTTTTACATGTCTTGCCTACATGTTTTATCTAATTCCTATGTATTTTAAAGAATACCAGTATTAAATTAGGAGAAGCATTAACAGTAAGAACACAGGTTGGAATGATTGCAAAGTATGTTTGGATAAGATTATGATTCATTATAAGTAATCAAGATTAATGAAGCAAGGTGAATGCAAATGAGAAGGGTAAGTGACCATCAGAAAAACAGACAAAGCATCCTTATGCAGCAAAGTCCTTAAGGAAGGAGAATAATCATTAGAATGCAAAGGAGTTCATTGTGAAATGTTTCAAAGTACATTTGCCCTCCCCTCTCCCACCTCCAACTGCTTAATGTAAGGCTGGCGGCAGTCCTTCGATGCCCTAGAGGGCAACAAATTCGGGTCAGTGAACCAAGTCTGCTATTCCAATATGGTTCCTAGAGGAACCATCCTTATTAGAATATAGAAATGTACAAGATAACTCTTTAGTGATGTGTCATCAGTCTCTTCCATCCACCTCCATAAAAAAAAAATAATAACATGGCTTAATTCTGCTATCTTCAAACCAATCCCCAGATTACAGTATCTCAGTTCCTAACCAATGGAAATGAATTTGAAATTGTCACGTATTCTTACAGAAATCATTTTGTTTACGATTAGATGTGCCAATGTATCTTAAATGCTACCCCTGAGAGAAGAAATTAAAGCAGTTTTGTTAGTAAGAGAGAAATAAAGGCAATAGAATGGGTGATATAAAAGCTGCAGAGGGACCGATGGGCTACAAGACCCTGAACCAGACAAAACGAGCTGGGATAAAAACTGCGGGTAAAAGGGTTTGGCTTTGGAAGAGATCAGGCTTGTCTGAATTGTCACTCACAGACAGAAAGGAAGGCTAACAGTGGAGAGAAGTTTTGTATCGGAGGAGACAGCCAGCACACAGAATGGCCTAAATCAGTGGCTCTTAAAGTGTGGTCCTCGCGAGAGCTGCACTGGCATCCTCTGCGAGCACCACCCCCGAATCAGATGTAGCGAATCAGATCCCTGAGGATGAGGCCCAGGGAACTGTGCTACAACAAGCCTGTCATGTGATTTGTATACGCACTAAAGTTTCAGAACCAGGGACCTAAATCATCTCGGTTAAAGCAGATCCTCTGCTGAGAACAAGAGGGTGGGGTCCGGACTTCAGGGTGGAGATTTAGAACAGCTGCAGGGAGGAATGTAGGATGGAGGTGAGAGATGAATTAAAGGCCTGTATGAGGCTAGGAAGCATATCCCTCGGAACTGAAAAATCTTGTCAGATGGTTTCTGGGTCTGTCTTCTGAGCACAATAATAATGAGTCTACGTAAAACTGCATTCAGATTATCACATAACTGACTACGAATCTGGAAAGACAGCTTGATTATGATTTAGGGACTGCTATATATGGTATATATGTAATCCACATATGGGGTGTGTGTGTGTGTGTGTGTGTGTGTGTGTGTGTGTGTGTACAGAATGGGTCAAATGGAGCAAAAAAGAAGAAAATCTTCAGATGCCTAGCAGAGAAAACACACTGGCACAAGAGACTCAGAATGAAGTCCATAACTCTTCTGTGTGGCCCTGGGAAAATCACTAAACTTCTTCATAGCTCATTTTCTCATCTGTAAAGTTGAATCCAGTATTCATTTATTCAAACAAAGCGGGGGTGAGGGGGAGTAGACAAGTCCATTAATAACTACAGCACAGAGAAAGGCTACGATAGGGGTATTTATGGATATTTACAGAATGCTTGGAGAACAGTAAGGAATTACAATCAATTCTAAATAAGGAAAACAAGGAGGCCTTCACCCTGAAGAGGCCACGGAGCTGGACCACAAAGAATGAGAGAAAATTCAACAGATGTTAGACCATACAGGTAGAGCGTAAGGGAATGCAGGGCAATCAGAGGGAACAGAAATAGGCCAGCACGGATTTGTAGGCATGAGACTATTCTGAGGGAGGGAGAAGGTCTCTTCTAGCTCCACAGCTGGTTTTTCAAACATCTTTCAGCAGCCTGAAAATAATGGGCAAATTTGATAGTGTACTCTTATCCACCAAGCCAGTGCTAGGGCACTTTTTTCATTTTTGAACAGTTCATAAATATTGAGCTTTGGGTAAAAGCCTCTCAGAATTCTTCCCGGCTGGTTTTAAAGTAAAAGAACCAGGAGTGTAAACTGTCAAAGGATGCCTAGCCCTTCCATTTTCCATACTCCTGGCATGGGGATCACAGGTATTCTGGGGGCCACTTGGCAGAAGGGTTACTTGCCTCTATGAAAAATATTGCTGCTCAGAGGCCAGAATTTAAATTGATTCCATCGTAGGAAAAGGAAGAACACACTGCAATGAACTTTTGATTACCCTTTTATAAGTGGGCCAACTTTTTATTCTTGTAGTAAAATTCATATATTGAATCTCTGGCAAAGAGCCCTTGCTAAGCACCCTTTTCTTGTCTTGGGTCAAGCCTCAGGGGACCTGAATGAGCAGGAAGCAGTTGTCCTCTTGAATTTAAAAGCAGTTCTGAGCTCTCCTCAGGGTAGCTCAGTTACACTTAAGACAAAGGAGTAGCAGACTGAATTTCTGGAAGAGAACACACATAAGAAGAGCACCTTTTTCAGTTTGATCAGATTCCACGATTCCAGGACAAAGCAACAGGCTGATCAATCACAATATCATACCTCCCTCTTCTGGAAAATGTTTCTGATCAGTCACTTTTTTACAACTTCTGAAAACATTCCCAGCTGCCAGCCTGAAAGGGCATCCTCACAGGGGACACCTATGGTTATACTTGAAAGAATGAATCATTTTTTCAGGTAATGAATTATATACCAGGTACATGAGCCTCAAAAGTTTAGTCCAAAGAACATTATTTCACTAAGTTCTAGGTTCACATGGAATAAATCACACGCCTATCTATTAAGATGATTTCTCTGGGCTTTTTAAGGCTTCCCACAGTGTGGAACCTCCAAAGGGAAACCATCTCCCCAGAGCAAAGCGCTCAGGATACGCACTCACACCATTATCAGGCTGCGTGATGACCAGCAAGCATTATGAAGCATCTACTTTGTGCTGAGCAGAGACTACAGTGGTTGGTTCGAAACACAAAAAATCTGAGTCAAATCCTGTCCCGGAAATATAGCCCAGAATGTTACAGTTGTTGGTTTTTAAGCCTTCTCTGACCGTGTTCTGACAGAATGACAGTGAATTTTGAGACTTCAGATCTGGGTGAATTGGTTAGCTACCCTTTCCCCGTCTTTATGTTAATGATAATGTTTTGAACATGGGCCAAACCTTCACTGTGTAAGTTTTTCTCAGCTCTTACTACATCACTTGGCCTCATAAAATGGGTATCGCTTTTAGATTTGATTCCCTCCCCTAACATGTTAACCAGGTATCATTCAGGAAATAGTTGATATCATGAATGATCACCCCTTTCCTCGATAACCCTTATCATCAATAAAAGGTTTTGGATACTGTAAAGAAACAGGTTTTTGTTTTGTTTTCACATATCCAAATCAAATGAACCTTGGAGATCTCACAGAATCATAAACTGACAGATGAGGCTAACAGGAAACTTTCTCCAACAAGCACAGGCTCTTTGGGCAGATTTCTCATTTGCAAGCCAGGCATAATGCCAATTAAAAGAGAGGCAGTGTGAATGCCAACAAGAACCCCAAGTGTGTGTGTGAGGGGAGACGGGGTGGAGGACACAGAAGACAAACCACTGCCTTGACAGGATTTCACTGAAAGCCCAGCAGAGGCAGTGATACCCGGAAGCACTGTAATTGTTAGAACCTCAGAAGTCTCCAATTTCTGCTGAATTTCTGTTGGCCATTATCTCTCCCTCAGAAGGGAAGTCTGAGAAAAGGCATTATCATTATGTACAGTGCCAAGGAAAAGGGAAATACAGTTTTCAAACAATTTTTCTCTTCAGTTTTCTCACTATGACTTTCACAATTAACTCAATTTGTATTATTTTCAAAAATTCATGACTTTAAACATTATTTAATCTGATGTATTTTTCTTAACCATTACATGCAACCGTTCCATGCAACGGGTAGTCTGTTCAAAACAGACCCCAAAGACCAGGATAAAAAGCCCGATTTCACTACTGGCAAATGCTGGTTGGGACATGGATTCCCATTTGCCCTCCCTTATGGCATCTCCCGCTTTTACTTCTGACTCTGACATTTTGGCTCTGATTCATAGGCAATTTCTGATTCATAGGCAATTTCTGATTCATAGGCAATTTCTGATTCATTAGCTATTCCATTCCTATGCCCAGGGGAAGATCCCTCTTTATAGTGCTTGAAACTCCTGCAATTTGAGGGATCCTTTTTAAGAAAAGGATACCACATAACAAATACAAAATGCCGATGATAACTTGAAAGTCACCCACGTGAAGGGGAAGCACAAAGGAGGGAAGTTGAATTGGAAAGTGACAGTGATTTTAACACTTACCATTGAAACACATTGTGTTGAGTTTTTACAAAAAACCACCATGACAATACATTACTAGAGCGCTTTCCAGAATGCTGGAAGGGGCCTGTGTAAGTGAGGAGCTTCTACAGTTTCATGACAACAATCCTGCCTCTGCTCTTGTGCAAATCTCCACAGCCACCTTTACAGCCAAACCAAGGGGCAGCTCCAGCTCAAGAATAAGTCTAACCCCCTTTACTGGTTTCCCTGAATCCAGAGAAAGATCAAGCTCTCAAAAGAGACATAGTTCAAATTAGTGTTTTCATTTTCCTTAGGTAAATACCCAGAAGTAGAATTACTAGGTCATAGGGTACTTCTATTTTTAGTTTTTTAAGCTACCTCCATATTGTTTTCCATAGTGGCTGCACCAATTTACATCCCTACCTAAAGGACACAAGGGTTTCCTTTTTCCACATCCTTGCCAACACCTGCTATTTCTTGTCTTTTTGATACTAGCCATTCTGACTGGTCCACTGACAGATGCATAGATAAAGATGTGGTGTGTGGATATATACGTGTATATATGTACGTGTATACACACGTGTATATATACATATGTATGTATACACGTATATACATGTATACATATATATATACGTGTATATGTATATATATGTATATATATATATATATATATATATATATATATGTACACAATGGAATATTACTCAGCCATAAAAAGAATGAGATTTCAGCATCTGTGAAACACGGATGTACCTAGAGTATATTATGCTAAGTGAAATAAGATAGACAAAGACCAATACCAAATGATTTCACTTGTATATGGAAATTACAAAAAACAACAAAACAAACAACAAAAAAGAAAACAGACTCCTAAATATAGAGAACAAACTTGTGGTTGCCAGGGCAGGAGGTGGGGGGGGGGGGGCGGTGGAAGGATAGGCAAAACAGGTGAAGGGGATTAAGAGGTACATCCTTCCAGTTAAAAATAAGCCACAGGATGAAAAGTACAGCATGGGAAATATAGTCAATAATCTTATAACTTTGTGTAGTGACAGATGGTAACTAAACTTATCATGGTGAGCATATAGGATATGTATATAATTGCCAAATCAGTGCTGAACACCTGAGACTAATTAAACATTTTTTTTTAGTTTAAAAAGTTAAAGAATTAAAGGTAAAAAAGTGAAAAAAATATTGTAGAAAATTAAAGTATTGCTCCTAACTATACAGGTTTCTGATCCTCAAAATACTACCCAATACCTCCTTGATCATCTCATCTGAGTATCCAGTTTTCTTTTTTTTTTTAATTTTTTTTTAACGTTTATTTATTTTTGAGACAGAGAGAGACAGAGCATGAACGGGGGAGGGGCAGAAAGAGAGGGAGACACAGAATCTGAAACAGGCTCCAGGCTCTGATAGGTCAGCACAGAGCCTAATGCAGGGCTCGAACTCACGGACAATGAGATCATGACCTGAGCCGAAGTCGGACGCTTAACCGACGGAACCACCCAGGCGCCCCTGAGCATCCAGTTTTCATAGGATGCACATTACCATAATGTTCCTCCTCATGGAATGTTGTATTTAGTGATCAAAATTTACTTCTCTGATTCCATGCCCCCCTCCCTTTTTTTCTTTAAAGTTCAAACAGGATCTTCCATTGTGGTTCCGGACTCAGGTCAGAGAGACATACGTTATTCACAAATAATTTGCCAAATACTTCTACAGGCTTCTAGAGCTATTTTTGATGACTCTCACAGAAGGGGTTTTATTTAACAGTCTAGTCCCGACTGTGTTCCATCAAGTGACTGGCTCCCCAGGCAGCCGCTAGAGCTCACGGCCATCCTGAACCAGGCACTGCCACAGTAGCAGAGGGGCCACTCAGAAGCACGTTGGCAGACAAAAACATTGCCATAGACCATTCTAATTCACTTACCAGCTTTCCTGAACCTTGCCAAAGAATAAGTCCTCATCTTCAGAATGCACATTGTATGATTCACCTAATTATGTTCTGGTTATGACCTACTATGTATCCAACACAGACCCAGAGAATAAATTCTTTCTAGCCACAGAGAAATCTTATTCTGGAGCC
This sequence comes from Panthera tigris, assembly GCF_018350195.1. Taxonomy (NCBI): domain Eukaryota; kingdom Metazoa; phylum Chordata; class Mammalia; order Carnivora; family Felidae; genus Panthera; species Panthera tigris. The sequence goes on from NC_056660.1 coordinate 204,054,818, forward strand.
ATTCATATCTCTCCCACTTAGATCAGCTTCATTCTGAGCCTCAGCTGCTTATATGGCAAAATCCATGCTGATGGCCGCATACCAATTCACCAATCTTTAGTCATACTTTTTTTTTTCAGTTTTGTTATTTACTTTTTTGTTAAAGTATAATCAACATACAGTGTTACATTAGTTTCAGGTGTACAGTATAATGTTTCAACAATTTTATACAGTGCTCATTGCTCATCAAGATAAGTGGACTCTTGGGGCACCTGGGTGGCTCAGTCAGTTAAGCACCCGGCTTCAGCTCAGGTCATGATCTCGCAGTTTATGAGTTCAAGTCCCACATCGGGCCCTGTGCTGACAGCTCAGAGCCTGGAGCCCGCTTCAGATTCTGTGTCTCCCTCTGTCTCTGCCCCTCCCCGACGTGTGCTCTGTCTCTCTCTCTCTCAAAAATAAAAACATTAAAAAACTTAAAAAAAAGAGTCTCTAAAAAAGATAAGTGGACTCTTTTTTTTTTAAATATGAAATTTATTGTCAAATTGGTTTCCATACAACACCCAGTGCTCATCCCAACAGGTGCCTTCCTCAATGCCCATCACCCACTTCCCCCCCCTCCCACCCCCCACCAACCCTCAGTTTATTCTCAGTTTTTAAGAGTCTCTTATGGTTTGCCTCCTTCCCTCTCTGTAACTTTTTTTCCCCTTCCCCTCCCCCATGGTCTTCTGTTAAGTTTCTCAGGATTCATATAAGAGTGAAAACATATGGTATCTGTCTTTCTCTGTATGACTTATTTCACTTAGCATAGTACCCTCCAGTTCCATCCACGTTGCTACAAATGGCCAGATTTCATTCTTTCTTATTGCCAAGTAGTATTCCATTGTATATATAAACCACATCTTTTTTATCCATTCATCAGTTGATGGACATCTAGGCTCTTTCCATAATTTGGCTATTGTTGAGAGTGCTGCTATAAACATTGGGGTACAAGTGCCCCTGTGCATCAGCACTCCTGTAACTCTTGGGTAAATTCTTTGCAGTGTTATTGCTGGGTCATAGGGGAGATCTATTTTTAATTTTTTGAGGAACCTCCACACTGTTTTCCAGAGTGGCTACACCAGTTTGCATTCCCACCAACAGTACAAGAAGGTTCCCGTTTCTCCACATCCTCTCCAGCATCTATAGTCTCCTGATTTGTTCATTTTAGCCACTCTGACTGGTGTGAGGTGATATCTCAGTGTGGTTTTGATCTGTATTTCCCTGATGAGGAGTTGAGCATCTTTTCATGTGCCTGTTGGCTATCTGGATATCTTCTTAGAGAAGTGGACTCTTAATCCCCTTTATCTATTTCACCCATCCCCCACCCTAAGCATCCCCTCTGACAACCACAATTTCTTCTCTGTATTTAAGAGTCTGTTTGATTGTTTTATCTTTTTTTTTTTTTGCTTATTTTTTCTTAAATTCCACACATGAGTGAAATCATATGCTCTTTCATATTTGTCTTTCTCTTGTCTGACTTACTTTACTTAGCAATATACCCTTCAGGTCCATCACGACCCAAAGCAATCTACAGATGTAAACGCAATCCCTATCAGAGTACCAACATTTTTCACAGATAATACTAAAATTTGTATGGAACCACAAAAGACCCCAAATAGCCAAAGCGATCTTGAAAAAGAACAAAACTGGAGGTATCACAATTCCCTATTTCAAGACATACTACAAATCTGTAGTAATCAAAAGAGTATGATAATGGCACAAAAAGAGACACACAGATCAATGGAACAGAAGAGACATCCCAGAAATAAACCCACATTTATATGGTCAATTAATCTACAACAAAGGAGGCAAGAATACACAATGGGGAAGACAACCTCTTTAACAGATGGTGCTGGGAAAGCTGGACAAGCCACACACAGAATGAAACTGAACCACTTTCTTACAGCATACACAAAAATAAACTCAAAATGGATGGAAGACCATTACATAGGAGACTTGAAACCATAAAACTCCTAGAAGGAAACCTAGGCAGTCATGTTTTTGACACTGGCCATAGAAACATTTTTCTACAAATGTCTCATCAGGCAAGGGAAACAAAGGCAAAAATACACTATTGGAACTACATCAAAATAAAAATCTTTTGCACAGTGAAGGAAACCTTCAATAAAATGACAAAGCAACCTACTGAATGGTAGAAGATATTTGCAAATGATATTATCTGATAAGGGGTTAATATCTCAAAATCATAAAAAATGTCTACAACTTAACACCAAAAACAAATAATCCGATTAAAAAAGTGGGCAGAAGACCTGAATAGTCATTTTTCCAAAGAAGACACACAAATGGTCAAAACACATGAGAAGATGTTCATCATCACTCCTCATCAGGGAAATGCAAAGCAAAACCACATTGAGAGATCACCTTACATCTGTCAGAATGGCTAGAATCAAAAAGACAAGAAATAATAAGTCTTGGCAAGGATGTGGAAAAAAAGGGACCTTCATGCACTATCGGTGGGAATGCACACTGGTACAGCCATTACAAAACAGCATGAGGTTTCTTTAAAAAATTAAAAATAGAATTACTATATGATCCAGTAATTCCACTACTGGGTATTTACCCAAAGAAAATGAAAATACTAATTTGAAAAGATATATGCACCTATATATTTATTGCAGCATTGTTTATAATAGCTGAGTATGGAAACAACCCAAGTTTCCATCAATAGATCAGTGGATAAGGAGGAGATGTGGGGTGGGGGGGGGAGAGGGAGAGAGAAAAGAATGTGATCTTGCCATTTGCAACACCGACTTAATATTAGACTAGCTAGCATAACAGCAGCATTGGAGCTAACATCCAAGTCATGAAATCACAGAGTAATGGATTTTTAGAATACAAGGAGCCTCCAAAGTGATCTGGTTGAACGTCCCATCTAGCAGAAGAAGTCTAGTCCCTAGAGCTCAGAAGCTTGTCCATCTGGCTGCAACTGCATAGATCCACTCACACAGAGCTCCTCCTCTTATATGGCAGGCCATTTCCTTGGAAGTTGATTTTAATGTTTAGAAACTCTTCCTTATATTTGCTCATTTCTAGGCCATAGTCCCCCATCTACCATTCCTATTCTTGGAGCATTCAAGAATAATCCTCTTCTTACTCTACCAATGACAGACCTTTTAGCTCTTATGAACAATATACTGAGTTCTACTTAGGCATCTAATTCTTTTTCTACTATTAACCATTTGGCATGGTTTATTACCCTTTCACTATTCTGGCACCTCCTTCTAGGCGTTCTCTAATTTGTCATATTCCTCTTAAAACATCTCACCTACACCTGAAATTACTAACCTAAATGTGGTCTATACATATTTATAGTAGATACTTCTATTTTTGTGGAATAGCATTCAAAGAATACACAACTGAATTAATTTTGGGAGTCAATTGTGTGAAACCCTTGGCTACAATTAAGCTCATAACCAATTAGATTTAAAACAAGAATGTTCTCTAAACTAGATTCTCTAAGAATAGAATATTATGTCTCTAGAAGGAGTTAAAACTGTCTTATAATAATCATCTTCCAATTGATATTAAAAGAATGGAACTCCATAATAACCATCCCCCATCCAACTGTGTTGACCTGCTGTAGAGTTGGTAACCTAAGGTCTGCAAACTCATCCTCAAATTCTGCCAAGTGTCTACATGGTACCATGCTATATACATAAAAGTTGTCTTGAAATTTATGACTACAGTCTTCAGTGGAATGGTCACCAGTCCTAAAAAAAAGTCATCTAGCCTAACCCATGTTAGGTAAATGCTCTATAAATTTCTTATATTTTTATACTTGCCTTCACATTGTTGATATCATTCCAAGGCCTATAGTAAGCATTATATCAATACTTACTAAGCCATCAGATAAATGAATGATGAGTTCCCTTGCTCTCACCCTCTCTTTAATAATGTTGATTGGTTTTCCCAGCCCTTCAAGAAATTGTAAGGGGGACTTTCTGAGGGGAGAAAAGATATATATTTATATAAAAGATATATATTTATATAAGAGATATATATTTATATAAATATATACATATCTCAAAAGCAACAAAATATTAGAAAGGGCCAGAGAACACCATCAGAAACTCCAACTTTACAAGCATCATAGTGGCAATAAATTCATATCTTTCAGTACTCACTCTAAACGTCAATGGACTCAATGCTCCAATCAAAAGACATAGGGTAACAGAATGGATAAGAAAACAAGATCCATCTACATGCTGTTTATAGGAGACACACTTTAGACTTAAAGACACTTTAAGATTGAAAGTAAGGGCATGGAGAACCATCTATCATGCTAATGGTCAACAAAAGAAACCCAGAGTGGCCATACAACCTAGACTTTAAAGGTCAGACAACCTAGACTTTAAAATAAAGACTGTGTCAAGAGATGCAGAAGGGCATTATATCATAACCAAGGGGTCTATAGACCAAGAAGACCTAACAATTGTAAACATTTATGGGCCAAATGTGGAAGCACCCAAATATATAAATCAACTAAGCACAAACATAAAGAAACTCCTCAATTGTAATACCATAATAGTAGGAGACTTCGATACCCCACTCACAGTAATGGACAGATCATCTAATCAAAAAATCAACAAGGAAACAATGGCTTTGAATGACACACTGGACCAGATGGACTTAACAGATATATACAGAACATTTCATCCTAAAGCAGCAGAATATACATTCTTCTCCAGTGCACATGGGACGTTCTCCAGAATAGACCATATACTGGGACACAAATCAGCCATAAGCAAGTACAAAAATATCGAGATCCTACCATGCATATTTTCAGACCACAATGCTATGAAACTCGAAATCAGCCATGAGAAAAAATTTGGAAAGGCAACAAATACTTGGAGACTGAAGAACATCCTACTAAAGAATGAATGGGCTAACCAAGCAGTTAAAGAAATTAAAAAGTATATGGAAGTCAATGAAAATGATAACACCACAACCCCAAATCTCTGGGACACAGCAAAGGCGGTCATAAGAGGAACATACATAGCAATCCAGGCCTTCTGAAAGAAGGAAGAAAGATCTCAGATACACAACCTAACCTTATGCCTTAAGGAGCTGGAAAAAGAACAGCAAATAAAACCCAAAACCAGCAGAAGACAGGAGATAATAAAGATTAGAGCAGAAATTAATTCTATCAAAACCAAAAAAAAACAAAAAACAAAAAACAAAAAAAAACAAAAAAAAACCCCAAAACCAGTAGAACAGATCAATGAAACCAGAAGCTGGTTCTTTGAAAGAATTAACAAAATTGATAAACCACTAGCTGGTTTGATCAAGAAGAAAAAGGAAAGGACCCAAATAAATAAATCAAGAATGAAAGAGAAGAGATCACAACCAACACAACAGAAATAAAAACAATAATAGGAGAATATTATGAGCAATTATATGCCAATAAAATGGGCAATCTGGAAGAAATGAACAAATTCCTAGAAACATGCACACTATCAAAACTGAAACAGAAGAAATAGAAAATTTGAACAGACCCATAACCAGTAAGGAACTCGAATTAGTAATCAAAAATCTGCCAAAAAACAAAGTCCAGGGCCAGATGGCTTTCCAGGGGAATCCTACCAAAGATTTAAGGAAGAGTTAACACCTATTCTCTTGAAACTGTTTCAAAAAACAGAAATGGAAGGAAAACTTCCAAACTCTATGAAGCCAGCATTACCTTGATTCCAAAACCAGACAGAGACCCCACTAAAAAGGAGAACTATAGACCAATTTCCCTGATGAACATGGATACAAAAATCCTCAACAAGATATTAGCCAACCCAATCCATCCATACATTAAAAAAATTATTCACCACGACCAAGTGGGATTTATACCTGGGACGAAGGGCTGGTTCAATATCTGCAAAACAATTAACATGATTCATCACATCAATAAAAGAAAGGACAAGAACCATATGATCCTCTCAATAGATGCAGAAAAAGCATCTGACAAAATACAGCATCCTTTCTTGATAGAAACCCTCAAGAAAGTAGGGATAGAACGACCATACCTCGAGATCATAAAAGCCATATATGAACGACCCAACACTAATGTCATCCTCAATGGGGAAAAACTGAGAGCTTTCCCCCTAAGGTCAGGAACAAGACAGGGATGTCCACTCTCGCCACTGTTATTCAACATACTATTGGAAGTCTTAGCCTCTGCAATCAGACAACACAAAGAAATAAAAGGCATCCAAATCAGCCAGGAGGAGGTCAAACTTTCACTCTTCGCTGATGACATGATACTCTATATGGAAAACCCAAAAAATTCCACCAAAAAACTGCTAGAATTGATTCATGAATTCAGCAAAGTTGCAGGATATAAAATCAATGCACAGAAATTGGTGGCATTCCTATACACCAACAATGAAGCGACAGAAAGAGAAATCAAGGAATCTATCCCATTTACAGTTGCGCAAAAAAACCATAAAATACTTAGGAATAAATCTAACCAAAGAGGTGAAAAATCTATACACTGAAAACTATAGAAAGCTTATGAAAGAAATGGAAGACACAAACAAATGGAAAAAGATCCCATGCTCCCGGATAGGAAGAGAAAATATTGTTAAAATGTCGATACTACCCAAAGCAATTTACATATTCAATGCAATCCCTATCAAAGTAACACCAGCATTCTTCACAGAGCTAGAACAAATAATCCTAAAATTTGTATGGAAGCAGAAAGGACCCCAAATAGCCAAAGTAATCTTGAAAAAGAAAACCAAAGCAGGAGGCATCAAATCCCAGACTTCCAGCTATACTACAAAGCTGTAATCATCAAGACAGTATGGTACTGGCACAAGAACAGACGCTCAGATCAATGGAACAGAATAGAGAACCCAGAAACGGACCCACAAACGTATGGCCAACTCATCTTTGACAAAGCAGGAAAGAATATCCAATGGAATAAAGACAGTCTCTTCAGCAAGTGGTGCTGGGAAAACTGGACAGCGACATGCAGAAGAATGAACCCGGACCACTTTCTTTCACCACACACAAAAATAAACTCAAAATGGATGAAAGACCTCAATGTAAGACAGGAAGCCATCAAAATCCTTGAGGAGAAAGCAGGCAAAAACCTCTTTGATCTTGCCCACAGCAACTTCTTTCTCAACACGTCTCCAGAGGCAAGGGAAACAAAAGCAAAAATGAACTACTGGGACCTCATCAAAATAAAAAGCTTCTGCACAGCGAAGGAAACCATCAGCAAAACTAAAAGGCAACTGACAGAATGGAAGAAGTTATTTTCAAACAACATATCAGATAAAGGGTTAGAATCCAAAATCTATGAAGAACTTATCAAACTCAACACCCAAAAAACAAATAATCCAGTGAAGAAATGGGCAAAAGACATGAATAGACACTTCTCCAAGGAAGACATCCAGATGACCAACTGACACATGAAAAAATGCTCAACATCACTCATCATCAGGGAAATACAAATCAATACCACAATGAGACACCACCTTACACCTGCCAGAATGGCTAACATTAACAACTTAGGCAACAACAGATGTTGGCGAGGATGCGGAGAAAGAGGATCTCTTTTGCATTGTTGGCGGCAATGCAAGCTGGTGCAGCCGCTCTGGAAAACAGTATGGAGTTTCCTCAAAAAACTAAAAATAGAACTACCCTGTGACCCAGCAATTACACTACTAGGCATTTATCTACGGGATACAGGTGTGCTGTTTCAAAGGGACACATGCACCCTCATGTTTATAGCAGACTATCAACAACAGCCAAAGTATGGAAAGAGCCCAAATGTCCATTGATGGATGAATGGATAAAGAAGATGTGGTATATATATATTACAATGGAGTATTACTCAGCAATCAAAAAGAATGAAATCTTGCCATTTGCAACTACGTGGATGGAACTGGAGGGTATTATGCTAAGTGAAATTGGTCAGAGAAAGACAAAAATCATATGACTTCACTCATATCAAGAATTTAAGAGACAAAACAGATGAACATAAGGGTAGGGAAACAAAAATAATATAAAAAAAAGGGAGGGGGACAAAACAGAAGAGACTCATAAATATGGAGAACAAACTGAGAGTTGCTAGAGGGGTTGTGGGAGAGGGGATGGGCTAAATGGGTAAGGGGGCATTAAGGAATCTACTCCTGAAATCATTGTTTCACTCTATGCTAATTTAGATATAAATTTTAAAAAATAAAAAATAAAATTAAACAAAAACAATAAAAAAATAATAATGTTGATTGGTTTTCAATGTATTTCATTCCCCATATCCTTCTTAGGAACTATGGTTCTCCACTAGGGCACTAAGCAGTGATACTATTCTTGACTCTGCCATTGAGTGATTGTGTTACTTTGGAAATATGTGTAAGCCTCTAAGGATCCTTATTTCCCCATGTGAACAACATTTCATGTATTTATTTATTTTTTTAATTTTTTTTTTAACATTTATTTATTTTTGAGACAGAGAAAGACAGAGCATGAACGGGGGAGGGGCAGAGAGAGAGGGAGACACAGAATCCGAAGCAGGCTCCAGGCTCTGAGCCATCAGCTCAGAGCCTGATGCGGGGCTCGAACTCACGGACCGCGAGATCGTGACCTGAGCTGAAGTCGGACGCTCAACCGACTGAGCTACCCAGGCGCCCCAACATTTCATGTATTTAAACAAAGACATAATAATACTTCATTTAATTTTCAGGCAAATCAGAATGAAGGACAGAAAGGTTAACTAATTTTGCCAGGGTCATTTTGCTAGCAGCTGGTGGAGATGGGATCTCAATCCGGGCAGTCTGGCTTCTGCATGTGTGTGCTCAATCCCTGTGCCATACCATCTCTCCATGTCTTCTGAGGGCATAACGTTTGGGAAATAAGGAAGAAATTTCTCTTCTTTTCCTTGGGTAGTATGGAAGATCACTGATCACACTGCTTACATAATAAGTGAATCTCTCAATATATAAAAAACTGATTGGGGGCATCAGCTGTGGTGACAGCTCAGAGCCTGGAGCCTGCTTCAGATTCCGTGTCTCCCTCTCTCTCTCTGTCCCTCCCCCACTTGCACTCTGTCTCTGTCTCTCTCTCTCAAAGATAAATAATAAACATTAAAAAATTAAAACAAATAAATAAAAATAAAAAACATTGATTTTTCATTAGTTCCTCAGAGAATAGCCTCTTCTGAATCATATTTTTTAAAGTTACCAACCAATGGAAAAATCACTCAAAATACAGTGCCTTGAACACAGAATGGATGCAAATGCCTTGAACTGATTTGGATTCCTTCCAGTCACAACTGTTGGAAGTATTTACCCGAAATGTTAAGAACCATGAGAGTCAGTTGACCTATTGCCAGAACAACAGCAAATCAAAAAAGTGCTACACCAGGCACCAGGAATCCGAGGGAAAAGGAAAAACGCATTTCCTCAGAAAAACATCAAGGTACAGACTATTCCAGAGCTGAGCACTGGAGCACTGGCCCAGTTGAAGGTAAGAACAGAAAGGTACTCAGATACTTGCAGGCAGTTTACAGTAGCATAAATAGTTACTTATGACCTCACAAATGAGAAAATTCTCAGGATTTATTACCTTCTCCAGGCTTGTCCACACACATGCCCCCAGTCAGTGAGTTCGCTTGAGTTCAGTATTTCCTGGGTGCCCACTACTCTCAGGGCTCTTATCCCAATGGGTTCAGTGCAATGTCTTTTTACAAAATAATTAAAGCCAGTTCCCAAAAGCTATAAACAAACAAACTCCTCAAGAATGTGGTGATAGGGAGAAAAGGAAGAGTTGGAAGGCAAAGTGGTCACAGAAGCAGTTCCACTGAGTGGCATTTTTTTACTCCAAATTTAGATTCAAACTGAATCCAGTATTCCTTCAGCTGAATAAGAAGTACTCTAGCACCGCACAGAGCAGAACCCTAAGGGGGAGGTTTCTATTTCACAGTGGGCTTCAAAGAAGGCAAGATCTTTCAATGTAAGGTTAGCATCTGTGGCAAAGTAGTCTCTAAGTTCAGAATTTCTCTCCAGAAAGGTTATTTCTGAAGGGAGTTTATGATGATTAACTCTAATCATCAGAAAGATAGACACTGATGGTCTTCTGAATGACTAAAAGTCACACTTCATTTAAATTAAGCAGCAGGACACAGCAATAGAACATCTGCATTCAACTAATGTTAGAGATAAAATGATCCACCAAGATTCTGGAGGGAAGCTTTTGGGAATGCAAATATGAATCTGGACTTTTACCTTTGGCTAATTGAAATACTCTTCTAACATATTAGATGCAAGGAATAAAGAGCAAGAAATTGCAAGACAATTTAAGAAGATAATGCAATATATATGTATACTCGTTTGCACACACACACACACACACACACACACACACACACACACACCTACATTCCTTCCACCCTCTTTAGGGGGTAAAACTGTTAGGTTGTTGACATAGGCTAATTCTTGACATGTTTTTCTGAAAGATAAAATGAATATTTGCCCCCAATGAGTAAGTATTCCTGGGAACTTTCCAGAAAGAAACTATTAAAATGTGAAAACCAATAAACAGAAAAAGAAGCAATAGCCCAGGTAAAGTCCAAACTTAAGAACTCAAACACACCTTACACTTATTCTGGCACCAAGGGCTCCATTTCCCAGTTGAGGAGGTGACCCAAATACCATGAGAACAGAGTCCAGGAATGCCCTGGGTCTGTAGGTCTGAGGAGGCTGCTCTCCTCTCAAGTCTTTCCTGGGCACTGGTCTGATTGTACTGGGAATTGAGTTTCTGGAAGATGCCTGAATACTGGCAAGAGAGGAAAACCTCATGAGACTCTAAGGCAAGGTGCTTAGACATGTCTTGCAGAGGCAAAGATGGGCAGTAGCAATGGCAAGGAGAAAGCAGACCTTTTTCCTGCCACCATGAGACTCTTTTTTCTCCTTGATCTCTTCGGCATCTCCTCTAATATAGGCTGAGGCAGATAATGGATTGTCAAAGTGGAATACTAGATGTGAACAGGTCTAAGTCTCAATCTCTTGATTTGTAAAGTGGGGATAACTATAGTGTCTTCCCTATCTCAAAAGCTTGCCATGTAAAATCCCAGTGTGTATGATCCATCTGCTATAGACTGAATATTTTGTGTTCCCCAAAATTCCTATGCTGAAACCTGACACCCAATATAAAGGTATTAAGAGGTGAGGCCTTTGGGAGGTGATAAGTCATGCAAGTAAAGGCCTCATGGATAGGATTAATGCACTGAAAAGAGACCCTACAGAGCTCCTTAGTCACTTCAGCCACATGGGGACAAAGTGAAAACATGGATGTCCACGACCCAAGAAGCAGACCCTCAGCAGAGACTGATTTTGCTGGTGCTTTGAGGTTGAACTTCTCGGACTCCAGAACTAGGAGAAATTTCTGTTGTTAATAAGCCACCTACTCTTCTGTTATAGGAGCCCAAATGGATTAAGACACTATCCTATTATATTTCTTCCTTTATCAACAACTTCTAGACTATAGAAATATAAGGAATAATTTTCCTTCTTTTCTCACTTCCCATGGGGCTATCATAAGTTCCCTGGACCTACCTCTCCCAATAAAAAGTGGGAAAATGCAGTTTGTTAACAGAAAGTAATAAAATGACAATATCTGTCTTGTCTCAACCTCCCAAATTGCCTCTTTCCCAAGACAAGAGAACTTCTTCCCAGAATAAAGTTATTTGGAACTACCATTTATCATAAACTCATAATTAAATATGACTCCATTTTATGGACTTAAAAAAGCCATACTGAAATTTACCTTGCCTGACATGTACAGACATATTTAAAATAAACTTGTTCTTTAAAATCATCATATTCCATAAAAGAAAAACAATCTCCATCCAAAGTTACAGTTCTGGCTTTGTCAACCTGATGGCAGCCTCTGGGCCTAGTTATTCTGTTTTCTTCTTGATTCAGATGCTCATTATTTTTTTAATGTTTCATTTATTTATTTTGAGAGAGAGAGAGAGAGAGAGAGAGAGAGAAAGAGAGAGTCATGAGCAAGCAAGGGAGGGGCAGAGAGAGAGGGAGAGAGAGGGAGAGAGAGGGAGGGAGAGGGAGGGAGAGGGAGGGAGAGGGAGGGAGAGGGAGGGAGAGGGAGAGGGAGGGAGAGGGAGGGAGAGGGAGGGAGAGGGAGGGAGAGGGAGGGAGAGGGAGAGGGAGAGGGAGAGGGAGAGGGAGAGGGAGAGGGAGAGAGAGAGAGAGAGAGAGAGAGAGAGAGAGAGAGAGAGAGTGTCTCAAGCAGGCTCCACGCTCAGTGGGAAGCATGATGCAGGGCTTGGTCTCACAACTGTGAGCTCATGACCTGAGCTGAAATCAAGAGTCAGACACTTAACTGACTGAGCCACTCAGGTGCCTCCAGATGCTCATTATTAACCAGTGTATCCCACTGCTTTTCATTATATCTTAGACTAAAAGGAACTGGGGTCTGTGTCACACGGTACCTATGAGGGAAGCACTTTTAACAGAATGATCATTCTCTATGTTGAAGGCCACAGAGTTGGTCAATCGGCAACAGGAAACGATTATTCCACAGAGGAGAATCTTCTCCTAATGTATTTCTTCATTATTTTCATGGAAATAAACATATTCCAGCCATATGAAAATCCTGGTTTTTCAGTCAGTTTAATTCACTCACTAGGTTCACTACAGCCTGGTCATTTCTAATCCGTAAAGAATCTGATTCTCTTCCTTTATCTGTGAAGATAGAAGACACTTGCTCATAATGACAGACTTTAGCCAGTACATTTTGTGTGTGTGCATGAGTCAGTGCAGACATTCATAATTGACAATACAGACTCTGCTAAGGACTCCAGGGGGCCCCCTGCCTCAACCCTCTTTGATCCCCATTATAACCTGACAAAACTGAGATAACATGGCTGAGGCTTCCCTGGTACTTTCTTCTTCCAGTCTATTAGCCCACATATGCAGAATGGATTCATGACCTTCCTACCTTTCCTCTCCTTCCCACTTGGCTCTTTCTCTGTCTTTTCTCTCAACCAGGTCCACTTTGTTCAGCCTGCACACCTTTCCATCAGCTGCCACCTTCCAGAGACCTCATTCACACAGTGCATCTGAGTTTTTCATGGAGGTGTTTCAGATGACATGTCCCTACTGCCAATTCTTTCAAAAATGCAAAAGTATCAATAAAACTTAAACTGAATGCTGCAGATCAAGCCTCAAAAGGGCAGTTTCAATCAGAACAAGAAGAGAGAAAACTAACTTTTGAGCCAGAATGCAAGCTCCCATTCACCGTTGACATTATATCCTCGGCATCTAAAGCAGTGCTCAATAAATACACACGTAAGTGCTCAATAAATAAATAAATACAAATGTAAGTGCTCAATAAATATACACGTAGATTACTGTGGAGCTCCAAGGACCAGTCATTAGCGGATAGAAGATCGTAAAGCTAGAGCATTAGAAGTCAGAAGCCCTGGAACCTAGTACTGGCTCTGAAAAAAATAAATTTTGTGACTGTGAGCAAATTTTCTCCTTGGTAAAAATCAATCGATTACCACTAAGTTATTTCTAAGGTAGCTCCTATTTAAACATTCTATAATGATAAAATACATGAATCACAGCTAAAGGTTGAAAGGTCTCTGAAGAGGTATATGGTCAAGCTACCCACCTCTCCCCTTTTTTTTTATATTTCCAGAAAGATGACTGACTATCCTATTTGGAAAATTTCCAGGAAAATATCTGAATTTCCTATTGTCATCTACGCTGAGATTTTAGTTCAAAAAAGTCATTCTCAGATTTAACCTAAAATCCATTTCTATGCTGTTTCTACTGCTGTTAATCAATTTAGGGCGTAACTATCCAATTATAAAATTCCACAATCCTCATAATCTTGGAATGTAATTTTATTTCCAATTCAAGTATTAAAAGATATGGCCAATAAGGCATAAAAACATTTTCCCTGAAGTCGTATCATTGACTAAATCATTAAGCTTGTCTACTGTGCTTCTCTGTAAATATACATTTGTAGCAGGACTTGATTAGTTTTCTACCAAGAAATACATGTTTATTAAATTATATCTCATGCACCAGGGCTCCTTATTTATCTTAGTAATTTTTAATGGAAAAGTAAATGAAACATTATTACATAAATGCTTAGAGAGATGACAGTAATTTTATTCTAAATTAAATAAAGAAAAGGTTAAATAAATGTTACAATTTTTCAGGAATTACAGTATAAGCCTTAAAATCATAAATCTCCCACTTGCTTTTTTATAACTTATTCTTAAAATATTTATCAGCATAATATTGAAACTAAGTTCTTGTTAATTATTTTCTGGCAATTTCCTGGTTTTTCAAAAGTTTCAGTTAGATGATGTGCCAATTCCCATTCAGAACTTAAATATTACATTTTTAAACACATTCTAGTTTTCCAATTTAGTAATGCATTTTTGTGCAATAGGAAATGCTGACATTTCAACCTTCTATCATAATCTCTGGATTTTAGGGTATATATATATATATATATATATATATATATATATATATATATACACACACACACACACACACACACACACACACACACACATTCTCAAACACACAAAACATTTTGTTGTCAAATATCTAAAACAAAGTACTCAGTCTCATAACCATAATAAACCAGAAACAGAGGAAGAAACCTGCTTTCAGTAATAAGGAATGGCAAATATCTGGATAATCTCATTATCTATTTGAAAGTACATCTCCTTCATGAAGAAATAATAAATTACACATTATGACAAAGTGGTTAAATCTACATCTGGATTAATAAAATCATTAAAATCTAAAGTTCCTCCCCCCACCCCAAATCTTGCATCTTTTTTGGGTGCAAAATTTAAAAAAAAGTTCTAAACAAGTACTATTAAATTTAATTTAGCTTCATTTTTAATAAGAAGTGACCTCATAATTCCCATAGACCTGTTGAAAAATAAAACCTATCTCTGACTTGGAGAGTCTGAGTTGAGAACCATCAAAATAACTCTAAGGGCAGAAACACAGCCATGACCTGTTACAGACGACAAGAGAAAACCAATAATTGAAATAAGTCCTAAACAGAGTAATTCCCAGTTTTGTGTTCAAGTCAGTGTCTGTATCTGGGCTGGAAATGTGAACAGTAGATTTGACACTCATTTTTAAGACCTTACTTCCAAAAATGTGACCCTGAACAATTTCATCAGAATTCACTTCTTATGAGGCAGTCCTTGGTCCCTGGGTACCAACCTCTCTGATAGGAAGAAGAAACCACATACTCGAGGGGTTACGTCTATAAGCTTTTAGGTATGGGACTTGGAGGTGGTCGCCAGAGGTGAAATTGCAGAAAGTAACACTCATTCTCTATGCTCTTCATGCTCCACGCTCCTTAACTAGTTTCCACCAGCCTCTCCTGCTAGCACCCTGCTTCCCTAAGGTCCCATCTCACTCTCCCTAGATAAATCTTCATGCATTTCTTTTCCTCTTTTCATGTTCCCTTCTATAAATACTGAAAGACTTCTGGTGTTGAACCCAGCACCAAGCAAGGGAGGGGTTAGGGGTAGAGTTGGAACCAAAGTCACGCACAGTGCCATCCTCATGATGCTGACAGACTACCAGGAAAAGATGACCACAAATCAAATAATCACACGGATAAACATACAGCCAGTCAAGGTGGTTGCATCTCTAGTTTCTTTGCCTCTTTAAGGAAATGACAACTGAGCAGATCGTCATTATGTAAGGAGGACACAGTGGGGGAACAAAGAGTCTCATGACCTGAAAGATGATAAATGTGGCCACTGCAAAAAAGGAGGACTGTGACAGAAAGCTGGAGAGGTAGTCAGGTGCCAGACCATGTGGCTTTTCAAGGAAAAAAGTAAAGATTTACTCTAACAGCACTGAGGAACAACTGAATAATTGTACACAGATAACGAATGAAATAATGAGGTCTGAGTTTAGGAAAAGGTCATTCTGACCAAATGTGGTGGACAACAGAGTGGGAAGAGGACAAAATCTAGCCTGCCTGACTGCCCAGCAAGTTCACTTGCCTCCTTCTCCCCTCTGCACTTAGGAGGGACAGTTGTGTCCTCTATGGTCAGGACCTGCCCTTCATTGAAGTGGGCTGCTCTTAAAATCATCTATGTCACTTTGTTTTCCTTATTGGCAAAGAAGGAAAATGCCCACCCCAGGATTGGAAGCAGATCCTAGATATGAAATACTCAAGGGATCTCCCATTCCTCAGCCACAAAGCATGATTAACGGCGGGCTGCTAGGCTGCTGCACACCTTAGGATATATTCAGGAACGTGGGAGCTTTCTCATGTCTCTCAAATGATACTGAATAAGGTCCTAGAAGTCCATCTGAAGAAAACGCACTAGAACTCTAACTTTGCTTCATTGATTAATAATGAAAGACAATTATTTCCTTACTGACAGGCATTCAGATGAGCATTATTAATATAGCTTTCATTATTACATGTTTGGTTTCTTTCAGATTCCCTATTAGCCCATCAACTATTAAGAAACATTTATATTGCTTTTGGGTTGAGCACTGGTATATGCAGATTTAACACCCTGCAGATAAAAATGTAAGTTTAACATGAAAAAAATTATTGCAATCAGTCACCAGACTATTCCAACAGAAGGTGAACCCTTTGCAGAGGAATAAGCACTCCCCAAGGCAAATATCTGCATAATTAAAGATCTTTTCCAAACTTCCTGGAAATGAAACCAACTTTAAGAGCCTATGTTGGCTCTACTATGGGTCCGCATTATGAAAAGCAAGGTACATATGCAACTTCGTTTAAAACTCAGACAAAACCATTTTGCAGGTTGAGGAAAAAGAAATGGGCCTATATGACTAGTAAATGCTAGAAGCAGGATGTGAAATTTTAAGTAACTTACTCACCTTTGAAGTACATTCAAGTAACCTGCTTCCATGATAAATTAGTCTGCTCGGGCTGTCATAACAAAATACCACAGGCTGGGAGGCTTAAACAACAGAAAGTTTTTTCTCACAGTTCTGAAGGCTGGAAGTCTAACATCAAGATGTCAGTCAACCTGGTTCCTGGTGAGAGCCCTCTTCCTGCCTTGCAGGTGGAAGTCACAGCCGTCTAGCTGTGTCCTCACATGGCAGAGAGAAGGCTCCAGGGTCTTGTTCTCTTCTTTAAGGCCACTAGCCCTATTGGATTAGAGCCCCACCCGTATGACCTCAAGTAACTTCTATCTATCACCTCCTCACAAGCCCTGTCTCCAAGTATAGTCACACAGGGGGACAGGGCTTCAAACATAAGGATTTGGGGAGACACAAATAGTCAGTCCACATGTAACACGTGGCTAGAAAATGGTAAGAGCAGGACTTGAATAGAGGCCTCAAACACCCACGATCAGTCTACTTCTCCTGCTGTCCCTCTTGGGGTGAGAGATGTAGAAGTTTAAGCTTCAAAAAGCTAGAACATCATTAGTGTATCAGGACAGCGGGACTTCTTGATCAAGTCTCTAGCCTGCTAACAACACAAAGAAGTAACTCATTCATCTCACTGCCCTCACGTCACACTCCTTAGTCTTTCAATTTCTTCTTTACCTTGCTCACAGGCTCTTTATAAATGAAACTGATTAAACATTTTCACAACTATACTACAAATCCACCCTGTCAAGCATTTCGCCCCAGGGAACAAAGTTTAGTAAAAACCTTTGACTGAAACACAGGGTAACAACAACGGGCATTTAGCCTTTGAAACTGAAGTATAAACAAGCAGATAATTCATTATGTTGAACATAGTCAAAGGACTAATTTATTAGTGCCAGAAAACAGGTATTCGATGGTGTGATTTATACAGCTTTTCTAGTTTGGCATCATTCTCTTTCAAGTTAGACATTACTCATGAGGTTGGAAATAAAAATCCTCTCCTTTAAGCAGAAATTCACATTAACTGAGTTTGAGCAAATAAGAGTTATAACTTGTATTAATAAGTAGCTCTTAAAAGACTTCAAGTTATCTTGAAACCAAATAAAACCTCAAAATACATTCTAATTACTAAATTAAAACTCCTAAACTTCTTTTTAATAAATCTTTAGAGGAGAGATTAGAGACTTCAGAATATTTATCTTTCACTACCTTTAGAAGATTACTCTAAGAATTAACAAATATTGGTTTTTATGTGCCAGAGAACTTTATGAGAAAGTTATTTTAAAATAAATATTCATCTTATCCCACAATATGAAAAATGGAGTTTCTCAGGTGGCTAAAGCATTTACTAGGGAAGGTTATGTTTCCTGGCCTTTTTCTAACTGTTGTCATTGTTGAATTCATTGCAGTGATTACATGTAGTATCAATTATAGTAAGTATGCACACATTCTGCCTATACATGTAAATTCATATCTATATATACATGTCTAGGTGTGCACCCACATACCTATATATATATATACACGCACATAGCCACTGGGACCTGAGAAGAATATGGATCCCTGTTTTTAGTTTTTTACTTTTTTAAAGGCTATCTGTACCATAAAGTAAAAATTAATGATGACAAGCACACAACCACACGTGACACAATGAATGAAAGGGTCAACTCATAATTTAAAATACTTAGCAGATGGGAGAAATTGTGCCCCCACCCCACCCCTATTCCCAGCAAATCTTTTCCTGACAAGTTAGCATGAGCTATACAAGGAGAGAGATTCACTTCGTGTGTCGACTTATGACAAGGTTGAACACACATATAAGCAACCTTTCAGGACAAAGAGTAGACATGGCTTCAACAGGAAAAAACAATCCATCACATCATCCATTTGCACTGAAAACAGCTTGCCAGCTGATGCCTCGAACAGGTATGGAAGGAGACTGTTCTGGGAACAAGTGTAAGAATGAAATCAACTTGCAGCCTGAGCTTCAGAGACAAAAATTCCTCTTGTCTGATCAATCCACATACCTCGAAAGGGATTAAATCTCTAAAATGGAAAAATCGCCATGGATTATCGTCCCTAAGCACAAGTATGTTTACCTCATATTCTACATCATAATGAATAGATCAGTATCTAAGATAAACATGGACATCTTCTAGGGTTGATGAAATACATTTTCATTCATTAACACACTCGATCCTAGAAACATCCCTGTGGGCTGAGGTTAGGTATATATTGTCATTTCCATTTTCCCAACAAGGAAACCCAGGGTCATGTGGTTAATAAGTAATTTGCTTGGGTTACAAGTGCCTTTTTTTTTTTTTAAGTTAAAGGTAGGAAATACAGGTGATAAGCTTATATTCAAGATTTCTGAGGTTACTGAGAATTCTGTAATCTAGCACGAGTGAACAATATCAACAGACCATAAAAATATAATCCAGTGAAGTAACTGGAGGAACTAGGGGGAAAAATAACAATTAATCTGCAACAATGTACCTTGTCTTTGTCAAAAATAATACCAAAAAACTGCTAACAGAGGTCTGGTTACCCAGGTTAATGGATCTCACCCGGACTTGGAGCCTTAGTATTCCTCATCTATAACACAGGGATAATAATAATACCTATTTTATAGGTTAGTTGTGGCGAATAAATTAGATATATGTGTAAAGCAGTTGTAACATTGCTGGCACATAAAATGCTCATTAACTGTTATTTTTATTATTGTCATCACATATAATATATCATAAAATACTGTTTTCTTAATAGCACACGGCAGAGAGGATTATTCACTTTGGGTAAGAAGTCCTGCACAAACCAAATGCATCTTTTCAACCTGTAAAAATCCTATTAATTCAAATATGCCCACTTAGATCTCACTCCAGGCGGCTGCCAATTAACCACACAAATCAGTCCTCTCTCCCACCTAGGTATTTGCTCTCAGGCAGACACAGCAGGAAGCCACAAGGAAGCTGAAGGAGGGCAAGAACCTCAAGAACCTTCCACAACCAAGCACAGGAAGAAGAGAGCAAAATCTCTGATAATTGCCTCTTTGCTCCCTAGGGAAAGCCAGTCACATCCCAGCTAATGATCCCACTCCTAAACAGGAAAGAATGAAAAAGAGGAGGAGAGGAAGCTTCATTAAAAGTCACCGGAAAATGAATTAATCCTCTGCTGCCCCCCCTCCCAAGCAGGTGTTCTCTATACAGCAGTATGAGGAGTTCTGCTGGTAACAAGACACATTTCTCCTTCCTCTGGACCCTGGGATTTTTCCATCTTCAAAGATTGAGTTCCCTTTGATTTCATATAACGACTAGCTTATAGATAAAGGTGTCATTTGTTTGCCATCACTTTTCTGGTTTTGGAAACAAACGATTCAAAGAATTTGAGACTTTAAGACAATCTAGTTCAGTTTCACAAATGGAAATGCTTTCAAGAGCCGGGAAAGTAACACAAATGGATGAAGTGGGCCCAGCAGAAACTGTGGTTTACTTTGTGGAATTTATGCCACTCAAAAATATACACTTAATTGTTGCCCAATCTTTCCCTTTTTTTCAAGAGAAACTGGACCTTTCTTTTGAAATGTTAACAACAAATTTAAAAAATAATTAAGCTCTATTCCCACATTCAGAGAAAATTCCCCTGTAGATTTTCGGTAGGGACCTCCAACCTAGTGCAGCTTCCAAAACAACAAACAACAGAATCACTGGGACGTTTAAAAATATGCATGCCTGGGGCGTCTCGGTGGCTCAGTCGGTTAAGCGTCAGACTTCAGCTCAGGTCACGATCTCGCGGTCCGTGAGTTCGAGCCCCGCATCGGGCTCTGAGCTGATGGCTCAGAGCCTGGAGCCTGCTTCCAATTCTGTGTCTCCCTCTCTCTCTGCCCCTCCCCCATTCATGCTGTGTCTCTCTCTGTCTCAAAAATAAATAAACGTTAAAAAAAAAATTTAAAAAAAAATATGCATGCCTTCTCCTCCAACGGCAATTCTGATTTAAGTGGTCAAGGGTAAGTGTTCAGGTGATTGTAATGGACAACCAACGTAGAAAACCCCTACTCTGGTCTAACCTACGGATTCTACAGATGAGGAAACAATGGTCCAAAGATGAACACAACCCACAGCGAGCAAGAGAGCAAGAACAGGACCCCTCATTCCATTATGCTGTTAGCAAAACCCTAACACAAATGCTACTTTTTTGCCCATGAATGGGAGTTTGGGCTTCAATATACTTGTCTGTAAAACATTTCAAATGTTTCCCCAGCACAAGTGTCAGTTTTTGATGCTAGAGTTCTTCTTTCCCTAAATCCAGTGACTCTCAGGCCACATTTACTTGGACTATGAACTTCATGAAAGCAGAGGGCTTGTCAGTCCCTCCCTCACCTGTGAAGCAAGTCAGCGCCCCCATAAGTACTGAGTCAATGAATGATGTGATTCGGATTTTCCAAATTCTCTTCCCGTGCAACCTGGGAATCCAGTTTCATGAAAGCTCGAAAATTCATCCCATACAGAAAAGTGTCCATAAGCAGGTCCGAGTCAGGGGAAACAAACTGCCAAGTGTTGGCTTTAATCTAATGGGAAGATCACTTGGCTCACTTGATAGAAAGCCATGAACAGTAAGTAGAAGAACAGCAAGCTGTTCGCAGGAACCCATATCACTGGATTTGAAGCTTCCTTTCCCTGTGACAGCACAAAGGAACTGAAAACTCTCCTCATGTCACCCTCACCGCCACTGAGTTGGTGTATTTACTTCCCCTGGAGCTGAACCCTTGCCAATACCAATAGCCATACTTAACTATCCTGTCTGGTTTCCTGCCTGCCTGTGACAGAGAACTCTGTGTGGCATGCCCTCATCTGACTGCACGTGATGTGCTCTTCACACACTATGTCCTCGAAAATGGAATACAGCCTTGTGTTAGAGTTACATCGCAAAAGATTTGGTGACGAATACCAGGCTTCCTTTCATCTTACGAAGATGCTGGCAGAATCCTACTCATTGTGCAAGAGTAAGACAAGTTATTGCTCATTCGGTTTATTATTGAAAAATACACCTCCGCCCTACCTGTCAGTTAACACGATGTAAGCGTCTCACTCCTTCACATTGAGCTATCTTTCTAAAATAACAAATCTGATCATGTCACTTACCTACAGAAGATATTCTGGTACAGCTACCTACGGTGCCCCAGAAAAAGTCCAAGATCCCAGACACAGCTCATGAACTCTATCTCCTTTTCTAGCCTCATCTCCTTTCAGCTCCCTCAAATATCCTCCGGTTCAGCCACCTCAAACCTTATCTCTCCCTGACACACCACATTCTTTTATATTTCCATGCTTCTGGGTTGTCTCTTTAAAGAACACCTTTCCCCTTTTCTCAGCCTAATGGCCTCTTCTAGAACACTCAAGAATCACCTCAAATGGCAAATTTTCTGGGAAGCCTTCCATGACTCCTCCAGGAGTAATGAGTCCCTGCTCCCCATCTCTGCAGCCTCCCATTGGGCTCGCTGTGAGTGTGGCAGTGGGATGCCTCAAGGCTGTGTCCCCCAAAGCCCAGGTCTGCGCTTTATCACACCCCTGGTGCCTGACTCATGCAGGCACTTGGTCTGGAACATGGGTTTACTGAGTTCACACTGATGCCCACTGCCCCACCTGTGTGGGTAAAGCAGACAAAGGTGGGTTTCCTGAGCAGTTCTGCCTTCTACGGCAACTATGGCTTCTATCCACAGTGAGCCTTGTTAGTATTTGTGGCTGTTTTGCTTTGGCATCAATTAGGAATCTCATAAATTGTTTGACCCCATTTTTAAGTCTGTCTTGTGAAAGAAAAAAAAATGCAACATCTCACTTATGTGTGCAACATGAAAAAGCCCAACTCATAGAAACAGAGAACAAATTGGTAGTTACCAGGGGCTGGAAGGTGGGTGAAATGAGGAGATCATCAAAGGGTATAAAATTTCCATCATAAGATGAATAAGTCCTAGAGACCTAATGTACAACATGGTGACATAGTTAACAAAACTGTATTACATACTTGAAATTTGCCAATAGAGTAGATCTTAAATGTTCTCACAACACACACACACACACACACACACACACACACACAATACACACACAAAGGTAACTATATGAGGGGATGGATATATTAACTAACCTTCTAACCTTAATATAGTTATTATACATATGTGTATTATATGTATGTGTGGTATATATATATATCTCAGGGGACCTCAGTGCATGTCTTAAGCTTATACAATGTTGTTCATCAATTGCATCTCAATAAAAACCTTAAAATACATTAAAACAAATAAACAAAAATTTGCTCTCTTCTGTGAATCACGCTGAGCTTAAGTCAGACTCTCCTTACTCAGCATTGCGTATGACATATGAGCAAATGTTGAACTGAAGTACATTTTTCAAATCAGAAGACAGATACCATAGGCAGTCTCTATTGATATTTATCCAAGTCTCTTTTGCTGTGATTTAAATCAGGAAACATCAGGAACATTTTCACAAAACTCACCACCAGAGATTGGAGGAAACAGAAAAGCACACTCATGCCCAGTTTATAAATTAAAAAAAAAACATTTTTTTTAATCACAGGGATTGCTGGACTACCGAATTTCTTCCCCAGCAGAACACGCTCAGACTGCTCTTTTAGTACATAAAGTTGGCTATGGGTGCTCTCAGAGTGGGGTATTTTCTGGAGACATCACCACCAATACATTAGAGTTTGATGGTAACACAATTCCACCGATGAATCTGACTCATGACTGATTCATTTTTCTCTTTCCTGGGCTTTAAAAGATACCATAGTTTCCTCCCATGTGCCTCAGCAATAATGCTGCCTTTCAAGGCTTGTATCATCAGACCAAGCCTCCTTTAGCCTGAAAGCACCCAACAAACTTTATCAAACAGAGAATAAATCCATCAATTGCTGATTAGTGAATGCCCACTGTGGGCCCACTGCCTAGCATATCACTAAAGTACTGTGGAGGATGCACAAAAAAGTCAACAACAAAAAAATCTTTCCTTGGATGAAACTGATAAATCATACGAGGCTTTACCCATCGGGTCCCTCACTTTAATTTTCTCAGCAAGAACACAGGAAGAGCACATCACATGCAAGGTACTGCAAGGAGACAACTGGGGAGTCCGCAGACATCGATCCTGGCAGTGGACCACACAAGGTGAGCCAATGCCCACGACAAACTCACGAGTGAGTCTAAGCAAATGTGCCAATATTTACTTAGGAAAGAATAAAGGAGCTTGTAGCTGGAAAGATGGCAGGTGGGGCAGGGGAAGGATCAGAGCTGACAGTATGGAGCTGTGTTTTGTGGCATTTGAGCTCAGCCTCAGGGTAGCAGAATGAGACACAGAGGGGCCAAGGCAGAGGGCACAACATGCACTGAAGCTGTTGGGCAGACACACACGAGATATTTTGAGGGCCAAGGAGTAGTTCAGTTTGAAGCTCAGCAGAAAATACAGATAGATAGGTAGGCTGGGGTAATATCACAGGGCTGTGAACACTAGGTTAGGAAATCTGAAAGTCAATCCATAAGCTGGAAGATGGTTTTTGAGAAAGTGAGTGGTCAGAACAGCATTTCAGATGCTTTGGCGGCAGTGAGAGAGAATTAAAGGAGGATAAATCAGGACTGCCGTGGCTGTTTATTCTGCTCCAATCCAGGTGTGCGAGCTGAAAACAACAGGGAACCTTCTGGTTAATGTTTACAGCCACTGCCAAATTGAAATCTATTAACTGCTGTGGTGTCTTGTTTCACAAAGCTTTGGCTTCAAACACAAGTGTGTGAAGTCACTTGTCACTGGCACTGAGCACTGTGTGTGCTCTGTGCACAGAGCTACCAGAAGTGTTATAAGACAATGCCAAAAGACATATATAAAATACCCCAAAGAAGACCAAACTTGTAGTATAATGTCTATATTCCACATAGCCCCTGACATATGTTAAGCACCCTACAAATAACACATTGGACTGAATTCAATCTTGTTGAATCCAGAGAAGACAGCATCATAACTTCCCTTGTGTGACGGTTAATTTTATGTGTTAACCTTCCTGGGCCACGGTGCCCAGATAGAAGCATCCCCCACTTTTCAAAAGTTCATGTTACACCACTTCACTTTTATGAAAGACCTACATTAGTACTTGTTCTCGCCAACGGACAGAAATCCAAAGAGGACTTTTGCTCTTAGGAAAACGGAAAAAGTGAAAATAGAGCTCAGCAAGCCATTATAGAGGCAGCACCCACCCCAAACAGTAAGAGTGGCACCACCCAGCTCCTTTGCTGGGAATTACACTCAGCATCTCAACATTAAACCACCACAGCTTTGAACTGTGTCTGTGAACATCTGTGCTTTATCTTGATTTATTTTGTGCATCTATTAGCAAGATACGTCCTAACGTATCACAAAAGCCTAAGAGAGATTATTTTGGGGATCTGGGAACACTCAGAAAGTTTTCCATATAAATTAATATAACTGCTTCTTTGCTTTATGCCATTTTAGTTTACAAAAGTGTTCACAGGAATGCTCCACTTTCAGATATTGGGGGAAACCTATATGTGGTCAAACATAATTATGTTTCTGTGAGGTGATTTTGGATAAGATTAACATTTAAATCAGTAGACCCTAAGGAAAGCAGATTACTCTCCATAATGTGGTGGGCCTTATCTCATCAGTTGATGGCCTGAATAGAAGAAAAGACTCACCTGCTCTGAGCAAGAGGGAATTTTGCAACAGACAGCCTTGAGACCTGAACTGCAGCATTGGTTCTTCTCTGGGTCTTCAGCCTGCCTGCCCACCCTGCAAATTTTGGACTTGCTAGCTTCTATAATTTCTGTGAGCTAAGTCTTTAAAATAAATCTCTTTCTATACACACACACAAACACACACACATCCTATTGGTTCTGTTTCTCTGGAGAACCCTGACCAATATACTAGTAAAACATGCTAATATTTTCACAATGTGCTCTATGTCTACTTGAATCTTTTTATGATGGTCTTCTCTAGAAAATGTCCTTGATCTATACAGTGGACTTCTATTTAACATGGAAAGAACAGAGATAAGTTTCCTTAACTGAAAGAGCTGGCAGTGATGACCCTTGTCACTGAATTCCAGATAAAACCTTAACAAACCTCATATGTGATTTCAATGAATAGAATTTTGCCACTATTCCAAGATGAGTGGACTGTAATACAGCCACCAAGTCC
The DNA here is from genome assembly GCF_018350195.1 of Panthera tigris. Taxonomy (NCBI): domain Eukaryota; kingdom Metazoa; phylum Chordata; class Mammalia; order Carnivora; family Felidae; genus Panthera; species Panthera tigris. The sequence continues at coordinate 204,080,952 of NC_056660.1, forward strand.
AAGGATCTGGGCTGAGGGCTGACCATGCCCCATATAGGGACCTGAGCCACACACGCAGACCTCTGCAGCCAGTCTGATACCATCCCATGACAAGTGAGCCAAGCATTGTCCCTCCAAAGAGACTGTATAGTCACCATGCTTCTAATTCCAGTTTCCATTAGTCAAATACCTAAGCATCTAGCCCCCAGGTAAGTCATCCTGAATTACACCATTTTCCTCATAATAATCTTTAATTCTTTGCCTTGGACATCTAATAGCAGAGAGAATAAAAAGAAGGCAAGGCTTATGACTTCAATTTGTAAAGAAGGAAATGTGTGGTTTCTGTCTTTTTATTTTTTATTACTATTTTTTTTTATTTGAGAGAGAGAGAGAGAGTGCACGTATGTGCACACAAGTGGGGGAGAGGCAGAGAAAGAGAGAAAGAGAATTCCAAGCAGGTTCCAAACTGTCAGTGCTGAGCCCGACATGGGTCTCGATCCCACAACACTGGGATCATGACCTGAGCCAAAATCAAGAGTCGAAAGCTTAACCAATTGAGCCACCCAGGCACACCTATTTTATTTTAAAGGCACAATTCTTTGCTTTCTCTTTTTGTCTCTTCAACTTGATTTCACACTACTAGTATCTTTTGCCATCATGGGCTTAATGACAATGACATTGGCATTATATTCCTTTTTTAAAAGCACTGGACTTGCCTGAGGACCTTTAAATAATTGATAGGCCCCGCCCCTGAGATTTGGATTTAATTGGTGTGGTATGCACCAACCTGTTCTCATCACTGACTTCTGTTCTCCCATCACCTTTAATCAGCTTCTCTGACTACAACCTTCACACAGACCTCTACTCCCTCCCTCTCCTGTCTACTTTATGCTTAACCAGCTTTGGCTTTGACTTTGACTCTTGGTTTGTCATTTCCATGGCTCCCATGCTGCTGTCATCTTTCCATCATACCTCTCAGACAAAGCCCTAGGTCTAGATGATTCCACTTTCTCTGTACCTGGTGAACTGTGGAACACCTCCAGAAAGGGTCACATAGTTTGTAATACTTTTAATAGTAGCACTACCATGAATTTGTGATCATCAACCCCAGTCCGGCCTTCAAGTAATGACTAGCAATCCTACTAAACTTTACTAATTTATTCCCTTTTATGTTCTAGCTTTCTCTCTCCTCCTCAAACACCTGAAATTATCTCCTTTCTTTTCCAGTATGCCACCTCCTTCCTGTTTCACACTGACCTTCCAAAGCAGATAGAGGCCATAGAACACATAGAGACCACGGAACAGAAATGTCTTTAACTTTCAGCTACCACACCTCAACATCTGCACACATTCCTCTTCCTTCCCTCCCTGGACAGAAGGGCTAGCACCCTTTCTCCTCTCCAGTTACTCCCAAGTGCTCTGGATCTAACCACTCCTATCTTCTCAGGAACCTGATGTGATTAGGGTTCCACCCAACTGGCCTTCCCTATCAACGTTTAAACATACTCAAATCACCCACCTTTATCAAACCCTCCCATAACTGTTTCCTTCTCCAGCTAAAGCTCTATCCTTTTGATTCTCTTGACAGTCAAATGTCTTGAGTTACCTTTATCCATTGTCTCCTTCCCTTTCCACCCACTCACCAAGACACTTCATTCTGGCCTCTGCCCCCATCACTGCACCCATGTACCTCTCCTTAAAGTCCTATAACATCCACTTTACTAATCTAAAGGACATGTGCAGGACTTTCACTTTTCCCTTTATCAGCATTTAAACTGTTTTCTGTCCTTGGCCTCTGAGAGCCAGGTAATCTCCTTAAAATGCAGACCTGATGGTGTCACACCCCCCCCCCCCATGCTTCAAAACCTTCTATGGTTTTCTATTGCTTTTACAATAAATAAAGACTATAACACAGTCTGCAACATCATGTACGATATAGTCCTTTCTTTGGCCCCTTCTTACATCATACTCCTTCCCTGCTCTGAACTCTGGGCACCCTGACTGTTTTCAGTTCTCGAAAGTACCAGGTATCTTCTTGACTCCTGTTCCCTTTGCCCGGATTGCTCTTCTGTCTTCCTCCTACTTCTACTCCTTTAGATTTTAAATATTTTCTTTTGAAAGCCTTCCTCAACCACCAAGCCCCAAACAGATCAAATCCCCTTATACTTTTACTTCATATTACTTACAACAGGTTTTTTTAAAAATGTTTATTTATTTATTTTGAGGGAGAGAGCGAGCACAAGTGAGGAAGGGGAAGAGAGAGAGAATCCCAAACAGGCTTCACGCTCAGCACAGACCCTGACACAAGGCTCGATCCCATGACCATGAGATCATGACTTGAGCCAAAATCAAGAGTCAGACACTTAACCAGCTGAACCACCCAGGTGCCCCACACCAGTTTTTAATTTTTTAATTATACTTGTTTAATGTTTTTCTCCATCTTAGACCATGAACTCTAATAGAAAAGAGACTATTTCTTGGGGCGCCTGGGTGGCTTGGTCGGTTAAGCGTCCGACTTCGGCTCAGGTCATGATCTCGCGATCCGTGAGTTCGAGCCCCGTGTTGGGCTCTGTGCTGACAGCTCAGAGCCTGGAGCCTGTTTCAGATTCTGTGTCTCCCTCTCTCTCTGCCCCTCCCCCGTTCATGCTCTGTCTCTCTCTGTCTCAAAAATAAACGTTAAAAAAAAATTAAAAAAAAAAAGAAAAGAGACTATTTCTGGGTTGCTTATTAAAGTATTCTAGCACCTAGTCCACTATTCTGGACAAAGTGTAGATTAAATTAGTGAGTTTGTGAGTAGGTGAGCATATGAATGAATGTGTACTGGATTTTTACACTCAGGCTATCAGTATTCCTCTTTATCTCCCTCTGCAGCACAAACCCATGAATCAAGGTCAAGTATATACTACTAAGTCCAGTTGAATATAAAAAATGGTTTTGAGAATTCACGGTGCAAGCTGCATGGAGGAAAACACATTGAAAGGGAAAGACTAGGAGAGTCTGATCTATGTTTTCCAGCTTAGGCAAGGAAAAGGTAGCAGCTCTACCTTACTTTCATTCTGATTACCAAACAAGAACTAGCCGTATCTATTTCATGATGAATTCCTTAACTCACTTAAATTGCTTTGTAAATATACAAGAAAAAAATCACTTTCACGTAATTTTTAAAGGCAAATCACGTAGGATCTTTTGTAAGGACTTATAAAGCTTCAAGTTCAGGGGGCACCTGGGTGGCTCAGTTGGTTAAGCGTCCGACTTTGGCTCAGGTCATGATCTTGCATAAGTTTGAGCCCCACATTGGGCTCGCTACTATGAGCACAGAGCCTGCTTTGGATTCTCTGTCCTCCTCTCTCTGCCCCTCCCCTGCTCGTGCTCTGTCTCTCAAAAATAAACATAAAAAAACCCCTCCAAATTCAGAACCTATGCATGTACTAAAACCAACACCAATGCACCTCCTTCCAGCTTTCAGAGTCCATCTTTAAATAAGTTTATAGTACTATATCCCAAAGTCTTATACGAATTCTTAATCTCAAGCTAAAAGATATTAATCAAAGTCCAAGTCATTTATTAAACTGCAAGTGGCCATAAAGCAGAATTCATGCAATTTGTCAGGCAGAGCAAATCAAGAAACTGCTTGACCTATGAGCTTTTAGGACCCTCTTTGAAAAGCTGGGTAAAATCACCAGGGAAGAGGTTAAAATTCAACTTTGCTTTATGTCCCTCTTTAAATCACGTAAAGTGCAAGCGTGCTCCTGACAACTTAAGATTATGAGTGATAACTTATCAAACAGAACACTTCCTGAGTTTTCCCATGAGGATTTTTTGAAAGTTCAAAATGCTATCTTCAGCAATGTGGTTATTATTAATATCCTTCCTCTTTAAATCACGGATTTTTAAAGCAGTTGTCATTTTAATTACAAAATCCCAAATCCCAGAGAAATCATCGTAACTATTATGTTAATTGGGTATTAATATTCTACTAGTTATATTGAGTAGCATGTTTTTTCTGGAAAACTCCTCCTTGCTGTGTCAGTATTTCAAAATTTAAGATTCAATGAAATTAAGACAATTTCTTTTTTTAAAAAAATAAGGCAATGTTAGGCTGCCTTAGTTATTTTATTGCCACATAACAAATTAACCCAAAGCTTAGCAACTTAAAACAACAAACATTTATGATCTTGTAGTCTCAGGGCGGGGTCCTGGATGAGGTTTGGCTAGGTTGTTCTGCCTCAAAGACATTCATGAGGTTGCAGTCAAGCTGTTGAGGGGAGGGGGCTCCAGTCATTCTGTAGCTGGACTGGGTCTGAAGGCACTACCTCCAAGGTCATTCCCATGGTGGTGGTCATCAAGATGCTTCAGTTTCATACTGGCTATCGGACTGGGGGTCTGAGCTCTTCAGTCCCCATGGTTATGGGACTCTCTTACTGCCCTTCCATCTGGATGTACCCATAGGGCGGCTCAAGACATGGCAACAGGTTTCCCCCAGAGAGAATGATCCAAAAGACAGAGCAACTAAGACAGAAGCCACAATGCCTTTGAATGATCCAGTCTCTAAAGCTGCACATCTTCACTTCCATTCTATTTGTTAGAAATTAGTCATTGAGTCTAGCCCACATTCAAGGAGAGGAAACCTGGACTCCACCTCTAGAAATATCAAAAATGTGTGAACATTGTATTAAAACCATCACATAGTGGTGGCTAAAATGGTTGGAAGCATGGGAGTTAGAGTCAGAATTAGGAAGATCTGTTTGATTCTTGATTGTGCCACTTGTCAATGGTGAGTCCTTGCACAAATTACTTAACCTCCTAATGCCACAGTTCCACTAAATGTAGAATTCAGTGGATCATGGGGGTTTTGCATGGGATTAAACAATACAACATGAAAAAGAACTTTATAGAGCCCTGGGTCATAGTAACCACTTCCTTAATGCTGCCCACACAACAGTAACTGGTGAAGCCAACTGTTGTGTGCCCACTAAGTAGAGATTATGCAGTCCTTTACCCTATAGGACCTTAGAGTTGAGGAGTTGGAAAGTAAATCTGAATGTGGACATAGAAAAGCTAATGTGATTTTTCATCTAGAAACCAAGGGACTGCCTACCAAGAGATAGAAAAGCAGTCTGTTCCGCATAAGGAACTCTACAATGGGATTTTAAAACCTTTTTGTTTGCTTGCTTTTTTTATTTTATTTTTTAAAAATTTTTTTTTCAACGTTTTTTTTTTATTTATTTTTGGGACAGAGAGAGACAGAGCATGAACGGGGGAGGGGCAGAGAGAGAGGGAGACACAGAATCGGAAACAGGCTCCAGGCTCCGAGCCATCAGCCCAGAGCCTGACGCGGGGCTCGAACTCACGGACCGCGAGATCGTGACCTGGCTGAAGTCGGACGCTTAACCGACTGCGCCACCCAGGCGCCCCTTGCTTGCTTTTTTTAAAGAGAGAGGCAGTTTCTTCAACTTAGAATTTCTCAGACGCGCTATGTGTAAAACAGATGGGCACACGGCCTCTTGCTCGGTTTGGAGGCCTGCAATGCAGCCAGCCTGGCCCTCTCTTCTGGAGCCCCCAGGGCCCCTAAGGGAGCTTGCTACAGCACAGTTTGCAAATCTGCGCAAACAGATTTTGCCAGTAATTGCCCATACAAAGGATCGAAGGTCATGGTTTAAAACCATGCCAATTTAAAGTAGCCATTTAAGTAAAGAAAAGTTTTGAGCATAGGTTCTTAAAGGTAATGGTTCTTCTCCTTTAAAAATGTCTAATGCTCTAAACATTAGAGTCTGAAGCGATTACCTTTCAGTCAACCCCTGTTTATTCCTTCTTCAAAAAAAAAAAAAGTCCATTTTCACATGATTGTCCCTTTGTATCTTCTTGGAAGTTAGATTTCATAGTGAGCCAATAATTTGTGTTTTACATAGATTGTGTTATTAGATCCTAACTCTAGGCTTCCAAAACTTGTAATCAAAGTAAAAATAAATAAAAAACCTTAAAGCCTATTCTTTTCTGAATTTAGAATTAGAGGTTAGAGGAATCTCAGCATTGGTTAGTCTAGATATTCATGTTGTTTATTTTCCCAGAGTCAAAGCCCAAATAATTTATAGGAATTTTTCCTTCTGAATTTCATGTCCTGCACTCTAAGGCAACCAAGGCAAATTTTCGGTTGGGCCACTGCAAGTATAAAGATTAATCAAAGATTTCATTGAATGCTTCATATCCCTGAGGTAACACTTAAAAAAAAAAAAAAACTATGAAAAGACTGAAAAATGGAGGTCAGCAACCCAAACTCAAATGCATTATAAAACAGTAAAATATTTTAATTATTACACAACATCAATGCCCTGCTCTTTAGAGATGCTTGCTCCTAAGACTGTTATTAGCCCTGTATCAAAACTTTATCATTGATGTATGGGTGTCTTTCTGAAGAGCCCATACGTATGTGGTCAATGTATGTGTATACCAAGATGACAGGTTTTACAAATGTTAGGTGGGCTTTGAAAAAATTCACAGATTTCAGGTTGGCGCTTAACCCAGCTCACTTAGAAATATACCATGCATCCACATCCATTGCAGTTTAGTAATACAGACTTGTTAAAGAGCACATGCCTAGCAAAAAGTCACCACAATGAGGTGTTGGGCAAGCAGAGAAAAATGGGGATAAGTGAGTATAGTAGTAAGAGTGTAGGAGCCAAGGCAAGAGATGTTTTTCATCTCAGTGGTGTCATTTACCATTTCTGAAGAGCCCTGAGCAAGTAAGCTTAACAGTCTCAAGGCTATGTGACTCACAGCAGAATTAAGTGCAACACGCACATACAATGCTAGGCACATTGGAAGGACTCAGTCATGTCTGATTTAGGGGGTCCTGCTTCATATTTGATGATCAGGACACATGTGCAGAATCAAATTTCTTCCAAGTCGTCACACTGTTATGAGTACTTCCTAGCTAACTGATGGAGGCTCAGTTACACATATGTCTATTGAGTAGACTTTTGCTCTTATTGTTGTTTTGATGTATTTGTTTTGTTTTCAAAACATAGCCTTGTCTCACAATGATGCTGGATGTCAACATCATTGTATTTTCACTCAGAGAACGTAACCACCTAGTTACAAAGACTAGTCAATCACGAGAAGGCTCAGATAAAACAGTGTATGCACAGTATTTAAAAATTGTAAAATTGCAATGTGATATTATAAATTGAATCCTACAATACAAAAAGGCCATTAGCTGAAACAGAGAAAATACAAATAAAGTCTGGAGTTTAGTTAATAGCATTGTACTAATATTTGTTTCTTAGTTTTGGTAACTAGACCATGATTATGGATGTCAACATGAGGGAAAACTGGACAAGGAATATATAGGAACTCTAATATTTTTCTTCACAGGATTCTGTTAATCTGAAACTAGTCCAAACAAGAAGTGTACTTAAAAAAATACATGGTCTTATTCGGGACAAGTTGCCTATCCCTTCCCCAGCCAGATCCCCTCACCTCTACTACTTCCCACTGCCTAATTCCTAACTGCCGGCACCTGCATTTCTTCTCCTAAGGGTTCGCTTTTGCATCCGGAGACTGCTTTGTCCTCCCCAGAATCACTGATCAGGAACTAAGCCTGATGAAAGCTGGCTGGGGAATATTCAAACCTTTCACTGAGAGGGACTCTGACATGTGTATTTTGCCTGGGCTCCCAAAATCTCTCTGGGAAGATCAAAAACTCCAGGGGCTGAAGGTATCTTGCTTCCTAATGCACCCTCTATTGGCTCCTTTCCCTTCCTTATTTCACTTTTCTAAATAAACTTTTACCTGAATCTTTATCTCATCGTCTGCTTCTGGGAGAAATCCAAACCAAGACATTATCCCTAACTGTATTTGCTGATAAAGTAAAGTGGCTACTACATGTATCAGTTCAAGGTAATTTACAGGGAGGTATTCTAGCTGTCCTGGATTATTTTTGGTCCCTGGAAGGCGCTCCTCACTCCATACCATGAGGAAAATCACCAAATTATAAACATGCTAGGAACTGGCACATGAAAGCTATACATTTTTGGATGTGTGAAAGAGATTTAAATATCTGGAAGAATGCTAACAAAAACTTCTCTTAACTACGAAAAGGCATTCATTTATTTATTCAACAAAAACTTCCTGAGGATTTTCTATAGGATATAAAGTGAACAAGACAAAAAAGTTCCTACTATTAAGGAGTTTACATTTTTGTCAGTGGAAATGGACAAACAACAGGAAATCTAATAAACAAGATAGTATCAATAGTGATAAGTAATGTCAACACTAAACAAGGGCATATGATAGAATGACCTAGCTGGGGGAAGGTTACTCTATTAGATTGGGGTCAACGAGGTCCTGTCCTTTCTGAAAAGGTGACATTTGAGCTGGGGCCTGAATGACAAGAGAAAACCATTGTGAAGATAGATACACACACACACACACACACACACACACACACACACACACACACACACTGATTTTACTTTGTTGAAATGACCCCTTAACATATCACAAAATCAGGCCTGAAGAGTATAATGTCCCCTCCAAGTATATCTCTCTATCCCCATAAAATATAGACGGTGTGGTTACTAAAAAATAGGAGACTTACTTGTTAGACATGCATGTTAAAGTATTTACATGTACAAATGAAAAAACACAAGATGTCTGGGGATTGCTTTAAAATAGTCAGGACCACGGTGGAAAGATGAAACAAGATGAGCAAAATACTGATGACTCTGGAAGCTGAGGAATGGGTACCTGAGGCTCAAAATACTATTCTCTTTATTTTGTACATACTTAAAATTTCCCATAATCACAAGTTTTTAAAACTAAAGCATATATTTGGGAAAGATGGAGAATTCCAAAGGTTATAGGAATCCCACTTCCCCAAATTTTCATCAGCAAATTAGGAGTTCAAGCCAATAGAATCATAAAGGTGTAAGGAAAACTTTTGACTTTGAAATGAGCAAGGAGATTACTGGATATCCTTTCAATGGAATGCTGAGGCCCCCAGGGATTAGCTGATTCTATGGAGATCAGAGCCTTTGTCTTTGACTATGCTGTTTTTCAGCTCTGAGGAGACAGAAGTTAACCTGTAGAAATCAGTCATAAAAATAATTTTTGTCCATACAGTGCAAGTCAGCTGTGTCCAGCGGAATGTAATTGATTACCGTCCTGTGGATAGATTGGATTTTGCAAATTCTCTTCAACATTCCTTTATATACATTTGTGGTTCTTTGAGTTCTCCTCTAAAATGGCTACACAATTATCTTTTTAAATTACTTCATTAATTGATATCTGTATCATTTTCCAACTGTTCACTTTATATCTGTATCATTTTACCCTTTTAGAGAATTATCTTTTAACAAAGAAAAACAATTTTAAAGTGTTCCAATAATGGGAAAGTGTGTACCTATGTGTCAAAGTCTGCATATTTCCTCAAAGTCAAGGACTGAAACACTCAGGCTTTTGTGTGCATTCCTCCAGGCTCTTGTATCTTTCAGTGGACCACCATAGGCTGTTCTTTACCCAGAAAGGCCTTTTACCACAACACTACCACCCCAACTGGCCAACTTTCAATTGTCCCTGAACTTACAGGGGACCTTGCCTGAGGAGGGTCTCCCAACACTGGTAGAGATCTCTCTGACAAACATATACATCCAGGAATAACTTTTAATATTGATTTTTAAAACCCAAATTTTATAAGCCACCAATAATCATCTGGATATAGGTTTTGTTTCTGTTGTACAGTAATAGTCTAGGCACACTGACAGTGAAGTCATGAGCAACTAACCTCTTGCCAGTAGTACTCTTCTGAAGGAGAGACGTTTCAATAGTTTAAACAAAAGAAACACTTCAAGAACTCATTAAAGCCCTAAATTTGGTGGAATGGGGAAAGGCGGAGGAAGCAAAAAAAAAAAAAAAAAAAAAAAAAAAGCAGATACCAAGTGATCTTTATGGGTGAAGGTAGGAAGTCTCCTCTCTCCAAGTCTCTCAAAAGAGTGCTGCAGGGAATCTTCTCTTTCTGCAGTGTCCAATATGAGTCGGGCATTGTTTTGACTCCTATAAACTACAACAGCTTCGTAAAGTAAGAATCACTATCCCCACTTTGCAGATAAAGCCGAGAGAGTTTAATGAACTTGCTGCGAGTTGCAAAGGTAGTAAATGGCAAAGCTGGATTCAGATCTCATCAGACAAGCCAGATTTATGGGATTCCAAAGCCTACTCCATGACCTTTCCAGAATTCCAACCTACCTTCAGGCCTTCACAGTGGTTGGCCCCTCAGAGGGCATCTGTCAGCCCTTCTTCTTTACAGTGAAAAGAACTGCTGGTCAGGTGTCATTTGCCTCAGTTCACAACCCCCCCACTCAGGTGGTTAACACAGCTTAACTATCACCCTCACATATGAATGACAGAGGTAAACAACACCCTATTCCATGGGTAAAGTCCACGTTTATGGGTGGGAATGCGGTATAGCAGAAAAAACCCTTGAAAGAATGCTAGAAGAACTGGGTTATAAACCTGTCACTATCACAGTGGAGTTTTAATCCTAGAGAAGTCTTGTCACTTCTCAGGGACTCCCACTTCCTCACCTATAAATAAAGTGAGGATGTTGCACTCAGTTTTCAACAGCGGTCTACTGGCATTTGAGGACATATAATTCTTGCCGGGGTATAAGGCTACCCCAGGGATTACAGAAATTTAGTGTCCTGACTCTGGGCACTAAAAAAAGCCTATAACTCTTTTTTAAGTTTTTATTTAAATTTCAGTTAACATACAGTGTAATATTAGTTTCAGATGTACAATGTAGTGTTTCACCACTTCCACAAAACACCTGGTGCACAAGTGCCCTCTTTAATCCCCATCACCTATTTAGCCCATTCCCCCTGCCCGCCTCCCCTCTGGTGACCATCAGTTTGTTCATAGTTAAGAGTCGGTTTCTTGGTTTGTCTCACTCTCTTTTTCTCTCTCTCTCTATATATCATAGTTTAAGTACTAATTCAGAAGCCACTTTGCCCATAAGTGCTTGCCCCAAATACTTCAGGCCAAACAGATCTCCTTTCTCTCAAAATAAATATAGCATTTATACCCTGTAACACAATTTTTCATTAAATTGTATAATTGTCTACTGCTCCTTAATCCCACAACAGACATTATTAGTGTTGCCTTCCTAGCTTGAATGATAGGCCCCAGAGTCAAGGGTCATGTCTTATACTACTTTTATATTCCCCAGAGTGTCTAGCACATTCCTGGGAACACAGTAATGGCTCAATAAATATATGTCCTGTCTTTGATTTTTCAGTGATCCCAAAAATACCACTAGCTTGGCCAAACTTACATCCTGCAGGCTAATAAAAAAATTTATTTATTCAGCATCTTTTTCCCAAGTAGTTTTCAAAGTATTTTTCAGATGACATTCCTAATTCTCACATACCCTACATGTACTATAAGGAATAAATAAAAGCAATGAAGTTTCAGGACAAAAGCAAAGAGAATTAAAATTTCATGCTCTTTGATGAGAGGCATTCTGAGAACTGGCAAACTGTGTATGTCTCCCAAGTCCTATTGATTCGCACAGAAAAACTCCAACACATCTCCATCTTGCTTCAAATATTAAAAACGTCTCGACATTGCCAAGGCCCTGAACAGGATCTGCCTGGGAAAGCTGGTCATCAAGTATGGGTGTTATCATTAACCTAAACAGAATAATACCAAATTTGCATTATGAGCTTAGATTCTAGTCATCACCTGACCTGTTCAATATCCCTTTGCCCCCAGCTCTCCACATCCTTCTTATCAACACTTCAATTTCTCTGGTTTACTACAAACTAAGGTCATCAAAAAATATTTATTAAACAACTGTTCTATGACAAGCAGAGCACGGTTTTGCCAATGTCTCTAAAGGAAATAAGATGCTATGCTGACTGCGAATATGAAAGAAATCATTCGCCTTTATTCCTGCTCCTCTTTCTTCAATCTTTCTGACATGCTAGGTATCAACGTGCTATGTTTTCTTCATTCCTCATCATCTTGTACAGGGACTCTGGTGTCCTCCTCTACCCCTAGGGGAAGAAGCCATGCAGAGGCTCTGTCTTCAGTATTCTTTCCATAATTCATCATTCACATATGTTGTGCCAGACTGTTTTTCACTCTGCTTTGCCAAATTGGGGTTTTCCGGGATAACAATAACATAGCTTGAAGGTGTCTAAAGAAGCCACAGAGACGTTGAATTAGAATCATATGCCATCATCCTGACCAAGGACAAAGGCTGCTTAACCAATGGCAATCAGAATTGGAAGTCTGACTAAAGTTTGTCACCTGCCATCACCAAACTTGATGTGAGCTGTTTACTGCATCACTTAGCACCTTTTGTTTCAATAAGCATCCCGGGGAGAGCTACAGATGTCTATCTTGTACTAGTTACACTCTACTTTTTTCTGACATGGCAACTCAAAGCAAAAAAAGATAGGTATGATATTTGTTATGATAAAGTACACTTTTTAAGCAAGAAAAAAATGAATTTTTCTTTTGACCAATGACTTTATGATATATCTAATATATTCTAAAGGAACAGAGAGGGATACCTCTTCAAAGTTTTTAAAAAATATATTTTCAATGTTTTATTTTATAAACAACTGAAGAAACAATCAAGGAGGAGTCACTATAGCAAATGTCTAGCAGAGCAGGCTGTCCACCACAGGTAATTACAGAAAAGAACCTATTCAACTTGCAAAACCTTTTGATGTTCTAATACTGAATAAGGGCTTTATCAGGGTATTCTCTATCATATGCCTCAAATCCCCATGAAATGAGCATCTTCACCAGGAAACACTTTTCACTCAGAAGCCCAGCCAGCTGGAGATAGATTTGTTTATGTTTACACAAATTCACAATCTAGGAAGTGTAATTCATTGGGATTATAACGATATTATTCTAAAGAAAACTGACTGAAGTCTTGTCAATACCAAAAGAAGCAAGGCCTAATCAAAGCAGTAAACACATCTGGAAGTTTTAAGGACTCTGTAGAAGAAATTATCTATGATTTTGAAATGGAGTATTTGAAGGTGGGTTTAGATGCTAATTAAAAAGACACAGCCCAACAATTTCTGACAAAATCACAGACTTCTTATAAATCATTATTAAGTAAAATTGGTACCTGACCTAAGGCTTCATTGCCTATATTAAAAGGCAGTGAGAGGCACTGAAGAAAGATGTTGAAACTAAACCATGACTGTTTCTGTCACTCTTCTTTTTCTTTCTTTTTAAAAAAATATATTGGTGACATTTTACTTTTTTAAGAGAGAGCATGAGTGGGTGAGGGGTAGGAAGGGAGAGGGAAATGCAGAGGGAGAGGGAGGGAGGGAGGGAGGGAGAGAAGGAGAGAGAGGGAGAGAGAGGCAAAGAGAGAGAGGGAGGGAGGGAGAGAGAGAGGGAGAGAGAGGGAGGGAGGGAGAGAGAGAGAGAGGGAGAGAGAGGGAGGGAGGGAGGGAGGGAGAGAGAGAGAGAGAGAGAGAAAGAGAGAGAGAGAATCTTAAGCAGGCTCCACGCTCAGCACAGAACCCCACTTAGGGCTTGATCCCATAACTGTGAGATCAGGACTTGAGTCGAAATCAAGAGTTGGACACTTAACCCACTGAGCCACCCAGGCACCCCATCATCCTTCTTTTGAGATTCTGGTACTCCTCATGGCAACAACAAACAAACAACAAAAGAACACAGTTTTCAGAAAGATTTTCTGCATCAGACCTTGGCGAGCTGCTATGGTTCCAGAAAGCATAGCGTGATTATATTTTTATCTGTTTCCCTTAATTGATTAAAAATATTAATGGTGAAGGAATAAAATAAGCAAACGCTATTTCTCGATGCTTATATTGAAAATTATTGGGGCACCTGGGTGGCTCAGTCAGTTGAGCATCTGACTCTTGATTTCAGCTCAGGTCATGATCCCAGGGTCATGGGATCAAGCCCATGTTGGGCTCCACATTAAGCATGGAGCCTCCTTAGGATTCTCTCTCACCCTCCCTCTCCCCATGTTCCCTACTTGTGCTCTCTCTCTCTGAAAATAAAAAAAAAATTAATGAAAATTGTATCTTAAATAAGTGATATGAATTATAGCTCAATTATCCAAAGCATTCCACGTTAATTACACTAACACTCTTTCCACAGCTGCTGTGTTTACAAGCATTCAGCAAAGAACGGAAAAATATAAAAATGAATAAAATTTATTTCCTGTTTCGAGGAACCCTTACTAGCAAGGAAGACAGATAATGAAAAAGTAGACCACGAAACTGAAAGCGAATGAAATAGGTGTTCTTAAAGAGTTTCAAGCAAAGTCCCAAAGGAGCTGAGAGAAAAGAGAAATTCAGTAATCAAATGAATTTAAATCATAGCCCTGTAAAGAATCCTAATAAGGCATCTTGTTTATTCCTCATTTTTGTTGCTGTTGTCTGTTATTAATGTGTAAGAAATATGAAACCCAGGAAAGTTCAATAGTTTGCAAAAATCACATTGCCCATTTGAGGCACAGCTTGAAGGCACACAAGTTCCCTGACATCGAGTTTACTATTGTTTCATATTATGCCATCCTAAGCTGAGGGTTTCTTATACCAAAGTAGAACTTTGGGTTGGAAACTGCATGTCTAAGAACTTGTTGGGGATGTACTGCAATCTTTTGTTTGTTCATTTTTGCAGGAGGTTGGGGCTAAATAGGAGGTGGAGAGTTGTGAAATAAATTTTTGAGCTTTAAAAAAAATATGTACTTTATCATTGGTTATTTCCTCCCTTTATAGGAGAACAAAATAAAGCAAAGAAGAAAATGTAATATAGATGGAGATCATAATTCAAGGGGCTTAGTGAGCAGTCTCACTGCAAACACACACACACACACACACACACACACACACACACACGAGGGGGAAGAGCATGAACAATTTTATTAAAGAGAACAAGACTGCATTGGCCCCTTGTTCTGACAAAAGGTCAATGCACAAAGTAGGAGCTTCTGATAGGCCCAGATGTCAGCCTATATCACAGGTTGGTTTTCTCTCTTTGCCAAGAAAAATGGTTATTTTGTTCACACTCAGACTTGCTGAGAAAAACATTGTCATCATCATCAACCATAAACATTTCTTGCAAGAGGACAGAAGATTCTCAGCTGAGGCAGATTCTCAGCTGGTAGCAGGGGAAACATAACTTCCTTGGGAAGCCCCAGACAGATACATAAAAGGGAAATCAATCATGTCAGGCAGGTGTCTAATGTGCAGTGCAATGCCATAAATGCTACAGAGGTTGTGTGGAAACACCTCAGCCCAGGATGGTAAGCATCGTAATTTTCACAGAGGAGAAGAGTGAGTCTCAGAGGAGCTAATCCGCACATTGGTGGTAAAGCTCAAATTCAAACTAGGGTCCAATGGGCCTCAAAGTACATGCCTTTGAACCACACCCTCTCCCCCTGTATATACCAGCTTTGCTTCCTTCCCCCAAGAAGGTTAGAACTTGGTAAGTGAAGACCATCAGAGCCTTTGTCTGACTTGGATCCAGACACACAGCAGGAGGGAGGAACTTTCCTTAGAACTGATGCAGTGATATACCTGCTTTGGACTTCTCTGCCACATCGCAAGCCATTTACCTCCAGGGGAAGAAGAGGTTGTTGACTCAGTCATGTCCTGTATGTACATCTTAAATCCCAGTTGCCGAAGGAAGCATTTCTGTCAGTTGTACTTTTACCTCATTTAGGGCCAGATGGCATACGGTCTGACTTGGACAGAATGAGCCATCAGTAAATGCCTGATTACTAGTACTGACTCATGCTTGTGGAAGCAGACACAATAAGGTCCAGGAAAATAATACCTCGTAGTCCCTACCTGTCCATGATATGCAACTTCAATTTGCTTGTCTCCAGAACATTCTATGTCTGGTTTTTTTGGGGTTTTTTTTGGCTTGGTGTTCCTTGACAGGGAGAAATTAAGCAGCCATTTTCATTGCATGTAGAATTCTATACACCTGCATAGGAAGACACTTTCCATAGATTTATAGGAAGTTCAGGCATGAAAAGAAAATTTTTTTATTATTGAAGTACAGTTTAAAGATATTTTGAAACAATTATAATGTTTCGACTACGGATGACTAATAATCTGAAAAGACTAAATTGTTATCTTGTTTACAGGTTTGAAATTAGTGAACAGTGAAATGAGGTGGCTAAAATAGTACATGAAGATTAACCTGCCTTAATGGATACAGAAAGTCTAGAACTAAGGATTTCATATCTGTGTTTGAGATGACAACCATGATGAGGGGGGCAGCATAAATGCGGACTCTAGGGCATATTGGTCAGGGCAGGGAAGGGTGGGACCCCACTGTGGGTGAGAATAGCTGCAAGAATAAGCAAGAAAAAAAAAGGTATTCAGGAAGAAGGGGCATAATGTTTGTTTTCAAACACAGCACTTAAAAGGAAGAGAGATTAGATTCATTGTGTGTTGCTCCAGCAACTGAACAGTAGGTCAATAGGTAGCAGAAAATGTTGATTTAATGCAAAGCAGAACTTTCTAAAAATGAATCTCTCCTAGAATGGACAGGCCAGTGGACAGAAGCAAGATTCCCCCCTCCGATTATTTTCAAGAAGAGGTGGGCTGGCCCACTTATAGAAAGGGCTACTGAAGTGGAAGTTCATCCATATGATAGGTACCTCTGAAGTTGGCTCATACTCATCAACCATTTTATTGGGCACATCATTGATATTATATTGTCCAAGGTCCAAAAATAAATGACTTGCCAAGAAGACATCCTACATTGTTTTGTTTACACAATAAACAGAGGGCTAACTCCAAAGCCTTACCAAACTTCAACTCATTTTTTTACGTTTATTTACTTTTGAGAGAGAGAGAGAGCGTGAGTCCGCATGAGCGGGACCAGGGAAGATAGAGAGGGAGACAGAGGATCCAAAGTGGGCTCTGTACTGACAGCAGAGAACCTGAGGTGGGCTCAAACCCACTCTGGGAAATCATGACCTGAGCAGAGAGCTGAAGTCAAACACTTAACCGGCTGAGGCATCCAAGCACCCCAAACTTCAATTCTTATCTATTCAATATTCCCAAAGTGATTAGATGATTTGAAATCTCATATTACTTAAATAACTACCATAGAGATTATAGAGTTTTCTCTTTTTTAAAAAAAAAAAGGGACGATTTTTATGGACATATGTAAACACACTAAGTTATTTTCATTATTGACATGTTTTTAACTGTTCTCTAAAACTAAACCAAGTCTCCATAATTGTGCAATTTACTAGCAGAATGACCAGAGAAGCTTAATCTTCAGGATAGCAGATTTAATCAATATAACCCATGCCTGTTTTTCTAAGTTAAGCAATTTGCTGTGCCACATTCTCACTGTATCACTCAGATTTATCTTTACATTAACAATGCTTACCAGCAGATAGCCAAAAAAGACTTGCCAAGTTGGACCAACTTCAAGGTTTGTTTCCATGCTGGGGTGTTTCATGCACTTGGCAGAAGCAGGCTGCAACTGGGGCTCCATTTATTACATTCTGCTATAAACATTATGTCCTGACCTAACAAGACACTGCACATGACAATCCCATAGGTTACCAAGCACCGTAAACATCTGTTAACACAAGCACCAGAGATAGCATGGAGAAGATGTCTAGCATCCATTCTAAGTGGTTTATGATGTGGAGTCTGCTGTTTACACACAAATAATCAAAAACACAACCCCAAGTTCTGCCTAGAACAAATATTTGCAAGACAAAGTTATGCTCGGTTTGAAAAAAAAATACACTGGAGTCATCACTTTGTCACTGCATTTACAGGCTTTTATTTCATACCTTTACCTATTAAGTGTTGGCTTTCCATGACATTCAGTAGACCTAAACTATAATTTCACTGTGATATATTTACTCCAAATGAAAAGCTGAATGTTGACTTACCAACTTTCCTTAGACTTATGTGAATCAAAAGTTTACAAGTGTGGAAGGAGATAAGGGATGGGTGGTGCTTAAACTCAAACGATGTTTTCCAAGGGTCTCTGGGTGAAAACACATCCTTCCAGCTCCATCTAAAGTCCATCTGAAGAGAAACCAGAGACCCCCTTTAAATCTAACCTGGGAACACCAACTTTAAATCTAACCTGGGAACACCAAGCTTTGCTTTTCTCAAAAGGAAACAAATCCCCAATCACAGAAAAGATGGAACCAACAGTCCTGTCTACTAAATTATTTTATTTTGTTGCTATCCAGCGTCTTAATTTCTGGAAAATGTTTCCTACTAGTTACCTCCAAGGTCTATATACCTTGGCACTCCAGAGAAAAGGATTTGCAGGGTGACCCAGGTGGAAACTAGCCTAGAACACCAATCGCTTAGGGCACAGCTGCCACAACATGTCTGAGGAGAGACGGGTGCCTTCCCAGGCACACATGCCAGGGATTCTAAAGGTAAACATCACGGAGACCATGTAGTCTCTGGACTGTGCACAGCAGCACCCCGGGAATCTCAGATCCACAGCTCCAAGTTGGGTCTGGGCCTCCAGGGTTCTGTGCCTACACATACACACGTCTTCGAACCCTCGTCCTCCTCTGCTAGTCTCCTGAGAGCTTCAGGAACCTTCACCTCTAGCCCTCAGCTCCTCAAAGGCAACGGGTTTAGTTAGTGTTTTAAAGTCCGTGGTATTTAAATCCTACGCAGGGTTGAGACTTCCCAACCCTCTGGCCTCCCGTTACCTTTCCCTGTCCCTTCCAAGGTCTCCTGGCTGCACAAACGGGCGGGCGGCACCTCTCTGGCCTCCTCCTCCCACCCTGCACACCCTACTGGCTCAGGCGCCGACACGCCTCCCCAGGCGCACACACACGCGCGCGCACACACAGTGCTCACGTACACCCATTCAGCACACGAACCCGGAGCCAAGTTACCAACTCCCGCAGCCCGGCCCGAGAAGGCGTCCCCCACTCCGGTTATATATAAAGCACTCGCCCCAAATTAGACTCCCCCACGCGCCCGGGAGTGGTGACCCTGCCCGGCACCCTGCACGCGCGGCCAGCACCCTCTCCCCTGACACGCCGCTACCCCACTCACTCGCAGCTCTCAAGATCCGGGCAGTTCTGTCAAAACTTTGAGCCTGGTTGATTTCATAACCACTAGTGTGTCCGGGGCTGGGGGGCTCGGCTCGCCACGGTTTCCACCCACTCCAGCTCATGGGTACTGGTGGCAGTGACTCTACTGACCCCAGCTCCGCGGGTGCCAAAGCGTGGCTGCAGCCTGCACAAAGGCGCAGAGGGCGGTGCGCTTTGGGGAGGAGCGCACGGTGTCGACGAGCACAGCCCGACGACCTCCCCTCTCCTCCGGTCGCGCCGCCAGAGACCTCTCTCCCCGCTCAGCAGCGGCAGCCTCAGCAGTTCCTGCCCCAGCACCGCTGATGATGTCAAATAGAAACACTCGCAAAACTTTTACGACTTCAACAAAACTGGCTTCGGAGGCAGCCCCTCCAGACACCGCAAACATCGGTCATAGCAGGCGCCAGCGTGGGATGGTTCGCCTGTGGCCCCCAACTCCCTGACGCCCCCCACCAACGTGCACACACACACGCGCGCACGCGCGCGCGCGCACATACACACACACACACACACACACACACACACACACACACACACACAGCGTGGATCGGGTTACGACAACCCACCAGCAGAAAACAACTTCGCGAGGAGGAGGGGAGCACAGCCAACCCCCAAGTCACCCGGAAAAAAATTACTCGTGTAAATACATAATCCAGACCCCCACTTTCATAAACAACTGGTGCCCCAGGGTCCACTCCCAGGTTCCCTGGCACAAAAGGGGGGAAAGAAGAGCCCGACTCCCTCAGCCCCCCTCCAGTACCTCCGAGCCTCGCCTCCGGATAGAGGGCGCGGGTTCGCTTCCGCGCTGGGGCCGAGGGCGCGGGGGCCTCCGGCCTGCGTGGCCCCAGCCCGGGGTCCCCGCCGCCGCTTCGGCTCAGCAGCAGCAGCCGCCGCCGCCGCCGCCGCTCCAGCAGCCGCCGCTGCCGCCGCCGCCGCTCCCTAGACCGCCTCCTCTTCCCATGGCTGCGCCCTGCTTGGCAGCTCGCGGGCTGTCAGGCTTGGGGAGGAGGAGGGGGCGGGGTGAAACGGGAAGGGAGGACGGGAGGGGATGGGTGGGAAACGGCGGCCGCCGCTCACCAGGGGTCACTCCTGGCCGGGCCTGCCGCCCCCGCGACCCGGGCTGCCGCCGCGAGGTGAAGCGGGAGTTCGGGGCGACCGGTTCGAGACCCGCTGCGGAGGCGCGGAGCGCCGTCCGGGCCAAGCATTCCGAGCAGCTGGGATGAAGCGTTCCCCGGCGAGGAGTTGGAGTTGGTGCGTGTCACTCTCTTCTGGGCTGCGCGGCTCCTCCTAGAGGAAAATATTGGTAGTTGCAGGACACTTCCTTCCTCTCCGCCCACCCCTGTTCCCAAAAAGAAGGCAGGACCTAAAAGAGCATGAAGTGCAGTCAACAAATTGAAAAGAACACTTACAGAAAAGTTAGCTATCTGCAGGAATGGGAAAAAGACGAGCAGGATAGCTCGGAAAGCGTGATGAGCCAACCAAACATTGCCTCTCTCCACCTGCAACCAATTTCCAAACTCTTGCTTCCTGGGTAAAAAGATAGTTAAAAGTAGACAGGATCTTATTTTAGAGGTTAGAAAACAGAGAGATGAAGTAATTTGCCAAAAACACAAGGCTTGTTAGGAGAGACGTCTGTCCCGAAGCCAGTGCACGGGGCTACAGGGTGTCCGGACACAGGCCTCAGCCGGAGGACTGTCCTTGTGTATGACTAAGGGAACGCAGTTTAACTGCCCTGCGCAGAACACAGCTCATCTGTCAAATACGAGCCTGTCCACCACTTTTCACCGTAGGAAAACAAAGTGACAGGAGAAGTTGTCAAAGTGCTTCAGAAAGTTAATATCGTTGTGCATGAGCATGTCGTTTTGTAAAGCATCAAACTCCCAGTCACCACATGCTTTTCTCAGCAGAAAGTACAAAAGTCCAGTTCTAGGTTGTCTGAGATCTGAAGGAGCAGCCAGTCATGCTACCTTTTTACTGTTTACTTTACTACTGACAGCCAGTTATAATGTCGTTTATCTAACAGCTTCTAAACAGCTTGGGCTTACAAAATGACTTTTTTTTTTTTCTTTTACAGGGCTCCAAACACAAAGCTGAGTTTATAACCAGAGAGAAATGTTGAAACAACAATCTAAAGAAACCAAGCTTCTTAGCACTGGAATAAAAGATTCCCGGGGTGTGGAGAGCAGCACATGGTGAGTGGTACATGGCAAGTAGTACAGAGAAGGCAAAAGGAAGGAAGGAACTCAGGACCCAAGAATGCATCACATAAGATTCTCCCATTTTTAAAGGAATCAAAGAAATGGAAAATTCTGTTCCTTAAGAGTCCTTTTTGAGTCTCAGCTATGGCTCAACAACCCAAATGTTCCAGGCAAAGAAGGACAGCCAGAATGAAAGAAGGAGGAAAGATTCTAGAAGGTGTTTGTATCATCACAGTCCTATACCGTGGCAGGAGTCAGGTGGATGTTGATTTTGAACTGGTCCTGTTCTATCCCACCTAAGTACAAGGTGGCTCTCCTTCTCTTCTCCAGTCCCTTGATTTCTAGGGTTCCGGGCTCTGCAAGAGCAGTAGGGTGCTTCCCAGTGTCTAGAGTTTTTAAAACAGGAGTTGCTCACATAGACAAAGATGAGGGCCCAGGCAGGCGGAACTCCTGCTGGGTGTTCTATCCATGCCATGTCGGCTGAAAGGGCATGAAAGGGCATGACAGGAGGGAGACAAGGCAGTCCTCACGTGCTGACTCCATTCCTGTTTGAGATGACCTTCCAAGTTGGCCCTTCAGACTCTGGCACCACCACCTTCTCTCTTTATATGCCTTTTTATCCTCTTTCCCCCATCCTCCAGCCCAGGGAATCTTGACATAGTCTAGGAGGTGCCAGATGGACTCACAAAATATTTTCTAAGTTCTATTGTTTATGGCCTGAGATGATTTGAGAGCAATGCTATAAAAGAAGGATTGCCTTCTCTTTTTTTTCTGGGTTCAGCAGTAGCCTTCATTCCCTGAGTCAGGAAAATGTAGACTGATTGCTTTGGCTTCTGCTCCGTCTTTGGTAAAATAGTCATTGTGCACCAAAGCACAGGAAAAGACATGTTGGTTAATATAAAATGTTATGGAACTAGATATAGCCTTGCAACTTACATGAAGGGCAGTCTTTAAGTCCCACAAATAAAGGTTCTTGATCTCATACATGACTATGTATAGGTCTATAGTGGTATGTCCCTCTTTATATCTTCTAGGTTATGGGGGGAAATGTATCAGGTCTTAGGTTGACTAATATGTTACAAATTAAGGCATACCAAAGCACACTTGCCTTGTGAAATGTGCAATTGCATTTCCTCATGCCTTCTCCTCTGCCTGGAATATCCTACTTTGACGGTGTAGGGAAATTCTCCTTAACCTTCCAATTCCAGCTCAGTTGTGTGGTTTCTCTATAAAGTCCTTCCTCGCTCTTCCTAAAGGTGGAATTAATGAATTATCTTTGCATCTGCATCCTCATAGGCTTTTATACCTACTTTCATTATGGTTTTAATTGATAGGTCTACTTTCCCCATTAGTTATGAGACCTCCAAAAGAGGCACAGGTAGTCTTAATATTAGTACCTAAAAAGTCTAGGTTTGTGCCCAGCAAATGGTAAAGTGCCTGACAAATGCTTAACCAAGTTCAATGAAAATTTATTCCATCCAAATTTGTATCTCAAACCCAGATCTCTATACAGAGCTGCCATGTTCCATGTCTCTCAAACTTACTTTAAAGGATTTTTAAAAACTAACCCTGAATTCCCATCCACCAGTTTCTTTCATTCAACAAATGTTAGAGAGCATATACCATGACAAATTTGTTCTAGGAACTTAAGATGCATCAGGGAACAAAACTTATACAGCATCCCCATAAAGACCTTGCCCTCAAGGGGCTTGCATTCTAGTTAGGAGAGACAATGAACACAGTTAAGAAGTAAATCACTGAAGTGCTGATTATAGAGAACTATGGCAGGGTAAGGGGCTGAGGAATGCCAGGTAACAGGTACAAGAATGCTGGGAATTCTCTCCTTGCTCAGAACTGAGCAGTGTATTAGAGGAGTCGAGCATGTGATGGTTATGAACACATTGTAAGCGATCCTTGAGCAGGATAACCTCTCCATCCTCATCCCCAACTCCAGCCACAAATGCCTTGGTTGAGAGGATGCAAAAGGAATCATAAAGGGAAGAAAACAACTTAGGAAACTTCCTCTACTGAAAGGCAACATGGGAAAACCCATTTCATGATCTAGAAATTCTTAGCCGAGACTTATGAGGAGGTCCCAGAACTAGAATGAAAGCTTCAACCCACCACTGATTTTGTGAATTTCAAAAACAGTAGGTATTTCATTTCAGAGCTCATAAAAGCTAAAAGGAATATGATTGCCTTGACTCTCTGGTGGATTCAGAGCCACCCACAGGAAAGCTCAGGGCCTGAGCAACACCAGACAATGGACAGACACCTGGTGGAAAGGAACAAAATAAGACAGGTCTCCGTAGGGACTCATGAATGAATGTTCCCTTTTAAATCATTTCAGTGTAGGGGCGCCTGGGTGGCCCAGTCAGTTGGGCAGCAGACTCTTGATTTCAGCGAGGGTCGTGATCTTGTGGTTCATGGGTTCACGCCCTGCATCGGGCTTTGCGCTAGCAGTGTGGAGATTGCTTGGGATTCTCTCTCTCCCTCTCTCCCAGCCCCTCCCCTGCTTGCATGCTCTCTTCTCTCTCAAAGTGGGTAAATAAACTTAAAAAAAAATTTAAGTGTAAAGATTTAAAAAATAAAAACAATTTTTGAGATTATTTTTCCCCTCCTCCCATCAAATGCAAAACCTTGTTTTTAAAAAACGTAATAGAAAGTCATCTGGCTTCTGTCTGGATAATTATGTTGATGAGTAACCCACTAACTCCCTTACTGGGAAGCAAACATATTCCATTTTGTGACTACACCATTCGTTAAAAGTACTTTAGCCAGACTCTGCTATTCTATTATTTATACCCAGTTCTATCTCTCAAGCTCATAGGAACAAAATTAGGCATTTAAATTTATTTTTTTTTTTTTGAGACACACTTTCACTCATGTCAGTGCAAGTTACTTCTTCTCTGGGCCAAACGTGGCAGATCTTTTCAGTACTTCTCATGCAATGTGGTTTCCAAACCTAACAACATCCTTGTCCTTCACCTTAGTGTGTGCTCTGCTTCATCGAAATCCTTTATAAAGTGCTGTTCCCAGTATCAAATTAAGTCCCATTATGGACACCACAAGAGAGAGGAGAACCGTGAGCTTCCAACTACACCTTCTGGAGTAATGGAAATGGTAGAAAGAATCCCTGGAGTCTGGCAGATGGGGCCGGAACCCCAGCTCTGACCCAACTTAGCCTACGCTCTAAGGAAGTGAATTTAGCAAACTTAACCTTGATCCTGGCATTTGTATCTCTTCTTTCCCTCCACATTCAGTCCTTTTCTACTTTTGTCTTCACATATTATTTTGTTCTTTGTTTCTATACTTCTCATCTTTAAAAGAGGTGGAAATATAAAAGCAAAAAGGGATGTGAATGAAAGGAACCTGAGGAGGTATGAAAAAGTTTCTCATAGCAACTTTCCTTTATAGAAATTAGGCACACAGAATATTTCAATTACTAAATAAACTACCAATCTAATTTGCTTATCAGACTTCTCTGAAAGCGACCCAAGGGGAAGAACATTGAATCCTTTGCACATAAAAGGAACAGACCTACCTACCTACCACCAAGGTTCTACCCAGTGAAATCAGGAGAGGTCAGGGGAGGAGATGTGAGAATTCCTGGCTGGAAATTCCCTTAGGTATATTGAAGAGGGAGAGGGCTTGCAGGGTAGCAGCATTTTTCTCAAGGTCACCAGCCCTCTGTAGCAATTGCTGAACCAAGCCTATGGTTCTCACCACAAGAAAGCACAGTGTCTTTAATAAGAAAATTTGAGGACTAAATAAAATAGGTCTCAGCTATTGTAGACAACAAATTGATTAGAATGTCTGTCCAAATTGCATTTGCCTCATAAATTTGTTTATCGTACTTTCCTAATAGTATTCCAAAACGCTCACATAAATTATGTCAATTTCTCTTCACAGCAGTTCTGTGAAGAAGGTGCAGTTGTCTTCTGTTGATCAGTGAGGAAGCTGGCTTAGAGAAGCAAAGGGACTGGACCAAGCACACAAGTAGGCAGATTCAGGTTTGCATGGGGACCCAGAGACTTTCTGGGCTGAGTCCATTCTTTGGACTCCTCTACTGCCTCTGCAGGTAGCAAGGGCTACCATCTTGTCCATCTTGCGTGTGTGTGTGTTTAAATATTAATTACAGTATAGTTAAAATACAGTGTTATATTAGCTTCAGCTAAAACATCATGACTCAACAATTTTATACATTACTCCGTGCTCATCGTGGTAAGCAAGTGTACTCTTAATCCCTTTCACCTATTTCACCCATCCCCCACCGACCTTCCCTCTGGTAACCATCGGTTTGTTTTTACCCCCGCAGACCACAAGCATCTGTCTGAGGCAAAAACTTTAAAATTTCTTCAAATTTCCAGGAACCAAGTTAATAGGGAGTGGTGGGGGGACATAAGCAGTCTATTGCATTTTTAATACCATTCCATGCAGGTTCACCTCTAATATTTGTGGGGTTCAGAGCCAGAAGATAAATGGAGCCCACATACCACAGGTCTAGATATCTAAAAGTGATGGCCAAACTAACAAATTGTTGGATACAATATACTCTATCTTCTTATCTTGAGAAATGTACCTTCAAAATGACCTGGGAGGACAGATGTGAGTTTGGATTTCTCAGAGTTCTGCATCGCCAAGTGGTAATGTAGTAAGATCGGCTTGATCTCAGTGTCCATCCTCCCACTTCTCTTCCCACTCCTGGCTCTCCCTTACACACAGAGAGGTCTCCTATACATATGTGAAGGACCCTAGCTCACATGTGTAAGCTCTAACCAATCTCTCTCTCTCTTTCCATCCTCAGGACTTCAAGACATTTAGGCTGGGAACTCCAAAGTCTGAGATATCCAAAGGATAATCTAAAGAAAGCACAGCCCATGGATAGGCAATCTCATTCACCCAGAGGTTCCTTGACTTGTGAATTAGGACATGGCCCCAAGAGAGCCAGTGGAAGGACCTTTCTTTCATAGGTCTGAAGGCAGTACTTATTATTTGATTTCATTTAGATGCATGTACATTTCTTTAATGGAGGCATTGGTCTAAGGGCATCTTGGAAAGGACATCCAGTTGAGGAGCTCAGTGCAGAATGCAGCATGCATTAAGTACTCAGCAAATGCTTGTTTAAAAAAATTGAATTTCAGGGGCTCCTGCATGGCTCAGTAGGTGCAGTGACTGACTTTGGCTCAGGTCATGGTCTCGCAGTTTGTGAGTTCGAGCCCCACTTCATCTCTGTGCTGACAGCTCGGAGCCTGGAGCCTACTTCGGATTCTGTGTCTTCCTCTCTCTCTCTGCCCCTCCCCTGCTTGTGCGCATGCTCTCTCTCTCTCTAAGAATAAATAAACATTTAAAAATAAAAATAAAGCATTGGATTTCATATTTAAGGCAATTTTATGCTCAATATTGAAAACAAACTAAAAGAAAAGCAATATATTACAAAATATATTTGAAATATATATCTAGAAGACACCAACAACCTGATAGTAAAAATGCTTGTATATATGGGAATTTGGGTAAATTGCAAATTTTAGTTATCGTAAGTTCTCCTATGGACTTCTGATATGTATCTTTTGGTGAGCATTTGTACCCATTTCTATTGGGTATACAACCAAACGCTGCTCAAAGTGATTGTATGAATTTGTACTTCTGCCAGCACTATATGATAGTGATTGTTCATATCCTCACCAACACTTAATATTTTTCACCTTTTTGGATTTAGTCATTCTGGTGTCTGTGGAGTAGCACTATATTCTGATTTAAATTAGTATTTTCCTGATGTCTAAGGAAGTTGAGCATCTTTTCATATATACTGGTTACTTGGACCTCTGCTTTTTGAAGTGTCTGTTTAACTCTTGCCATATGTGTGTGTGCACACACACACACACATCATTATTTTTCAGTTATTTGTAAAAATCACATTAAATTATTAACTGTGCTTTCCTGTAGGGAGTGAAATTTTTTGGAAAGTAGGAGGTGGGTGGAAGGAATGAAAGAACAAGGTTTTTTATACTTTTAAGCTCTAGTTTTGTTTTCAATCAGGAAACGTAAAACCTGAATTTGCATAACAAAAACCTCATCCGTATCAGAAGCTGAATATTTATACAATATTCATATGATACTAAAGCTCTGTGCTTATGAAGCGCTCAAATGGCAAGTTCCTGTAGTAGATTAGATACAGAATTTGCTTTATAATAATCTGATTCACAAGCAACGTTCTACAAATAACATCTGTTGTGTGATGTGATACAAGGTACCATCGCTAATTAATTAATTATTTTTATACAATAAAAAACATGGATAAATCAAAGCAGTTGATACATAATAATCACTTTATTTCTGCTGACTTGAATAAACGAACATATGATGTCAGAATTTTTTAATTTGCCTATATGCCTTATTATCCACTTTATCATTCATTTACCTTATTTGTCTAATTATTTAATGCTTTTCTAGTTTCCTTATTCTAAACGAGGACTTGAGATGGTTTGCAGAGAAATATATAAGCCATAAAGATGAATAAATAAAACAAATGAGAAAATGGGAAAGAAAGGAAAAGAGGGGATAAAACTAACATAACAAGCAGGGATACTTAGCCTTTGAAATTCGTATCATAATGTCCTGTTCATTTGCCAGAAGTCAGACACAATATTGGCTCTGACGATTGGTGACTATAACAAATAAGAAGAAAACTATAACAAATAAAAAACATCTGCAAGATGTACCCTACCCATAGGTGAAAGCCAAGCATTGGAAGGGCATCTTCTTCTAAAACCAATACATTCAAGAAGTTGTTCCTGGAGGTCATCTTACAGGGATTTGACATGGTGGGCTGGATGATGTATTGGTGACATATATGATAAGACTGAAGGACCTTCTTTCCTTTGTGTGGAGATACCCAAAACGGAAAACTTTGCCAGAAATTACAGGCAATCTCATATTCACCTTTAACTTCTTTTTAACACAGCCATTGATAACATTTAATTTTAAGAAACAAAGTGTTTACTTCATAGTAACCACAGAAAGTTTGGTTCAAAA
Organism: Panthera tigris; assembly: GCF_018350195.1. Taxonomy (NCBI): domain Eukaryota; kingdom Metazoa; phylum Chordata; class Mammalia; order Carnivora; family Felidae; genus Panthera; species Panthera tigris. The sequence continues at coordinate 204,109,275 of NC_056660.1, forward strand.
GTTATTTCAATTTACTAATATCTTAGATTTGAGAATATTGGTGTTTAAAATTTAATTGCCCTCTGGGGCACCTGGGTGGCTCAGTTGGTTGAGTGTCCAACTTTGACTTAGGTCATGATCTCACAGTTCATGAGTTCGAGCCCTGTGTCGGGCCCTGTGTAGTGCCCCTCTCCCACTCGTGCTCTGTCTCTCTCTGCCTCTCAAAAATAAAGAAATGTAATAAATTTTGTTTTTTAAATTTAATTGCCCTCATAGTTCATGAAAACATTAAAGAGTCTATGGAACTATGTGTTCCAGGGTTTAAACAAAAATCCATCCAGATAAGCAAAAACCAAAATGAGCAAGGTATCTGAGATTTATTTATGATTTCCAGCTTTCTTGGGATTATTTGAAGTAAAAGGTTGATCTATCAACTGCCTTTTCTGGGGTTTATTAAGTTTACTAGAAATATATCAATTGTTTCATCCATGCTTATGACATACAAAAGAGTTAAACAATTTTAACCACATTTACATGCCTTATACATGATGAATGCTGATTTCATCCTGAAAACTATCAAAATACAATCCAGAACCTGTTTTTTACCCCTTGAGATCACTATCTGAAAATAATTTTACAGAAATAAACAGCCTCATTAACTTTAAATTATTGTAAACATCTATAACAGGACTGGTAGGATCAGCAGCCCTACCAGAATTTCTGGACATGAAATTCCAATTTTAAAATACCTTCTTTTGGTCAAGATTTAATTTGTAGAGTGGTCTTGTCAAGATTCAAATATATTTGTTTGAGATGAGCAACAAAATTAATTTATTTACTAGAAGTTGTATATGCATTCACAGGGATGAATGAAGTGGTTATACATTTTTAAAACAATTTTTAAAACATTTTAAAACCTGTTTCATTTATATTTTCCCCCAATAATTCCACATTTGAGACTGTATGCCAGATATTACATTCATTTATTCCCATTTTTATTAATTTATCCATATAAATACAAAATTGAGCTGCTGATCACTATGAGATAACATTGAGTTAACACAGTTTCATTCAATAGGGAGGAATTTGGTGTTGTAGATTTTCTATCTGGTTTTATTATAGGTAGTGTATATTTTGCATTAGAAGAAAGTGACTTAGATATAGATGTAGCTATGTCATAATACTATATATGTATGCACATGTGTTCTAGAATTTTGCTTTAATTTTGAAATATAATATATCTCTACGGTAAAAAAAAACACAAAAGGATATAGAATGAAAAATTATTTGCAACATATAAAACAGAAGAAAAATTTAATTAACATAAAAGGAGATCTTAAAAACTGATTTATTGGGGCACCTGGGTAGCTTAGTCAGTTAAGCGTCCAACTTTGGCTCAGGTCATGATCTCACAGCTCGTGAGTTCGAGCCTGGCATTGGGCTCTTGGCTGACAGCTCAGAGTCTGGAACCTGCTTCAGATTCTGTGTCTCCCTCTCTCTGCCCCTCCCCTGCTCATGTGCTCTCTCTCTCTCTCTCTCTCTCCCTCTCAAAAATAACATTAAGAAATTTAAAACAACTGATTTATTAAAAATAGACAATTCAGTGGAAAAATAGGCATTTCAAAGATGATTAAGAAGAGACAATTCAAAGAAAAATAAAAATAAAGTATTATGAACATATGAAAAGATGTTCAAATTCATTTACTGCTAAGAAAATGTAAATCAAAATAATAACTTTAAATCTATCAGATTGGAAAAGATAAACATGTTAATAGCATACATTATTAGTCAGGGTGCAGGGACAAACACCTTTTCAGGACAATTTGGCATATCTATAAAATTTTCAGTGCATATATTCTTTTGGCCAGAGATTCCACTTTTAGAGGTATATATTTATAGATAAACTCACAAAATTTTGCTAAATTATATGAATGAAAGCAATTTCAAAATAATTCTGCATTCTTTACCTTGTAACTTTTTAAAATGGTATATTGTTTTGATACAGAAAATAATTTTTATTTGGTCATACTTATCCATTTACTTATCACAGGCTATTAATTACCTTATATAGTCAACTCCTGTGAGATAGGACAAAGTACCCCCACTTTTCATCTGAGAAAACTGAGGCTCAGAGCATTTACCTACTCAGAACGAGAGTAGAGATTTGATCCCAGTTCTATCCGACTTCAAAACCTATGATATTTTCACCACATCAAACTCCATTTTGAAAACTTGAAAGATTGAAATCTTGAAGGTAGCTTGGGCATCATCACCACCACTGTTTGAAATCCTACCAGTCTGGGGACTACCAGACAGGAAGAAACTACTCTTTGCTAATACACAGTTCCACTAGTGAATTCACTTATTTCACTTCTTAGTTTTTGGTATATCGAGTATGCGTCCAAACCTTGCTCCACTATAGAGTGTTGGAATAAATGAAATCACATTTCCATATTTGGAAATGTATCTCTGAAGATACTAATGTTTTCAGAGATTTCCACAAGGGAAATTAACACATCAAAAAGATAGTGACAGCAAGCACATGGGGAAAAGGACACCCCCTATATAATGATGAGATAGATGGTACGGTTAATAACATTTTTAAAAGGCACTTTGGCAATAAATATCAAAATTTAAATTCCACATATCCTTTGCATCATCTCAAAAATAAATAAACATTAAACAAATTTTTAAAAAAAGAATGTGATAGACCAGTCATCCCTGATATGGGCTGCTGTCAGTGATTAAATAAAAATAATTGCCAAAAAAACCCCCTAAAGTATGAGTCAAATTCTATAAAAATGAAGAGCGAAATATCTGGTTACCCCAGGGGTAAAAATAGAGGAAGGGACAAGTGGGGAAAGGTGAATATTCACTCCTTATTTCATATAGTTCTGTGTATTGTGTGAATTTTTCCCAGTGAGTATGTAAAACTAACAAATCCACTCCTCATATAGTTTATTTTATGAGCTTTTTTTCAATGAGCAAGGACAACTTCTGTAATTTTTTAAAATGCAATGATGTTTTTTAAAGCACTGTGATTTTTATGAAGATAAAAGTAGCACATATGCTTTGGTTTAAGAAATAGGTAGTGTAGTCAAGCTGTGTAGACCACGTATTGAAATAAACCTTTGAAGCAAACTGAGGATGAAAGCTCACTTCTACTAACACAAAGCATTAGATTAGACAGCTTTTCTTTCAGTAAGAATTGTTTACCTTAAAATTTGGCATTGTTATTAAACCAACTTTCTTGAGATGGCCTAATACCCTTAAGCAAAAATGAATCGCAGAGAATGACAGTTGTGTTAAAAATTCCCATAAGGACTCTCTTGGGGAGATTCAACTGATTCATATACTTTGAGGAAAGGAAGAGCTCAAGTGGAATAAGGCTGGTCATTATTCCAGCTCCTACTAGAGATCAATTTCTTTTCTTTCTTCTAAGTGCTGGCACCCTATCCCTGTGCTTGGCAGAGTATTTTCTCTGCATAAGTTAGGGAGGGGTTGAGCATTCTTTCTTGTGGAGGAGCTGTCAGAATCCTTGGCACATTTTAGGTTAAGGCTGGATTATGCTATCATGGTAAAAAGTTTAGCTCAGGAGCTAATCTCTACTTTGTTAACTTATCCAGGCACGGGATTTACCAAGGAAAAACTGTAATTATTGCTCCCTAGTGGATTCAAAGAAGACACAATAGCTTTTCTGCTTGAATGCTTTGTATATGATGTACAAATCTCTACCCAAAATGAAATGTTTTAGTTGGAAGTTTGAGATGATTCTTTTAAAAACATAAATTCCAGATATGCCAGAAAGAAGGCTGGGCTGGTCAGAAAGTGTGGGGGTGGTGCTGTTATAGTTTACACTCAGTTGTTATGAATTGATAGAAATACCTCTGGGTGTTGCGGTGAGAGGTCTAGCAGTGTTGTGCAGAAGCAAGGTGTAACTGACTATGGTTTGTTTCTTCTCAGGCTCAGTCCCTAGGGTTTCCTCCCAAAGACCAGAGACATAAAACCCACCCTCCTTCGTCACCACCCTACCTTCTCTGGGTAAAACAGAAGTAGCTCAGAAACAGAACTTTGTGAGATTTTTTTTAATGTTTATTCATTTTTTTGAGACACAGAGAGAGACAGAGCGTGAATGGGGGAGGGGCAGAGAGAGAGGGAGACAGAATCCGAAGCAGGCTCCAGGCTCTGAGCTGTCAGCACAGAGCCCGACTCGGGGCTCAAACTCACGGACCACGAAATCATGACCTGAGCTGAAATCGGACGCTTAACCAACTGAGCCACCCCGGTGCCCCAGAACTCTGCGGGATCTTAAATGCGGTCATCATTTCCACGTAATTTTGATTGTCAAAGAAGGAAGAAGAATCCTTTGTAATAGTTGTGAAATTAGGAAGAGTCATCAAATTACTGAAATAATGTACATAGACAGAATTCATGTAACAATAACTCTGCAGTGGAGACTGATAATTTTGTAGTATTATTAGTAATATGGTCAATTATTTGATGGAAAAGCCATTTCAACGTAGAACTTCATGAAACTCATGAGGGGGATGAAGGAAATCTGGGCCATGAAATAGTCAAGAAGGAAATCTGAACTCAGCACAACAGAAGCAATTACTTAAGCCGTGCTTCTGAGCACCAGCAATTGTCTGTATTTCATTGTATGTAATAATATATATATACTAAACTGCATTTAATTGTTGTTTCAACCATTGTTAACTAACCCTCTTGTCGTTTTAAGGAGCACAGTTAGAGAATCCTGTGGGCATTATTTTAGAAAGGTATCTGTGGCAGCCATGGTGGTGCTCAGATTTCCCCCCCAGAGAACTTTATGCAAGTACTGGGGTAGGCAGACAGCCTCCAGTGGCCACACCTTGGAATCTTCCATAATGTGGATGCCAGGGCCACACTTTCTCTAGGCTGCTCCCAGCCAGTGACTGGTCTACTAGAACTGAGCCATTTCTGTCCAATAGCAGATTCTTCTAAAGGGCAGTCTGTGCTCTGGGGCTCCCTGTCGACCTGACCGAGTCATTCTCAGAGCTGCAGTATCGTCTGAGACTCTTCCCACATGATCTTCCTTCCTTCTTTCCTTAGGTGCTAGACCTGCATCATAGTGTGATGCTCTGCTTGCCTATTCTGCTCCCACTCCCCCACGTCTTTCACAGGGGTCTCCTACAGTAAATCCTGCAAGCATCTAATTCTGTCTTGGCATCTGCTTCTTAGACAACTGGAAATGACATAGCATTTGAATTAAGTGGACCCTAACTTGCAATAGAGTTAAAAGTTCTCCTAAGTACTTTTTTTGAAGAATTTTCAAGCAGTACTTAAAAGCTTGCTCCAGCAAGAGTCATTGCTGTCTGGATGTGCTTTAGATTATTTACAAGGAGGCCTTGATTAAGGAGCCCCTTATCTGAACAATGGAGCTATTGCTGTTTAGAATGCTATGTATGAGAGAATCCTTAGGGACTTGGCTTTCTCTCTGACCCAAGTACAATTTGTCTATCAGCCAAAAAGAGTTGCTTCAAAGCCAGCTGGCCATAACTGTTTATTGGCATCTCATTGGCAATACTTTGCAAACATATGTTTGATGTTCAGGTTCAGAGTTCGTACATGCAGAAATCAAACAACTGAATAAGAGTATGATGTTGGATTTTTCTTACACTTGCCTCTGCTTAAAATGATAACCTATTCACTTTGGATGCCAAAATATGATTTTAGTATGATTAGATTCAGATTCAATTAATTAAAAAATAAATCAAGAGGGCCAGTTTACTTAAAATTTTCAGTCATATATATATGTATCTATAGTATGTTACTTCGCCCTGCAGATGAGTGTGTGGGGTCATGCACTTTTTCACTTCTTGTTTTCTTATCCATTCTGTTACCCTATGTCTTTTGATAGGAGCATTGAGTCCATTGACGTTTAGACTGAGTACTGAAAGATATGAATTTATTGCCATTATGATGCTTGTAGAGTTGGAGTTTCTGGTGGTGTTCTCTGGTCCTTTCTAATCTTTGTTGCTTTTGGTATTTATATATATATATATATACACACATACATACACACACACACACATATATACATATGTATATATATACATATATAAAATATACATATATAAAATATACATATATATAAAATATACATATATATAAAATATATACATATATATATATATATATATATATATATATATATATATATATACACACATATATTTTCATCTTCTCTCCCCTCAGAGAGTCCCCTTAAAATTTCTTGCAGGGCTGGTTTAGTGCTCACAAATTCCTTTAATTTTTGTCTGGGAAACTTTTTATTTCTCCTTCTATTTTGAATGACAGCCTTGCTGCATAAAGAATTCTCGGCTGCATATTTTTCTGATTCAGCACATTGAATATATCCTGCCACTCCTTTCTGTCCTGCCAAGTTTCTGTGGATAGGTCTGCTGCAAACTTGATCTGTCTTCTCTTGTAGGTTAGGGACTTTTTTTTCCCTTGCTGCTTTCATGATTCTTTCCTTGCCTGAGTATTTTGTGAACTTGACTATGATACACCTTGTGGATGGTCAGTTTTTGTTGAATCTAATGGGAGTCCTCTTTGCTTCCTGGATTTTGATGTCTGTCTCTTTCCCCAGGTTAGGGAAGTTTTCTGCTATGATTTGCTCACATAACCCTTCTACCCCTATTTCTCTCTCTTCCTCTTCTGGGACTCCCATGATTCTGATGCTGTTCCTTTTTAATGAGTCATTGATTTCTCTAATTCTTAAATCGTGCTCTTTTGCCTTAATCTCCGTCTTTTTTTTACTGCTTCGTTATTCTCTATAAGTTTGTCCTCTATATCGCTGATTCTCTGTTCCACCTCGTCCATCCTTGCCGCCACTGCGTGCATCCATGATTGCAGCTCAGTTGTAGCATTTTTAATTTCATTCTATTTTTTTACTTCTTTTATCTCTGCAGAAAGGGATTCTAATCTATTTTTGACTCCAGCTACTCCAGATAATTCTTATTATCGTGATTCTAAATTCTGGTTCAGACAAGTTGCTTGTATCTGTGTTGGTGGAACCCTGGCTGTCGTTTTTTCGTGCTGTTTCTTTTGGGGTGAATTCCTGCTGAATTCTGTGGTTCAGGTTGTACAGATTGTTGTGTTAATCCTCCAATCAGTTTTCTAGGTGTATAGGATGGTTAAATGTTGGTCTGGCTCTATTTCATGGACGTGAGACACACAAAAAACTTCCATGCTGTTCCGCCATCTTGGCTGCTCCCCCACATTTTTTCACTTCTATAGCCCTCCTTCAAAGTGGCTTGGTTTTACATAGAAGGTGCCCCAGGTTCAATATTATACCCTGTGCAACTAATGAGATGCACAAATATAATTTAAATAGCCTGAAATATTTCTTGATAAAACTCTATTCATATTCAATTTTTAAGCTATTAAGAGCAGATTTTATTCACTATGTGTTACAATACTATCAGGAATTTTAGCATGATGAATTTATATGTTTCCTGTGTTATCTTACTGTTCTCTATGTGTGATGACCTATTAGATGGATTATCTCACATAACTCACATTATAACCTTATATGGTAGGCTACTTATTATCTCCAATTTAAGACATGGCAGCTGGGTTTTAGAGAGGTTGTATGCTCGCTCAAGGTTACATAGCTAGCTATCATTTTAGCAAGGATTTTATTGTGGGTTACTCTGACCCCAAGTCTATACTTTTATGTACACATGGTACTTCATTCCTAAATAAATTCCCTACACAATAAAAGAAAGGGGCCATGTTACACATTAATATGACATTGGGTAAATCTCTTAACTTATTTAGGAGAGTTTATAAAATAGAGTTTATAAAACAAGAAGGTTGGATTGGCCTTAAGCCCTAGACACTCTCTAGGGGTCCCTTCTGTTCTAACATTCCTTTACTTTAGATCTCATCTGGATAAGTTCCTACTAAAACATAATCTGAAAGAAAAATTATATACAGTGTAGGGTGCAAGCCTCTGCACATGCTGATTGGGTATTCCATGTCTTCTGAAATGTTCTTAAGTTTTATTCCTTCCTCTACCTTAAAAATGGAGTATATATGGCAAGAAAAGAAAAAGGTTTATAGTTTTGATGAATGAGTGTCCTGTGCTCCTGTTGAGGAATATGATTAAATTAAAAGCCATGAATAAATTTCAAAACCAAGACATCATGATTTAAGATGAATGAGTAGCTGTAAACTATATTTAACTATGCAAGTGAATTCACCCCAAGGTTTAAAAAGGCCATATATCCTACAAAATTTACATTAGTGTTACTTATTATAAATTCTAATTTAAGCAATATTATTCAGGGGGTAGGTCTCTGATATGTACATTTCCTCACCTGCACTCATCTTAAAGTCTCTAATCTGATAATACTAGTAAGTTATAATATCTGAGATAATGGCCATTTGGATCTAGAAAGGCCACTTCAAAGCTGTTCAACAATCAGTGAATGATCCAAATAGAAAGTCTCCTACAGGCAGTATGACATAAATTGTTCTGTTTGAAGGACTGGCATCTAAAATTTATCTTATGCTTGAAAATGTATAATTTCCATACAAAATATAGTCAATTTCATGTTTGTATTAGTAGACTGATGCCATATGGACAGAGTACTATTGTATAGGCCAGGTGGCACTGTGACACAATCTTGTAATTTCCTCCTCAGGGTTCTCTTCAGTTTTATTCATTCGTTCATTATTCCCATTGTTGTATACTACTGGAAGCCTAGGGTGAACTTTCTGCCATTTTGGGCTGTAACAGATTGTTGTTGAATAACCTGCTCATCCTCCACTTGCTATTATCAGACAAACAATAGGAGTACTGAAAAGTGAAGTCAATATTTAACTCAGCAAAGCACTGAGAGTCCTAAAAAGCACTAAGCCCAGGATTTACTTCATAAAATTACTCTTTTCACACCTTCTCTCTCCATCTGTTATTTTATCATCCACTTCAAGTTAAAGACACAACTTTTGCCCAATGGACCTGCCATTGCATTTTTATTATTTTTTAAAAAAATCAAATTGTGCAGCTTAGTGAAGACACATTGAGTGATCAAAATGATAGAGTTCTATAAAGCTTCGTCTTCCTTTCCTATTTTTTTCACAGTGGCAGCTGGAAGAGAAGCTTTCATGTTATTCAGGAACAGACAGAAATTGCTCCTTTTTATGGATACATTAAAACAGACCTGGAAATATAATTTCCTTTTCTTTTCCCCACGAGGGGAGATAACCCAGATTTTAATATGACAAATATGCCTGTAAAACAAAACGGAGCTATCTCAGTTTATGTGGATAGTCTCCTTTTGATACACTGTCACCAAAATGAAACGGAGAAACGTAGATTTTTCTTCCTAGTTGAAAGAAGAATTAACAAAAGGAAATGGAAGAAACAAGCTAAAAACATTTATTCTTTATCTTGCCAGAAACACACACACTCATCCCTTCCCTGAAGGTGCCACACAGCTGATATGGCTCTTGTTAGACAGTAACTAACAGTGAAATGTCAAGCGTCTAAAAGGAAATTGGTTTATAGTTCTCGATTCCAAAGTGAAATGTAATGAAAGTCAAACGCAGCAAACATGTAACTCAGTATCTTGATGTTAAGTCATGGAAGGTAACTGTCAGAATTGAGTTTTGTGAGAGCAATGAGAGTTTAGTCATGCCCATATTTTTCTCGATAAATAATGCTTACGTTTTCAGCTGCTTAATTTTCTGACTAATGCTGCTAGCCTCCCAGTCTGAGCCCATTTAGAATGACTTACCAATCATTTAAAAAGCATGCAATTTCAGATGATTATTTCACATCATTAATCTCCCCTCAAACCTGCAACACCTCTTCTTCACCTTCATTTTTGGCTGTTAACACTGCTTCTTAGTTCACTAAGAAAATTGAAGTAATCCAAGGAGAGAATCCAGAGACCGGTGCCCCCTCCACTGCCAACACCACTGCATCTACCCACATGCCAGCATCTGTCCACGTATCTCTGATGGGTCAGTTTTTTCACTTATACTAAACCCAGACTTCTTTCTTGTGCACAAACTTCTATGACATGTCACTCCAGACATTACTGTCTCCCTTCTCTCCTACTATCAATTTTTGCTCTCTCCTGAATCATTCTTATAAGTAGGCAGACATATTGTCATAATTTTTATATTAAGAATAAAAACTGTTCTTGATGCCATTTCCCCTCCCAACTGTCACTCAATTATTGTTACTTGCCTTTGACAGCAAAACTCCTCAAAAGAGTTACTTACACTCACCCTTTCCAACTATTCTTCTAAAACTGCTCTTAGTTCCACTCCACTCTGCCATTTCCTCAGCCACTCCATTAATACTGGCATTAATACTCCATTAATACTAGGTGATCAATGAACTTCCCATTGCTAAATTCAACAGTCAATCCGTAGTCCTCATCTTAGTTAACCAATCAGCAACGTTTGAAATAATTGAGAGGTCTCAACTCCTAGATTTTGCTTCTTCATTAGGCAAGCAGAGACATACAGATGGCTTTGGAAACTCATTTGTTCTTCCCTTCTGGTAGTTTAGTGATGCTGAATTAACTCAACAGAACTGGCAGGTACCAGTGCTGGGTTCGAGAGTGGACTTTCTAGGAGTCACTTTCTCAATAAGGAAGCTTTCATTGTTACATAGTATCTAGACATTGTTGTCTATTCTTGTGCATACACAGCACATTAGAGTGGTGGTATCCTTCTGGATTCCTGCCTGTGGAGATGGTGGCTCAGGGGATCCCTGTGTGCTCTGCTTGGTTTGTGAGATTTTGCCCAATATAACCTATTCTGAGCGTAACACGGTGCTCACAAGTAGTGCATGCATGAGACTCTTCTGCTGTCAAATGGCTCCCAGAATGCTTAATTCAAATATTTTTTCTCCTTCCATGGTGGCCACTTTCTGAATGATTTCACCCAGTCTCATGACTTCCACTTCTAAGCCAGACTATTCTATTGACCATGAGAGGGCAAGAGTGAGGATATTGGGTGCTGATAATGTTTTAAGCCTAGATATGTGTGGTGATTAAACAGGCTTGTAAGAATTCACTGAATGGTACACTTCTTACGTGTTCATGTTTCTGTATGTTATCTTTCAATAAAAATGCATCCAGGGGCACCTGGGTGGCTCAGTCAGTTGAGCCTCCAACTCTTGATTTCAACAAAAACACTTAAAAAAATTTTTTTAATATCCAAAAAAGTCATGTTGGAGGTCGTGTCTTATCTCCAAAATGGAAATAATAATACTTACTTCATAGAAATGCTATGATTATTAAAAGAGGCGATACCTGTGCAAAATACTGTCAGTTTCCAAGGTGGTCAATAACTTTTATTTTACTCCTTCACCTTTCTTCTCATTAACATTCTGATATTTACTCATTTTTCTATAAGCAAAATTCCTCATGCATTTAAAGAACTAGTAGGTCTTATGGAGGCTACTTTTGTCACAGACTGGAACACTGACTAACCACGAAACCATTAATAAGGGATTATAGTAACTTAAGGTCAAAGGAATATTGATTCTAAGAAGGAGGTGATCAAGTATGTGTCTGATCACAAGGAAAAAGATGTGTGTGTGTGTGTGGTGGGGGGGTTAAAAATAATAAGATGAACTAATTGGTACTCATCTGCAGCTACAGAGAAAAAGTACAGTGCTGAATGGTGTGTAGAATATATCACCGTACCACCCTCTGTGTGTGTGTGTGTGCCTGTACATGCACATGTGTGCTTGTGAAAACATAAACACACACACACACACACACACACACACACACACACACCCTTAGATGTTTGCACAGGCACAGAAAGATAACCAAGATGCTAAGTGCCTCTGTGAACAAAGGAAGGGACAGGGTTCCCCAACACCACACAGCTACTACATTTGCTCTGGACTGCCTATTCCAGACATTTTCACTTGGAAGAAAAATAAAACTCTGTTTTGTGTAAGATATCTGTCATACATGGTTGAACCTGATAGCAATTGCCACAGTTCTATTTCTTAGTGATTAATTTTTTTTTTTACTGAGTAGGTAATTTTTTGAAAATAGTAATAGAAATGAAAAATTGCCATTTGAATCTATGCCAAAAAACCAAAAGTAGATTAACTGACAGAAACTAATAAATCTAGGAAAATATGTGGGATTTATGTCTTGTATATGAAAGGTCAAGGGAGATGATTTAGGTGAAATTAGCACATAGATGAATTTTGTGTTTGGGGTCCTATCAATTGCCTTCATCCACACTTTCTCTCCTTCTATAATCTCTAGTCTCTGTCCTGCCCCCTAATCATTATTATCCCCAACCAATCTTTCCATGTTTCATTTTGTTCTCTTTTTAAAAGATTTTATTTTTAAGTAATCTCTACATCCAACATGGGGCTTGAATCACAACCCCAAGATCAAGAGTCATATGCTCCACTGACTGAGACAACCAGGTACTCCTTATTCTTGTTCTTTGATGACTTCCACAAATGCTCTCTTAAGAATTAATAGTTAATGGATGAATGGATAAAGTAGATATGATATATATATATATGTGCATATACATATATATGTATATATATATACATATACATACATACACACATACACACATACACACACACACTAGAATACTACTTAGCGATGAAAAGAACGAAATCTTGCCATGTGCAACAATGTGGATGGAACTAGAGGGTATTATGCTAAGCAAAATAAGTCAGTAAGAGAAAGACATCATATGATTGCACTCATATGTGGAATTTGAGAAACTCAACATATGAACATGTGGGAAGGGAAGGAAAAATAAGATAAGAACAGAGAGGGAGGCAAACCATAAGAGACTTTTAAATACAGAGAACAAACTAGGGTTGCTGAAGAGGGGGATTGCTGGGGGAAAGGATTAAATGAATGATGGGCATTAAGGAGGGCACTTTTTAGGATAAGCACTGGGTGTCATATGTAACACATGAAACACTGGGTTCTACTCCTGAAACCAAGACTACACTGTATGTTAACTAACCTGAATTTAAATAAAAAAATAGAATTAATAGTTAGCAGGAGTGTTAAAAGTGAACTGTTAACATTGATTATCTGTTGGGATTATAGAGAGGTGGGTCTATATGGAATGAGGTACTCTAGTATAGCAGGAAGAAGCTTCCTATTATTCTTGCCTCTTCGATATACTTGACATATACATTCCATGTTATAAGGCACTGTTTTTTAATCAATGGTACATGTTCACTTAAAGGCTGTGCAATCAGTTTAAGAGGGCCATAGCCAGATTAAAAATGGAAAACCAAATGGAAGAACATTTATTTGTAATAGATTCAAACTGGAAACAGTCCAAATGAATACCAACATGTTAATGGGTAAATAAATTATGATATATCCACATGATGGAATACTATTCAATACTAAAAAAGAATGAACTGTCAACAAATACAGCATAGATAAATCTCAGAATAATTACATATTTAGTGAAAGAAGTCAGACCAAAAACTGCATACTCTATGATTCTATATTTATAAAAACCTAGTCAATGAAAACTAATCTATAGTGACAGAAAGCATGGGTGATTATCTGTGGGTGGGGGAGGGAAAAAAGGGAGAGGAAGGCTTAACAAAGGAATATGTGAAAACTTCTGAGTATGTTGGATATTTTCATTATTTTCATTGTGTTGATGGATACAGGTGTATGCATATGTCAAAACTTATCAAATTGTACACTTCAAGTATGTGTAGTTTATTTACCAGCTTTATCTCAACAAAGCTACTAAAGAAATTCATAACATCAGAGTATATCATACAGTGAGTTAAAACTTTGTCTCATGAAAATTTTCAGTGTATTTTTGTGTATGTGTGTGTGTGTGTGTGTGTGTGTGTGTACAGCTCCTGTATTTACATACTGATTCTTTAAAAAAAAAATTCTGACTGGTTAATTTCTGCTTTTATTCTTCTTATTTTCCTTAGGTATGTTTTTTGCACCCCCCTCTGTTTCTCCTCCTCCTCCTAAATTCTGGAATCAAGTGCATAATTCATTTATTTTCATTCTCTTTATTTTAAGAATAAAATAATTTAAGGTTATAATTGTACCCCTAAATAATGCTCTTGGGGATTCTCATATATTATTTTCATGTAGTATTTTCAGTGTCATTAGTTTGTTTTGGGTTTCTTTTTGATGAAACACAGATTAAAAGAATTTTTAATCTATCTTTTTTAAAGTGTAATTTCTAATTTTATTGCTTTGTGCTCAGAGAATGTGCTCTGATCAGCTTCTCCTAATAAGAATTAATCAGTTAGGAGCATAGCTCTGAAGTCACATATGCTGGAGTTAGAATTCTATCTCCCTCACAATAATTGTGATTTGGAGGCAATAAATTAGATAAGTTCTTTAAGCTTCAGTTCCTAGATCTTTAAATATGTTTAATAGTTTCTGTCTATCTCTTGTATTATGGTGAAGATTAAATGAGATGATATATACAAAAAAGTACTTGGCATAGTGGCTGGCCTAAAATGGAATTAAATACATATTAGCTAAATAATATTAATATTGTCAATTCATTTTTGGACTAGGAAATAAGCTTATTCTAACATGTATTCTCAAGATATAGCATTTGTTTTAACTTCTAAAACATCTTTTATTATTTAAATCTACTTATTTAAATCTATAATTTTATTATTTAAATATGTTATGTTCTTATTTTGTCTGTTTTAGAATGGTGTGTTAGTCTCCCACTAAAATTGTAATTTTTTAAGAACTTGTTTTGGCAATCACTTGTTTATATATTTCAGTGTCTTGATATTTATTCCACAAAGTTTCATGATTATAATATCTTCTTTAATACTATACTTTAAGTAAATATAAAATGGTGACCTTCCTCATTTAATCAAATGCTTTGAGGCTCAAATTCTACATTGTTTCTAATAATAGATTAGTTACCTGATTTTTTGTTTGTTTATACTTACCAGAAAATATTCTTTTTACTTAAATCTTTATAAATTATGCTTTTTTTTCCTTCCCAGCTTTAATTACATTCAAATTAGTTAACATATTGTATAGTATTGGTTTCAGTAGAATTTAGTGATTCATCACTTACATACACCACCAGTGCCCTCTTTATTTTTTTTATTTTTATTTTTTAACGTTTATTTTATTTTTGAGACAGAGAAAGAGCATGAACGGGGGAGGGTCAGAGAGAGAGGGAGACACAGAATTGGAAGCAGGCTCCAGGCTCTGAGGCAAGTGCCCTTTTTAATGCCCATCACCCATTTAACCCATTCTCCCCCCCACCCCCACCCCCCCGCCCACCTATCTCCCCTCCAGCAACCCTCAGTTTGTTCTCTATAGTTAAGGGTCTCTTACGGTGTGCCTCTCTGTATTTTTTTAATGTTTATTTATTATTGAGAGAGAGAGAGAGAGCATGAGCAGTGGAGGGGCAGAGAGAAGGGGAGATACAGAATCGGAAGCAGGCTCCAGGATCTGATCTGTCAGCACAGAGCCCGATGTGGGGCTGGAACCCACAAACCGTGAGATCATGACCTGAGCCAAAGTCGGACGCTTAACCGCTTAACCGACTGAGCCACCTAAGCTCCCCAAGCCTCTATTTTTGTTTTATTTTTCCTTCCCTTCCCCTATGTTCATCTGTCTGAATTACACCTTCAAGCACATCTTTGTAATTAAAATAAAGATGGAATCTGATAAATTCATTAGCCTTTATTTTTTTAGTAGAGGGTATCAATACAGTTATGTTAGGATTATGTATTTCTGTGTTAATGCTTTTTAGAGGTTATTTTTTACTCTGATATTTTATGGTTTTCTTTTTTCCTTTTGTTCAATAGATTTTTTTAAAGATAAACATGACTTAGAGTTATCATTTTTATTGGAAAAATTATATCTGTTTTTCTGTAATTATGAATGCCAAGAATGGAATGGTTTCTATTGACACACCTGTAAAATAATTTTGTTCTTTTCTTCTTCTCTCAATTTACCAGTTTTATTAACATAATCTATTATTTAAGTTGGGAGTCTATTTTATAAGATTCTTATGTTTTACAATTTTATTTTTAATATTTGCATTGGATTTTCTAAATATTTAAAAGTAACTAAAATTTAAAATGTCTCTAGCTTTCTAGTTTCATTGCCTACTTACAGTTCATTTTATTTTCCTCATTCTTGAGTTCTTCACTTAGTTTTATCTCTTGGATAGCTCTAGTAAATCTTTGAGTAATATTTGAAGGGATGGTATCTTGAGAGTATATTTTCAAAGCCCTGACGTTTCTATTCTTTGATGAGTGTTTTTGATTAGTAGACTCAGATCTTTCTTCAATTCAGGAAAGATTTTATTTTCCTATTTTTTCTTTGATCATAGCCTTTGCACAGTATGCCTTATGCTTTTCTTCTTGAATTCCTATTAAACTCACTTTGTTCTATCTTCAATCTATATACAGAGCAGTCTCCATTTGCCCCATAGATTCATTTTTGTCCCTCAGCCCCTCTTGTCCTGCTACATTTCGCAGAAGGCTATCCTCTATTGACTGTATTATCTAGCTTCTTTTGCCCTCTAGTTCTGGTTGTCAAAAGAAACCAGCAAGGGATCAGAAGGATGAGGAGTGAGGTTGAGGTAATTATTCACCTGCTGTCTTCCATCGGCCTTGGTTGGAACAGAGGCTGCATTCCTCAACCAAATGTCATAGCTCCTGTTGGATAGCATCTCTCTTATGGCTGATAGAAAAGAAAGATAATAAACAATGGGGTGTTGTGGTAGAGAATACCCTCAGGACTCTACTTAGGAGAGCATGGGCAAGGAAACCTTCCCTCTGGAGGTAACACTTATGCAAAAAGATGAGCAAGACTGGTCATATGAAGGCTGGAGAAAGAATGGCCCAAGCAGAAGAAAATGTAAAGCAAAAAGCTTTGGCCATTCTAGGAATGAAAAAAGTCCAGTGTCACTAGAGCATAGTGAGAAAAAACAGCCATGGCATGAGATGAAGACAAGGACTTAAAGTGCAGTGGAAAGCCATTTGAAGTCATGTCAGCAGAGAGAGATGTTTTGGTTTGTTGTTGTTGTTGTCGTTGTTTTTAATTTTGAGAGAGAGAGAGGGAAAAAAGTATGAATGGGGGAGGGGCAGAGAGAGAGAAAATCCCAAGCAGGCTCTGCTGTCAGTCAGCACAGAACCTGACATTGGACTCAATCCCTGAGCCATGAGATCATGACCTGAGCTGAAATCAAGAGTCGGACACTTAACCTACTGAGCCACCGAGGTGCCCTGACAGATGTATGTTCTCAAAGGACTGCTTTGAATGCTCTATGGAGGGCGAATAGGTTGTAGAAAGGCAAAAGTGAAAACAGTCCAGTTAGTTGGCTATCTCAGGAGTCCATGTGAGAGATGTGGCTGGACTAAGGTGATGGCAACAGATTGCTCCTGAAAAGATTTGCTGATTTACTGGATGTTTTGCTAAAGGAAGAAAATAATTCCACAGTATTTTGCTTGAAAACAATGGGACAATTTGTAGTGATAAGAAAGACAGTAGAGAAAAAGTCATGAGACAGCCAATAAGCCATTGGAGATGTTAAGAGGGAGTTTTTCATATGAGACAGAATCTCAGAGGAGAAGTCTGTCCTGGAAATAGAATTTCAGCATTGTTAGCACATAGACAGTATTTACATCAAGGGAAGATCTGGAGAAAGGATGTATAGATAGAGGAGGGAAAGTGGCTCCATTTGGATCCCTGAAGAACTTCAGCACTGAGACATTGGATGGAGGAGTTGACTGCGAAGGAGATGTAGAAGAAATAGTCGGTATGATAAGAAAAAAAAAAAAAAAACCCTGAAGAGCATGATGTGAAAAAGCAGAAAATGGGAATATTTTCACTGAGAAAAGAGTACCAATTATTTCAAATGTGGCTGAGAGATCATTAAGGAAAAAGAAGGTATCCACTGGATTTTGCAATATATAGATTATTGTTGTTTTTAATAAAAACTGTGTTAGTGGAGAGGTTGGGACAGAAGCCAGATAACATAGGTGGAGGCATGAATATTTGATGAAGAGCTGGAGAAAATGAATGTAAGCAATTCTTTGAGATATTGTGCTATGAAAAGCAGGGAAAAAATGGTGTGGAAACGGGAATAGCAAGTTTTGTGGTAAGATGAGCACTCTTATTTAATTATTGTTAATTTTTAATCAGAGAAACTAAACTATGTGTTTAGGTTTATGGGAATATGCCTAGATGATACAGGTAGAGGGACTGAGAGATTGATCTTGAAAAAATAATTTTTTAATCTTTATTTATTTTTGAGAGACAGAGAGAGACAGAGCACAAGCCGGGGGGGGGGGGGCGGGGGGAGGGGGAGCAGAGAAAGAGGGAGACACAGAATCTGAAGCAGGCTCCAGGCTCCAAGCTGTCAGTGTTGAGCCTGATGCGGGGCTTGAACCCATGAACCATGAGATCATAACCTGAGCTGAAGTTGAATGCTTAACTGACTGAGCCACCCAGGCACCCCAGAGATTGATCTTTGAAGAGGGTAAGGACATGTCCTCTTATAAAAAAAGGGAAGAAACAAAAGATGGTAGTGAGTATTGCATAATGTATAGAATTGTTCAATCACTATGTTTTACACCTGGAGCCAATACAACTTCGTATGTCAATTTTTTTAATAATAAAAAAACCTTAAAAATATAAACAAAGTTAAACTCTAATGTTTAGGAATGCATAGCCTGGAAATAAAAACAATTAAGAAAGTAGTTACAATAAAAGTTAGAATAGTGGTTGTCTTGGGGGAAGAGATAACAATGGGGGGAGCAGAGGGGGATCTTTGGGTGCTGGTGATGTCCTATTTCTCACATGGATGGTGGTTGTCGAGGTATATACTTTGTGACAAGTCATTGAGCTACATTTTTCATTTTGCGTATATTTCTGTATGTGTGTTATTATATAACTAAGAAGGTAAACACTAGCTTCTCAGTTAAAATTGTGAGCATAAAAAATCATTTCAGGTCGTAATGAGTAATTTTTAAAGAGGATGATTCTTTGCATTATTTTTCATAAACATACATATCTATACCAGTCCAAAAAAAAAAGAGGCAGGTTTGTATGTTTGCTGGTGTAAGGAATTCCCAAACTGATGGCCTCTATATTCTTAATAAAGATGAGGTAAGATTATTCTCTAAGTACAAGATGTCCAACTTTTAAAAAATAAAAAATAATAATTTAATCTCATTTTTAACCACAATTACTTGCTAATGGGATATGCATATTCTTGGCCACAACCTCTCAGACTTTGGAATCGTATTAGATACCGCCACCTTCATTTCCTGCTCTGCATTGATTCTAGCATGGTCCTTGCTTACGTAGAATGTCTTAAGTGAAGGTGTGAAATGGTCAACTCAACTAGTGGGAAACCGCATTTACTTGGAAAATATAGTTGAATTGTTGGGAAATGTTGAATGACAAAGTAAAGTTTTTCAATCATCAATTTAAAGTACAATCACTTATACAATTTTATTTTTCCTAGTTCCTTGGGTGTTGACAGATTAAAAATAAACATCTAGGTTGATCCAAGTTTGGGGTTTGGAATATACAGCATTCATCTAATCTGCTTTTTATTATCTCCATTGCAAATTTAAATTCTAGGATCATACATCACTTTGCATGAAATCTTTCTTAGTCTCACAGTATAATCACTCATGACTTATTCTTCGTGCATGAACTTAATGTTGGATTGAACCTTCATACAACATAATTCAGAACACACTATACTTTTATTTCTTGTGGCAAGTTTATTTTATGGGGAATGCTGATCATCGGCTGATTTCTCAGGAAAAAAAAAAACTCTTGAATGCATATGTTATTTCATATGTCCAGGGAGGTGTTTTTTTGTTTGTTTGTTTTGTTTTCTTTTTGTTTGTTTTAATTCTTTCCTCATCCTTATAAGGGAAGATCTGTGATTGGCAGGATTGGGAATTAAAATAGATTCTTTCAGGTACCATGTGAATTTCTGTTCATTTTTTAAAGATCAAAGAGAGAAGAGAGAAGTTGGAGATTATTCCAGCTAACTCTCTTAGTTCAGAAACCCAGAAATATGGAGGGTGTGAGAAGAAAGAGACAGGGCTAGACAGAGTGGTGACAGGAATCCTTACCTATGTAAGGAATTATTTTTCTGTCACCATTACTGTGGTGCCAGGGGGAAGCCAAAGCAACATCTCCACTCTTTGCCTGGGCGTTCCTTTATTAAGAGCCCAGTGCAGGGGCACCTGGGTGGCTCAGTCAGTAAAGCGTCCGACTTCAGCTCAGGTCATGATCTCACAGTTTGTGGGTTGAGCCCACATCAGGCTCTGTGCTAACAGCTCGAAGCCTGGAGCCTGCTTCATATTCTGTCTCTCCCTCTCTCTCTGCCCCTCCCTTGCTTGCACTCTGTCTCTCTCTCTCAAAAATAAATAAACATTAAAAAATTAAGAAAAAAAAGAGCCCAAAGCCATACTCTCCATCAGTCTGGTGGTTCAGAGAAAGGGTAAGCTTGCCATCAGCACCATGGGTGTCTCACATACTATGGTCCTGAAACCTATTACACTTCCTGAGACCATGGTGTATGGTCTTTCTGGGCTTACTTTGCTTCCCTCCACTCTTCACTCTTTGATTTAGACTCCTAGCAAAGTTCTACCAGGTTTTCTGTTATTCCCTTCCCAAATAAGCTGCCGGGTAGATTCTTTTAATCTGTTCACATATACACAGTATCTGGAGAAATCCTTCCAATATTCGGATTTGGGAATATCACTGCTTACCAATCCCCTGGGCTGAGTGGGCTTTTCCTTTATTATTATATGAGATGGCCATTTGAATGGGAATCTGGATAAGAGGGAACATAGCGAATCTCTGTTGTTCCAGAGACCCTGCATCCAGGCACCTTTTTGTTGTAACCATAAATCACCTTTCCTTTGGGGAGCTAATCTGCAAAAATATCAGTCCCTGTGCTTAAAGATCAGAGAATGAGACAGATAAAGCCTTTTGCTGCACTTTCTGGGAAGAGGTCCTTGTTCTCTCCCATGGGGTCTGCACCTGAGAGAATGTGGTGCTAGATATGCTGCATCAGTGCTGTTTGCAACTGTGAGGGGAGAGGCTGTGTAAGAGTGGATTTGCCATAGTCAGTGGCAAAGCCTCAAACCAGAGGCCTGGCACTATCATCTGAGCCCTGGAGTGTAAAAAGTGTATCCCCTACACTTTTCAGATACGTGAGCCAATTAATATCTTTTCTGACCAAAGACAATTTGAATTGGGTTTCCTTTCATTTACAGCTGCAAGATTCCTAATTGATAAACACCGAGGTGAGAAGCTAAGCTCAAGATATCATCTTATCTAGAAACCTTTCCTTTGATAGATCACATACTGGGTCACAAAACAGCCCTTCATAGGTATACAAGAATTGAAATCATACCATGCATACTTTCAGACCACAATGCTATGAAGCTTGAAATCAACCACAGGAAAAAGTCTGGAAAACCTCCAAAAGCATGGAGGTTGAAGAACACCCTACTAAAGAATGAATGGGTCAACCAGGCAATTAGAGAAGAAATTAAAAAATATATGGAAACAAAGGAAAATGAAAATACAACAATCCAAACGCTTTGGGATGCAGCGAAGGCAGTCCTGAGAGGAAAATACATTGCAATCCAGGCCTATCTCAAGAAACAAGAAAAATCCCAAATACAAAATCTAACAGCACACCTAAAGGAAATAGAAGCAGAACAGCAAAGACAGCCTAAACCCAGCAGAAGAAGAGAAATAATAAAGATCAGAGCAGAAATAAACAATATAGAATCTAAAAAAACCGTAGAGCAGATCAACGAAACCAAGAGTTGGTTTTTTGAAAAAATAAACAAAATTGATAAACCTCTAACCAGGCTTCTCAAAAAGAAAAGGGAGATGACCCAAATAGATAAAATCATGAATGAAAATGGAATTATTACAACCAATCCCTCAGAGATACAAGCAATTATCAGGGAATACTATGAAAAATTATATGCCAACAAACTGGACAACCTGGAAGAAATGGACAAATTCCTAAACACCCACATGCTTCCAAAACTCAATCAGGAGGAAATAGAAAGCTTGAACTGACCCATAACCAGCGAAGAAATTGAATCGGTTATCAAAAATCTCCCAACAAATAAGAGTCCAGGACCAGATGGCTTCCCAGGGGAGTTCTACCAGACGTTTAAAGCAGAGATAATACCTATCCTTCTCAAGCTATTCCAAGAAATAGAAAGGGAAGGAAAACTTCCAGACTCATTCTATGAAGCCAGTATTCCTTTGATTCCTAAACCAGACAGAGACCCAGTAAAAAAAGAGAACAACAGGCCAATATCCCTGATGAATATGGATGCAAAAATTTTCAATAAGATACTAGCAAATCGAATTCAACAGCATATAAAAAGAATTATTCACCATGATCAAGTGGGATTCATTCCTGGGAAGCAGGGCTGGTTCAACATTCGCAAATCAATCAATGTGATACATCACATTAATAAAAGAAAAGATAAGAACCATATGATCCTGTCAATCGATGCAGAAAAGGCCTTTGGCAAAATTCAGCAACCTTTCTTAATAAAAACCCTCGAGAAAGTCGGGATAGAAGGGACATACTTAAAGATCATAAAAGCCATTATGAAAAGCCCACAACTAACATCATCCTCCATGGGGAAAAACTGAGACTTTTTCCCTGAGATCAGGAGCATCACCGCTGTTGTTTAACACAGTGTTGGAAGTTCTAGCATCAGCAATCAGACAACAAAAGGAAATCAAAGGCATCAAAATTGGCAAAGATGAAGTCAAGCTTTCGCTTTTTGCAGATGACATGATATTATACATGGAAAATCCGATAGACTCCACCAGAAGTCTGCTAGAACTGATACATGAATTTAGCAAAGTTGCAGGATACAACATCAATGTACAGAAATCAGTTGCATTCTTATACACTAATAATGAAGCAACAGAAAGACAAATAAAGAAATTTATCCCATTCACAATTGCACCAAGAAGCATAAAATATCTAGGAATAAATCTAACCAAAGATGTAAAAGATCTGTATGCTGAAAACTATAGAAAGCTTATGAAGGAAATTGAAGAAGATATAAAGAAATGGAAAAACATTCTGTGCTCATGGATTGGAAGAACAAATATTGTCAAAATGTCAATACTACCCAAAGCTATCTACACATTCAGTGCAATCCCATTCAAAATTGCACCAGCATTCTTCTCGAAACTAGAACAAGCAATCCTAAAATTCATATGGAACCACAAAAGTCCCCGAATAGCCAAAGTAATTTTAAAGAAGAAGACCAAAGCAGGAGGCATCACAATCCCAGACTTTAGCCTCTACTACAAAGCTGTCATCATCAAGACAGCATGGTATTGACACAAAAACAGACACATAGACCAATGGAATAGAATAGAAACCCCAGAACTAGACCCACAAACATATGGCCAACTCATCTTTGACAAAGCAGGAAAGAATATCCAATGGAAAAAAGTCTCTTTAACAAATGGTGCTGGGAGAACTGGACAGCAACATGCAGAAGGTTGAAACTAGACCACTTTCTCACACCATTCACAAAAATAAACTCAAAATGGATAAAGGACCTGAATGTGAGACAGGAAACCACAAAAACCCTAGAGGAGAAAGCAGGAAAAGACCTCTCTGACCTCAGCCGTAGCAATTTCTTACCTGACACATCCCCAAAGGCAAAGGAATTAAAAGCAAAAATGAACTACTGGGACCTTATGAAGATAAAAAGCTTCTGCACAGCAAAGGCAACAACAAACAAAACTAAAAGGCAACCAACGGAATGGGAAAAGATATTTGCAAATGACATATCGGACAAAGGGCTAGTATCCAAAATCTATAAAGAGCTCACCAAACTCCACACCTGAAAAACAAATAACCCAGTGAAGAAATGGGCAGAAAACATGAATAGACACTTCTCTAAAGAAGACATCCGGATGGCCAACAGGCACATGAAAAGATGCTCGACGTCGCTCCTCATCAGGGAAATACAAATCAAAACCGCACTCAGATATCACCTCACCCCAGTCAGAGTGGCCAAAATGAATAAATCAGGAGACTATAGATGCTGGAGAGGATGTGGAGAAACGGGAACCCTCTTGCACTGTTGGTGGGAATGCAAATTGGTGCAGCCACTCTGGAAAACAGTGTGGAGGTTCCTCAAAAAATTAAAAATAGACCTACCGTATGACCCAGCAATAGCACTGCTAGGAATTTACCCAAAGGATACAGGAGTACTGATGCATAGGGGCCCCTGTACCCCAATGTTTATAGCAGCACTCTCAACAATAGCCAAATTATGGAAAGAGCCTAAATGTCCATCAACTGATGAATGGATAAAGAAATTGTGGTTTATATACACAATGGAGTACTACGTGGCAATGAGAAAGAATGAAATATGGCCCTTTGTAGCAACATGGATGGAACTGGAGAGTGTGATGCTAAGTGAAATAAGCCATACAGAGAAAGACAGATACCATATGGTTTCACTCTTATGTGGATCCTGAGAAACTTAACAGAAACCCATAGGGGAGGGGAAGGAAAAAAAAAAAGAGGTTAGAGTGGAAGAGAGCCAAAGCATAAGAGACTGTTAAAAACTGAGAACAAACTGAGGGTTGATGGGGGGTGGGAGGGAGGGTAGGGTGGGTGATGGGTATTGAGGAGGGCACCTTTTGGGATGAGCACTGGGTGTTGTATGGAAACCAATTTGACAATAAACTTCATATATTGAAAAAAAAAGAAACCTTTCCTTTTATTTTGTTTGTATAAACTCATTTAATATTTTTAATGGATTCCATTTAACAATTTAGCTTTATGCACTGAAGTCAATTCTAAAATAATTGATTTAAAGTCAAATGAATGTAATTTTGAATTTCATTTTTGTACATCAAATTGAAAAGCATGACAGCTGAATGCTATTACTCCTGTTAGAATTTTAGTCAAATATCATTTAATAATAAGTTATTCAAAAAGTTTTGTCAATAAACATATTCTAAAGCCCATCTGCCCATTTATTTGTCTGCAACCTTTTGGTTTGCTATAAATTTGAGTAGCCCAGAATAAGACAAACTGCATCTAAAATATTCCTACCCATTCTCTTCTGCAAAGTGCCCATGCGGTGCACTTGTTTCAGGATAACTCAGGGTGTAGAAAGAGTATTTGCTTAAAGTTTGGAAACAGTCAAGAATTAGATATGTAATCTTAGACACATCGAAAAATAAAATTACATTTCTATGCATGCAAATATATAAAAATAAGTTTCATGTGGACCAAAAAATAACTAAATATGAAAAACAAAATTTTAATCTGCCATTAGAAGAAAATATGGCTGCAAATCTTTATGTGTTGGATGGAGAAGAGCTTTTTAAACAGGGTCCAAGAAACACAAATCAAAAAAGTAAAGTTTGGCTATATCACCAGTTAATCTTTCTATATAATTAATAGTCCTACACACAAAGTGAAAAGATGATAATGAAATTTATAGGAAAATATATTTTCAATGTATGCAACAGATAATGCATATTATGATAATGTATCTAGAGTATATTGAAACAAATTTTAAAAATCAAGAAAGAAAAAGACTACTAAAAGAAAAATGGGGGAAAGACAAATTGGGGGCAATTTACAGAAGAAAAAACTCAGAGAATCAATAAACACATAGAAAGGTGTTCAACTTCATTAGTAATCAGAGAAATACAAAGTAAAAGAAAAAAGGGATTTTATTGTTTACCTATCATATCTCTTAAATATTTTTAAATGGGTAAGATCAAGACTGGCAAAGCATGTAAATTTTTATTAAATGCTACAG
The DNA here is from genome assembly GCF_018350195.1 of Panthera tigris. Classification (NCBI taxonomy): domain Eukaryota; kingdom Metazoa; phylum Chordata; class Mammalia; order Carnivora; family Felidae; genus Panthera; species Panthera tigris. The sequence goes on from NC_056660.1 coordinate 204,135,130, forward strand.
AGAGCTTAAGTTACTAGTCACATGGAAGAATGCACTGAAAATTTTATAAGCTATAAAAAGCATATAACTTGTGGCCCAGTAATCCTGCAACTATTTATATAAATCCTAGAGCAATTATTATGCTATACACACACACATAAACACACATATAAGATATTAATTTCAGAATTGTTTATAGCAATGAAAATTTTAAAACAATATATCTTTGGCGGCCATAAAAATCTCCAGCCTGCCCTCTGACTCCATCATTGCCTTTAAGCTAAGATCAGACTTCCCACAGGCTGCTCTTAGCCAATGATTGAGCACAATGAAGATAGTAAGGCAGTCCCTTTCTATAGGACATATCTTCAAGTGACACTGAAATAAACCTTGCTGAAACACTCTTAGAACTACAGCACATCTGGTTTTCCTTCCTTCCTTCCTACCTTCCTTCCTTCCTTCCTTCCTTCCTTCCTTCCTTCCTTCTCTCCCTCACAGGAGCCAGACCTGCATCCCAGTCTGATGGCTCTCCCAGATTCCTATAGCTACCTATACATTGTCCCTTATAGGTAATTTCTCCAATAAATTTGTTGTATAATGAATCCCATATTGGTACATGCTTCTTGGGACTCCTCAACTAGCTCAAAGGATGCCAGAAATGGTCCAACAACACAGGTGGTAAAATGACATGGATATTGCTACTGGTCCAACTGCTACAAATTTCACTGAAGGTTACCTGGGAAAATCTCATAGTGGAGGTGGGGCGGGGGAATCCCTTTATGGGTGAATTGGTTCATAAATTTAAATGATGGTGGTGGTAATGCAAATGCTTACAAAGACAGCAGAGCTGGTTGGCTACCGCTAAATTGTACTGATGTCTTTCCGAGTAATAATGAGAAACTTAGATCCATCAGTAAGAAGTTATAGGTTAAGGGTGAAGACCAGAGGTCCTCACTAGTAACTAACAGAGGCCCATATCTCCTATAGTGGGATTTATGACATAGTTAAGCAGCAAACAGTTGGTAGTTAGAGTTACAGAATTATAGAGATGTTTGAATGCTCAGCTAAGGCAGAACTCTTACACTAACAGACCCAAGTTGGGAAAACCTAGGATCTTGAAATATTGGATACAAATATCTAGGTGGATGCCCTTGAGGATGCTGGCTCTGAACCCTCAGAGCCTACAGAGGTACCACACTCCCTAATAAGTGTGAGCACCTGCCCTGTGAGGCAGAATACTGCAGAGGTCCCTCTCCCACAAGGCAATAGGTGCCCACCCATTGGAGTTGTCTGCATCTCCTCTCCTGGCTGCTAGACCAATAACTAGCAAGGCCTTGCCAGGGAAGTGCTAATTCTATAAAAGAGAGAGACAGAGAGAGAGAAATGTTATACATAAAAGGAGATACAAGAATTAGCTAGGTTGTATTGGCAGGAGCCATTAGAGCACCTTTGGGATTGGATTTTGAGGGTGCATGATCAAGGAGGCCAGCATGTAAGACAAAGCAAGAATTTATTGAGTCAGGGTCAATTTATCAATACACGGGATTTATCAATTTGCCAAGGCTTCAGGGGATGGAGCAAACTCACTGTCAGGGTGGCTCTCAGAGGTCCAGAAGACACTATAGCCAATGCTGAGTGAAGTGGAAATGCCCCATCTGCCCTGGCAGACAATAAAGGAAGGGATTAAGAGGCTGCTGAAAAATAGGCATACCAGAATGGATATATTATTATATGAGACCAGAAAAACCAACAGAGGATTGTGTTCTACCAGAGCCCAGAAGACATACAACTCACTAAGGCCATTACTGAGGACACCAGTCAGCAATATCCAAAAATGTGGTAGTAGCTCTCCTTTGTCGACCAATGTTAATAGTAAAGGAGGTGGCCAAAGAGTTAGGTTCATTAATATCATGGGGACATGGGGCTGAAATGATAAAAGCCATTGGCAATGCTTAACTGATAGGAGCCAGGCAGCTGAAATTACCATAACGCCTGGCAAGGTTATAAAGGTAGCAAGAGGGCTTAACTGGCAAGGAATTGCAGAAAAGGTAAATAGAGCATGACATCCCCCAGAGGCATATTCGAGGGCAGCCAATAAGGATGCTGTTTACCATCTGCAACCAAAAAAAAAAAAAAAAAAGTAGTTCTAGAATTCTGGCTAAAGTGCAACTCCTAGTGGACCCACTCTAATTATTTGCCCAGTCCCTGAATGTATAATTGCAATTGTTACACTTGGCATTGAGGTTATATGCCCCTCCAAAACACACACAAACTGGTCCTTTGCCTCTGCAGTAAAAGTTATCTTAAGGGAGAAGGTCAGGTGGAAAACTCTGAAACTACCCCCCACCCCAGCTAAGAGAGTAAATCAAAAGCAATATGACAGTTGGGTGAGATGGCAGAAATGAGTGTGTCCATTACAAATCTAAAAGATTGCAGGGGTAGTATTCCCTATCATATTTCTGCTCGGTGTGCCAGTCTGGCCTTAGCAGAAACTGTATGGATCCTGGAAAATGACTGGAAAATGAGGACTAGTGCAGCTTAACCAAGTAGTAGCCTCAGCGCAGTGAGAGTGATTGGGTGGCCAAGGAGGGTGTTGCCATTAGAAGAACAGATTAATAATGCCTCAGGTACATGGTATGCAATCATTCATCTGGAGAATACATCCTTTTCACTCTGAATCAGGAGAGAGGATCAGAAACTGTTTGCATTCGTGTGGGACAGCAATATTCATTTACAGTTTTGCCTCAGGCCTCTCTGAACTCTTCTGCTCTGTGCCATGATATGGTCTAAATAGCCTGGGCATTCCACAGAACATCACACAGATATATTACATAAATGACATCATACTAATTGGGCAAAACAAACAAGAGTTAACTAATATGCTGGAAGCCTTGGAAAGATACACATGTTGCAGAGGGTGGAAGATAAACCTTATGAAGATTCAAGTACCTGCCATTCAGTGATGATCTTAAGGATCCACGATCAGGGGCATGCCATGATACGTCATACAAAGTAAAAGCCAGAATTCTGCACCTCTCCTATTCCCCCATACCCACCCTCTGCCCCAACAACAAGAAAGCATAAAGCTTGATGGGTCTCTCTTGGTTCTGGGCTCCCTGTGAACTAGACTTCCATGACGGGGATCTCTGGGCTGGGTAACTGGCGGATGGTAAAGTCATTAACTGAACTAGGAGAGGCAGAGGAGGACAGTTTTGCTTGAGGGTAGAGAGAGACTTGAGGCTGCAATAAACACAACCTCAGACCTCAGATCAGAAAAGGCTCCAAGACACAGAAGGGCTGTTGGAGTATAGGTGTAAATGGGGACAAATAGCTATTTTTTATCTATGTATGAAGAGAGTTGCAGGGATAGAGTCCCAAGTGAGCATTCTTCTAGCATGACACTGCTTAGAGTGTGTGACAGTTTTGAGGAGTATTATTTCACTAAAGTCATTATAGATGTAGATGTAAAAAATGCTTATTTGTTTGATGTTCTTACTAACCTCCATCGAATAACATCTTATAAGGACATTTTAAAGCCCTTGATTACTCATCAAAGAGTAACTGTTGTTTGCTCATTAAGATCAGTTAGTTTATGAAAACATCCTGCATTAGTACCAGATGTTTTCAGTGAGTTAGAGAAAGAGGTTGAACCACCAGAAATGATGTCTATGTTGAAATCTAGATGTAATTAAATGACACTAGGTTGAAAACCCCATGTAATATCTTTCTGCATCATGTATGTAACTTATTCCTGTGCTGTGAAGATGAAACCTCTTCATTTTTAAAGTTATATAAGGACCTTTTACAAACCTTAGAAGGGAGAAAAACAAGGAAAGGTGTTGGAGGAACTTTCACTGGATACTCTTGAGTGCATATTTTATTTTGATCCATGGGTATATATCTTATATTTAAAAACAAATAAATATTTAAAAATACACAGAAGTGAAGAAAAACAGTTCTATTCACAAAGTCATCCAAATTATAACATGCATAGGAATAAAATATAGCAGGAAAGGGGTAGTATTTTTATGACAAAAGCTAGAAAATATACTTTAAAAACATACAATAAGACTTGGATTGGAAACAAAACCTATGTTCTTGGATGGAAGATTTACTATAAAATATCAATCCTTCCCAAATTAAAAAAATAATAATTTTTTTAAATTTTTTTAACGTTTATTTATTTTTGAGGCAGAGAGAGACAGAGCATGAACGGGGGAGGGTCAGAGAGACAGAGGGAGAAACAGGATCTGAAACAGGCTCCAGGCTCTGAGCTGTCAGCACAGAGCCGGACACGGGGCTCGAACTCACAGACCGAGAGATCATGACCTGAGCCGAAGTCGGAAGCTCAACCGACTGAGCCACCCAGGCGCCCCCCAAAAATAATAATTTAATGCAATTACAATCAGAATTTCAATGGGTTGGGACAAAAGCATTTTAAAGTACATATGGATGCATAACTGATTAATAATAACCATGACAATTTAGAATAAGGAGGGAGCATTGGTGAAGGATCTAATGTTATTGGATGTTAAAAATTTGCTGTAATATTTTTATAACCTACTATTTTGGATAGTATACCGTTGAAATTTATCGTTCTAAGTGCTTTACAAACATTAACTCACTTAATCCTTAGACAACTCCATGAGAGAGATACTATTCTTATTTCCATTTCATAGGTGAAGAACTAAGGCCAGAGAACCTTGCCCAAGGTCACAAAGTCAATACATAGGAGAACCTGGATTCAGTCATGCCCTTGCTTAGTATATTAGGCAACTTCTCAAAGGCAAATAAATCAGTGGACTAGAACAGAGTATAGAAACGGATCTGTTCCCGGGTGATGGGCTGTGGAACTCCTCAGTCCTTGTCTTCTGGAAAGAATTCAGTCAAGACATTCAACAGAGAGTTAAAGTAGCAAAGTTTTTATTTAGCAAAGAGCAACAGTACTGACCCGAGGATGGATGGCAATGCTCTGAGTCGCTGACTCTTCTCCTTTATGGGGATTTATTTGGTGTGCTCCTTCCCATCTCATTATCATCACTCCACCCTTGGATCCACCTTGCTTTCCTCCCCTTCAACATTTTGCTCAAATTTATGTTAGTCATTTTCCCCGTGAGTGCCTAAGTGTAACCCATGGCAATGCAATGATGCTATGGTGATATTATAATAACCTCGGGGTGACTAGTGGACAAGGTCTTTCTCAAGTAAGTGTGCTTCAAAGTTGTATCTTCTGCTTGTCAGTCTGTGCTAAACCACAATAGAGAGTGGTTTATGAGAGCTGGACAATCTCAGGGTGGAGACCAGGTGGTCTCTGGCAATTGTCCATTTGTTATTCCATCATTCTTCTTTCTCTCCTCCTGCTTGTGTCTATCCGCCTACTCTAACAGATCCACTGGCAAACAGGATCTTATTAGATGCAAAGAGTAGTGTTTCTATTCAGTAAAACATTACTCTCTAGTACCAACACAACTGGTTCTTCAACAAAACTCTAACTTGTCTGATCCTAGATGACTAAAATCATTTGAAAAAATGGGTCACCAAAAAAGGTTTCTTGGAGGCAAAAAGAAGGTAAGGAATGACTGTTGTATACTTCTCTAATCTCTTTATCATAAGAATTCATGTATGGAAGAGTGTTTGCACAGATACCAATCCTCTGGGTGGGGATTATGTGGCAGAGATCCTGTGAAAAGAAACAGGATCTAAGGTCTTGACCAACTGGTCAGGGATGTAAAGGACAGAGAACTACTTCAAGCTGTTGGTGGTAGAAATAACACATCCCACCAATCAGCACAAAAATACCCAGGAGCTAACTGAATTTGGCTACTACCCTGCTTTTATCCACAGGCAATTATTCTGTTTCTTCTGTTATTTCAGCTATAAAAATAGGATTTTGGGGGCACCTGGGTGGCTCAGTCGGTTAAGCATCAACTTTGGCTCAGGTCATGATCTCATGGTTCGTGAGTTGAGCCCCGTGTCAGTCTGTGTGCTAACAGCTCTGAGCCTGGAGCCTGCTTTGGATTCTGTGTCTCCTTCTCTCTCTCTGCCCCTCCCCAGCTTGCTCTCTCTCTCACTCTCTCCACCCCCCCCCCGTCAAAAATAAATAAATATTTTTTAAAAATATGGTTTTCATTGATGTATTTGTTATTTTAAGATCATCCAACATAAGAAGACACTATATCACCCATTCTACAGTTCAAATTGGAACTACTTCTAAAAAATCACCTTTACCCATTTTCACATTTCCCCTAATTCTTGCATTTCATTAAGAGAAAAAGAACACATTAAAGACATATACAAGCAGATATGTACATGGATTCCCATGAAAGCCAAATTAAACTGAAGAGACAATGAAGATACATTATAATGCGTGATTTCACTGCCTCATTTTCTTTAGAGCTATTCTGAATTCTTTTAGAGATTGACCACTTCTCTCCCCATCTCTCTTCCTCCTTCCCCCTTTCTCTCTCTCTCTGTCCACGCTTTATCCCTCCCATCAATTGTCTTTACTTTAGATATAGCTTAAGGCTACAGCCATTTTTTATTCATTTTCTTTGCAAACATTTTACCTTGGCAGTGTTTCTCAAAGTGTGGTCCATGGACTACCTGCAGCAGAAATACCTGAGATATTTGATATAAAAATGAAGGCTACCATGTTCCACTTTGTACAAACTAAACCCAAATCTCTGGGAATGGGGATCTAGATTTACAAGCATACCGTGCAGAGATGTGATTCCCATACATGTCTAGATGTGATCTAGACATAATATTTAACATGGATACATCATTTTAGAATGCTAGTGATTTGCACATGAAAAGAAGTCCCAGCAGTCATTTCTTTAATCAACAACTTTTTTTTTAAGTTTATTTATTTATTTTGAGAGAGGAGGAGGGGGGGGAGAGAGACAGAGAGAGAGAGTGAGCATGAATATGGGAGGGCAGAGAGAGAGGGAAAGAGAGAGAATCCCAAGAAGTCTCTGTGCTGTCAGTGGGAGCTGGATGTGGGGCTCCAACTCAAAAACTGTGAGATCATGACCTGATCTAAAACCAAGAGTCAGATGCTTAACTGTCCAGCTTCACTTAACTGAGCCACCCAGGTGTCCCTCTTTAATCAACAACTTTTTAAAGGACAGTTACTATGGACCAGGCACTGAGTTGGGTACAGTAATATGATAATGAGTAAAGCAGACATTGTCTTGCCTTTATGGTGCTTTTAGACTAATGGGGAAGAAAGATATTGATCAATTAATCATCTAAAACTGTGTTATGCTATGAAGTAGTACCATATAATACAATAGAACTTGGGATTCAAGGAAGGCTTTCTGGAAAGAAGTCCCACTAGAATCACACTTAAATTGAACTAGGGAAGAAATGGAAGAGAGTTTTCTTTCTAGACAAAAGGAATGTGATGTGCTCGTTGTGCAGTAAGTCCAGTGCATGGGACAGAGGAGAGCTGTATGGCTACCTCTGAGACAGTGGGGAGGGTACGTAGTGCAGGGTGAGAAGGAGCTTGGGGCTTACAGGACATTTTTAGACAGTTTCTCAGATTGTAAAATCGGGTTTGTAGGTGATGACCTATCTTGCTAGGATGATGCAGCAGGATATTCTGCTAAGAGTACTTGAGAGATTGAGACATGTTACCTTGTCCTACCACCAACTAGTTGCATGATAAGCTATTTAGCTTCCTTACATATGAAGCATGGGTACCTTCCCTGTCCCTGTATACTCTCAAAGTGGTTTTTGTGCTTTAACCTTTATTATTACCCAGGACAGGGAAGGTACCCATTTCTGAAGGTCTGTCATGAACTCAGCTCTTGATCTTTGCTTCTGCTGGCTTTTACCCACTATTTCTTACTACTTCTCTGAGCTCTTTTCCTGATGATTACACTAGTCTTATCAGCTTTAGATGACTGATGTCTCAGTTCATAGTTGTTAAAAAGCACTCTGAGGATGTATTTTCCCCTGAGTTTCTGGCACCTTTTCCTTTCTTTCTTCTTTTTGCCTTTTTGAAGTTCTACTATCCTTTATTCTTATGTCTTTTATTCCAGTCTAGAATTCAAACAGCTGAAAATACCTTAAAAACACCCAAAGATTGCCCCTTTTTGCAGTACCCCTTTCTTAGCTGTTTAGTCTTAGAAAGTTCTCACTTGCCTCAACTTCAGTGCCAGATTTGATTCTACTTTAAAGCAGAGCATTAGGTCCCTTTAGTTCATACATTTTCAGAAACACTAAAATTGAACAATGTGTCTGTATTTCTTCTCTTCCTTAGCCTTGGCCATCTCCACTGTCATAAGCAGCACTGACTTATCTTACTTTCCATAAATATTAGATTTGAAAAAATATGCAATGATTTAGATTCTACTTACAATTAACTCTGCTGGTATTTCAGAGGAGCTGAGTCCTATAATCAAGGTTACCCCTTATCACAGTCTGGTGGCTGACCATGAAGAAAGTAGATGGTGAGTCTCCAAAGTCCTTGGAGAGCAAGGCCATGTCTTCTGTTTCTTTCATACCCTTCAAAGTTCAGAGCTGAGCCCAGAGTTAGTCTCAGCTCTGGTACCAAATCAGTGAGTAAGGGAATATCTCAGAGTTATGCTTTCCAGACCTCTACATGGCAAGTTGTAGCTGTGACTCTCTTTATCTAATGACAGACTTGATGTTTGACAGTTTCTTCTAATTCACTTAAACCCACTTCAAGTTTAACGGGAACTAAACCTCCTCCCTCTTCTGCTCTGTCCTGAGGCCAGACACCATTTCTTGGGTCTCTCGGTTCATGGCAAGCCTGTTGCCTTCCCTAAAGGATTTGTTCTTCATTTCATTCTGGCAGTGTCTCAATTCTAGAAGACTTGGCAATAATCCCCAAATGCTTTGCATATGTTGTCCCATAAGGACTGAGAGAAATGTAAACAAATTTAGGGATAGCCCCATCCTACAGTATAATATAAAAAGTAGGCATATTAAAATTCTTCATGGTCTTAGCTTATATGGTTATGAAAATTAGTTTTAGTTCATGTATCCAATATCTAAATGAAGCAAATGTGGGACACATAAAAATCAGACAGTAGCTCTTGGAAGACCTGCCTTCTTCTGTTCTCTCTCTGACCCAAGAATGAATTGATAATAAGGGAAAAACCCAAGCAGAGTATATCTGTTAAAGGAAGACAGTTAAAGCTTCCTGGGTTTTATCTCTGCATTCATGTGCCTGAATCAGTTTTAGCAGAGTCAAAGCAGTTGCTAAGTAGAACGTCTCAGTGGCCAAAAAGGTTGAAATGACTAGTTGTCTGTGCTATTATGCTGTTGTTTTGATTTTCCATTATCAGGCTAAATAATTTATTTTAAAAATGGTTAATCAATGAAACATAAGCATAACCTAAAAATCAAGTTTGTGGAGTTATTAGTCCTACATGGCTGATGGAAACTAGAGAATAGATAAGAATAAATCTGCCCTTGAGGGCCTTATTTACTAAAGTGTGGGAACTATTCTAATCAATAGAATACAGAAGATAAATCACAAAACCAAAGGGAGTGGAAAGAAAGGAGCTCACCAAAGTAACTTTGAGAAATAGTGTTTTGACTGAATAGAAATAGACTAAATAAAAATTTAAAAATTCTGAAATGACTTTGTTTTTATACTGTAGTTGATAAATAAGTATATGTATGGTAGATAATAAGAGCCAGGTTTCTCACCATCAGAGAAAGAAGATATAAATAAGGAAAAGGAGGAAAGCAGAATTAACCCTGCAAGGGTGGATTGGTATCCGAGGCATCAAAATGACTCATGTTTGTTTTTAAATACTTATACAGATAACTAAATAAATAAATAGAAGTTAGTATATTGGCTTTATCCACTGAGAGTGGCTAGAATAATGAACGCTCAAGAGCAAGGAGAACATCTAATACCAAGATCCTATTTTCTAAATACGATTCTCAAACTAAAAACAAACAGACAAACAAAAACAGAAGTCTTTAGAGAACTGGTTTATTCCAGGCCTGAGTCAGGGAAAACACAAGATTAACCTGAGCATCTTGTAGTGTCTAAAATAAGGAAGTGCTAAACAAACAAACAGACAAAAAGTGAGATCATACCAAAAGGACACTGGAGATCCTCTAAAAGTTCCCAATGGCCAAATTTAGAATAGTTTGAAAAACAAAATAAATAATGATAGTATTGGATTATAACCCAAAGACTAAAATAAATATCTATGAGTGTATATTGATACAAATAAAAATAAATAAATGGTCTAGAAGTGACAACTTACAAAAGAATTCCAATTAATAAATGGAAAAAGAATGATAGAAATAGAAAATCATTATTAGCATAGCATAGTAAGAATTGTTGCAGACAAGGTCCATTATGGAATGCTGAAATCTGTTGACTAAACTTTAATTAAAATAGGGTATTTGCATAACCTTAAAGTATCTTTGTCAAAATATTAATTTCAAAAGGAAAAATAGTACATTTGCACCTTAGTCAAGTGATCAAGGTTAACATCATCATTAAAAATAGTGACATCATGTTTGATGATTTGATACCCTGAGAAGGGCACATCATGCCTTGGTAGCCTTCCCCAAAATACGTAATTTCAATATAATCATAGGAAACTTCAGATAAACTTAAGTTGAAGAACATACTTCAAAATAACTGACCAGTGCTTTTTCAAAAATGCCAAGGTTATAAGGGGCGCCTGGGTGGCGCAGTCGGTTGGGCGTCCGACTTCAGCCAGGTCACGATCTCGCGGTCCGTGAGTTCGAGCCCCGCGTCAGGCTCTGGGCTGATGGCTCGGAGCCTGGAGCCTGTTTCCGATTCTGTGTCTCCCTCTCTCTCTGCCCCTCCCCCGTTCATGCTCTGTCTCTCTCTGTCCCAAAAATAAATAAAAAATGTTGAAAAAAAAAATTAAAAAAAAAAAAAATGCCAAGGTTATGCAATATAAGATAAGACTAAGGAACTGTCAGAGTGAAGGAGACCTAATTTAGATACTACATCTAAATTAGGGGTAGGCAAAGTTTTTCTATAAAGGGATACATTGTAAATGTTTTAGGTTTTGTAGGCCATGTGACTTTTGTCCAACTATTCATTGCTACCAAATTTAGTGTAAAAGCTGACAGAAATAATATGTAAATAAATGATCTTGGCTATGTTCCAATACAAGTTTATTTACAAAAAAGACAGTGGGCCATATTGATATCTGGAGCCATAGTTTACTGACCTCTGATCTAAATGTACTGTAGAATCCTTGAGCAGAGAAAGGACAGTTAGTGGAAAAAACTGATAAAATCTAAATGAGTTCTGTTTTTTAGTTACTAGAATTATATCAAGATTACGTTCTTAGTTTTCATAAATGTCCTATGGTTATGTAAAATGCAAGCATAAGAAAACTGGGAGAATGGTGTGTAGAAACTCTGTACTATTTTGCTATTCGTCTGAAAGTCTAAAATTATCTTTAAAAAATTCCAAAAAGCCATTAGTCAAATACATACATTCATAGCTAGATACATAGATACATAAATGGAATTGAAGATGGCTAGGAGAAAGAAGAGACAGGGTTAGTTACTGTAGGAAAAGTCAATGCAAACATAGCCAGAAGTATAATATTCGTTGACCTTGTGAGCTTTTAAAACTACTACATATTGAACTCTTATTTAAGTTTTTGTTCAAGTCACTAAGATTTTTCCCCATAAGCATTTTTTCCCCCTTGTGATAAGAGATGGGCCAGGGGCCATTAGGAGACTTTTGAGACAATGCACACAAAAAATTGTTCATTTGTAGAGAAAGCTTGCACAACTTTAAAGAACTACTAAAAGGCACATTTATGAGCTGGTCAAAGCAGCTTCTTATACTCATTGTTGAATGATTCTTTGATTGAATCCAGGCTGACCTGTCAATTTGTTTAGGGACTGAGGCCTTTCATGTGGTTAGAAACACAAAAAGACCTCTCAAAAAGACAAAGGCAGATATGTCTACATATGCATATCCACAGATTTAAAGGGATCTGCATTCCCTTTACATCCACTTTAAAATCCTTAATTCTTTTCCTAAGAAATATAGAAATATGTGAAGGAAATGGAGGAAGGGATTGTGACATTTGGGCTCAGGCTCAAATTGAAACACCAGCTTCTTCCCTTGGTGAGAATCATATGTACATATCTGCATATCTACATACATATATTTGTTCATTTTTATCTTGTTAACTTATACTTAGAGGATCTTAATTACTTATCTTGGAAGGATCTGAACTCATAAGCCATCAGCCAATCAAAAAATCCTTATTGAGTAATTACTGTGTGATAACCCTCTCTCACACCCCATCTTATCCAATACAAATCCTTTTGGTGCTAACTCTGAAATCTATCACAAGTGTAACCATTTTTTCCACTATATCCTAAGTCCAAAACTAGTACAAACCATCATTTTTCCTTGCCATTATTCCTGTACTACCTCTTTCCTTGTCCCCTGGTCCACTCTTCAGTTTGTACTTCATATAGTAGCCAGAGTGGTCTTTCAAAACTGGAATTCAGGTCACATTACTTCTTTGATTAAAACCTACCTATATTTTTCCATGCACCAGAAGTAAATCTGAAATCCTTTTCAAGTACTGCACAATCTACACAATCTCTCTCCTGCTTACCTCTCCAATCTGATATGATTATTCCCTTTAGTGTGAATATCACTCCTCCAGATCTTTCCTTGGCTTACTTGTTCTTACTTAGATCTCATTTCAGATGTCAGGAACCCCTCCTGAACTTCAGAAATAAAGTTGATCCCACCCCATCAGTCTCTATCTCATTACATTTTTTTCTTCATAGTACTTACTACTCTCTGTAATTATCCTATTTGTTTCCTTTCATATAGTGATTTCCCCCAACTAGTTCCTTAAGGGTAGAGGCCGTATCTGTTTTGCTCGCCACTGTACTTCCAATGCCCAACATTGTAGTTGGCATAAATATTTCCAATAAAGAAATATTTATTTATTCCAATAAATATTTGTCAATAAATATTTCTTGATGGAAACAAGTGAACATGTAAATGAATTAATGCAAGGCCCTGTGCTAAAAATAGCAAGTGTTCAAGACTGATTTCTGGGCTCAAAGAGTTTATAATTTGGTAATAGTCACATTAGGGAGCATAGTAGAGTGCATCTGCATGAGGTCGTAAAAGAGAGGTCTTAAAAGAGAAGAGTAATGCTGAGTTAGGATTCATAGGAAGGACTAATGGATTCTGACCAAGGAGATCAAAGTGGTGTCATTCAGATTAGGCCTTAACGAGTGAGTAAACCTAAATGCAAAAACCTGGGGCTGCAAAGGGGATGGACAGATTGCCCTTCCATTCACCCCTCCAGGCCAAAACAATAGTATAGCCTATCAATGAATGCAACAGTAGATGCAGACAGTGGGAAATAGGAGCCAAGGATGAAGGATTTCTTGGGTCATTAAGTTTCTTGTCTCATTAAGTCACAATTGGAACTACAGAAGTGGAAGAAATCTGGGAGGCAAAGAGGGAAAGTGTACAAATGAAGGTAGAATAATTATATTTAAGAAAAAGTGAGCATAAAAGTCACTACCAAAAAGAGACAGAAAGAGAGAGAGAGAGAAAAAAAAAGAGACAGAGACAGAGAAACAGAGAAAGAATGGTCAGAGAGGTAGCAAGAGAACATGTGATGGGAACTCATATTATTTACCAGCCCTCTGTAGTCAATTCTGAAACAAACAAATGCAAACATTCTCTCATAGTTTAAGTAGGAGGATTATAGAAACCAAGGGAAAAGAGATTCAAGAGTGAAGAATTGGTCAACAGGGTCAAAGAACAGTTATAGAGAACTGGGAATTGGATTTGGCAATCAGGAGGTTATTGCTGACCTTCTGGGAACAGTTTCAGAGGCATGCTGGAGGGAGAAGCCAAAGTGCAGTGGGGTAAAGGGAGAGTGGCAGGTGGTCAAGTAGAGGCAAGGCAGTGAATTCAGCTTTGTTCTTCAAGAAGCTTGGTGGTAAATGGAGGCACAAGAAGTGTGTTTTATTTTTTGTTTTGTTTTGTTTTGTTTTGGTGGGAGGACTTCTGGCCATTGCAAATCATGTCAGGGAAGAGGGTGGGGCAGGTAAGTGAGCCAGCGGCATCACTGAGTGAGTCCTAGTCAGGGAAGTGACTTTAAAAAAAAATTTTTTTTAATGTTTATTTTTGAGAGAGAGAGACAGAGTGAGAGCGGGGAGGGTCAGAGAGAGAGGGAGACACAGCATCTGAAGCAGGCCCAAGGCTCCCAGCAGGTTGGGCTCAAACTCCTGAACCGTGAGATCATGACCTGAGCAGAAGTCAGACACTTAACCAACTGAGCCACACAGACATCTCTGGAAGTGATTTTTGACATGCCAATATACTCAATGCTGAAGGAAAGTAAGGGGTGCCAGCCAATTTCACCTGTTCAAGTTAGTGAACTGAGTTAAATTTGGCTCAGAAACATATGCTTTTAAATTCATCTATTCCTATATTCTTTGTTTTGTGCTCTCATTTTTTTTTCCTCTCTTAAAGTTTTCTTTTAAAAGCTCTCACCTTGGGGCACCTGGGTGGCGCAGTCGGTTAAGCGTCCGACTTCAGCCAGTTCACGATCTCGCGGTCCGTGAGTTCGAGTCCCGCGTCAGGCTCTGGGCTGATGGCTCGGAGCCTGGAGCCTGTTTCCGATTCTGTGTCTCCCTCTCTCTCTGCCCCTCCCCCGTTCATGCTCTGTCTCTCTCTGTCCCAAAAATTAAAAAACGTTGAAAAAAAAAAAATTAAAAAAAAAATAAAAATAAAAAAATAAAAGCTAAAAGCTCTCACCTTGGGGCACCTGGGTGGCTCAGTTGGTTAGGCACCTGACTTCAGCTCAGGTCATGATCTTGCAGCACACATCGGGCTCTGTCAGAGCCTGGAGCTTGCTTCAGATTCTGTGTCTCCCTCTGTCTCTCTCTCCCTGCCCCTCCCCCACTCATGCTCTGTCTCTCTCTGTCTCTCAAAAATAAATAAAAACATTAAAAAAATATAAAAATTCACCTTAATTTGGCTGAATTAAGAAGATTTTTTTTTCACTTTAGTCAAGATAGACTAGGATATAATTGGGAAGAGTGTGTGTGTGTGTGTTGGGGGAGGTGTGAGTGATAGTTAAAATGATTGAGAATAGATGGGTGGGATTGGGGACAAGGGGTAGGGACAACTGTAGACACTGGCCCTTTATTACTTACATAGTTGTCCCTATTATATTTACAGAACAAAAATCAGCTGGGTGTCAAACTTTTGGGGAGCTCAAAACCTTATGCAAACTTTAGATATGTTTGAATGCCTGGTTTATCCCTTTGAGTATAGGCATCTCAACTTCTGCATGTGACTGTCTCCCAACTCTGTTCACCGTCACGATGTCTAATATGAGATCATGTACTTCGTGTGTTTTCTACTGATGGCCATGAACAAAGTTCACAGCAGCTATAAAATTCCTGCTGCATTTTGGTATATCCAATGTGGACTGAGGCATTTATTAAGACATAATAACTGAATCAAGGATGACAATAATTCTATATCTAATGTGAACCCTCTTAAATTAATGGCTAAAGTCTGGAGGTTGTTTCTTCTTCCCCACACCCAAGGCAATAGCTAATTATTTCAGTGTGAAGGCTATTAATGGAGCTAGTTGAAGAAGAAAGCCACTGAGGGGCACCTGGGTGGCTCAGTCAGTTGAGCATCCAACTCTTGATTTTGGCTCAGGTCATGATCCTAGGGTTGTGAGATCAAGCCCCATGTGGAGAGCCATGTGGAGCCCTGCACTGAGTGTGGAGCCTGCTTAAGATTCTCTCTCTTTCTGTCCCTCTCATCCACTTGCATTCTCTCTCTCCCTAAAATAAAAATTAAAAATAACAAAAAGAAGAAATCTAAACTCTTTACTGTACCTGTGCCCTGGTAACAAAGGATATCTTTTTTCAGAAAACTATCTGAAATGGGTTTCACTGGATTCTGTCTGGTGACAGTATTTTATTACTGACCACAGTCTATCAGACTGATGAACCAAAATAAGGTGGCAGCACTGGGCAAGAAGCAAGTGGGAAAGAGCCGCTAGCCTTTGGCCAAAGCTGGTAGTTTTGGTCAGAAAACCTGAGTGTGTCACCTTTTCAAATAAGCTGGTCTGTAAGAATACATTTAACCCCTTTTTCTGTATCTGTGCTAAGTTCAGAATCAAATATGTGGTATAGCTTGCTGGTATTCAGTAAGAGAAATCACTCTCTCTATTTAGACCGAGTTCTGGACCAGAGGTTTTCACACCTGAAGTGTGTGTGTGTGTGTGTGTGTGTGTGTGTGTGTGTGTGTGTGTGTTGTGTGTAATTCTTCTTTTTCAAGAGCCATGATACTTAAATCTTCAACCAAACTTTAACCAAAGCAGGCAGGCAGATTTATGTGATCTATGGGAATTCAACTTTTACTCTGCTGCCCTTAAGTCACTTTTCTTATTTCAAATTTAGACTTTTATCCATCAGCAGAATATCAAGCATTACCATCCATCTCTGGCCTAACAGCCAACCTATTTGGTTTCCATAAAACAACCATTTTTATATTACAATGGTACTTGTTTGTTGATCCACTTGAGTGTTTTATTATGTTTTCCTTCATTGTTTAAAATAAACAAATGTAAGATGGAGAAATTTAACATGCTAACATTAGCAATTAATACAATTAAGAAAAAGATGGAGAAAGCATGCAGTAGACCACACATTGGTATTGCAACCTCAATAGTTCCCTGGATGAAATATGAAATTGGCTTCCATAGAGAGAGGTCAAAGAGAGACTGAAAAAAGAGACAGACCACTCCAGATTGGTAAGTGAAAGTTTTAAGAAGCAAGGGAACTTACATGTTAGGCTTTTCTTGGGTGGCCACAAGACAAGTAGCTCTCCACACCAGCCCACCAGAATCTTAAATTTTTGTAGTAGGCTTAACTGGGTTCAGTCCTGTTTTAAGTCCAGATGACCTCAACAACACTTTACTCCCTCAAGGCTATGTCCTTGAAATAACTTCTAGTGTGGAAATGGTGAGCAGAAGGACAGGAGAGAGGGCGAAGAGCTTCCAATGGCCTGGGTCCAGCTCACAGTTCAACTGATAGTCGTGTCCTCTCAATAACCTCCTCCAACATCAAAGGAGGTGTCTCTTCCGTCTGGTTTGGATGCACATTACAAGAAACCTTGTTGAGAAGAAGTCAAACCTTCACTCTGCAAATGACATGATACTCTATGTGGAAAACACAAAAGACTCTAATAAAAAACTGCTAGAACTGATATATGAATTCAGCAAAGTCACAGGATATAAAATCAATGTACATAAATCTGGCATTTCTATACGCCAATAATGAAATAGCAGAAAGAGAAATCAAGGGATTAATCCCATTTACAACTGCACCAAAAACCATAAAATACCTAGAAATAAACATACCCAAAGAGGTAAAATATCTATACACTGAGAACTGTAGAAAGCTTATGAAAGAAATTGAAGAAGGCACAGAGAAATGGAAAAATATTCCATGCTTAGGGACTGGAAGAACAAATATTAAAATGTCTATACTACCCAAAGTAATCTACATATTCAATGCAATCCCTATCAAAATTATAGCAGCATTCTTCACAAAGCTAAAACAAACAATTCTAAAATTTTTATGGAACCAGAAAAGACCCTGAATAGCCAAAGTAATGTTGAAAAAAAAATCAAAGCTGAAGGCATCACAATTCTGGACTTCAAGCTGTATTATGAAGCTGTAATCATCAAGACACTATGGTACCAGCAAAAAAACAGACACATAGATCAATGGAACAGAATAGAGAACCCAAAAATGGACCCAAAGATATATGGCCAACTAATCTTTGACAAAGCAGGAAAGAATATCCAATGGAAAAAAGACAGTCTTTTCAGCATAATCATTTTGGGAAAACTGGACAGACATGTAGAAGAATGAACCTGGACCACTTTCTTACACCATACACAAATAATAAACTCAAAATGGATGAAAGACCTAAACATAAGACAGGAAGCCATCAAAATCCTAGAGGAGAAAACAGGCAACAACTTCTTTGCAGTAACTTAGCTGCAGTAACTTCTTACTTGACATGTCTCAAGAGGCAAGGGAAACAAAAGCAAAAATGAACTATTGGAACCTCATCAAGATAAAAAGCTTCTGCACAGTGAAGGAAACAACAAAACTAAAAGTCAACTGACAGAATGGGAGAAGATATTTGCAAATGACATATCAGATAAAGGGTTAGTGTCCAAAATCTATAAAGAACTTATCAACTCAACACCCAAAAAACAAATAATCCAATGAAGAAATGGACAAAAGACATGAATAGACACCTTTCCAAAGAAGATATCCAGATGGCCAATAGACACATGAAAAAATGCTCAACATCACTCATCATCAGGGAAATACAAATCAAAACCACAATGAGATACCACCTTACACCTGTCAGAATGGCTAACATTAACAACTCAGGCAACAACAGATGTTGGCGAGGATGCAGAGAAAGAGGATCTCTTTTGCATTTTTGGTGGCAATGCAAGCTGGTGCAGCCACTCTGGAAAACAGTATGGAGTTTCCTCAAAAAGCTAAAAATAGAACTACCCTACGACCTAGCAATTGGACTACTAGGTATTTATCCAAAGGATACAGGGGTGCTGTTTCGAAGGGGCACATGCACTGCAAAGTTTATAGCAGCACTATCAACAAGAGCCAAAGTATGGAAAGAGACCAAATGTCCATCAACTGATGAATGGATAAAGAAGATGTGACTATTCTCCTTCCATTCCATACAGTGGAATATTATTCAGCAATCAAAAAGAATGAAGTCTTGCCATTTGCAACAATGTGGATGGAACTAGTATATTATGCTAAGCAAAATAAGTCACTCAGAGAAAGACAAATATCATACGATTTCACTCATGTGTGGAATTTAAGATACAAAACAGGTGAACATAAGGGAAGAAAAATAATATAAAAATAGAGAGGAAGACAAACCATAAGAGACTCTTAAATACAGGGAACAAACTGAGGGTTGCTGGCAGGGTGTTGGGTGGGGGAAAGGGCTAAAGGGGTGAGGGGCATTGAGAACATTTTGTGGGATGACCACTGGGTGTCATATGTAAGTGATGAATCACAGAATTCTAGTCCTGAAATTATTATTACACTATATGTTAAGTAACTTGGATTTTAATTAATTAATTAATTAAATGGAACAAAGAACAACAGGAGGCCTTTCAACAACTGAAAACTAAAAACAAAACAAAAAAATAGTGTCCGACTTTGGCTCAGGTCATGGTCTCACCATTTATGATTTTCAGCCCCCGAAATGGGCTCTCTGCTGTCAGTGCAGGGCCTGCTCTGAATGTTCTGTCCCCCTCTCTCTCTGCCCCTCCCCCCTTTCAAAAATAAACATACATTTAAAAAAAACATTTTTGGGCTTTGGGCCAAAGCCCTTAATAGACACTTTACCAGAGAAGATACACATGTGACAAATAGGCATATGTAATATGCTCCACCTCATGTCATCAGGGAAATGCAAATTAAAACGACAATGAGATGCCACTACATACCTATCAGAATGGTCATAATGTGGAACACTATAAGGCCAAGTGCTGGTGAGGATGTGAAACAATAGGAACTTGCATTGCTGGTGGGAATGTAAAGTGGTATCTTCACTTTAAGAGAGAGTTCGGTGGTTTCTTCAAAACTAAACACAGTCTACCATTCAACCTAGCAATTACATTCCTTAGTATTTTCCCAAAGGATTTGAAAATTTATGTCCACACAAAACCCTTCACATAGATGTGTATAGCAGCTCTATTCATGATTGCCAAAACCGATGAATGGATAAGTTAACTGTGGTACATCCAGATGATGGACTATTATTCAGTGCTAAAAAAAGAAATGAGCTATTAAGCCATGAAAAGATACAGGGGAAATTCAAATGTATATTACTAACTGAAAGAAGTCAATATGAAAATGCTATATACTATATAATTGAACCATATGACATCCTGGAAAAGGCAAACTATAGAGACAGAAAAAAAATTAGTGGTTACCAGGGGAGAGATAAATAGGTGGAACACTGAGGATTTTTAGGGCAGTGAAAATACTCTATATGGTACTACAGTTGAGCCTTGAGCAACACAGGCTTGAACGGTCCCACCCATAAGTGGATTTTTTAAAGTATAGTACAGTGCATGTATTTTATCTTATGATTTCCTTAATATTTTCTTTTCTCTAGCTTATTTTATTGTAAGAATACAGTATATAGTACATATAAAATACAAAATCTGTATTAATCAACTTCATGTGAGTGGTAAGGCTTCTTCTGGTCAATAGTAGGCTCTTAGTAATGAAGTTTTTGGAGAGTCAAAAGTTATATGTGGATTTCTGCAAGGGATTGGCACCAAAGCCCTACATTGTTCAGGAGTCAGCTGTAGAATGATAGCTACACGTCATTGTACATTTGTCCAAATCCACAGAATGTGCAGCACCAAGAGACAACCCTAAGGTAAACCAAGGACCTTGGGTAATTATTAATGTATACCTGTAGGTTCATCAGTTGTAACAGACGTGTTGCACCACTCTGGTTGGGGATGCGGATAATGGGGAGGTTATGCAGGTGTGAGGACGAGGGAACACACGAAATCTTGGTACCTTCTTATCAATTTTGTATAAACTTAAAACTGCTCTAAAATAACGAAGTCTTTAAAAAATAAAGTCTACTCCCTCTGTCTCAAAAATAAATAAACATTTTTTTAAAAAATTTAAAAAAAGGCGGGCGCCTGGTGGCTCAGTCGGTTAAGCATCTGACTTCGGCTCAGGTCATGATCTGGCGTTTGTGGGTCGGAGCCCCGCATTGGGCTCTGTGCTGACGGCTCAGAGCCTGGAGCCGGTTTCGGATTCTGTGTCTCCCTCTCTCTCTGCCCCTCCCCCACTAGCGCTCTGTCTCCCTCTGTCTCAAAAATAAATAAACATTTAAAAAAAATTTTTAATAAAGTCTACTAAAAATAATTTATAAAACACTATCAAAGTTATCATTATAATCTCCTTTCCATCTGTGGCAAATTACCATCAAGGATTCCATTTTACTTCATTACACCTTTTTTTTAAATCAAATGTGATTTCAGTGAAACTAAGAGAGCTAGGCTTTGAGGTAAGAAATTTATAAAATTAATTTTCATCACACATTATTAATGTTTAATCCTTGTTTTGAATATTCATAGATATAGTGTATGACATACAGGGGTTAAAAAGCTGCAGTAATCTTTCTGTGTGTGAAGAATTTTAGAATTATTATTTATTCTCTGAGAAGATCCCTCACTCCCCTTTACTTTCTTTCAATCACACTCTCAGGAAAGCTTCATTTATAAAAGTAGCAAATTGTATCTTAATGAAATATTAGTTTCATACCCTCACAAAACTTATAACCTGACTCTGTCTACAATTCCCATTTTTAGACTCACCTTTGGGTTAAGGCTGTTACTACAATGTAGGCAACAGAAATAAAGCCCCATTATGTTTCAAAATGAAAACATAAAAGATTAACTTTTTTGACAGGCATTTTTCTAAAATGTATTGCTCACGTTCCTACATTCTTAGGGTATGTAGAACATAATGACAAGTGTTCTTAGTTATCTGTAATCGTTACCATTACGTATTATTGTGCAATTTGGTATAATATTCTCAGGGCCTAATGAAGTAGAAGTATAGGGTTTTATGGATTTACTTATAGGCATATTTAATAGCAACCATTTAACTTATACAAATTTCATGTCTGTTTTTTATGTATTTTATTTCTTCTTTTTCTTTTTCTAATTACATTTTACTTCTTACTACTTTTAGCCAACCTTATAAAATTACATTTAATAGGCTGTAAATAAGGATCTGAGAGTTTCTGCTAGGAATAACAATTATGAGTTTGAGCATATAGTTTTAGAGTTTTTGTTTGGCAACTGAGATGCCTCTTGGTCTCAATTGTCTTTTATATGATGGAAATCACCCAATGAGTGACAGCTGGAAATGTGAATGTTATGTTTCAGTTTACTGATAACTTTATGAGTATTCCTAAAGGATTGGTAAGCTTTCCCTCTTCTATGACAAAATATTTCAAGAATGTCAAAAATACCAAAAAAAATTTTTTTAAATTTATTTTTAATATGTGCATATATGCCAAACAGATTATATAAAATATTGACATTTTCCTATATTAAGAATTTTTGTTAAGGGCACCTGGGTGGCTCAGTCAGTTAAGTGTCTGACTCTTGGTTTCAGCTTAGGTCATAATCTCACCATTCGTGAGTTCAAGCCCTGCATCAGGCTCTGTGCTGACAGTGCAGAACCTCCTTGGGATTCTCTCTCTCTCCCTCCCTCTCTCTCTCTGCCCCTCCTGCACTCTCTCTCTCTCTCAAAATAAATAAATAAACTTTCAAAAAAGAATTTTTGTTAAAGAAATAAAATGCATGAAGACAATTGAGGTTTTTTATATTATCACAGATTCCCTTCTCCTTCTTTCTCAGATGCAACCACTTGCCTGAAGATGATGGGTATCCTTTCTGTCCAAGGTTTATGCATTCACAGTGCACATGTATTAATAACTCATTTATGTAATATACTGTTGTATGTTTTTTAAATTTTAAATAAGTAGTGTCATACTTATGTAGCATTCTGCAATGTGTTTTTCATTCAAACTTTTTCAAGGTTGGCCTATATAATTCATGGAGTTCTAGTTCATTAATTTTAAATACTGTGCAATATTCCATTGTATAACTAACACAATTTACATGAATTTTTCACTCTTTTAAACAGGATTGCTATAAACATTCCCTTGCATATTTCATTATGTATATTACATCTTATATGCGTGTTGGAGAATTTCTCCAGGGTGTATAGCAGGCATTAGAATAGCTAGGTTACAGAATATACACATCTTCACATTTACTAGATGTGGCGAAGCACCCTCAGGTAGTGGCAACTTCTATTTACTCCAGCAACGCCACGGTGGTCCCATTATCTCAATTCCTTACTAACTCTTGATTTTGCCAAATTTAAACTTTTTTTGCCATTTTTGTTTTTGTTTTGTTTTGTTTTGTTTTTGTTTTGTTTTTCATGAGTGAGGGCATGCCAGAGAGAGAGGGAGAGAGAGAATCCCAAGCAGGCTCCTTGCTGTCAGCGCAGAGCCCAATGCAGGGCTCGAACCCACAAACTGTAAGATCATGACCTGGGCCTAAGTCAGATGCTTAACTGACTGAGCCACATAGGTGCCCCATTATAGTTGTTTTAATTTGTATTTCCATCATTATCAGGGAAGTAAAACATTTTTCTTATATTTACTGGACGTTCAGGTTTTGGTTTCTGTAAACTGCACGTTCATATCCTTTGCTCATTTTCCTATTACATTTTTGAATTTTTCATATTCATTTGCAGTTATATTTATATATTGAAATACCAATCATTGGCCAGTTATTTGTGTTACAATGGTCTTTTCCTAGCCAATGGTTTGTTTTTTAAATTTATTTATGGCAACTTTTATTTCACACAAAACATTCTCGTTCTTGAATTTAAAGGAATTGAATATATTAGTCTTCTGCTTTTTGTTTCTTAATGAAATGTTTTCTACCCCAATGTCTTAGAGATGTTCTTTCAGCTGGGATTTATCTGTGCGCATTGTGTGACACAGATATCTCACTTTGTTTTTTCACACAAAGAATCTACTTAGATCTCTTTTGGAATCATCGACATCTTTTGGATATTGAGTTTTCATTGGTGTTAAATATTCATTTTTTGGATAATGTGTGGTTATGTTTCACCCTTCCTTTTAGAGGTTAGTTCTTTGGATAAAGTGACCTTTCATCCATCAACTCAATATCTATTAATCATATTGTTGTTATAACTATTGTTAGTGATAGTAACAAGCTATGCTGAGTTGGAATGCAACAGTCCTCCTTTGTTCAGGTTAAGCATCACACTTGTTCATGTGCAAGGGCAATGACTAGTCCATGGAGCAAATTAACAGAGCTACAGTAAACAATAATGATTAGTTATTATGTGCCAGGCATTATACTTAATATTTTACTTGAATTAAGTAATTCAATCCTCATAAATATTCCTTGGGATAAATTGTTATTATCCTTGTTTTCCAGAGGATGCAGAAGAGGTTTAATAACAGTCTGAGCCATTGTCAGTTTTGACCACAACCAAAAACCTATTTATCCCAAAGTCTTCACTGTTTCTTAGGGAGGTGGTTATTGTGAAAACAGCAGGAAAGAGAAGTATCTACCCAAATTATTTGGCTTTTGTTGTGATTCTTCACCAAAGAATTATTAAGTTGCACCACAACCTAATGTTTGCCCTCCCTTGAGAATAATTATTAGCATTTCTAGGATAAGACACGTTGTTGGTTTTTTGGTTTTTCTTTTTAAATCAAAGCAGCAAGCCCTAATCAATCCAATAATTGACAGAAAGGACCAGCTGATGGGTGAGATTTTTAAATATGGCTGTAATAGCATAACATATCGAGAAGTTGAATCACTATGTTGTGCATCTGAAAATAATGGAGTATTATGTGTCAACTATACTCAAAAAATAAAAACAAAAAAACAATACAGACGGCTCTTTCATAAGTGAAGAACAGACGCATATAGAAGAAAACTGCAATAGATATTTCATCACCGTGTGAAATACTCTAAAAATATTCAGGGCAAGGAAGAATGATAAACCAGTGTTTGGCTGAAACCATGCAGAAAATAAAGAAATCTAAAATCACATGAGATGTTAACTCAGAGTAGTTCCATCTCTCCACTTGGAGAATTCCCTAGTAATGTTAGTGTAGCTGCTTTTGTCCAGCTATTAACTGAAAGCATTCTGTTGCTCATTAGTGAAGAAACATATTGAGTCCCCAGCAAAATATAAAGGAGTTATAAGCTAAATAACGTTTTAAAACATGCTATGTAGTAAAATTACGGCTTTAGATTTTTCTAGTAATGGGTAGTAGTCCAAATCAATACAATAACATTCTATAAAACATACGGTTAAATAGTTAACTCTTAGAGAAGAAAAGGTAGGAAAGACATTTTCCACAGTAAACATTAAAAAGTCTTTGTAAACCAGTTTCTTGTCATTTCAACAAGTATTTTTTTTTGAGAGCTTGCTTTGACCCTTGTATTGTACTAACCAAAAATACCAAGATTAAAAACTTAATTAT
This sequence comes from Panthera tigris, assembly GCF_018350195.1. Taxonomy (NCBI): domain Eukaryota; kingdom Metazoa; phylum Chordata; class Mammalia; order Carnivora; family Felidae; genus Panthera; species Panthera tigris. The sequence goes on from NC_056660.1 coordinate 204,160,322, forward strand.
CCTTACCCTTTAAGAAATTGTCATCTTGATTAGTGGGCCATTAGTGGCCATCACTTAGCTATATCCTGAGAGCATAGACTAAAGACAGATAAAGTTTGATGGTAGACTGACTGCAAAAATGGCCCAAACATTCTATTCTCTGTAATCATGACTTTTGCAATATGACTTTATAGGTCCTCCCATTAAGAGATGAGTCTGGCCTTGTTATTTGCTAATAAAATGTGATAGAAATGATAGCATATCAGTTCCTCATTTAGGCCATAAGAAACTTCTGCTCCCTAAAGCCCTGCCACACCCATGAGAACAAGACTGGAATAGTCTAGGTCAGCCAGCCTGCATCATTGATTAGCTAGTTGACCACGGAATGAATTAGGTGGAGCAAACATATTTGAGATCAACTTATGTTGCTCCAGATCGCCAATACTGCCCAGCTTACCCACAGCTCATGAGAAGTAATAACTGATTATTGTTTTAAGGCTCAAAATGTAAGACACTAGGTTTTGAGGTGGTTTGTTTTATAGAAGTAGCTAACTGATAGAAATACGCAAAATATTTATGTGGCTGGAGTATGGCTCTAGAAAGTCAAGTCCTTCCGGAGCAATTCAGGAAGTTTAGGCAACTGAATGTTCCTTGGCAGGTATTTGGTGGGAAAATATGGAAATGAAGACAGTTGAGGAATTATCAAGTCAAACTTGACCAACTTCACAAGATTTTCAAAGTCAGGGCCTCTATACAGCTGTTGCCAGGCTTCTAAATGTCTTCTTTTATGCTTCTGACAGTCAGTGTTTAGGCTCAAAATCTAGTGTCAAAAGACCATAGAATGTGAGAGCTAATAGAAACTTCAGAGATTTCATACCCTCATTTTGCAAATAAATAAGAATAGAGACCCAAAAGTGATCAATGACCTGTCCTAAGTCACACAGATAACTTTCACCTCTCACTCTTATTTGTCACTCACAGTTAGTTACAATTGTCAGTGTTCTATGGATTGGTGCCTCTTTTTCACTGCTTCCTTCAAAGTTTATGGCTTTATCGCTCAGTATTTGATTTACTTCAATGGCCTATTTCTTGATATTTCTTCTTATTGCAGTGTTTCATAATAAGAGCACCACTGCCATTTTAGGTAGGAAAATTCTTCACTGTGGGAGACTGCCTTGTGTCTTGCTAGACATTTTATCTCCTTGATCCCAAGGTAATAAGTGGTATGTTATGTGAGTTTTGCCATACCTAAAAATAAAAGTTAAAAAAAATACCCCTACATAGTTACAGTTATGCCCCTCTCTCACTGACACTATGGAGGGTGTACTAAGCCACTACAAAGACTCTTGAGAAACCCTTTGGAAATTACTCCTCCTAGAGCCTTCCCTGGTGAATCTAGCCCATTTTATTCTTTGAATTTTCTGACCATAGCAATAATTGACCTTTATTATATTTATTCATAACTTCAAATTATTAGTATCACATAATCTGATATTTTATACATTTTGTTTCATTAAATGGCTATTATGGATAAGCTCTGTGTTCTGGGCTAGACCTTAAACTGCTTGGGCTTTTGCCTTTCTCATAGCACCTTGCTCAGTAGTAGGTCTGTGGTTTATATTCTACATATACTTGTTGATCAGTTGACTATTGGAGACTTGACTGGAGCGCAACAGAAAGCTACTAGAGTCGTGGTTACTTTGAAATTAAATGTTGCATTGTGCACTTTACTTAGCCTTTCTCTGCATTGTCTAGTGTACTACAGCACTGTGAGCTGCTGTCCTCCTACAGACTACAAAAATACACCATTGTCCTGTGGATTTTGAGTCTTGCTGCCTAGTTTTATGGAAAATAGTAAAGACCTCTTTAAGTCTGAGCTCCCTTTATCCATGTAACACACAGGATGGCTTTTAAATCCAGGGCATTGTCTAGGCCCTCCTGGAGGAAGCCTCCCTTCAGTTGTCACATTCACCAATAATGCCAGACCTTTCCCACCTGTTTGTGTTGGCCTTTTCATTTACCATTCTTTGGAACCATTTCAAACTTACTGTCAAATAATAACCTGCCATCACGTAACTGTGTACCTTATGGCTGTCTTCCCTCCTGCACTCTCTTCCTCCTCATGTAACTCTCCTCACCCACTCCAATCCCTAAACTAGACATTACTGAAAAAGATCCATGAGGTTTTCCAGCATTCAGCATTTCTCTGTCCCCAACAATTCATTTTAAGAATCATAATGCATTTAATCTTTCTAAATTTCTCTGACCTTAGGCTTTCATGCAGGAATAAACACCATGCTCAGTTTGTCAGAGTAAGTAGTAGAGTGGGGAAAAAAGAACCTTTGCAGTTTGGTACAGGGAAATGGAACCCTGAAAATCTATTTGAGGCATAATCATCTGACAATTGTTCATGCCCCGGATGGAGCAAATCAGATTTATTATGCTCAAAAAACACCTTCAATTTTGATAGAGTTTCTATACAAGAAAAACAGTCATTTCATGCTGATATTACTTCTTATATTTTTGTTCAATTTTAACAGCCTATGCAAGAGCAATAACGTTTCCCCCCTAATTTTTGCCCTTCATATTCGTTCGGAGGTCATAAACCCTACAAGTCATTGATGACCTTCTTGACTGATTTTATTTAGTAGAGTTTTAGGTGGGCTCCATGATTTTGGCTCACATTGGAGATGAATTATACAGGTCCTGTTTTCAGCATGAGGCTGCGATTCCAAGTGTTAACTTGAACGTCTGTTGATTTTGATATCTGCCTACCCAGAAGGCGTGTGGTTCTCTTCTGAAGAACTCATGTTAAATGTTAATTGGCTCCTTAGGGGAGTCTTCTTTGTGAAAATAGAAGATAATTTGTACTTTGTGCTAAACATTTTTCTCCATTGATTTTGGCATAGAGCTGATGGGAAATGTAATGTTTCCTTTAGCCACAGGGAAGCAATGAGGCTGGAAGCGTGGGTAGAGGGCTTTATTTACCTGTTTCCTCAATGTACCTTTCTTTCCAAGGCAATGTTTCAGGGTAGAGAATGTCCTCTTTGAGCACAAATACTGGTAATGCATTTCTCAGGGCAATATAGTTAGCAAGGTCCAAATCCACTTTTGTTAGGGCAGTTTTGGAATGTTTCAAAGCAGTCCTGCAATGTCATAAAGTCTTATATTTCAATGCTCCATTAAGAAAAGGTGGCTATTAATGTAACGGAGAAAGAGGCAGGTGTGCTTGGCACACTTGTATGTTTTCTAATATGTGATCTGAACAGATGGCGAGGAATGTGTAGAAATCCTGATGTCTCCTGGTCTTCTGACAAGTTGATCTCTGTGCTGCAGTGTGAACAAGAGTGGACAACTCTTCAAAGGAAGACCAGTTGTTATGTTGGCAACTCTGTCAATAAAATGATCCTGCTCAACCTAAGTCCAAATCTGCCAGGGACTGAGGTTAAAAGAATTCTATTCACTTCAAGAATTGGTAGTCCTTATACTGCTAATGTCATTATTTTAAAATTAGGGATTCATGGTCTTCCTCCTCTAGGTGTGTGGTGCCCTATAAAGTTGCCCAACACTACAGGAAACAGACCTACCTCTGCTTCATAGGCATCATCAGTTAACCCTTTACTTAGTGTTTTTGAGTTTCCTGGGAGAATTACAACATAGCTTTAAAATGTGTGAGCTGTGAATTCATCTGTGTGATTACCAAACCATAAACCATTTGGTGGCAGTTCTACAAGTCCAACATGGGCAGAGACTGCAAACACATGTTTATGTTCTCTATCTTTGTGGTATTTAAATTCAAAGTGATTCGCATAAAGTCAAAATGATCCTCCTCAGATGAGAAGGTGGTGATTATTCCTTTGACGGAGAGAGAGAGAGAGAGAGAGAGAGAGAGAGAGAGAGAGAGACCTTGGATCATCTGGAAACTCTTGGTGAAGGGTATACATGCTTGGAGGTCAGGCCAGCTTCAGTTACAGCTGGTCTTTGTGTCATCTACACATTAGGCTCATGTATAAGCTTTTATTCAAATTAGGAATCCAAAAAGTTAAATCCATGACAAAAAGCTAAAAAACTACTTTTTAGCATATTACAGTTGGCAAAATTAATTTTTGATGCCATGTCTCACTTCCACCCCCTTTCTATATCTTTATTTTCTTGATTTTATTCCAGTCAATCAATCAATCAAGCCTCTGTGGCCTCCTTTTAGAAAGCTTAAATTGAAGTAGGAATGGAAGATGGCACCATCTATGGCTTAGAACCCTTTTTTTTTTTTTGAAAGACCCTTCTCACTACTCCATTATCTTCTCTCTTTCTCTACTTTTCTCACTTTGACTTCTACTTTGATCTTTACTCTGCTTTCATCTAAAATTTTCTTTCCTTCCTTCTTTCTTATTCTTTTCTTTCTTCTTTCTTTCTTTCTTTCTCTCTCTCTCTCTCTCTCTCTCTCTCTCTCTCTTCCTCTCTCCTTCCTCCACCTCCTCCCCCACCTCCTTATCCTCCTCCTCTAATTCTTATTTCAAGTGGAACTATAGAAGATTGTGAGGCAGAGAACAGGAGTCAGAGAAAAAACTGCATGTCTGTGATATAGATACAGTTATTCTTTCCTTGTTTTCTGTGTCCTAATTTGTTCACCTTTTACTGGATCTTAGTTCTTTCTCTTAAAAATATGCACAGAATTCTTTAGAGCAAAGCAAAGAGCAGCTTTAGCTGCAGAAAACCTGGGACGCTGGGTCTTCTAAAGCTCTGCCATGCTTTTCCAGGCATGTCTCCTCCACTCCCTTAAAGCACTTGGCCCTGCCCCAGGCGTGCTCCATCTCGCTGCTGTACATCACATAGCAAAAGCAAATTCTCAGTGGATATGGAACAGGGGTTGACAAATTTTCTCCATAAAGAGCCAAATAGTAAATATTTTAGGCTTTGCAGACCATCTATGGTTTCTGTTGCAACTACTAAACTCCAGCAGTTGGGCCACAATATCTGCCAAAAGCAATACATAAATGAATGGGCATGGCTGTGTTCCAATAAAACTATATTCATGTACACTGAAATTTGAATTTCAAATAATTTTCATGTGTCGGAAAATATTCTTCTTCTTTTCGTTTCCCTCAACCATTTACAAGTATAAAAAGTAGTCGTACCTGGTAGGCTGAACAACAACAAAAAAACCACCAGGCTGTGAGCCAGATTTGGCCTGAGAATTATAATTTGCAGACACCTAATATAAAGGATAAATTCACAGAGACTGGGAATTTTATGTGAATGGCATGAAGTTTAAACTACTTCTATTTTGGTACAAGTCATGCTCTCAGGTTGGGCTCTTGTGATATATCTCAAGATCTCCTTATGTCATCCAATTATCCCAAATTGTAATAGAGGAGAGACAAGTATTCCATCTTGAAAAACCTGAAAATCATTCAGGAAGTCAGATTTTGGAGCATTATGATCCATACCTGTCACCTTTTACATTCTCATGACCACAGGTGGTCTCCCCCTGTGGTGTGTTTTCCTTCTGCATTTACCTCCATCTGAAAGGAACCCAGAAACGGTTGCTACCTAAATGATGACACTCCCCTCTAAGCATCATACCTTAAAGAAGGGGAGCAGCAAGGTTGGGGAAAAATCACATGAAGGGAAGAAAAGATTTTTACCCCCTGATGGAGGTTTCCATAGCCAAAACCAATACAGCCATGACCCAAATCTAAATGGGGATAGGAAGTTCAAAAGTTGACTCCAGTGACCTCTAGGTATATTTGTACAATACCCCACTCTCCTCCTCTCCTTTGGGTAAAAACTGTCTCCCAAGAAGAATAAGATTCCCAGGGTGTGCCCTTTTTTGACAGTCACTGGCCAAGACTGTTTTTTGATGTGGGAAACAAAGGCAAATGAAAATTAAATTTCCTTACTGCCTACAGCCCACTGACAAATCCTTGAGACAGGGAGAGTAACCTTCTTTTGGGAGCTCACTGCTTCCATGTTAACACTTTGCTAAGGGCAAAAGGGAACCTTAGCTTAACATTATCCCGACATCCCACAATCTTTGAAGTCTACTTTAAATTTTTACATATAAAAATTCCTTTGGAAACTTCCTTTATCTCTACCCCCCCCCAAGATATATGTTAATAATCATATTCCAAGCATATGGCCCCTGATATAAATCTGAAGGGTCTCAGGACTGAGGTTTTACTAGACAGTAATACATGATCTTTTCTTGACAACAGCTAGTCCCCCAAGGTCTTGGAAATCTTGCTTCTAAAATTTCTTAGAGACTTACAGTATCCCTAACCCCCTTCCAACTGAAGGTTGGAAGGTATATATATTATATACTGAAGGTATATATTCAGTCACCCATCACAACCCCAGTGCAGCTCTTTCTGCCCACAGGTCCTGTCCCTGTGCTTTAACAAAATCAGCTTCCTTTTTTTTTTTTTTTTTTTTTTTTACCAAAGATGTCTCAGGAATTCTATCTTGGCCATTGGCTCCATACCTCAACACTTCAAACCACAACACTTTTCACCTTCACTTGCCTTTGATCTCTTCAAGAAAAATACAAAGGACCTGGACAAAAGATTAAAAGACATTGGCTTCCTGCGAGGTTTTCACCAACTTTGTTGCTCTCAGACTGAAGTCTAGCATCTATATGCAAGCAACAAAACAACTGCATCATTTGAACAGCAGAAAATTGAGTAGGAAAATTGAATTCTTTTTTTTTTTTTAATTTTTTTTTAACGTTTATTTATTTTTGAGACAGAGAGAGACAGAGCATGAACAGGGGAGGGGCAGAGAGAGAGGCAGACACAGAATCTGAAACAGGCTCCAGGCTCTGAGCTGTCAGCACAGAGCCCGACGCGGGCTCGAACCCACGGACCGCGAGATCACGACCTAAGCCGAAGTCGGACGCTTAACCGACCAAGCCACCCAGGCGCCCCGGAAAATTGAATTCTGAAGCTGAAGGACAAAGTATAGAATCAAAGGCCCTTGCTTATAAATGAGTCCTGTTCAATCTTGCTTTTTCATTTATCTTCTTTTTTATTGTTGTCAGACTATTTTCCCCAACTAGATATTCATATTGGGAAGTTCTGCTTAAGCAATTTGTTATCTAGAAGGGAAAAAATGTACAACTTGAAGAAGCGGTGGGTTTTCAAAGAAATGAAAAGAACCATTTGTTGCAATGACTTGTAAAAACCCTGTGGCAAAGATCTTGTGTTGGTACAAACAGCTCTAGACTTATAAGTGGATTGTGAGCCAAAAATTTGTTTGTAAGTCATTTGTTTATAACTTGGAAGGCATTTGCCTATAGGAACAGTGTTGTAGGTGGTGGCTGAACACCAGCATTTAGTTACCACAGCTTGTGTAATACACCGTCTTACATTTGAAATGGTAAAATAACAGGGCTTGAGGCTCTCAGACTGAAGTATGCAGAGACATGGCAATGAATCCTTCTGGCCATGGAATAAACATGGTGCATCTCTCTGATATGTTCATTTTGTTATAAAATTTAGGGAAGTATCCCTTCTGAATTAAAAATAGGTAATGCAGGGGTGTCTTAAGTACCTCAGTCTTAATTTCTGCTCAAGTCATGATCTCACAGTCGTGAAATCGTGAAATGGAACCTCCAGTTGGGGTCTGTGCTGGGTGTGAAGTCTACTTAAGATTCTCTCTCCCTCTGCCCTTCCCCCACTCATGCTCATGCTCTTTCTCTCAAAAAAAAAAATAGGTAATGCATAATTTATCGAATAAAATATAAAATCCCTGAAAAATGTAAAGATAAAGGACAAGACTCAAGAATATTTTGTGCTTGTAGCTTGAAGCTTTGGTCCAAATCCCCAGGCTTCCTTGATTTCCCTATTATGCAAACTGGAGATGTGAGAGAAGCAAAGCAGGTCAGCATTCCAGCTCCACCTTTGTCTGCAGCATGGCAGCTTCTAGAAGTAGACTCCAGTGGCTCCAGCCAGGCAAGGACAATAAATGAAACTCACTTTATCTAAAATGTAAATTACCATCTTGGTGGGGTAGAAGGAAATAAAGTACCCAAAAGTGACTGGAGGAGACAAAGGAGTCTTGACCCCTTCATGCAAGGTGGATCCTAGACTGGATTGTGGAATGGGAAAAGGACATTAATGGAAAAACTGGTGAAATTCTTTTTTTTAAGTTTATTTATTTTGAGAAAGAAAGAGGAACAAAGCGGGGAGGGGCAGAGAGAGGGAGAGAGAGAATCCCAAGCAGGCCCTGCTCTGTCAGAGCAGAGCCCGACACAGGGCTCGAACCCATAAACTGTGAGATTAGGATCTGAGCCAAAGTTGGACACTTAATCCACTGAGCCACCAGGCACCCTAAAACTGTTGAAATCCTACTAAAGACCAGAAATTAGTTCAACTATTGTAACAATGGTGGAATGTCAAAGAAGAGTGGGGAAGTCAGAAGCACACGCTAAAAATTAAACTGCTAAAAACAGTGCTCATATCAATCTCAGTCTTTTTCCTTAAACATCCTTTTATTAATTAATAAGATAAGGGGATATCCTGATATTGTTTCCACATCTGTTATCTCTAGAGATAGGAATGGTGAAGCAAGCCTGGGGCTTAGTGTAAAAAGAGCTTGCTTCAGATGGTTCACACATCTGAACTGGACAGTTCATGGAAATGGATCAAGTTTTCCAGACTCTACTATGGCTGGGAAAGTTTGGGGTGAGACAGAGCTTTCCTGGGAGACTTCTTGGTTAACTTTCTAAGTCAGAGGCCTTGTTCCAAGACAGTTGACCTGAAAGCCTGCCCCTGCTCCCAAGGTATTGGTGGATCCAGGAGTATTTCCTGCTCACCGGGGTTAATCCAAGATTTAGTATCATTTTGGCATAGTGTGCAATTCCCCAAGCCCTTAAAAACTTCATGCCATCCATGAATGGAAAAGACCTGTTATATTAGGCTGACAGATACACTGTCAATATAATTAGTAATATTGAATTTCTTTCTCCTTTAGGAGGGAATAGGAAAGACAAAGCAGAAAAAAAACTAGTCATGTAAAATGAAAAGGCAGATGCGGGGGGATGCCAATTAAAGAGAAGGGAAAAAAAGAGACTACGGCAGCAGGTACAAACTCAGTGACTGCAGTTTTGCTGCTCCCCTGTGGAAGCACAAATAGAAGTTTGGAGGTTAGTATCACGAGAACTCCTTAAACTACAGGCACACATGTGCACATGCACACATGCATGTGTGCACATTTAATGGGACTTATTCTGACCTATGCTTACTTTAATTCCAGAGAGCAGAGTCTAGGGAGGGTGTCAAGGGCAGGGTGGAGGGAAGAGTAAGGGACGCTCACGATTCTTAAGGTAAGTGTAAGGGACAGAAAGAAAACTCTGCATGTAGCATGGAAGGCTTCCTCTAGTACACACTTACGCCTAAGGATGTTCTTTATGTCTCCAACTATTTGAGAACAAACAAAAATTACTCCCAGAGGTGTTCTAAACCATGCATGGATCATAAAAAAAGCACTTCTCCACTTTATTGTTCTATTGCTGGTTCTGAGGTCTGCAGAGCATTTAGTGAGACTTTGAAGTCTCCAAGAAAATGCCTTTCTCTGCAGAGAAAATATCCCCTGTCCCAATATGCCCCAGTCCAGCCATCCAAAGGGGGAATTAATTATAAATGGCTTCACCGAAACCGAGACATACTTATGTATTGTTGTCAGAGGGGTTTTTCCTTAATATTTAAGTTTTTATTTTTTTAAATGTTTGAACTTAAAGAAAAGTTGCAAAAATAGCACAGAAATTTCCCACATACCCTTCACTGAGGTATTCCCAGTGTTAACATCTTACACGACCATGATACAATGATCAAAACAAAAAAATTAACATTGGTACAATATTGTAGATAATCCACAGACTTTACTCGGATTTTCTTAGCTTCTCCCCTGATGTCCTTTTCCTATTTCAGGATCCAATCCAGGATCCTGTGTTTGAGTTAACTGTCATGGATCCATAGTCTCCTTTACTATGTGATAGTTCCTCAGTCTTTCCTTTTCTTTCATGACCTTGACACTTTTGAGGAGTACTGATCAGTACTGAAGTTATGCATTTTGATCAAGAGTACCCTTCTTGGAGCATCATTTTGGGAGTTTATGATGTCAGTATGTTTTATTATTAATGATGCTAACCTAGTTAAGGCAGTATCTGCCAGGACTCCCCACTGTAAATTTACTATTTTTCCTTTTATAATTAGTTAATATAGTATAGTGAGACACTTTGAGCCTCTTCAAATATTCTTTTTCATTATATGTTACTAAGTTTAACATTCATCAATAGTTCTCCTTTGTAACAATTATTATGATGTCAGTCACCTAAAGATGATTTTCTATTTCTATCACTTTTTCTACATTTATTCATTGGAATTCTACTGTAAGGAGGAGGTGTCCCTTCTCTCCCATTTATTTACTCATTTGATTATTTATTTATATCAATATGGACTCAGGATTTTTTTAGCCATAGTTATAATCCAATTCTATCATTATTTGCTGGAAGTTGTTTTTGTTTTGTTTTTTAACCTTATGCATCTTGAGCTCCTAAAAGGTGAAAATTATACCAGGAAAAAGAGATCCTCTCATCTATCTTAGATATTACATTTTAGTGCTAGACCTGAATGAATCTTTCAGAAATACTAAAGACAGAGTGGAAGGCCTGGGGAAATGTTTGGTACATTTTGGTAATGCATAATTCTGGAGAGCCTTGTCTCAAGCAAGCAATTTAGAGATACCCTTAGTGGCTAAAGATAAGATTTTAAACCAGGAAAAAGAGAACTCTTCAATTAAGAAGATAAATAGGAAGATGAACCCATATTGGAATCCTCAGAATTTGACTTTGAATGTTCAGAATTTGTCTAAATTGTAAATGTACAATTGCTTTGCTTCTAATGGAATCCCTTGCCCTGTTGTTTCCTGCTTACTAGGGAAAAGGGAAACAACACAAAATCCACAAGTATTCCATGTAGAAGAAGGACTTCCTCCTGTGTACTATTTCAGAACCACTTTTCTGAGAAAAGCCAAAAACAAACACTTGTAAAATGTCCTAAATGTCGATCCTTTCCCTTGGGTGAGATGTTCTTTAATGCTGGAAATCATCCTCCTTTCCACAAACTCCCACAGCTCCTTTGCACTTTTCTTAGGACTATTACCACATTTGGTCCTATCTTGTAACCTCTGTATATATCTAAACTTCCCAATAATTCCAAGTCAAAAATAAGCTGCTTTATTTGATGATACTAATAAATTATTCTTACATTTTTAAAGCTTGATAATAGTATTGTGGATTTGTTTTTTAAGAACTTGTTTTTTTGAGATACACACCAAAATATTTATGGATTTCATGGTATGTCTCAGATTTATTTCAAAATCACCCAGCATGGGGGTCGGGGGAGTAGGTAGCATATGTAGAGGGTGGAAGAGAATATCCTCATGACCTTGAATGAAAAAGAACTTCTTAAACAATACTTCAGAAACATAAACCATCAAACAAAGGATTGATGACTTTGATTAAAATTAAGGCTTTTCTTTGAAAAATGGTGGAACATGGGTAAAGGCAAGACAGATTTGGAATGACAAAATATATTTGCAATATTAGAACTGATAAGAGGCTTATATCTAGAGTATACACTACACAATCTTCAGATCAGCAACAAAAACAAAAGAACAGTCATCCCCTTCAAAAAAAATGAATAAAGCAATCTTCAGCAGAGGAACTCCTCAAAATTAACAGGCATATTAAACAGAGGCTCAATGTTATTCATAGTTCTAGGAAATGCAAGACAATACAGTAGATATATTGTTTTATTGAAGTGGCAAAAATCTGAAAGTTCTTTACTGTCAAGTAAGTAGGGACATGGGGCTCTCATAGTCCTCATTCTTAGTTGGTAAATTGTAGGCTGGAATGGTCATTTCAGAGAGCAGGCAAGCAGAACTTAGTCATGTTAAATTTACAAATGCTCCATGATCCAGCAACCATGCTACTGCACGTATATCCCAGGGAAACCTCAACAGTTCTGTAAAGATGTTCATTGCAGCATTACTTTAAAGATGGAGATTTGTAGTCCCAAATAATCTTATAGGCAACACTAAATAAAAATATTCAAGAAACAGATATTCCATTTCTACAAATTCTTCCAGAGAACAGAAAAGAAGAAATGCTCCCCTACTCATTTTCTTAAGCTGAAATAGCAGCAGTAGATAGATCAGTGATTCTCAGTTCTCAAACGTTGCCTCATCTTAAAAGCATGATGTTTTTCTTGTGATCTTTCATACTTCTGTGGTATCGTTGTAATGTCTGCTATTTCACTTCTGGTTTTACTTAAGTCTTCTCTCTTTTTTCTTAGTCTAGCTTAAGATCTGTCAACTTTATCTTTTCCAAAACAACTCTTAGTTTCATGTATCTTTTCTGTTTTTCTAGTCCTTACTTTGTTTATTGCTACTCTGATCTTTGTAATTTCTTTCCTTTCTTCTAATTTTGGGCTTAGTTTCTTCTTCTTTATCTAGTTCCTTGAAGTGTAAAGTTAGGTTGTTTATTTGAGATTTTTTTATCAACATAAGCATTTATCATTATAAACTTTTGCCACATCCCATAAATTTTGGTATGTTGTGTTTTCATTTTCATTTGTCACAAGATATAATTTTTGTTTCTCTTTTGATTTTTTCTTTGACCCGTTACTTGATCAGGAGTATATTGTTTAATCTTCACATATTTGTAAATTTTACAGTTGTCCTTCTGTTATTGATTTCTAGTTTCATTACATTGTGGTCAAAAAAAGATATTTGAAAGGAGTTCAGTCTTCTTATATTTGTGAAAATTTGTTTTGTTACCCAATATATGATCTATACTCGAGAATGTTCCATGTGTGCTTGGTAAGAATGTGTAT